>NW_003852422.1:13982400-14030069 GCF_000181295.1 Otolemur garnettii | reverse complement strand
GTCTTCAGCAGCCAGAGGAAGAAGGCAGAGGTGAGCAAGTGACAGGCTCCAGAAAGAGAAGTGATAGAAGAGCCAGCAAACCTTCAGTACAGCAGGAACAAGACTTCTCAAAGAGGTCTCATAGGGAACAAGGAAAAACTACGTGGAACCATGAATTACATACAATTAATATTTATATAAAGGGAAAATGTTTAATTTAATCATTGAATAGACAATTTGGAAAAGCACAGATTCATGATCAAGACAGCCCTGGAGGAAGTACGTTGCTGCACAGATAAAATACAAGGAAACCGTGGCACAAGACAGGAACCTTGAAAGCAGACCCAGGAGGCAGGTGGAGGTCTAGAAAGAAAAGAAGGAACAGAGGAAATGAAATTAATTAAATAAACACTATAAACAAATCCTCCTGTCTCAAGAAAGACTCGAGTGTGCAGACTGAAAGGGTTCATTGAGTTTCAGGTGGGATTCCTGGAAACCAACCAAACTCCTGGTGAAAGTCTGAAACCCTAAGAATAAAGGTAGGGAATGCTCACTTCTCCCAAGGACATTGTTTCCATGGACTTCCTACCTCAGAACCAGGAAGCTTGTTAAAAAAAAAATCAGATTCCAGACTTTCTGATTCACATCTTTTAATATCCTTGGGAAAATGCCAACACTTCAGGGGGAGGAGCCCAGGGTGGAGGGTACCAAGTAGTAGGAAGTGTCCTCATAAGAAATTTATAGGAACCTAGTGACAGGAAGAGTCACCTTATCCCAGGGCAGTCTGAATGCTCTATCTCAGTGAAGGGTTGCAAATTCTCACCTGTATACACACAGACGCACCGAGACAGACAATTGCCTTAAGCAATGTTGATCTATTTTGGGGAAACAGTTGGAACTGTTAACTTCATCGCTTTTTTTCTTTTTCTTCTTTAAATGTTCCAACCTTAATTTTGAACTTTATAAAGTAAAAGCAAAAACATAAAACTGAATTATCTAACGAAACCACTTCCTTTACTATGATTTACTTAACATTCTTACAGAACACAAAGATCAGAAAATGTGCCACTACTGGGCAGTGCTCAAACTGGGGGTGAAGCCATGATGCTCCCAGAGGGAGAGGCCCAGCTGATGCAAATTTTATAACATATTCCACAGGTATTGTCCCAACCCTCTTTGCAACTTCCAGAGATCTGATGTGTATAGGAAATTACCTCTGCTTTTTAAAAATAAACTTTATTGAGGCTTAATTTATGTACAATCAGATGTACCCATTTAAAATGTACTCATTTAAAATTTGATGAGTGTTTTCACTTGTAAAACCACTACCATACTCTAAACACAAAATGCTTGTATCATCAATGAACAATTTCCCTGACCTTCCTACTGTCTGTCCCTCCTCCACCCTTAGGTCCTTGCATTCACTTATCTGCTTCTGGTCACTATTTGTCTGTATTTTCATTATGTGAAAGGAATCACATAGCATATTATTTTCCTAGGGCTGTAGTAACATATTAGCATAGCTGGCTGGCTTAAAACAATAGAAGTTTATTCTCTCATAGTTCTGGAGGCCAGAAGTTCAAAGTCAAGGTGTTGGCAAGGCAAGAAATTTCTGAAGACTCTAAGAGAGGATCTTTCCTTGCCTTTTCTAGTGTCTGGTGGTTCCTGGAGTTCCTGAGCTTGTAGCAACAGCATTCAATCTCCTTCTACCCTCACGTGGCCTTCTTCCCTGTATGTTTGTGCCTCTGTGTCTTTTCTTATTAGGACATCAGTCATTTGATTTAGGGCCCACCCTAAATCCAGGATGATGTTATCTTTTTTTTTATTCTTTTTGAGACAGAGTCTCACTCTGATGCCCAGGCTAGAGTGACATGGTGTTAGCCTCCCTCAGAGCAACCTCACATTCCTGGGCTCAAGTGATCCTCCTGCCTCAGCCTCCCAAGTAGCTAGGACTACAGGCACTTGCTACAATGCCTAGATTTTTTTTCTGTTTTTAGTAAAGGGGAGGGTCTCACTCTTGCTAGGCTGATCTCAAACTTCTGAGCTCAAGTGATCACCCCACCTTGGCTTCCCAGAGTGCTAGGATTACAGGTGTAAGCCACCACACTTGGCCAGAATGATGTTATCTTGAGTTCTTGAACTTAATTATATCTGCAAAGACACTATTTCCAAATAAGGTCACTTTCATAGATACCAGGTGTTAAAACTTGGACATAGCTTTGCATGAATTTATCACAATCTAATTACCCACCTGCAAATGGATATTTGTTTTTTTGTTTGTCTGTTTGTTTCTTAAACATAAAGCAACAACAGATGGACATTCAAATTCTTTTCAGTTTTTGATTATTCCAAATAAGCTGCTGTAATCATTTATGTACAAGCCGTTGTATATACATACTATGTACACTTTCATTTCTCTTGGGCAACTGTGTTTTACCCCCAAATGTGTGTCTAACTTTATACACACTTGCCAAGAAATTTCCCAAAGTGATTGTCCTAATTTATGTCCTCATCAGCAGGATATGAGATTTCTATTTGTTTCATGTCCTCACCCAAACTGGGTATTTGTAATAGCCTTTTTCATGCAAGCCATTTCAGTGAGGGTGTCTGATAGCTCCTGATGGTTTTGTCTGCATTTTCCTGATGACTCAATGATGATGAGCATAAGCTTTTCAGTTAGTCAGATATTGTCTCTTATGAAGAGTCTGTTTAAATCTTTTTGCCCATTTTTAATCAGGTTGTTTGTCTTATTATTGCTGCCATTACTTTTGAGAGTTTCTGTTTTTCCCCTAACAAGTATGAACAAAAATAACAAAGTATTTCTAGTTTGGGGCTTAGAAAGCTATGCCAAATAATTAACAACACAACAGAGACACTTTCCAAACCAGGACAGAAATTCTGCCTTCAGCCAGACTGATGTCAGCAAAGAGCAAAACTGCCAACCAGTGCTCAGAAGAGCTGGCACCCAGTGCTTCTGTGCTGTTTTTTATGTCAACACTCCTAAACACGTCACGTAGATCCTCTCACCGCTATCCCTTCATTTCTAAAATAAGGGGTTGCTTTAAAGTAACCAAGATTTTCCCAGCTCCTACATGTAAGTGGTTCTTTTTAATATATGTTTTAAATAGCCACAAAGATCCTTTATAGTATATCTCATTCAAATGCTCAAATGACTTTTTAAAAACATTTAGTGGTGCTCCTGGTGTCTGACATAAGTGGAATTGAAGAAACATGACGGAGTTTTCCTTGTGAAGCGGCAGATATCAACATGTTCAGACAATCCTTGGGAAGTAATTCTCTAATGAATAGGCTCCATATCATTGAAAAAATCAGCTCAGCAGTTAGAACCGCTTCTTGCAACCCTGTGATTATCGCACACAATAATGCTGATTGTACACCGACTCACACTCCACTGTACACAGTGCCCGGAATAGCAGCAGCAGCATCATTCCACAGGAGAATAGACGGGTGTCTGGAAGGCCTAGACACGTGCATTTGATATTTCTATTTACACAGAATCTGTGGCAATATTTCTGCATTCTTCCAATAATAGTCAACTTTTAAAACACTTCATTCAAATAGTCTCCTTCTAAAAGGAGAATTATTTAGCTCTTCACACTTAGAAAGTTAATCCCCTGGGTCATCTCCTCTGGCTGTAAAAGAATTAGTTTTCCTAAAGTGGGGATAAGCATGTTGGAGATAAACCTGCTTTCAGTTCCCCTTTATCTCAAAGGGGAAGATAATTCTAAGATCAAGGTTGTATTTGTGACCATTGGACAGTGGTTTCATATAGGAAGTAAATGGGTTCGTGTGATAGCTGAATCCATAATTCTGATATCAAGTCCGGATTATGCTATTTTAGGCTAAAGGCCATTTGGCCACTACTCCTTAGATTTTATTAGCTCCACGCACGAGTCATCAGAACTTGCCAACTGAAACCACAAGGTTAGATTTTATATGATGATAAAGTGGACGACCTAAAAAATATTTTCCGGGATCAGCATGTCAGGCATTTGACCTTCTACTACAGCAATGAGAATCAATATCACTTCCTCCTTGTAGAATGCCCAGGCCACGGTTTGGGAGTCTCTAATTTTTAGTGGATTTTAGCCCTTGTGTTCATTTCAGATTTGAAGGGCGAGTATCAAGAAAGGGCAACAAGGCATATGCCTGTAGCTGTCAGAACACAGCATCAATTTCAGTCTTTAGAGATAAAATTCTAAAAGTCCACGTGGAGATGTTTTCCCAGGAAAATCTAGGTGACAATGTGTGTGCTCATTTTGCTGGTCGGTATATGTCTGGAAGTCTCACTTCCCCCATCTAGTTCTCTCTCTGGCACTACATTTCTTTCTAACATTGTACCATGAAAGATTTTAAATATGCAGTAAAGTTGAACTTTACCACGAGCGCTCATATAGCACCAAATTATGCCATTAATATCTCACTCTTCTTGCGTTCTCACACATCTACCCATCTTTCCATCTCTCTATACATTCTTTTTTATTTTTTAATATATAGTATTTCAAAATAAACTGCCAACGTAAGTTCAAACTCTTCATTTTTAACTCCATTTCTTTCTCTTCCCTTTCAGGTGTTTAATCACAGTTTTCATTGAAGAGGGCTTTTCTTTCTATGAATAATTTTTAAAATAAATTCATACAGAATTCCACAGTTAGAAAGTGCCATCCAAACCAACTGAGGTCTCCCAAAGTAGGTATTTCTTCCTATACATTTTTACCACTTTTTCTCTCATGCAAAAGAGCTGGGGAATAAGCTTCAAAAGAAAAAAAAGTCCCCCATTTGTCCTTGGTGTTGAAGATCTATTCAGATAGCTAGGAACATTCTTCATCAAACAATAGCATTCTGTTTTTCTCTTTAAATTATCTTTTTTCCCCAGTTTCAGAAACTCTCCATACTATTTTATTGCCAGCTTCAATTCTGACATAGAATGAGAGTATTAGAAAGACTTTAGAAGGTTAGTTAATAATCTATTTAAATGTAGTGGACCGAGAAAAAAAATACATGGCTTTGTCCCCTCCTGAAACACCATCTCTAAGGAAAGGAATAAAAAAGGTATAAAGTCAGAAGGATAAAAAGAGCAGGAGCAGGAATGAGAGCTAACAGTAGATGAAACATGGACAGTGGCATGAAAAGTGCTCAGCCAAACAGAGGGAGCAGAAATCCACCTGCCTTTATAGGAGGCAATGATGAGAAGCAAGTCAGTTTGCTCTGCAAAACTCAGGAAAGACTCAGGGCTTGGATGTACAAAGCAAGCTGGAGTTACCTAGGGCTAAAGACCTGGGGGTTAGTGAAAAGACTACATTGGGGTACCCCAGCCCATCCTCTCTCTCCACAAGAGATTAAAGATTTAGTCTTGGAAAAAATGAATCAGAGTTTCATCTCTGAAGTGAGGAACAGCAGGCCTAATGCAGAGAAAGTCTGAGGTAGGATTTTGAAAGTAGGGGCACTCGGTGAAAGTCCGTATTCTGAAGAGTGAAATGCCACTCTCCTCTTTCTGTGGCCACACTTACAGTAATGCCTGTAGCTGGGAATATTCTAGGATTGGCTCTCTGGAAAAATTGACTTAACAGAGAGAAAAGACATAAAGACATTTGGGGTTTTCCCAAGGAAAGACCAAGTCTCTGTCAAATCCTTTTATATATAGGGCATAATTTTATACCAGTGCATAATAATGACAACAACAACAACAACACACACATACACCCTCCCATCAACTTTATTATTATTACTTTTCAATATAAACTAAGAGCCAAGAATCAACAGATATTTAAAGAAAGTCTACAGCAGAAAAGACAAAAATAAAAGGAAACAAAGAACACAAAGAAAATATAAAATAGATTGAACAGAAGAAAATTACCCCCCAAATCCATCATGAATATCATCATAAAGATAAGAGAAAGTAAATACCCATAATAAGAGAACAAGAAGCTAGGAAAAAGGAATAATGAGAGACTAAGAGGCAGTCACTTGAAATATGATAGCTGAAGTAATAAATCTAATAGAACCACTGAAAAAGAAAGTAAAAAATCCCAGAAAGCAGAACAAAAAACAAGCCAATAGATAATACGGAGAAAATAGATAATAAAATTAGAAGATCAATCCAGGAATCCAAATAATAAGAATTCCAGAAAGAGAAACCACAGAAAATAGAACAAAGAAAATTGGCAAAATAATAATAGAGGAAATTTTCTCTATATTCAAGTACAGAAGGCTTACGACTGAAAAAGCTCACCAAGGGTACAGGTAATAAAAGAAAAGTAAGATCAATTCTAAAGGCATCATTATAAACTTTCAGTTCACTGAAGATAAAGGCAGACTAGCATGAGTTTTTAGAGGGAAGATTGAACCAAATACAATAGAAAGGGAACCAGAATTCCATCAGACTTTTCAAAAGCAATGTTGGGTATTAGTAAGAGAATGGAGTAATGACAACAAATGATAAGGGGAAACGATTCAGCCTAAATTTCTGTATCTAGCCAACAGGGCCAGCTATGGAATTTGTAGAGCCCAGTGAGAAACAGAAATGTGGGTTCTCTTGTTCAAAACTAAGAATTTCAAAATAGCAAAAACAAAGCCTTAAACCAGCTATGGGGCCCTTCTAATCTCCAGGCTGTGCATAGTTTGTCTGTTCACCCTGTTAGTCAACTGCTGATTACGTGTAAAGGTAAAATAAAGACACTTAATATCCATGTACTTTTTTTGGGAAGAGGTACTCTAGCAGGATAAGGGAATAATTCAAGAAAGAGAAGGACAGGACCCAGGAAACAAGAGACAATGGGGGAAAAAAAGCAGTACCCAGAAAAATAAATGTGCACAGCCAAAAGGGTAACAAGTCCAGATTTGGAATAAGGATATGGAGAAATTCAAAATAGAGCTTTGTGGGCCAGATGAGATGGCTCGCAACTGTAATCCTAGCACTCTGGGAGGCCAAGGCAGAGGATCTCTTGAGCTTAGGAGTTTGAGAACAGCCTGAGTAGTGGGTAAGAGCAAGACCCATCTTTACTAAAAATAGAAAAAGCACAGTGGTGGGTGCCTGTAGTCCCAACTACTCAGGAAGTTGAGGCTGGCAGGTGGCTTGGGCCCAGGAGTTTGAGGTTGCTGTGAGCTAGGCTGATGCCATGACATTCTAGTCCAGGTGAAAAAGCAAGACTCTATCTCAAAAAACAAAAAACGGGGAGAGCTTTAGGAGGAGTAAAAGGGATGGGTAGAGGAGGATTCATTTAATACTTGGAATTGCATGTGAACATTTGTAAAAATTGTTGATAAACATGTGATATCTGTTAGAGCATTTGGGGAAAATAGCCAAATGCACATAGAAAACCTGGCAAGTAAAAACAAAGCCCCCAGACTAACTCCAAGAAAAACAAAAAGTTGTATGAGGAAGGAAATATACTGATAGTATACAACTTTCAGCAATAAAAATATGTTTGTGCAGTTTCATAAATGTAAATTCTGATACTGATTTTATAAAATATTTTGATTTAAATTATATTGAAATGAAGAAAGGGGGAAATAAATGGAAGTCTGTAAGAAACAAAATCCTTAATTAATGTACTGTAGATAATATACAAAGTTAATCCTAATAAATAGATTATAAATATGTTTTTAGTGAGAAGAATATTATCTATTCATATGAATTGGGACTGGTAGCCTTAGGAGAAAGGATGGGGGGGAATGCTAGAATAAATCAATACCCTGATAAAGTTCCTTTTAGCATCATTTGATTTTTTTAAAAACCGCATAGATGTATTACCTTGAACACTGTAGAACCATCATCATCATCACAAAAAAAGAAGTCATTGAGACAGCACCCGTGGCTCAAAGGAGTAGGGCACTGGCCCCATATGCCGGAGGTGGCGGGTTCAAACCCAGCCCCAGCCCAAAACCAAAAATAAATAAATAAATAAAAGAAGTCATCAATTAGTTTCTCTTCCTTTCTTTTTCTTCCCATTCTTCCTTAATCTAGGATCATAATAACTGTTTATAGATGTTCCTTTTTCCCCTACCCAACTGCCTAGACAACTTCCCCTACACGACTTACCCAGATGTTAGTTCTCAATGTTTAATTTGTTCTCAGTTTCACCATGTTTGCTCACTTTTTATAACATTTTTGAAAGAGTTTAAAACTTACAGCAAATGTTTGGGCACTATTAAAAAATTTTAAAATACACTAATTAAAAGCAAATTAAGACAAAGACAAACTTCACTTACTATAACACAGTTTTACTGTATTATTAAATAACTTTGTACATGCAGTATACAATTTTAGTTAAATGACAGCCAATGAACTTTTTGACTTCACTACCATATTTTTTTTAACCTCAAGTAACCCACACGAACAGGTAAAACTGTTACAGAGAGCACATAGAAGCCATAGGAGTGATGCACACAGTGTGCCAAGTTTAACCTCTGACTTCCTTTTTTGGCCAGAACACACGCTGGTTGTCTGAGATTGCAGGTTGCTTGAGTTCTGGATACCAGGGAATTTACTGTATGTATACTTCAAAGTCTTTAAAAAATGGTGGATAAAACATATCAATATTTGATGAAATGATGGCCAAAACGTTTCATTTAATGAATACCATAAACCCACAGAGCTAAGATCCTCAACAAACCTCAAGGACTAGAAACATGAAAAAACTTACAACCAGGGCCATCATAATCAAATCGCTTTGTGATAAAGAGAAAAATCTTAAAAGCACCCAGAAAAAAAAAAAAAGAAGTAGCATTATATATAAAGAGAAACAAAGAAAAGGATGGTAGTAGATTTTCCTTCAGGAACAACATATTTAAAGCACCAAAAGAACCTGTAACTGACCTTAGAATTCTATTATTCCACGAAAAATCTTTTGAAAAGTGGAATTGAATTTGTATTTAAAACTTTGCCACAAGCAAGACTCTAGGACCAGACAACTTCACTGGTGAATGTTGCCAAAATTTAAGGAAGAAAAAACATCAATTTTACATAATCTTTTCCCAAAATTTGAATAAGAAGGAAGATTTGAAAATAAGACCAGCATCACCTTGGTAGCAAAGCCAAAGACTTTGGGCCCAATGTGGTGGCTCATGCCTTCAATTCTAGCACTTGAGGTCAGGAGTTCAAGACCAGTCTGAGCAATATAATGAGACTACATCTCTACAAAAAATTAGGCAGGTGTGGTCCTAGCTACTCAAGAGGCTGAGGCAGGAGGATCATTTGAGCCCAAGAATTTGAGGTTACAGTGAGCTATGATGATGCCACTGCACTCTGCCTAGGCAATAGGGAGAGTTCCTGTCTTAAAAGCCAACAAACCAAACCACAGCCATTACATGTAAGAAAACAACATATCAGTATTCTTCATGAACATAGATGCAAAAATTCTAAATAAAACTTAACCAGACTGAATCAAACAACACGAAAAAATTGATAATACTTTAATAAAACTACAACATTTCTGTGACTAAAGCTAAGTTTGGGATATCTGAAACTGAATATCTGAAGTTTGGTCAGAGTTTATGTACTAACTCTTGAACATGTGGACAATTCACATAAATCTCAAAGTTTAACCCTTCTATAGTCCCTTCCTTTGGCCCTAACATCAGCTCCAATATGGCTTTGATTTGCAGCCAAAAGAACTTCATAACACACCTCCCAGGAAAGAGCATACACCCACAACCCACTACGCCTTCCCATCTACACTCACTACCTGGAGCACAACTTTTCAGAGGTGAAGGAAATATGAAGGAGAAAACCACAAAGAGGACTGGTCCACATACACTCAGTTTTCCTTAAAATCACCAATCTGATAACTCTTCCACATGACAGAGAAGAGTGTCTGAAGTCTCCTTCCATGGAAACACATGGCCAAGGAAATGAAGATTCTTCCTCAACACATAAACTGGAGATATTCCATAGGAATGTTTTAATATTCTTTGTGTAAATAATGCCAGTTGAAAACAATTTGTGTGTATAACTAGTACATCCAAATCAAACACACATTGAACACCACCTGTGTGTAAAGGAACATGCTCACCATGTACTAAGAGGAGCACAAAATGCTCTACAAAAGCTTACTTGGTATCTGGCATGAAGTTTTAGAAACTCACTCTAAGGTAATAATTAAAATATCAGGTGATAGTTCTATAAATCTGTCATATAGATTAAAAAGCAGGTGTTTCCATTCCAGGATGGAGGGTTTGCCAATAACTCTCTAGAGAGCTGTCCTATTTATATCTGTGACCAAGACCACAGAGCTCTAAAAAGGCAATAAGGCTGAAAAAAGACATGAACATGATCTGCAGTAAATTGATTCTACTTTTTGGTTAGTTATGTCTCTGAATTAACTTAGAAAGTAAAATAGAATACCAGCCTAGCAAACGTCCATCTCAAGTGTCCCATTGTTTCTCCACTCTCCTTTGTTCTGCCCTGATCTTAGTTTGCCTGGTGAAGCTTAGACTATATTGTCTGAAAACAGCAATGATATTCTATGTATGGAATTAGACAAAGGAAAATGGAAGAAACAAAAGAAAGAAGTAACAGTAGTGTTTAAAGGGCATAGAAATAAATGACTTTCCTTTTCTGCTTCAAATTGGAAAAAACAATGTGATGAGACTTGAAATAGTGTTGCCATTACAAGTGCTGGTGGCTTATTTAACTTGGGTGAATTAATTTACTGTGGGTGGTATCCTGGTTTATCATCCATGGAGAGGTAATTTTAAAAATCTTTGACCTTGTCAGTTTGAGGGTCACTGCAGGTTGGAAGTGTTGTATCTGCTGTGTCACCTCTAATTTTCAGAAATTTTTCTTTCCTCAGGATGTTGACCTTGCAAATCCTTGGTATTTATTGCTTGTAGTTTTCTACCTGCTATGATTCTTCCACTGAATCTTGAATCTCTCATCCATTTTTCCAATTGCAAAACAGAGCATATTTTCTAGTAAAGAGGCTTTACTTTTTAGAACAATATAAAAATAAAAGTGGAATAAATTAACTTTATTGTACTTAGTGTGTTCTTAACAATACACTTAGTACTTGATAGATGATCTCATTTAGCACTTACAACAATCAAATGTTCAGTATTACTCTCTCTTACAAATCTGACAAGCAAGCCTCAGCCAGGTTAAGCAACATACTCAAAGATACACAGAACAGAGATTTAAAACCAAGTTCAATTTCAATGACTTTTCATTCTACAACATTTGACATATGAATATTTCTAAATTTAAAATCATCAAAAATATACAGCTGTATTGAAAATATTCTATGTGCTCATAACACAGTATTTTCCTTTTTATAGGTAATTTTTCTGACAAGTTCCCAGGAAACCAACTAAGAAACACCAAACTACTTCCTTAGATAAGGAAGTCTTAATTTAAGTCTTAATTTTTTTCTTGTGCCTTCAGACTGGAATGTCTACTTCAGTGTCCACTGTGGACTGAATTGTATCCCCCTCACCCTAACTCACAATGTAATGGTATCTAGAAATTAGATCTGAGGAGAATAATTAGGGTTCCATGAGGGTGGGGCCCTCACAACAGGATTAGTGCCCTTATAAGAAGAGGTACCAGAGAGCTCATTGTCACCTCCCTTCCTCTCTCTGCCAGGTGAAGACACAGTGAACCACCAGAAACTACTCATGCTGGCACCCTGAACTGTGAGAAATAACTTAGTTGCCTGAGTCACTCATCAGTGGTATTTTGTGCCTGAGTCACCCATCAGTGGTATTCTGTTATGGCAGCCCCAGATGACTAATATAGGGTCCTTCTGATCTCAATCCATGGGACATATTCTTCAGACACTATTTGACTTGCTTAAATCTTTAACACAGTGATTCTTGAGTAGCCCAGGATCATCCTGCTGGGCCAAGAGCTGAAACAAAAATGCAAAGACTTTCTTTCAGGTATTTATGAACAATTAAGAGTTACTCTCTAGTAATCTGGCTGAGTAAAGAGTTACTGAGTTTTGTGTTCATAAATTAAAATGATTACATTAGAGTTTACTAGAGCTATGTACTAATGCAGATGGACTTCAAATAGCAAAATTTGCCATCTTATATGTGTTTACATATACTTACAATGAAAGGTATTTTTGGAGAAGATTCTTTGTTTTAAGTTTTATATTCATTATTTTAATTGTTGTTATTTTTGCTTTTTAAAACAATTTATTTTGAAGTAATTATAGATTCACAAGTTTCAAGGAGAATACAGAGAGGTCCCGTGTACCTGTCACCTAATTTCCACCTTTGTTACCTATTATGTAGCTATAATACAGTATCAACACCAGGAAATTGATATTGGCTCAATGTATGTACACAGTTCTATTATGTTTTATCACATCTAGGTAGGTCCCTGTAACCACCACCATGATCAAGATACAGAACTCCCCCATCACTACAAAGATCTCCCTCCAGCTACCTTCACAATCCCTCCCCCCACCATCCCTAAGTCCTGGCAACCTTTAACTTGTTCTCTTCAATCTCTATAATATTGCTATTTCAAGAATGTCTTAGAAATGGAATCATATAGTATGTGACCTTTTGAGGCTGACTTTTTTCACTCATCATAATGCCCTTGAGATCCATCCAAGCTGTTGAGCGTCAGTTTTCTATCATACTGTCATAATTACCATAAACTTAGTGACTTAACACAAATTTATTATCTCACAGTTCTGGAGGTCAGAAACTCAAAATCAGTTTTACTGGGCTAAAGTGGGCAGGACTGCATGCCTCCAGTAGGGTCCAAAGAAGAGTCTATTACCTCACCTGTCTCTAGCTGCTAGAAGATGCTTATATTCCTTGGTTCCTGGTTATGCATCATTCATAACTGTTTCCATCATAATGTCTCATGTCTCTGACTGGCTCTTCTGCCTCCCTCTTTCAAGGGTATTTGTGACCACATTACCACACCAGGATAATCAAGGATAAACTTCCCATCTCAAGATCTCTAATCTCTAACTTAATCACATCTGAAAAGTCCCTTTTGCCATGTAAGCTTTTCGGAATTGTGATATGGATATCTTTGGGAGGGATATTATTCTGTCTACCAAGTTTAGCCTATCAGTAATTTGTTTCCTTTTATCTTTGAGTAGTAATCCATGGTGTAAATATAGCACAATTTGTATAACCACTCACTCATTAAATGTTTCCAGGCTGGGGCCATTACAAATAATTCTGCTATGTTCATAATCAGGTATAATTAATAATCATGTACAGGTTTTTGTGTACACCTAAGTTTTCACTTCTCTGGAATAAATGTTGGTATAATTGTAGTTTAGATTTTTTTTTTAATTTTGAGACAAAGTCTCACTTTGTCAACCTTGGTAGAGTACCATGGTGTCACAACTCAGAGAAACCTCAAACTCTTGGGTCAAGCAATTCTCTTGCCTCACCCTCCCAAGAAGCTGGGACTACAGATGCCCACCACAACACCTGGCTATTTTAAGAGATGAGGTCTCACTCTGGCTCAGGCTGGTCTCAAAGCTTAAATTTTTTTTAAACCACCAGACTATTTTCCAGAGTGGCTATAGTGTTTTACATTCACACCAACAAAGTATGAGATTCTGTTTCTCTGCATCCTTGCCAGCATTTGGCATTGTCATTACTTTTTTATTTTACTCTTTACATACCTACAAAGTAACATTTATCATTTTTTAAAATTTGTATTTCCCTAATGGCCAGTGATATTGAGCATCCTTTCATGTGCTTATTTGCCATTTATTTATCTTTGTAGGTGACCTTATCTTTGTCTCCTGACTAGCTGGATTATTATTTGTTTTACTATTTTGTTTTGAGAATATATATTCCAGACATAAGTCCTTTTGAGATATGTTGTTTGCAAATATTTTCTACATGTCTGTAGCTTGTCTATTTATCTTCTTACAAGGTCTCTCCTAGAGAAAGTTTTTAATTTTGATAAGGTATAACTTCCATTTTTTTGTTGTTTCTTAATCATGCTTCTGGTGTTATACCTAGGAGCTCTTCATAAAGTTCTACATACTAAATATTTTCTCCAATAGTTTGTTCTAAAATTTAAAAAAAATATATTCTTTAAATTTTAATCTATAATCTGTTTTGAGTTAATTTTTTTATAAGGTTTCAAGTTTAGTTCATTTGTTTGATCTATAGATATCTAATTGCCCCAGACCATTTGTTGGAAAAGTTACCCTTCCCTATTGCCTGGCTTTTACATCTTTTATCAAAAATCAGTTAGCTGTATTGGTGTGTGTCTATTTCTGGGATACCTATTCTGTTCCACGTTCCATGGATCTACGTGTTTATTCCCTCACCAATACCATAGAGTTTTATTTACTGTAGCCATATAATTAGTCCTGAAATCAGGTAAAGTGATTTCTTCTTTTTATTCTTCTTTTTCAAAATTATTTTAGGTAGGCTCGTTTCTTTGTTTTTTCATATAAATTTTAGAAAATCTTGCTTATATGCCTACAAAAATCTTGCTAGAATTTTGATAAGGACAGTGTTAAAACCCTATCTCTCTTTAGGGGGCACTGACATCCATAAGGCTTCCAAACCACGAACATGGTCTATTCCCTTTACATCAGTGCTATATCATTTTCAGCATACAAGTTCTGTATATATTTTGTTAAATTTACACCTAAATATTTTATTTATTCTTGATTTTCAATAATAAACTATTGTGGGTGTGACTTTATCATTAGTTTAAGGTTTACTTAGTTAACCTGTAAGCAAAAAATCATAAACTAAACTTCCTCAGGGAAAATTTAGCCTGTAGAGAATTTTTCTGGGGAGAGATTTCTCATTAAAAACTCCACATTTCTGCCCTCTCTTGAAAAGTTGGGAAATCTGATAACACTGGGCCTCACATTATTACATAGTAACAGTTAGCTGGAGCCAAGCAGTGTTCATCCTTAGAAAAGGCCTACTCTTTAGTTAGCTGTGGCTCCCACAATGCATAATGAATGCAAAAGTGGTGATGTTTGCCCGAATCCCCTCATTTGTTACCATCCTGACTATGGTAGGCAACTGAGTTTCCACTCCTCCTTTAAATTGAGTGGTGATAAATATTGGCTTCCACAATATTTTTGGCTTATTAGTTAGGCTTCATATAACAACTAAGGGTATATAATACATGTAAATCACCCATACTCTCAGGTATTTACTAATCTACAATATACATATATGTCATATGTGTGTATAAATTTCTCTCTCCCCAAAATGTTCTTTGGGCACTTCATTATCATCAACTATTTCTTCCTGGACAACAGGAGGAAATGGAGTAGGTGGTCTTGGAGGTCTTTTACATAATCTACATAATTCATTATTTAAAAAATATATATGATATAGTACTTAATATGTCCTTTCTGGTCTTCTAAATCACCTAAGAAGATATTTCACATAAGATTAATGTGGTTCTGAGATTTAAGTGATCTTCTCAATGTCACACAGCCATTGAGGGCCAGATGTTCCAATATCAAGTTCAGTGAACAGCAAATGCTTGGTTCAAATAAAAATGTGATGGCAAATCTACAAATTGCATTTTAAAATCCAAAGGACAAAATGGGTGTCAACAAACGTATACTAACTCAAAAGTATCATTTCAGTTATGGTTGTGTATAAAGGTACACAAGAGCTGAAATTAAGGAGAGAGTTTACATTTATTTCCTTTTGTCAAGAAAAGTCAGCTTTGGTAAAAGACCAATGGGCAATATTATTTCTTGCACCATGACAAGTCATATGCCATACCACGAAACACCTTCCTCTCCCACCATTTTCCTCATCCCAAATAGGACATAGCCACTTCTTACTCTTTGCTTATGAGCTATATTTCCATGAAAAGATCAAAAATTAGAGTGAAAATGATGTGCCCAGCTAACTGAGAGAGTCTTCTACATGGGAGCCCTTCTCCATAGCTTGATATTGTCATAGGGACTCCTTAGGTGGAAATAAATCTCTGGCAAACAAAGGTTGTGCCATTTTTCTCAGAGTTCTTTTTCATGTCTGAACTTACACTTGCCAAGATATTTTCCCAAGAATTTATCACCTTGAGATAATGGAAGTTTCATTTCAAAGCCCTACCAACAAGATTCTTGATTTTCCTTCTAGGAATGAGAAAAATGGGTTCTCATGGGTTAACCAAGTTCGCTCTGCTTATCTCTACTGTTCATTCAAGTGCATGATAGAGTTAACCTAGTCCTACTTTAACAACTCAGTACCATCTATACATGGCCAGGGATGAGAGTTCATTTTTCATATCCCACTTCTCCTAATCCATTATCCATGATAATCCATGTGTCCCCTGGGTACTTAATCATCAAAGCAACCATAAACCTCTTTTTGAAGATCAAATGGTTCTTTAATCCATTTACTTACAGCATCCTGAGTTATAGAAAATTAATCAGAAGTGTAAGTGGGCCACCACTCCAAGTTTCCTCTAGAACCTGTTAACGAGGTAACAAGTGAGTAGTGGCTTATATGTCAGGTGGGTCCAAAAGCAGAAAATATCACCTTGGTTAGTTGCTTTTCCCTACACTCTTCATTCTAACTTAGATTTCTAACTTGACTGCTTGCCCTCTCTGCCCTCCTACAATCCCATTGATGAATTAACAAAACTCAGCCAGCCCGAGAGCTAATTAGACTTTGAACTTTCCACTGAGGGCGCCGTTAATTCTCATCTTCCCTTCTGCATCCGGTTTGCTGAAACTATTTAGGGAAATCACCCTAGGTCTCTGAACTCTCAAAGAAGTAAGAAAGCAGTAATTTTCATTAAGCAAAAGCACAGTGTTCTGGGCTAAGCTCCCTCTTCCTTCATTACTGAGAGACTGTATCAAATTACCCAAAATGCCCAAGGACACGGGTGGCCACTGTGAAGCCTCTTAGCCTCAAGAAAACCCCAAGGTCATTATTACAGCTCCTTCTACATTTTTTCAGTTACCCAATTAAGAGAAAGGACCATTATTTCTAAACCACTCAATAAAGGAAATCTAGATTCCATAATAACTAGAAATGTTATATTGGTATTATCCTTTATAACGTTTTCCTTTGCCAAAGGAGCTGGATTAACTTGAACAAAGAAAAACTCCTGACTCCAATCACAAGAAGAGGCTTTTTAATTATTCATTATGCAGTGCTAAGTGTTCTTTGGTTAAGGTAAAAAAAAAAAAAAGAAGAAGAAAGAAAAAGAAAGAAGGCTTCTAAATAAAAATCCATTCACGGGATGAATGAAAAACCCTGCACTTTCTATGTCCTTCCTGAGTGTCTACTCACCATAAGTTCTCTTCATGTGAATTTTATATATGAAAGTTCATTTATAGTGGTTAAAACTTAGTCCAGGAGAGTGAGAGAAACACAATGAATAATAAAATGAACCCAGGGACCTCAGGAAAAGGAATAGCAACCAGGGCCAGGCAGCTCAAAGGGAAGGGTGCTGCAGACCAAGTGATGCTGGAGTTTCCTCAGGATAGACTTGGTCTCTGTGGGTAGGAACAGCATTGTTATCGTTAAGCCCTTCTGTTGATGCCAGGGCTGAGCTCAGCCTGACTTAGTATGGCAAGCAGGGACTTGAAAAAGAAGCAACTCTATTTCCTCTGCAAAAAAGACTGCTGTATTACCTTCACTTGGAGCTTAACAGAGAACCAGGAGAAATCAGTGTCCAGAGAAGAACTCAGGATAGAAAAGGCCTGGGCTTGAGAACTTAAATGAAGTATGCAGCCCTTAAGAATGTCTACCTTATTCGCCTCTTCCCTGAAGTTGGATACTGCCTCAATCTGGCAGACCTGGGCTTGTTTTCTAAGCACATCTACCTAGGGCTTGGTAAGTGTCCCTATCCTGGAAAAGTGCTTTTGTTGTGCCCTAAGCATCTGGCCTGAGAAAAACATTGTTGATGACTGAATGTTTATGAACTGAATGTTTATGTTCCCCCGCCTACCACAAATCATCTGTTGAAGCCATGACCATTAATGTGATGGTATTTGGAGATGAGGCCTTTGGGAGGTAGAATTAGGTGAGGTCCTGCGGGTGGGGCCCTCATAATGGAATTAGTGCCATTAAAAGAAGAGATCCTAGGGAGCCTATTATTTCTCTTTCTCTACTATGTGAAGACACAGAAAGAAGGCAACCCTCTCTAAGCCAGGAAGAAAGCCCTCACCAGGAACTGAATCACCCAGCATCTTAATTTTGGATTTCCCAAACTTCAAAACTATAAGAAATAAATTGCTATTGTTCAAGGTGTCTAGGCTTATCTTTTGTTATGGAAACATAATCTAGCTAAGACAATGGCTAATTTGTGAAAAGGGGTCTAATATAGAGGGAATTGGGGAGTATAAGTAAGGAAGTAATCTAGAAAAACAGAGAGAATGAACCTTTATATGCTCTTACACACATATTTTGGCTAAAGAGAGCACACTTTTTTACAGGCTTACTTTTCGTTTGTGTGACTTTCACTCAGGGAGCAGGGCTCAGTGAAAACATCCATAAGGGTATGAATCAAAGAGACAATAATAAACCTCAGAAAGAAGAATACAAGCCTAAATTTATTTTTCATGACATTGGTCATTGTTGTCTGTTTATATGTGAGCGTCCATCCAATCAGTGGGCAGGTTGCTGGCCTTCCTGTGAGTCTCTCATTCACTCCCAGCCTGCTCTTCCCAGCAGCTCCTAACCACAACACTGTCCAAGATAGGGCATTTCTCTCTCTCTCTCTCTCTGACTTACAAGGATCTAATTTTGAATCCTAATTTCTACCACTTACTAGCAGAATAACCCCAGGCAAGATACTTAAAGATAAGATTTATAAAATGGGTTATCATACCTTTCTCTTGGGCTTGTAGTGAGAATTTAATGAAACAATGAGTCGAAGGCATCTGGCACAATGCTTGGGAAAATGCTCCTTAGATATCCCAAAAGGGAAGAGAAGGAGTGCATTAATGGGAGCTAGGCTGTCTTTGCAGTGCAACAGAAGCTCTAGAAGACAGCACTCAGGAGTAACATGGTGCCTCTCTGCTTTATGAGTGAGATTTTGGCCCAGTCACCATGGTCGTTCCTTTTGTTCCACTGCAGTATCTCCAGCTGCCTGGGGCATGTCTGCTTCTACTGTTGATTAAACAGTGAAGAGAGGATATTCATGACAAGCAAGAATTTTCTAGTTGTTGCCTAAAAGCAACAATTTTTTATTATTGCTACTTTCTTTTCCATTGCTAGTGCTTTTAATGGAATTGCAACAATAATGTTGTCTCAAGGTGATGGGCTACTATGACTGAATAATATTCTCAGATTCTATTTCTTTTATTAAACAAGTGGGACACAGGCTCATCTCATGAATGCTAATGTGATCAAGATCGTTGCCCACTGGAAAATGTGTTCTAATTGAGTCGTGAGAAAGTGTGCCCTGCCATATCAACCAAAAGGAAATCAATAGCCTTTAAAGGATTAGCGTTCCCAGAGGCTGGATGGACAAGAGAAAAAATTTCAAAGATCTCTCCTTCTAAGTATAGGATGGGTTCATTTAAGTATTTTATTTTTCTTGTCAATCAAGTGTCAAAGCCATTTGACCAAATGTTGAGATGAACATGTGATTGCAGTCTCATTACACTCACTCTGCCAGCTTGCTTAATGATCAGCTAGGTATTTTCCTCAAAGACTTGGCATCTTCCTAAATGGGAATCAGGCCAGAGTATTTATTTAAGCTTTATAGACTTAGTTTTCTCTCCTATCCCAACCTGCTTCCCTCTCACCATCACCAACTGATGTGACACGCTTGGGTGGTCCATGGTCTTCATCACATGCTCCCAAAAGGAAAATCAGATTCCAGCCTCTTTTTTCTGTCTTTCAACCTTTGCATTAAGAAAAGATTCCTGCAATTTACATTGATTATTTGTGTAAAATGAGAAAAGCCATGATCAAAATGAGTTAGCAAATGCTCCTCCACATATAAGACACACAATATGGTGATACAGAAAACTGAGCAGGCATTTTGCCAAGTTGTGAACTAAGGTATTCACACTTGGTGAATTGATGAGCACATCTCATCTTCTAGTGGAAACCAAGCAGAAGCACTGATGCTTGCAGAATCTTAACGTGATAAGCTAGAGGGCTAACGTTATATGCAAATGGTTGCTTTATTAGCCTTGGCCTTGCAACTGTGGGAGACAAACACAATCATAGAGGAAAAGACTGTACACTTGCTGAACCAGGCATTGACCAAGCACTACCAGGTCCAGCTAGAATAAAAACAAGTCATGGCCTCCAGTCTATAAGAATGGGCATTTGTGGACAAGACAATATTTCTGTTCATTGCTCTTGACCACTAGACAGTAAGGTGTAATTTACTAAAAGTTGTATCTTTAACTGCTCACAGGATTAGAGATATGAATTCTTTTGTGGCCGTTCAGATGGGTGTGACCAGACAGAAAGTCTTTCTTTACACACATGGTTCGGCCAATTGTTAGCATCAAATTACTCAGTTCTCTGTTGATCTACAACTTTCTCTCTTTGCTCATAGACAAAAGAAGTAGGTTGGAAATTCAAGCTGGGAAATGTTAACAAAATGGCAAGGCATACATGGGGCTCTAGAAATTATTACAGCAGGTTCTGTGGATCAGAAACCCAAAGACCATTCATAACCTTGCCTTCCTCTACTATAGAAGCCAGAAGGATAAAATATTTTCATTCCTAATATCCCTTATGGCTAGAAGTGTCTGTGGTACACAAATTTGGCCCATGAGAAGTCAGTGGACAGACCTTTCAGGAAAGTTTTTTAAAGGAACAGGCTTGACTAGCACAGCTCCTTGTCTATTGTCCTTCAGCCTTTCTCCTTCCTTCATTTCCTTTCCCAAAATAGGTATGACACCTGCTGGTACAGCTGCCATCTGGAGACCTTGGAAACAAAACCACTTGCTAAGAAGAGAGAGGAGATGATGTAGCTACAGCTACAACCTGGACATTAACCTTACAAAAGCAAACTATGTCACCTAACCATATGTACTCTCATAATAATATGAAATAAGAAAAAAATAGAAGAAGAAAAATAGGTCTTGCCCTTCCCCTAGACCTTCTGTCACATGTGGCAAATAAACTCCATACTTGTTTAAGTCTTGTCAGCTAGACGTTATGTTACTTGCAGCTAAATGCAATCCTAATGGATACACTTGATCTGAGCATTTGACATGTGCCAACTCAGCTCTCTCATTTGGCCACTTACCCTGGCAACAGGTCTTTGCATTTGTCTTGACCAACACCTCCCTGGGCCTGCACTACTGCTGTAGTACTGGCAAAATCTGCTGTTTGCCAGACTTCCTAAAAATAGTGTATCTTCATGATTATTCCAACTTTATTTGCTATTTAAATTCTGAAATCTTCATTGCTATTGCCAATTTTCTTAATTTGATGAAACATAAATATTAGGTATAAGTGAGAAAACAAAGTATCCCCTGCCCCCAGCACTTCTGATACCAGATGTGCAGGGATTTTCCACACACATCCAGCAAGCAATTCTGTAGACACCAACTGGACGTCCTATAATTTACTTCATTTCTGACACTACCAAGAAGCAGTGTCAGATCCCACAGGATAAGGGTGTACTCTCACAAGACTACTCCGCATTTCAGATGCCAGTTGCAAAACACAGGCTGTGTCCTATACTTCTAGATGAATAGCATTAAATCAGAGTTCTTACTGCCCCCCTTTTGGGGATTGTTTAATTTGCTAGGACAGCTCATAGAACTTGGGGAAGTGCTTACTTCTATCTACCAGTGTAGTTACAGGATACAGATGAAGAGAAGTGGAGGACAAGGCATGCGGGAAGGGATGCAGAGCTTCCATGACCTCTCCAGGCTCACCACTCTCCAGGAACCTTCACAAGTTCAGGTAGCCAGGAGTTTTCCAAATTCAGACCATCTAGGTTTTTATGAAAGCATCACTACATAGGCATGATTGACTAAATTATTGGTGATTGGTGATGGACTCAACTTTCAGCCCCTCTTCCCTACCTGGAGGCTGAAAGATTGTGCTAAAAGTCCCAACATTCTAATCTAATGCCTTGGTCTTTCTGGTGAACAGTCTCCATCCCAAAGCTACTTAGGGGTTCCCAGCCACCAAGTCCCAAAAGACATTCAGGAGATCCCAAAGGTTGTAGGAGCTATATATCAGGCAAAAGGGACAAACACCAAACATGCATTTCCGTAGTGTATGCATATGATTTTTCTGGGTTTATTCTAAACCTCCTTTTCTTCCTAATATTTCTAATTTCTTTTGTAAACTAATTTCTTAAAATTTCCACTGAAGACTGCCACAGGGTCTAATTCTACACACTCTTTCAATCACAAAGCTAAAATATCTTTAAAGATCATCTTCTGAGCAGAACTCTTCCCAAAGACTCCCCGTCGGCAATAGTTTTCATTCATAACCCTTGTATCAGACTTCACAAGCTAGCTGAAGGACAAAAGCTCCTGCTAAAGGCCTATAAATATTTGATGGTCAATCTTAACAGTTCCTAAAGATGAAACCACTTTGTACAGTATCAAATTGTCCCCAAAGACTCTTCTATCTGAATAGTTGGCTCTAGACACTTTACTTATCATTTGTGGCATTCCTCCTCCCCTTCAGGAACCTGACATAAATCAATAGGAAGCAATTTGTCAAATGTATCACATGTGGCTTATTTGTTATTATCTTAAAACCACAGTATGCACACAATCTCTATGTGGAAGTGAATGAAAAGCATCACTGCCTAAGAGTGAAAAATAGTCTCAGAGGAAGGCAGACATTGCCCAAATGCCACACCTACCTTTCTAAAATTATACCACTGAAAACAAAGTGTAATAATCAGCTAACAGTTATATGGTACCTACTATATGCCAAGCTGTGCTGACCACTCTAAACGTAATATCTTATTTAATCCTCACAACAACCCTAAGGAGTAGGTGATAGTTTTATCCATGTTATATGAGTAAAGAAACTGAGGCACAGAGAGGTATAGATGTGCTAGATGATGAAGCTGAAATTTGAAAACAGGTAGACAATTCCAAAGTCCATTTCCTCCCACTATATTTTCAGTCTGTGGTAGACACACTCTAAGATGGGACCTGGGATCCCCATTGCTTGTGTTCATGACATATGTGATCTCCTTTCCTTGAGCATGGGTAGGACCTGCAACTTAACCAACAGAATACGACAAAGGTGATAGGATTTAACTTCCATGATTATATTACAAACAGAACTGAGCATGGCCTCTGGCCAACAATTAGCAAGGAACTGAGATCCTCAGGCCAACAACTCTCCATGAACTGAATTCTTCCCACAACCATGTGAGTTTGGAAGTAGATTCTTCCCTAACTGAGTTTTCAGATGAAACTGCAGCTCCAACCCACAGATTAATTATAGCCTTGTAAGAGTTCCTGAAGCAGAGGGCCCAGCTAATCCAGGCCTGAACTCCTGACCCACAGAAGCTGTGACATGATAAGTGTATGTTGCCGTAAATTGAGAAGTTTATGGTAATTTAATACACAGCAATAGATAACTTCTATGTGTCTCTTGGTGCAACTCTTATTCTTAAATATACATCTAGCTCATTACACTATCAGTGGAGACACAGAAGGGTGATCCAGTGGGAGGTAGGTAAGAGATGAGAAATTATTTAAAGGGTACAATATATGTTATTCAGGTGATGATTAAAAGCCCAGAAGACTTCACTAGCATGTAATATGTCCACATAACAAAACTGCACTTGTGACCCTTAAATTCATACTAAAAAGAAGTCATCATAAATGAGAAAATAAGATTACTATGTTTTTCTGATAAAAAGTCTGAAAAAATGCACCAAAGGGAGTCTAGGTGGAGGAGGAGAAGCAAATAGATGCAGTTGTGTTTGTGGGAAGAGAGGGACCTATTCCTCACTATAGCACACCCACTCCGGCCCTTGTTAACACCTGACCTTGAGGCTACAGAGAGATGTGTTGCAAGAAAGCAGGCCCAGTAGACAGGTGTGCCTTCCATACTTTCAAAACTCTTTTCAACATCCCCAATAGTTTCTAAGGTCTTTACTTTTAAGAATGATATATATTTTTACTGCTATGTTGTATTACACACAATGAATGAGCACTAGGGATCTGAAGAGCCAAGAAAAGGCTAATAATCCAGGATGAGGGAGCAGCCCAGACCCATGGAGGTATCTGCTGGGGCAGAAGCCAACATCTGAACCTAGGATATCTGTGCAGAAGTGCAGGATCTGGGAGAGGCTTAAAGGATCAGGCAGGCATCTAAGGTTGGATTAAATCATTGGTTCAGAATCTAAGGAGAATGTCAGTGGGGGTGGGCAGGAAGACAAAAAGAGTCTTCAACAGAAGAAACAAACTCATGGGAAATGCCACACGATAAGCCCAACACAGCAGCAGACTGAAAAGTTTTGGTGACTGAAAGCTCCTCTTGGCCTCCGCCTAGTCAATGGTATCTACCCCAGCACACATCAGGGAATGGTCCTTGAGAGAGTGAGAGCCCCTAACTGGAGAAGGGGAGGATACAAAAAAGATCTGGCTATTGAGATTTGCCCACAGGCTCTGTCATATCATGGATTCACATGACAATCCTTCTGGATGGTTCTCCAGGACAGGGAGGACTGGAGAGGAGGAACTGAGCACAGATTCTTAGTGTTGCAAGGGGTCTTAGGGGTCACCTCATCATGCCTCCTCATCTTACAGACTCGAAGAAAACTGAAACCTGGAGCAGCTGGCGGTGTGGCCAAGCTCACAAGCTAACAAGCAGCAGCGGCAGACACAAGGCATTGTGGGGCTCTCCTCTCAGGGCCAAGCCTGCCTGTTAATCCACAGGGACTTATTGAGAGCCTGAGTCCTCAGCTCCGGGCAGACAAGTGACACCAGGTAGGCAAGTGCCGGAGGAGCTGAGGAGAAATGAAAGAGCACTGGGGTGATTAGTGACGACTCACAAAGAAGCTCCAAGCCAGTCTAGGCATGAAGGACGAGGAGCAGCCAGTGTTTAGCTAACCACGTCTAATTTTAATCAGAGTCTCTAACCTCCTCCCCATCATCTCCAAATTTCCCTACTTTCCATCTTCTAGATGTTTGTCTCATTCATTATGCACAAGAGTTTGAAAATATAGGGAAAAATAGCTTATTATTTTGGACGTTTAACCCAATTCTTTTAGCAATATTTTTGGTGTTATCTTTGTGTGGACCCCAGCTTCTCCCTTCACTGTCCTCTGTGGGAAGCACACACAGGTTAGTGGTTCTGTCAGCAAGGGTTGTGCACAGTAAGCCCTCGCAGCTCTGACGTCTGATGATGCCCACTTTGCTCTCACTCCTGAATACTTTATTTATAGAAAGAATTCTTATCGAATCTACCCTCAGTGCTGAAAAGGCAGCCACCAATTTGGTGGCCATTCTTTCCCGGGTAGCAGGTCTTTTCCAGCTGCCAGCGTGGAAGAGACTTCCCTGTGTTCTCCGCATTTGGCCGTTTCGCTTGGCTTGCTCCTTACTTCATTCAGTTTCTGCTTAAATGCCATGTCTTCAGAAGGGCTTTTCTCCACCATTGTATCTACAATAGCTCCTTTTACTCTAGTTGTTATTCATGGTACTTATCTAAACATGAATTTATATTGTATGTGCATATATATGTGTGTATATATAGTACATAAACATATGTATATTACATTTGAGTGTGTCCCCCACACTGAATTCTTAATACCTAGATCAGGGCCTGAAGGGAGCCTAAATCTATAGCTCCTGATGAATGAAAAATTGTACGTGGGGTTTGTGGTTGTTGAGCTCATCCCACTGAGCAACCGGCCCCAAGCACTTTCAATCTGAATATCTTTGGTCTGGAAGCATTGGCTATTTCCTACATTAAGTGGTTTAATACTCTGTATTACTCGCCATTCTCCAGAGAAACAGAACAAACAGGACCCATATATTGAGAGCAGAGGTTTTTAATCGGCTGAGCAAAGGTTTTAAATTGGCTGGTGTGATTTTGGAGGTTTGGTAAGTCCAAAATCTGTAGGGCAGGTCAATAGGCTGGAGACCCAGGGCATCCGAAGACCCAGCTGGCAGAATCCCCTCCTCTTCTACAGATCTTTGTCTTTATATGAAGATTTTCAACAGATTAAATGAGGCCCATCCACATTATATAGGGCAATCTGCTTTGCTAAAAGTCTACTGAGCCAAATGTTAATCTCATCTAAAAAATACAGAGTCCAGGTCTGGTGGCTCACTCCTATAATCCTAGCATTCTGGGAGGCCAAAGCAGGTGGATCACTTGAGCTCAGAAGTTTGAGACCAGCCTTTGTAAGAGTGAGACCCCATCTCTACTAAAAATAGAAAAACTAGCCCAGTGTTGTGGTGGGCACCTATAGTCTCAGCAACTCAGGAGGCTGAGGCAAGAGGATTGCTCAAGCCCAAGAGTTTGAGGTTGCTATGAACTATGATGCTACGACACTCTACTCAGGGTGACAGAGTGAGACTCTGTCTCAAAAAGAAATAAAATAGGCTTGGCGCCTGTGGCTCAAGCAGCTAAGGCGCCAGCCACATACACCTAAGGTGGCGGGTTCGAATCCCCAGCCCAGGCTCGCCAAACAACAATGATGGCTGCAACCAAAAAATGGCCAGGCGTTGTGGCGGGCGCCTGTGGTCCCAGCTACTTGGGAGTCTGAGGCAGGAGACTCGCTTGAGCCCAGGAGTTGGAGGTTGCTGTGAGCGTGATGCCATGGCACTCTACCCAAGGGGAGCGTGATGCCATGGCACTCTACCCAGAGCTTGAGGCTCTGTCTCAAAAATAAAAAAAAGAAAGAAAGAAAGAAAATAAAATAAAATAATTAAAAATACCCTTACATAAATATTTAGAATAATATTTAACCACTGTCTGGGTGCTATAATCTCGCCATGTTGACACACAAAGTTAACCCTCACACACTGCCCCACCCTACACGGGAAGTACCCCATTTGAGTCACCAGCCTTGCTTCTGCTTTGCTTGGCAACCTCTGTTTCCTTCTGGAACTGATAAGTCCAGCTACCACCCACCTCTGTGCTCTCTAGTAGAGTTATTTCAGGTCTCTGACTTCATGCAGGGATTCTAGCATCCTACCATGGAGTGCAGGCCCTGCAGACTTTCCCAGGCATTTACTGAAGTTGAGTGCCCACTCCCCTTATCTGGTCATGAATCCTTTGGGCCGTGTGACTTCAGTTCCTCCCCCATCACTGTGAGTTTCCTCTGCATCCAGTTCCCCAGAGGTTTTTCCTTTTGTTTTGGAATAGGGTAGTGCATTTAAAATTTTTTTAAACAATATTTCATCTCACATAGCTAGAATGGAAGGCAGAAGAGTGTGTACACATTCCTTCTGGCATCTTGACTGAACTTGGTAGGAATTAAATAGGTCTGGGAGAGAGGGCAAGACTTCCTGGGTGTGAAAAGCCAGAGCACAGATGGGAGGAGAGTGCTCCATGCAGAGGAAAGCTAAGAACACTCTAATATCTGAGCACCTGCTATGTGCTGGGAGATGTGCAGGTGCTTCAGGCTGTAATTGCAAAATACACACATCCCTATTCTCAGCAAGCCCTGCAGCTAGACTAGAGTGAGCACATTGGGCAGAGCGGCCAATGGGGTTCTGTAATGAAAAGTAAGATTTTAAAGCACCCCAGAAATCAATGAGAGGTTTTGACTTGACTCCTAGAGAAACAGATGCAGGTTGTTCATGCATGAGAGATTTGGAGCTGAAAGCTATGTTTAAGGAAGTGTGTTTGACAGTGGAAAACTAGAGGCAGCAGATCAGGGAGGGGTCGGTGATGGGTTCTGGTAACTCTTGAAACATGGGACAAGAGTTGACAAGTGACAGCACCAAATTATGTTTCTTGTCCCAGCATAATTGTTTTTAGCCCTCTTTTCCATTTTCAAAGTGTCCTATGTGAATGATGAGTTATAAGATCACCTAGCTAGAAGTCGCATAGAGTGAGGGTAGGGCCTGTGGCCTCTTTGCCTTTGTGCCTTAAACAAATCTTCCCAGGCACATGTAACAAGCACCTCACCATCTGCCAAAAAATGTGCCTCTAATAAAGGAATCAGAGAGAGCAGTTATGCAGGTAGCAAGAACCCCAAGGTAATATAGTATGTATGAAAACAAAGTTTCAAGGAGAAGGCTGTGGGTAACAGAGTCTTGTCCTCCAGGGAAAGTAAGAACACTGCAAGAACGGAAATGAACACAGGTTTCATGGAGGGACAACTAATTCCAGCTCGAGGGCAGAGAAAGGACAAGGTAAGCCTAGAGGATTTGGGGCAAAAAGCAAGAAAACACTAAAAGACTAAGGAGTCAGTGGCAAAAAGCACAGAAGCTGGCTTAAAGGGGCTCCCACTGGCCACATTTGTGTTGATTTGAACATCAAAAAGAATTATGATGGCTTTGGATTTTAGAACAGAAGAAATTCTGTCTAATGCATACTGACACTGGACAAAAAGGGACCAGAGGAAGCACTTTATGATATAAGAAACACCAGCCAGTAGGAGGGAACTTGAAAATTTCCAGTTTGTAATCATCAGTGCAATAATTGGTGGAAGCAAAGATGATCACTGCGTATTACAACCACTGGAAAAGTTATCAGAATAGGACGTTTGCACGATCCAAAACAATACTTGCTAACCACAAATAGAAACAGGTACTCCTATAATGGAGAAATTTGACAGACAACATAGTGACCAAACTTAGTCTCATGAGAACTGGACAAAATTGACATCATGATGTGATGCAACCGGAAGGACGCAGCACTGGCGATGTTGTGTTTTTGCCAAAACACAAACAAACAAAAAAAAATCAATGTTTAACCTGAATCTAACTATGAGGAAATAATCAAATAAGCCCAGAATGGAAGATATTCTACAAGACAATGGGCCTGAACTCCTCAAAAAGGTCAACTATTATGAAATTTCAGAGAAGGGGATGGAACATTCTAGAATCTAGATTAAAGAAGCCCAAAGAAATAAAACAATTAAAAGCCACATATGAAACTTATGTAGGTCTGGATTTAAAAAACAACAAGAACAACAACAAAATTTCAAAAAGACTTTTTAGAGAGATAATTGAGGGTTTTGAATATAGACTGTTCATTAAATGGCCTTATTAAATCAAAGTTAAAAATTCCTTGGAAATAACAACGTATTGGAGTGAGTGACTTTTTTTCTTAGGGGAGAAAGTATTAAGTATTTAGAGAAAAGCATTTAGGTGAATGTCATGATAAAGGCAACCTTCTTTCAAATCCCTCTGTCAACACACACACAAATACACACGCACAGGGTGGAGGTGTAGCAAACATGGCAAAATGTTAGCAGTTTGGTGAACTAAGGTGAAGGGTAGGTGGGTATTCCTTGCACTGTTTTTTAAGCTTTTCCATAGACTGGACACTTTTCAAACTAAAAAGTGTGGGTAAAAGCCATGTAGTGTAAATGAAGAGTGTTGGGGCTCAGAAAATGACACGTCAAAGCGAAGTCTTTAGAAGCCAAGTTCCCCTCTGTGACTTCCTCCTACTCTCCTGTCTCTCACCCCTCCGTCTCCCCGAGGCTACCCATGGAAACTACATGCCCTCTTCCCCAAGGTGGGTCTTAAAAACCAAAGTTCCTTTTCTCCAAAGCTAGCCATAAAACCTAAACACATTACTCTCACTTTCCCCTGCCTTTCTGTGTAAGAGCTGGCCATCAGAAATTCTCTGACCTACTTTGTCCGATTGTAGGCCATGAGAACCCCCCCATACACACACACACCCCAATGCCTGAGAGGGTCCCACCCCATGCCCAGGAGGAAGTAATGATGCACAGAGAGGCTAAGAAGCACCTGAACAGACAGGCCTTGCTGGGTTCCTGCACTCAGTCTGACAACATCACATGGCACCTTTTCTGTCTAATCACAGTTCTAGACAGATGTCTGTTCTTCATTGAACCTGAACATAAAAGTGGACTTCTTCTCCTGTGCCATTGGACCCTCATTCTGAAGCCTCCTGTGTCATGTAAAACTACGGCCAAATAAATTAGGTGGATTTTCTATAGAGCTGTCTTTTATTATAGGCTGTTGGTCATGACCCTTATGATGGGGGCATCTGCCAGGCTTCAAGGGTGCAGTTGATTTGGATGATAGAGAAATCCAATTGCCTCAGATCAAGGAGGTAGCAGAGAGAAAAGGAGTCAAAGTAAAGACTGTCAATAAGGAGGAGGTTGGGGAAATAAGACAGTAACAAAAGAGGGAACAGGGTCAAATGAAGGTTTGGGGCTATTTTTCTTTTGTTAAATAGTAGATTTGCATAATGGTTTGAAGATAGAAAACTGAGTAGGAAAGATGAGGCCAATACCCTTAGGAGAGACGCAGGCAAAGCTGGGAGAATGTTATCTCAGATGTGTATGTTGGGGACACTCTGCCCCTGGGACTGGTAGTTGAAAGCCTGGTGTCTCTACCCCGAAGCCCCAGTTCCTCAACCTCAGAAAGCTTTTCTGGGATTTTCTCCACAGACCTGAAGGAGTCACTTCTCATTTCTCTGAGGTCCCCCTGGCCCAGTACCTGCAGCAGACTTCTCCAGGCAGGGATTAGAGAGAATCCTACCAGAATTTCACTTAATGCTCATTTACTTATAATTCCAGAAAGAGACCATTGCCACTAGAGATTCATAGGGAGTCTCTTACACTGTTTCAACACCCTCGTTTGTCTACACACAGGTACTCTTACCAAGAATTCTGTAGTGCAAGTGTCCTCAAACTACAGCGCGTGGGCCACATGCCGGTCACCAAGAACATTCATCCAGCCCGCCAGGTGTTTTTGCCACCACTGCCTGTCCTGCTTAGCAGCCGACTCATCCCGGAGCCCGAAGTCCAGCTCTCCAACGGTCTGAGGGACAGTGAACTGGCCCCCTGTTTAAAAAATTTGAGGACCCCTGCTGTAGTGCAATTCAGTTAAATTTCAGAGAATATATTAACTTTTTTTTTTACATGAAGAGGTGGCCAGGTTTTTAAAAGTTTATATTAATATAATTGTTTAAGATGTAATGACTGACTCTAGATGGTAAATCTATGATAAGGAAAGAAAATGATAATTTCTATAAATCCAGAACTCCATGGAGTTCCACGGTCTAAACTATACCTGTACTGGAAGCTGTTTTGGTGGGTACTGATTGACTACGGTGCTGTTACCTGTGTCTGTTTATCACAGAGCAGAGCCAGAGTTTACTCACCGTTTTATTACACCAAAGCCCATGCTGCCTGTGCACCTCCCAAGTGCCCCGGGTTCTCTGAAAACTCTTCCGTCTCCCCCATCCACATTCTCCAAAGACTTTTACTATGTCTGCATTCTATATAAAATTTACTCCATTATGTGACAAACAATTACATAAAAATGTATTAAAAAATCTCCAATGGCCACTTGATAACTATAAGGAAGTATTTCAATATTATAGCAACTTTTATGGCCACTCAGTGCCTGCCAATAGCATATCTACTCCCAACTCTTTCCACACAACTCCCTATCAAGACTTTGACCAGGCTATCCACTCCCTAGAGGAAAATCATTCATCTGTCCTTTAGATAACTTTTTAGCCTTATTACATGAAGAGACCAAAAATTAGCTATTTTATGGCCCATCCCACAGAAGCAGGGCTTGTAGCCACCTCCTCAGATTTCATAGCAGAGAACCTATTGCTCTGGGGCAGGTGAAAAAATGTCATCTGTGTTCTTCACGTGCCAGTGGCTTCCTCCACGTCAGCGTGAGAAGCAGATGGACTGCAGTGCCCACCTGCTCCGGTGGGTTTCACAGGGAAGCACTCACATAGTTTCAACCCACCACCTGACCTGTATCTGCTCTTTCCACCAGCAGTACCAGGTGGGACTATATAACTAGTCACTACCATCTATACCCAACATGAAAGGGGGTGTAACAGTCACTTTTCTAATTCTCGAAGGACAATATCTCCTCCTGTTAGTGCTACAACATACACAGAAGCCACAGACTGACCCTACCAGGTTGAACAGTGCTCTCTTCCCCAAATGTACATTCACCTAGAATCTATGAAGGTGACCTCATTTGGAAATCAGGTCTTTGCAGAAGCAATCAAGTTAAAATGAGGTTGTACTGGATTAGAGTGAGCTCTACACTCAATATGATCACTTTTCTTATAAGAAGAGGAAAAATTGGATGCAGACACACTGGGATGAAGGCCACGTGAAGATGGAGATGAGAGTGGGGTGTGTCTACAAGTCATGCTGGCAAACACCAGCAAGGAAGGATTCTTCCCCAAAGCCTTTGCGGGCAGCCCAGCCCTGCTGCTACCTATATGTCAGAATTCTAGCCTCCAGAACTCCATAAAAGAATATATTGCTATTGTTTTAAGTCACCTAGTTTCTTGGCAGCAGCAAACAACTATATTGGCCATAATATAATCTATTGCCAAGACAGTTTCACACCCCCTAGACTGTTAGGATCAAGAGGGCCGTGATCATGTCTTTTCAGATAACAGTTATAAGCCCACCATTTTCAACAGTGCCTGGTACACAGGAAGCACTCAATAGAGTTTGGATGAATGCAAGAGAAATTAGTATATCTGGTCCTCATAACAGCCTTTGGTTTACATTTGAGTGAACATCAACCCAAAGCCTCATGGCAAGATGGGGGCCCAGGTCCAGAATCCATCCCAGAACTCCCAGGGAAGCACATAAGTGTTCACTTGGATGTCCTGAGCCCACAGTTGGCAGTGCCATGCCCAAAAGTGTCCAGCATTGCCCAAGTGTGAGGTCATTCTGCTTGGGGGGCATCTCTAACCTGTGGGAACTTGACTGGAGATGATAACTCCAGGTCTCCAGGTCTTTCACTCCATTCTTGTTCTGATAGCCACACGGGAGGGAGCTCTGACTTATCATATGAACAAAGTTCCTTGGAAAATCAAGGAAATGTCATTTCTTACCTCTTCCTAACCCAAGAGTCTACAGTCCAGATAAATGATGGGAGAAAAAAGTCACAATTTGAAATACAGCGCTGACCTGATCAGGAAGATGTGGTAAAGGTCACGTTGGCATCACTGTAGCACTGATCAAGGCACCTTCCATGTTACCAGACACACAGGTAAATTGCAATTTTAGACATTAAGCATCAACAATTCAGAATGATAGTCCAGGTTCTTGGCAACAATTGACAATTAAAAATGTTTCCATTTACTATGAAATCAGAGCCAAAATACCAATAATTTCTCATCCTGAAACTCAAATCCAGCTGATTTCCATAATTACCTAGGAGTGAATTTTAAAAGTCTTCAGAAAATTCAAGGATCTTGTTATAGCAAAGGCAAAGTCAAATTTGAGTAATCCTTTTCAATACCTGCCTGCCAACACTGCTTGTTCTCAGGACTCCCATCCGGGAGAGAAAAATGCCTTCATTGTGCTGCAGATTATCTTTAGGAACAGAAAGTAGGGATTACATCATGCATACACTCCCAGACAAATCTAACATTGTACAAGGGCAGGTTCTTAAAGGCCATGAATGAAAAGCTGGGAACTCTGTATTTCTCAGAGCAAGGATCTCACCTCTCCTCTGTGCTCCATTACTCAGCACTGGCCCGAGGGAAGAAGAAAATATGTCCTTGACTTTTCCTCCCTCTGGATGCATCAGTTTGTCTCCAGAGTTCACCATCTTCCTTAATTCCTGCAACCTTATGGCAGGAATTACATATCCTTCTGGATCGGACACTCAAAGCAAGTCTGGGCCTGAAACGTCGACCCTGGTCACAGCTTCCATCACCTTTCCTTCAGCTACCTGTCTAGAAAGGTTCTTCCTTAGTGTGGCTCCTTCCCCTTTCCTGACATCCATCCTCAGATCTGTGCCACCAACATTAACAATGGCCTTCTTTGACCCCAGAGGAATTCTCACCTCTGTCTTTCCTGGCTTCACAATCCAGCCAGATGAAATGGTGGAAATGGTGGTCAATACTCAATATTGACTTCCTCATCTCCAGTTGTCCCCCTAAACCACAGGACTCATCATTCTCCAGCACTGCACTGGAATTACCCAAGATAACATGAACACAGCTTAGTAATCACCAAGAAGCACAAGGGATTCTTTCCAGGCCTTTTTTTTTTTTTTCATTTTTATGTAACAATTCAGATTATTAATAACTCTTTGTTTTGAAAATCTCTTTTAATTTAGGTTTCTCACTCCTGTTTCTCCTTCTACCTCTGGCCACTCATTTTGTTTCATTTTCTGATTCTTTTCTTTCCATTTGCCTCTCACATTGTAGTGTTCCCTTAGTTTCTACCCTTGGTCTTCCTGTCCACATCGTCCACACATAACTGGGTAATACATGTATCATCTATACTGAAGGTTTCTGGCACAAAACAGCTTTGCCAATGACAGACATATCTGGGTTTCCACTTAGATATACACATACCCAATTAATGCAATGTGTTTAAAGCTGAATGCTTCATTTACCCCAATATCTACTCTTTTTCTAATATATTCTAATATTCCCTTTCTCTGTTTATGGTGATATAGTTGACCCTTAAACAAAGTAGGGGTTGGGATGCTGACACTACCCCACACACACATGCAATTGAAAATATACCTGTAACTTTTGACTCCCTCAAAACTTAACTACTAATAGCCAAGTGTTGACTTGAAGCCTTTCTCATAAGTGGTTGACTGACACATATTCTGTATGTTATATCTATTATATACTATTAATATGCTCTTATAAGAAAGTAAGCTAGAGAACAGAAAATGTTCTTAAGAACAGGAGCAGGAAAAGATATTTGCCATTCACTAAGTGGAAGTGGATCACCATAAAGATCTTCATCTTCATTGTCTTCATGTTGACTATGCTGAGGAGGAAGAGGAGCAGTTGGTCTCATCGTCTCAGGGGTGGCAGAGACAGAAGAAAATCTGCATGAAAGTGGACCCACAGTTCAAAGCCATGTTGTTCAAGGGTCCATTCTTCTAGTGAAGCCACAACTCAAAGACCTTTTGACTTTGTCTCCAACTTCATATGCCTCTTGCTGACCCCAAATCACTTACCAAATTCTACTTTCTGAAGCAGTAAACTCTTCCCTTTGCAATTGCTTCAGCTCTGGCTTTTTAAAAATTTTTTTAAGACAGAGTCTCAAGCTATTGCCCTGAGTAGAGTGCTGTGGTGTCACAGCTCACAGAAACCTCAAACTCTTGGGCTTAAGCCTCCCAACTCTTTTGCCTCAGCATCCCAAGTAGCTGGGACTATGGGCACCTGCCACAATGCCCGGCTATTTTTTTTTTTTTTTTTGATTGTAGTTGTCATTGTTGTTTGGCAGCCCAGGCTGGATTTGAACCCTCCAGCTCTGGTGTATGTGGCTGGCACCCTAGCTGCTTGAACTACAGGTGCCAAGCCATCACCTCTGGCCTTTGTTCTTTCTTACTAATGACTGCAGTCACTTCCTACCTGCTCTCTCCACATGCACTTTTGCCTCTTCTAATCTATATTGCCACTAGAATTTTATTTCTAAAAAGGACGTTGGTTTATGTCACTACTGGCTCTAAATCACTCAGGGGCTCACCTCCATCTTCAATGTACAGTTCAAGGCTCTTAGCATAACTTTGTGATTTGTTTCTTACTGCTTCTCTGATCTCAAATCTTAACCTCTCTAAATGCACCTCTAACCAAATAAGATGTACTGTCCATGTCTTTGTATCTTTCAACTTGCCTGCTTCTTGGAATATCCTTAGCCAGTTTTTTTCTTGCCCAATGGCTACCATCTTTTGAGACTCAATGTCACCTCCTCCAGCTCAGCTATCACCTCCTCTAGAAAGCCTTTCCTCTGACCCTTCCTCCCTTTCTCGAGCAACCAAGCCTCCTGTCTTCACTCATATTATGGAATATTTTCCCAACATTGTAATCATTGTTTGTCTTGATCAACTTATCTCACTAGATCATGAGCAACTTGAGAGCAGGAATCATGTTTTGTTTGTCTGTCTGCAGAGCCTAGACCTGTGCTTGGCACAGACTTTATTGAATGAACGAGTAAAATAAACAAAGTAAAGATATAGCAGTGTCAATAGCTAAGAATACAAAGCATTACAGTCCTAAAGAAGGACTTCTTCCTACAAGAAAAACAAATAGCAGATTCAACAGAAGTTTGGTTTAGAGAGGAATATAAAGTTCAAGCTATTGGACACGATGATGGGGTTCATTACATAAACAGACTATGCAGAAGACTGCAATAAAAATATCATTCCTTGAGCATTCATTCTGTATATACTTAAACCTTCATATAATAATCAGGCATGTGTTAGCACAGTGAATAAAATCAATAATTCCGCCTTCCTTACCCCTACGCTGTTTATACACGTTATAGTCGATGATTCAACGCCTCCTCTCTACATGCCTGGCACTATCCTAAGTCCTTATCTGCATTTCCACTTATTCTGCATAACAATCCCACTGTGCAGAGAAAAAGAAGACTCATGGAAGTTAGGAGTTTGCTCAAAGTCATACAGTATGTGGTAGGGGAAGGATCTAATCCAGAGCCCACCTGGTTATTCTCCCTGCTGTTAACCCTCACATTCTAACAACAACACAAGTTTAGCTCCAATCTCTTGTATTCTATTCAGATATATGGTACTTTAGGCCTCCATATAATTCTAAAAGTTATACAGGAAGTTTATTTCAACTATCCTTTTACAGATAGTAGTATTAGTATGGGGATGAGGATTTGTAATAAAAATTGATCCAAGAAAATATGAAAGTTTTTCAAGTGAGCATTTATGTTCCAAAGCTGTGGATATTACTGTGATTCATCACCGTCTTCTGACCCCTGGCAGCTGGAGGATGGAGAGATGGGCTGGGTTTGCAAAGTAAGACCCTCACCTTAAGCAAGGCCTGAGCTCTGAGACAGCTCTGCCTTTGGATTCTCACAAGGGTGATGATAGCCTAAAGCAGAGTATGATTGGTACACACTTACAATAGGCAACTTGTTGCTTGGAATGGCAAAATTACTCAAGGTGTTCAGAAAAATAACTCTGTATCCCATTGAAGTATTCTTTGATGAATGAATTCAGCAAAGGGAAAGGGAGTTTTACTGCAGTAATCACTTTGGAAGTAGAGATAGAGCCTGAGAGAGAATATAAAACGCAACAGCAAAAAACAAAAATCCCTAGGCAGGAAAAATCTGTGCTTCAGTAGAAAACCAGAGACTGTCTATAGCCTACCCTCCCTGGGATCCAGTTTTGATTCCATTCTATTTTATAACTGCATAAAGTGCAAATAACTAATAGCAATGCACAAATGAATGCTGTCAAGGGGGGAACCCACCTCCCCCGACCCCCGTGGAAAAACAAATCTTGCCGCCATTTGCACATTCATTTCACTATTCCTTTGCTCTTCTAAATTTTACTCATTATCTTATTCTCTCATCTAATAACAAGATGTATTCTTGTTACATCATAAGTCAACTCTTTAACATGAATTCATTTTTATATCCTATGGGAGTCATAAATTTACCCTTTCTGAAAATCATCTTTTAACATCTGTGACCAAGAATGTCCCACAATGCCCCTTTTTTTTCTCCTTGACCCTGAGCTTCAAAGTATGATGATGCCCAAGCGCCAAGCCTCAGGGTATGGCTCTTGCATTGGGAGCAGGTAATGTTCACCCTCTGCAAGCTTGGGGGTTGCCACACCACACCCGTGAGTTGACGAATAATTCCCCCTTGATGTTCTAGCCAAAAACAGAGGCTTCAAATTTTTGACAATGCTCAAAAAGGCATAGTCTTTTTAATCAGCTTTATTGAAGTTCAACTTACATACATTAAAATTCGCCAGTTTAAGCCACTGATGAGCTTCAACAAGTATATCCAATTGCCCACCATCACCCAGTGAAGATACAGGACATTTCTATCACCCCAGAAAGCTCCCCAGTGTCCCTGCAGTCAACCTCCTTTCCCTACTTGCAGCTTGTGGCAACCATGGATCTGCTTTTTAGAATCATGGTTTTTCCTTTTCTAGAACTTGACATTGTGGGAAATCAGAATATGACACCCCCAAACATGAAGAATTGTTGAGCTGAAGGCAGTTAAGCAGCAGCAGATACAGTAAAGCTCTCTGCCCTTTCTCTGTTTGTTTAAAAGCAGGACGTAGACTTATAAAGACAAAAAGTATTCTATCTCGTCTTCTACCAAGAAGAACAAAAGTTAAGAAAAAGAAGAGTTCAGAAGCCAACTTTATACCCTCATGGGCTGGGATGGCACCACTTTACCAAGCCCTTCTAACTGACCTTTATCTGACAGCTATTTGCCCTCCCACAAGTTGTCACCTGTAAGTACTCAAAGTCCTTCTGTCTTGTCACTTCTCTAAAAACATTATGGTTCTGAGTGGATGATGTTATAAAAATGGGAATTTTAGGCCAGGTGTGGTGGCTCACACCTGTAATCCCAGCACTCTAGGAGGCTGAGGTGGGCGGATCACCTGAGAGTAAGACCCCATCTCTAAAAATAGCTGGGCGTTATGTCAAGTGTCCATAGTTCCAGCTACTCAGGAGGCTGAGGCAAGAGAATCACTTGAGCCCAAGAGTCTGAGGTTGCCATGAACTATGACGGCAACACTCCACTGGGGGCAATAAAGTGAGACTCTGTCTCAAAGAAAAAGGGGGGGATTTAAACCCAAATATTTGAAAATTACTCACTCTCTGAGTATTTCCCAGGAGTATATGAAATCCACATGTTAAACTTGTTTATGTTGTTCTTGTTAATCTATCTTTAGTTACAGGGATATGTTTCAACTAAGATCTTATGAAGGTTAAAGAAAAAATTAGTATTCATCCCCAACAATATAAATTGGATCATGTAGCATTTATGCTTTTGTGTCTTGATTATTTCACTCTGCTTTTTTTGTTTGTCTGTTTGTTTTAAAAACAGGGTCTCTCACTCTGTTGTCCAGACTAGAGCACAGTGGTGTCATCATAGCTCGTTGCAACCTCAAACTCTTAGGCTCAAGTGATTTTCCTGCCTCAGCCTCCCATGTAGCTGGGACTATAAGCACATACCCCACACTATTTTTAATTTCTTTTGAAGAGACATTGTTTCATTACATTTACCAGGCTGCTCTAGAACTCGCAGCCTCTAGCCATTCTCCCACTTCAGCCCCCCAAAGTCCTAGGATTACAGGTGTGAGCCACCATACCAGACCAGCTAAATTCTAAACTTTTTGTAGAGACAACATCTTAGAAGTTTGCTCAGACTAGTCTCAAACTCCTGGTCTCATGCGATCTTCCTGCCTAGACCTCCCAGTGTGCTAGGATTACAAGCATGAGCCACTGTCCCCTGCCTGTCACTTAGCATAATGCTTTTGAGATTCATCCTGTTCTTGTATGTATCAATAGTTCATTTCTTTGTACTGTTGGCATTATTGGTATTATTTGTTTCTGGAGCTGTTCGCATTTTAAGCAGGAACATGTACATGGAACATCTGTTTGTTTCTCTCCTGATACAACAAACACCCCAGCTTCCGTATTTCATAGGTTTCATTTCATTGCATGGATTTACCACAGTTCCTCTGTTGATGGACGTTTGGGTTGTTGTTTCCAGTTTGTGCGTATTATGAAAAACCATAAGTAGAACTTCTGTGTCTTATAGAAAATATATTTAATATATGTTTAACTGTATAAGAAGCTTCCAACTTTTCCAAAGTGGCTACCCCAGCCCTACACAAGGGTTTCAGTAGCTCCACAGCCTGACCAACACCTGGCACTGTCAATCATTTTAATTTAGGCTTTCCCAGTGGGTGCACAGTGGAATCTCATTGTAATTTCGATTTGCATTTCCTTAATGACTAATGATGCTAAGCATCTTTTCACTTACTTATTTGTCATCTGTACATCTTCTGGGGTAAAGGTTCTATTTAGAGCTTCCCATTTCTTACTCAAATTATTGGTCTTCTTATTGAGCTATATGTTTGATATACTCTCAAGATGAGCCTCTTATGAGATGTATGTTTGGGGAATGCTTTCCCCAGTTTGGGGCTTGAGAAAAGTGTTACATGTTGACAAATAAGAATTTGCTAATTTGGAATCCCTGGAAATGTAAACCAGTGCGACATTCTGTATTGATGTCTGTGGGACAGCAGATAGACTCTGGGAAATAAACCACATAAGGGCCCATAATTTGGCCTCAGAAGAAGCTGCTCTCTGCCTTGGCCTCTATCTCCTGATTTTCTAGCATTTTAGTTCTTCCAGTTATTTCTCTGCCATGTTACTTTCTTTCCGCAGCTGGTGGCATGTTAAGCAGGAACACGTGCATGGAACATCTGTTTGTTTCTCTCCTGATACAATGAACACCCCAGCTTCTGTATTTCATAGTGAGCCCCAAAACGTAGTCTCAATAGCAACAAAACAGCTCATATGAAAATTGTTTTAAATTGTTCCCAATTTAACCTCTGGATGTCATACCATTGCCTCTGACTTTTTCTAGGGACTAGCCTCTCTGGGCCTCTTGTCATGAGAGGAAAACAATCCCCCAAATCGTTAAAGATGCTGTTTGCCAGTTCTCTTTCTTACTGCTATACACAGTTGCTGACTGAGGACATGGGTCCTCGTTCCTGCCTTTTACTGACCAGCAGTGGGAACTTGGACACGTCACCTTCCTTCTTGGGTTTCTGATTTTCCTCATTTGTAAGAAAGGGAGGCAAGGGCCTGACTCCTTGATTTGGTTCTCAGTTTGATCGTTTTTGATGTATAGAAATGCTACTGATTTTTATATGTTGATTTTGTATCCTGAAACTTTACTGAATTCATTGATTAAAACTAGGAGTCATTTAGCAGAGTCTCATAGGAAATATATCTATGTAACAAAAATATACTTGTACCCCCTAAATCTATAGAATTAAAAATAAAGAGAAGGTATAAAATGCCTCAGAACCATTCCAGCAGGAAGATCCCACAATTCTAAAGCATCATTTCATTCACATTCAGTAATCAGAAAAACGTTTCCAAATCGGGTGTCTCGGGTGACAAGAAACACAGGCCACAGTTCTCACTTGACTAAGACATGCTGATGCCCTAGTTCCTTCTGACTCTGGGACTGCTCCCTTACTCAACCGCAAGAGCTAGTGGATTGATTAAATTAAAACTGATGGAGTATCATTTTTTGTTCTGAGGATGAGCCTTCCCAAATTTCCAGGAGAGTCCCAATTTTCAATATATTTTTCCTACAGTTTGATGCCAGCCATCAATAAATCTTCCACCTCTTTTAATGTTTTTATATTTGTCAAGCCATGGGCTAGGTTTGGGTTTAGGTGTGGCCTCCTGCTCGCGGTGATGCCACTTCACTCCACCCTAAAGCCACTCTTCATACCAGATTATTCTCCTCCTGGCTGGGTTCTTAGTCTTGGGAACTGACGAGTGACTTCACAGACCACAGGCAAGCAGAAGTGATAAGAGCAATAGTTTACTAGAGGCTCAAAAAGCTTCCAATACAATGGAAGGGGTCCCCCAAAGACTTGCCATTGCAGCTCGGCTGGGTTTGGATTTTATGCCTTATCTGTCCACCCAAACCTGCTGGAAAACACTGATTGGGTCCTTCAAACCTAGCTGGCTTACATTGATTGGTTTCTTTAAACCTTACCAGACTGGCCTGTGTTGATTGGCCCTTTATTTGTCTGGTTGCTCTTTTTCTGCCCAATCACCAGGGGGAAAATCCCTCCCCTGGCCTTGCCCTGTTAGCAACAGCTGTGACCAATGGCTACACAGGTGGGCCTAAAGGAGGCCTCCCCCTCCTCTGCTTCAGTTTCCCAGTCCCTGCTTAAGCCTTCTACCTCCTAGCACTCTGACTCCTGACGTGTGCCTGCCACACCATGCACGGCATCACTTCAGATCTCCCTGGGCCTCACCCCTGCTCTCGCCATCCTATGGTGACCAGGTCCACTCTGGTTTGGCAGTTTCCCACAGTTATCTGCTTCCAGCCCGAGTGTGTCTGTAGGGGAGCTGCTCTACACTCACGGGAGCCCCCCAAAGCAGGGGTGCCTGGGGGCTGCTTCCCACCGGTGGTGCGAGCTCTTAGGTAAATGCTTCCCGGTTTGGCCCCTTGGGCGGCCAGTTCTAAGAGCATCTTAGGAGGCTTCTCGAAAAGTTCCAGCAGCTCTGAGCATCTGATGGTTGCAGCAGTTACCGAGCTTTCCCCACTCTGGCCCCCACTCCTGTGTCCAGGGATCACATACACCCCCAAGCAAATCACTGGCAGACCAGCCTTTCTTGGACCCCCTTTTCAGCAAAATTCAATCTTGGACGAAGGATATTAAATAAACAAACAAATAAATGTGTGTGACTGTTTGTATTTGTTTGAGGGAGGGCAGGTTCCTTGCCTTTCTAATTTAAGGTCGGGTCCCTGACACACTCGATTCAACCCCAGTCAACCACCAAGTAATTGACCATCGTTGCATCCCGGCTTATGCAATTGTTCCCTTCCACGTGGTTTTGTACAACCCAGATTTTGCATAAGTCGAAATCTAGGTTATCAGCCTGGATTTTAAAGGTGCAGCACCTGTAATACAAACATTTATGCGTATAATACTATTTAAAAGAGGATTTCACTGTTGACACCACCAAAATGTTTTCACACAAAATGGAAGGAGGGCTCTGGCCCCTTTCCTAGGGCTTCACTTTTCTTGTTTTTCCTCTAAATCAATTGCCTTCAGTTTCTCAATGCCCCTCCCCTCTTGTTATATCCTTGTGCCTTTGGGACAAGATGGGAAGGATGTGAGTGTAAAGATACGAGCACCGTGGAAATGACACCAGTTGGTCAGTAAGAAACCCAGAGGGATCCCTATAAACCTGAAAGGGAAAAGACTGTCCTCTGGGGCTTCCTGGCTGTGTCTCTGCCCCGGCTTATATGTGTTTGCATACATAACACAACTTTTTCCACATTGCTAATGTGCTATCAGCACCTTCCGCAGCAATTTGAATAGGGTCAGATTTGCATTAGGCATGGCTCACAGGACCTGGGGACAGTTGTCCCAGATCAGGAAGAACAAAGGGAAGCCTTGTTTGCCATCTCTGCTCAGCCTCTCCCTCAGATACTAGAAGTTGTCCCTAGTTTTCTGAATTTGTGAGTGGCCTTACAAAAGAGTGTCTCCATTAGTCCACTTATTTTTAGCTATCATATTAAATATACCAGCAGAAAAATACAAGATCAAAGATCCCAAAGGTCAAATGCCTGCTTCCTAGCTGGAGTCACACCGCTTAAAGGCTGAAGCAGCCAAGTCCCACGACATTAATATCCTGGGAAGAAATGGCATGTGCTCATCCCTCAGGGACCCTGCCTTGGCTTTGAAGGCATTTTGCACTCTATCAGGTGAAAGAAAACACACATTAGCCAAATATAGGCAGATCGCTCAGTTGCTGTGAGATTCCCTGTAGAGCTCCTTAAAGCTTTTATTACTGATCTTCGACCGCAAGGTTATCCCCAAGCAAATGAGGTGCTCGGACTCAAAGTGTCTAAATGGACTCCTTGGACCCCTAGCTGGGTAAGAGGGTTAAGGATGGAGTAACAAGAACAGAAGAGACTCACCTCTCAGAATGGACTCTCCCTCTGCTGACTGCCAGACTGCCAGACTATTTCAACATTTTGAGCCTAAATTTAAGTAAAAAAAAAAACAAAAACCAGCATTAAAAAACAAGGTGATATCTTATTTATATACCTAGAAAGGTCATTATCAACCAGTGATTGTTAACTGGGAGTGCTGTGGCACAATGGTGTGCTGTGAGAGGATCTTAGGTGTGCCACAGAAATTTGTAAAGATCATCAATGAAATTATTTTTAAAAGAAGTTCAAAGCACAGTGAGGATTGCACATTTTTTTTGGATCAACATAATTTAAGTGTGCCACAGCAGTTCCACTGTAGGTTCAAGTGTGCCAGGAGATTAAAAAGTCGAAAAACACTGCTTTAGACCATAGAAAAACAGGATGCCCTGATCCTTTAGCTCTTCTGTTTGCCCAGAGGCTCCTGATATGGAATATACATTCTTGCTTCAGAAAGTCCTTAAAATCCAAGGGGATATGGGCTCAAGATTTACTAAACCTGATGAGACAGAGATCCCAGAAACAGACCTCCTACAGCACACAGAAAGGGGCCCCTCTTTTCCTGTCAGCTCCAGGGTAAGCTGGAGAGATGTCAGCAGTTCCTGAACACCTCTGCCCTAAGGGACTTCAGACAGGAACAAAAAAATGAAGGGACTTTGGACGATGGTTACCAGCAGAAGTCTGGAAACTGACCAAGTCAGGTATTTGCTAAGCTATTTAATGAGGCTGCATAAGCAGTAAGAAGAGCTTGATAGAGTTTTAGGGTCACTGCAGTTTCCAGGGTGAATTAAAGAAAGCAATGAAGTAAGAGGAGAGTGGATTTAAAAATTAACCTGCGTGTGAATGTACTATGTTCGGAACAGGAATTAAAAAGCAAACAAGGATTAATTGATCCCCTCCTCCCTCTGAAGCAGCATGTTGGCATTTCAGGAGCAAAATGGATTGGTTGGGAATATACTCTGTCGGGTAATTAAACAAGGTGGTCGATCAATAGTAGCTGGGCTTTAAATGCCCATTGACAAGCTAACAGAGGAATCCAGAAGGGAACAGAAGAATTACTGGTTGGCCCAGACAAGACTGGAGCTTAAGGTTTCTGCATTTTTAAAAAAAGAAAGAAAAAGAAGCACCTGTTCCCTCGCTTGCCTCACCTCTCCCGCTTTAAAAACCTCTTTGATTCAGTATTAACCCAAGGAAAAATAAAGACCTCCACTGGAAGCATTTCTCTTGGTGGAGGGTGACAGATGTAAAGGGCCCAATTTGTGATTACATGGTTCACTTCTGCAACTGCAATTAAGCTGCCTATTAAGTTCATGTAGCTAAATAAAAATTATAATCAAGTTATATATTAGCTACCTTGAGCCTGCCTTCCTAAGAGCTAGAGGGTAGGTGAGAGAGTCCATGTACTGCAGAGCTGGCCCGATGTGCCTTGCTGTTTACTGTGATTTCTCAATCTGACCGGGCATGAGCATCCATTATGCCAAGCAACCAGAGCTGCCCAGAGAAGTCTTGTGGCTAATCAGATTAACAGGCCCACCAGCCATGCACCCAAACACTCAACTCCGAATTAGGTGAACCTGACCTAACTCTCCTACAAATGACCAGCCCTGGGGCCTTCCCTTCAGCACACACCAGGTAAAGGTGGGGAACCACAGGACCAAGGAGAAAGGCAAGAGCAGAAGGGGCATTTCTGCAAAGCTCAAGAAGCAAGAAAGACCTCTTACAAAGAGAAGGTTTAGTGCGTAGAAATCACCAAGGTTATTTCATCATTTCTGTTGTTTGCTGGTCTTGGGATTCTCTAGGGGTGGAGGTGAAATTGAAGGAACATCTAGGGGTAACAGCTCACAATTGGCTCAGTGACTAAGGGCCACCTTTCAGGAACTCATTTGCGATTTCCTGGATTCCCGGACCCTTCTGGGAGAAGCCAGTGTTTTCTACTTGCTTTCTGGATGAGAAGAGTGAGGGAGAAGATGGCCCTCCGGTGAAGGGCTCTGGTGGACACAAACAGCTAAAACACACCAGAGGAAGCAATTGATTTTATCCAAGAATTTACCCAAGGTGTAAATTAGAGGATTTGCATCTTGGAGGATCCATATTATGAGATTCTAGAGTCATTCGAGATGAAAGTAGAACAGTGGTTACCAGGCGCTGGTGGTGATGGAGGCACAACTACGTGGATGTCCTTAATGCCACTGTTAGAAACTGTGAAAATGGGAAATGGTGGGTTATGTATATTTTGCTAGTGGGTCAGTGATGATGTTATTTCCTGTATAAACCATATAAACATACAACCGACTAGTGAAGTTTCTCCAAGTTTTAAAAATGATATTACCAAGGGTGCCAAAAAGATAAATGCACTAAGGAATTGGAGACAGACCTATATCCATTCTGCTCCAGGCTTTTACATAGAACATTTCCCAAAGAACATGTCAGCCAGGTCCCTGTGTCATCAGCCTGCTGTGTGTGCATCTGCCTCTGTGCCCTGTGTCCTCCCCATGTCCAGGCAGTTGCTGAAGAACCAGTGGCTTCCTGGCTGCCAACCACCAGGCCTTCTGCTTTTCTCTCCCAAACACTGTTCTCTCTTTCTTTCTCAATTTCAGGAAAATATACTCAATCACGCTGAGGTACAAGGATCTAAGAAGACTTACACAATCTGGAAGCTAAACTTTTAGCAAGAAGAATTAAAATACGGAAATGGGAATCGAGTTTGCAACCTCTCTTACTATTTTTTTCCAGACTGTGATTTTTTAGGCCTCAAAACCAGAGAAGGTTTCTAATCAGATTCTGTCTGCACTTCTCAGACAAACTTAGAAACTTCTTCCCCCAAATCTCTCCCTGGTCAGCTTCTCGGTTCCATGCTCCTTTCAGAAGGCCAGGCCACACTCCTGCCCATTGGCCTTCTTCCCTGGATCCCTGTGCTGAGTTAAACTGCTCTTTGGGCACAGAAATGTCTCCAAGGCACCTTCTAAATCTGTCAAGGCCAACTTAGGAGCGGAAGGCTGATGGAGAAGTTGAGGAAGCACTCATGGGGAACAGAGCTAGCCCAGGCCTGAAGGCAAATGATTACCAATCTGACAAATAGCTCCAACCACATGAGACCACGTGGACATTGGCAAAGGGCACAAGGAAAGTTCTATCTTCACTCAAGCCTGTAGCCTGTCCTAGAACAAAGGAGCAAAGGTTCCTTAAACATAAACACAGCCAACTTTCTAGAAGAAAACAGTCTCTCTTTTATATCTACAGAATCAGAACCAGCAGGGACCAGCTCCAAGAATCTGTATTTTAAGAAGACTCCCAGTAGTATTGGGAACCAGTGGTCTAAATTAAAAAGTGGTAACAAAAAACCAACGGAAAGTGTTTTGTGTTAGCTTTTGTTCTATGTTGTTGTGGACATCAGTACAGAATGTGATATTTATCTTATTTATTTATTTTTTCAAAATAGTAGAAAGATGCTGAGAGAGCAGATCACGCTTGACAAGGCAGCTCTGATGACCACAAAGGGTCCGTGGTACCACACTCAGATAAATCACCAAGTGTCAACAATGGCAAGTCCAGTGGAAATATGTTCTGTGGCTTTGGATTTGCTTCTTTTCCTGGACGCTTGAAAATCTTTTTTCCCAAGCAGAGTTTAGAGCAAGAGGTCCTTTTTCTTTCTGAATGGGGCAGTTTAGGAATGAAACAGGAGGCCCCAGACAGAAAGGATGTCATGAGGAAGTCTGCTGTTTGGACAGTGAGCTATAGTGGCACCTGGGACTCCTGGGCAGAATTGTCCTCAAATTTAGAGGCTGACTTGCAATGGCCATGTGTGTGTCTCTCACATGAGGCAATGTCAGCTCCCACAGGTGCCTCTCTGGGAGGGGCACATCCTTCCTTCATCTGAGGGAGCTACCCCACCATCTGCTTCCCCCTAATGCCCCTCTGTTCCTTGGCCTCAGCCCTCCTTGCTCTCTCTCCTACCCTCTCTCTGTCTCCCAGTCATCCAGCTTTGAAATCTTTGTGTCTACGAGGTATAATACAAAAGAAATGGACTTTCGGGCTGGAGAATCGGAATCTGGATCTCAACACTTCTTGGCCATGTGACCTCAAGCACATCACCAGGACTTTTGTAGAGTTCCACACCTCTGTTTCTTTTCTTTCTTTCTTTCTTCTTTTTTTTTCTTTTCTTTTTTTTTTTTTT
>NW_003852422.1:13981325-13982380 GCF_000181295.1 Otolemur garnettii | reverse complement strand
TTTTTTTTTTTTTTTGATATAGAGTCTCACTTTGTCACCCTTGGTAGAGTGCTGTGGTGTAATAGCTCATGGCAAACTCAAATTCTTCAGCTCAAGTGATCCCCTTGTCCCAGCCTCCCAGATAGCTGGGACTACAGGCACCCACACAATGCCTAGCTAATTTTTCTATTTTTAGTAGAAATAAGGTCTGGCTCTTGCTCAGGCTGGTTCTGGAACTCCTGAGCTCAGGCAATCCACCCACCTTGGCCTCCCACCTTGCCTGGCCACACCTTTGTTTCTAATGACCGCCCACCCCACCCCCAGGGCTGTTGTGAGGCTCAGATAAGCTATGTGAAGTATATTTTATAAGCTTATTAATCTCGATATGCATATTGACACGTGTCTTGGTTCTGACATCCTCTCTTGCTGGCCGTCATATATAATCAGCCCCCAATCTTGCTGACTGTGGTCCCCTTTGGGTCCCTCCTACTCATTCTTATTTTTCTATATCCATTGCTACCACTGCCCTCAAACCTACCCCTCAAGTTGGCCTGCACAGCTGGCTATTCACTGTTACAGCATTAGGTCCTTCACCTTCTGGCAGCTGTTAGTGGTTAGAGGGGTCTCCTCTCCCACTACTTCTCAACCAGATGGCCTGTCATGATGAAAGCAAGTCGCAGACTAAATTCTGACACATATGCCTGTCAGCACAGGAATTAAAGCAGCAGACCACCTGGTTTGTCTCAGCTCTCTGTCCTTTCACTTGAGCAGATATAATAAAGGAGGTAGCAGCAGGATTCAGTTAATTGGTCAAATGACAGAATTCTCCTTAAGCAAATGGACACAGAATCTAGTAGAACTCTAAGGTCTGGGGGCTGTTCCAGAGCGTATGAGCTGCTTATACCCTGCTCATGGCAAGGCCAGGATACCTGCACAACCTTTCTCACTAATCCAACAAACACCATTCATTCCACTGATAAAAAAAATAAAATCTGGGCTTGGCACCTATAGCTCAACTGGCTAAGGTGCCAGCCACGTACACCTAAGGTGGCGGGTTCGAATCCCCAGCCCGGACC
>NW_003852422.1:13978541-13981090 GCF_000181295.1 Otolemur garnettii | reverse complement strand
CTGGAAATAAATCTAACCCAAGTGCTAGTTTCAGACTCTGGAATATAACAGACGTACCCCAGAGTAGTAGGAAATTTCAAATGTGAAGCAATTATGCTTAGGGCATTAATTAAACAAATTTAAGTATATATCATCAACACCCTATTTAAATAGAGTTGCTTTAAAGTAAATTATAAATAATATAACAATGTTTTCTTAGTCTGCCTGAGTTACTATAATAAAATACCACAAATTGGGTGGCTTATAAATAACAACAGAAATTTGTTTCTCATAGTTCTGGGAGGCCCAAGATCAAGGTGCTGGCAGAGTTAATGTCTGGTGAGGACCCACTTTCTTGTTCATGGACAGCGTCTGCTCCCTGAGCCCTCACAAGGTGGAAGGGGTAAGCTAGCTCTCTGAGGTCTCTCTTATGAGGGCTCTGCCCTGATGACCTAATCACCTCCCAGAGGCCTCACCTGCTGACACCATCACCTTGGAAGTCAGGATTCAACACATGAATTTTGGATGGACACAAACATTCAGGCTACAATGAACGCACCACAAGTGGTCCTCCCCTTCTCATAGAGTTGCCCTTCCTTTTTCTTTGAACGCATCCCACAAGCTTTAGTACGTTTCTCCTCTTTCTCTGACCTCAAAGAAGGCCTGGTTATCTGTCACCATACTCTATTCCTGGATTACGTTTCCATTCATTTATTCAGCACACACTTAAACTCCTAACACAATCAAGAATTGTGTGAGCCAGGAAGAAAGTGGGTAAGTGGGTGAGTGAAACGGGGCCCTGACTTCAGGGACTCTCAGTCTGGAGAAGAGGCAGACATTGCGAGTGACAATAACAGCACGAGGCAGTGACTGTAAGGACAGATACGCACAGGCTACAATGGAGACACAGACGAGGCACTCCTGAGAGGAAAACGTCCAAAGACACTTCATTCTAGAGGACAGCGTTGCACTAGCTGCACTGAGCCTGAGGGGCCGAGTGGCCAGTTAGGCTGCGGTAAATGGGTAAAGGGAACATTCCAGGCAGGGAAGACAAAAAAAAAAAAAAAAAAAAAGAAATCCAACAAGGCTAGCTAAACTCTATTAAACTCCTACTCTGTTCTAGATACTTTTTGAGAAATGTCATGTTTGTAATAAATGAAATCTGAAATCACGTACATCATTTCGTTTCTCCCTCATAGCCACACCCTGAGATAGAGATACTAGTATTATCTTACGTTTTACGGAAAAACTGAGCCTCCTGAGCATTTAAATAATTTGCCTAAGGCCTAGCAGGAAGTGGCAGAGCTAGGATTTGAACCCAGAGCTCTCTGACCCCTAAGACATTATACTGTAAGTCTTTTTAGCTACACCATACAAACACCTGGATGGGGCTGAAACTGAAGCTCGATTCAAGGCAGAAGGGTCTGCAGTCAGGTTGGAGGGGTGGGTCAGCCGGAACGTGAGTTCACGGTTTGTTTTCTCATCTGGAGTGTGACTTTCCAGCATGTTGCTCTGTTTTTACCATGGGATTAAAAACGGCACAGGGGCGCTCCATAGCCTTGAGTGACTGGGTTTAGAGCAGTGGTCCTCAACCTTCCTAATGCTGCAAGCCTTTAATACAGTTCCTGTGGGTCATGACCCACAGGTTGAGAACCACTGGTTTAGAAGGAAAGAAGTTCCAGAAAAGATTGCGGAACCAGCCATTGCCTGAGTAGTGATTCAGCCCTTCTTCATAAAATGAGCAGATTTCCCTTTTAAAATAGTGTTTCAAACATGCCCAACATAAACAGATATTTGAGCGTTTTCCATGAGGCACACACTTTTATGGGCAGTGGGAATTCAGCAGGGATGAAAACAGTCAAGGTCCCTTCTATTAAAGAGCTTAAATCAACCTTCCCCTGACGTGACCCCTCTTATGCTGAAAAAATGCCAGGAAGGGAACAATGACCCATTAACCCTGACGTGGGCATCTCTAGAGGTGGGTCCCACCCTGAGATAGTCCCACCTTGCTCAGGCCCTCCTGACCACTGCCTATACACTTCAGCCCCTGTCGTCACCACGAGACCCTCATCCCCAAGGGGCCCAGGGTCCTTTATGTGGCTACCAAGAGCTTATTCAGGGAACATCTTATGACTCTTTGAGGAGGCCCAAGGCAGGCAGGATCTGCTGGGTCAGCTCTGCCCCCCAGAGCTCTCTGCATGCTTTGGCCTAAGAGCTCAGCCTTGGGCCAGGCAGGGGATTTTTCCCCTAAGAATGTACCTCTATTGGAATTCCACTCTGCAGGAATGCCCATGGTGCCAAAAAGGAACAAAAAGAAAAGGAAAAAACAACAGGATTCCAAAGAAAACATGGGATGGGGAGTCTAGTTTTGGACTCATGTTTTTGGCCAAACCCAGATATGCTGAATGTGGCCCCTGGAAACATCTGGTTATATCTGAACAAATGTGGCAGGGAGGGCAGGTCCCTGGAGGCCAGCTGTTCTCTCTTTCCAGAAGCATGGCAGGGCACAGGGAGGAGAAAAGGTAAGCCAGGTGCTCAGACAGAAGGTGGGGCAGAGGTCACCTGCCTGG
>NW_003852422.1:13976688-13978019 GCF_000181295.1 Otolemur garnettii | reverse complement strand
TGGACAGTAAAAGTTGTAGGTTTTGTTGGCCATATACAATCTCCATCGCATATTCTTTGGTTTGTCTTGGTTTTTAGGGTGTTTTTCTTTACAACCCGTTAAAAATGTATAAACCATTCTGGGCCATGCACCAGAACTGGCCCATAATTTGTTGTCACTTTTGTGAAAGTACGTAGGCCTTTCTCAAGCTGGTGCAAGTAGGATGATTTTTCCAGGGGGTCTCAAAAAAAAGGTCTTCCAGTGCACGGCCTTGCCTGGGCTATGAGGAAATCCTGATCCAAAGAGCAGCCATCTGTGATCATAACTCACTAAGCAGCAGCAGGATTTTTCATCAAACTCTTTTTTAGAAAAAAATGTCCTTATCAAAATAAAGTTAGCAGTTTAAAAAAACAAGAGTATTCAATAACAAGCACTACACTAATCACGGCTGTCAATTGTCAACTGCCATGTGCTACCCCTCACATGAGTTTTGTACTCTGATTACTGCAGCTGCCCTGTGGTAAGTCCCAATCCAATCAAGGGTAAACTGAGGTCACTTTGTTGCTTAAGAAATACAATTGGCTTAACCCCTCCCCTGTCTTAAACCCATTGGGAAGGCCAAGATAGCAGCGTGTTCTCAGTGGCAGGAATTCTCAAGGCACCTTCAGCTCTACGTTTCCACCTGTCTCTCTTGGTCCCCTCTCTCAGCTTGCCTGTTGTCCCTGTCTCTCACAGCTGTGGCCCGGGACCCAGAACATGACTCTTCTCAGTAATTTCCTTCCAAATGCATTCACCCTGGAGCGTTGTATGGATGCCAACTTCACTGAAGGGTTAAGGCAATGGAGAGACTGGGTCTTGAAGTGGCACAAGATCAAATTTACCAGTCTCCCTCAAATTGGGCTTCAGTCACCCCATTTTCCAAGTCATTTGGTTACCCTGCCAAATATCAGGGCTCCTCCCCCTTCCTGGATCCTCTCTGCTCCTCCTCACCTCTCCATCTTCTGGGCTCTTCCACTCCTGGCCTCCCAAAGTCAGTTTAGCCTTCCAACCTGCTCTAGGCTCTCCTTGGATATCTTGAGTATCTTTGGGACAGTGACAGCATCACTCCAGGTTTCTGAACTGGCATCACTTGTGAAATTTCAGTCTTTCCTTTCTTTTTTTCTCTAGTTGTGGTCAATGGGACAAAGAAGTCTAGAGTATATATCTTTTTCTTTGATAGCAACAATACGGCCAAAGGTGCTGTAGGTGGTTCATAACTATACCTTTCTTTCTCTGTTAAATTCACACCCCCAATTTGCCAGTGAGGAAGGTGATGCTCAGAACCATCCAGCTGACAAGTGGCGCAGCTGCCA
>NW_003852422.1:13974883-13976042 GCF_000181295.1 Otolemur garnettii | reverse complement strand
GTATGCCCATTCGTTGATGGGCATGTCTGTGCCCGCTTTCCTGCCACCACCAGAGAGTTGGGTAGTTCTGACAGAGACCCTATGACCTGCCAAGTATAGAATATTTGGTATTGTAGAGTGATCTCTTACAAAAAAGTTGCTGACCTCTGGTGTAGATTCTCCTTATTTCTATGCTATGATTCCCCTAGGAAGATGAACCTCACTCTCTGGCCTTCCTTCGGTCAGTATGACTCTCTATCCTTCTACTTCCACTCTTCAGAGCAGCTACTTGATTGTCTTCTAACCCGGTTGGGAGATAGTTATTGACCCTGGAATATTCCGCAAAGACATCAGTGTACACTTAACTACCTTTTCCTCAGTTAGAAGTTGCCCTGCATGTATGCAAGTTTGGGAAACACACATTTCAACTTTCTCAAAAAGCTCCTGTACATACTGAAATTGAATGGGATTGTTTCTTTGGCACCTAGAAACCTTTAATACAGAGCCTGGAATCAGAAAATTCCCAGCTTCCACCAGGAGCAATTTTCTCAAGCACCTGGTATTTCTTCCTGTATAAAAAATGTTAACACATTAATTCAGACATACAGTTGACCTTTAACAACCCAAGTTTGAACTGACAGGGTGACTTTCTTCTCCCTCTGCCACCTCTGAGACAGCAAGCCCTCCTCTTCCTCCTCCTCAGCCTACTCAATGTGAAGACTGATGAAGACCTTTAGGATGATCCACCTCCCTTTTATGAATAGTAAATATATTTTCTCTTCCTTATGATTGTCTTAATATATTTTCTCTAGTGTACTTTTTTGAAAGACTGTAGTATATGATGCGTGTAAAACAAAATATGTGTTAGTGCTTAATGGAATTTCAGTACAAAACTTTCTAAAAGCTTAGAATAAATGCAGGCCATGTGTAGAGTTCATGTTCTAGTTCCTACTCAAGAAAGCACGTGCACCAATGTTTCCCTACTCGAGAATATGCTGGGGTCCACTTAGAAGGTACATGCTTCTTTGGCCTTCTGGGCAGATTACTGCACGGTCTTTATCTAGGTCCACTTAACAACCAGCTCAAAGACACAGATTTTGCAAAACCCTGACAATAGACATTCTTTCTGAATAGAAGAGAAATTTCTTTGCCTGAGTAATAATTCTCTAGCATCTGTGTG
>NW_003852422.1:13960503-13974748 GCF_000181295.1 Otolemur garnettii | reverse complement strand
AGGAACAACAGGAGACAGGTAATAATAAGCTGGAGCTTGTAACAAGAGGAAACACGTGAGCATTGAAAACCCTCCCTTTGAAAGAACCGGCCACAGCTGTGCAACACCAGTGCCAGGCTGTGTGGAACGTGGGGGTGGAGGAAATCTGGTCATTGTCGTACAGTGGGGGGACGGCAGTGTTTATATAAAGATTTCTCTGCGTGCTCTCCTGACGGATGGTGGCCCATTTGGAAGTTCTAGGAACTATAACACATTTAAAGGGGCAACTCTTTTCTCAATAAGAGAAGCAGAGAATAAATTTCTGGGAGAAAGAGGCACAAAGGAAAACTTTGGGAAAAAACGCTTTGTAGAACATAGGTCCTCAGGGGCGGATTGTCACAAATAATTGCTTTAGTGTCTCAGAAATTAGGCACTACAGAAAAAACTGCTATAGAGGATGGCATGCCACAGCATGTCTAAGGGGTAACAGTTTGGGGTGTCAGTTCCACTCTCCTTGAACCCTGTGAACCCACCAAATTCCTTGACTCCCAAGGTCCCAAAGTGCAGAGATGAAATCCCTCCTCCCAGTCATACCTGGAGTTCTCCCAAACCAGTGTGGAATATTTTTCTATGTGTTTTCTTGTTTTTCCTTTTCATTCTTTTTTTTCCCCAATAGTAAGTCAGTGCCACAGTTTTTCCATTTTCTTTGATGAGGTTTGCCTGTGTGCTTTTTGGACTCAGTCAGAGTTGGTGAGTCTGGCGTGGACTCAGGGGCTCCAGGCAGTAGTTATAACAAGGGGATGCGTCTGCTGGGCCCCTAGGGTGAGCAGCCAGTGTAGCAAATGGGGCCACCTGACCTGGGCTGTTGGGCGCCTGATGTGGCAACTTCTTGAATCAAAGGAGAATCGGGAAAGAGAAAATTCACTGCCCGAGGACACTGTTCTGGAACAGGGACAACAAATTAAACATTTCTTAGCCTCAGTGGTCTAATGTTATTGATGAAATCATATCATGTGCCTTTCCTTCCTCCTCAATCATTGCCTGGATTTATAAACAATTGCTTTCATCCTGTTGTTATCATGGTCGGGCAGGCAGGGGAAGCCCTGGCATACTGTAGTAACAGTCAAGGCTTGTAAAACAGCAGAGGATGGGGACATCGCCCTGGGGAGCATCTAGAATGTGCTAGGCTAGCACTTTGTGAGCATGACGTCACTGACTCATGGGCACCACCTACTCTCCCCCACACTGGCCAACCCAGGTTCAAGTTCAAGGACACCCTGGATTAAGAACCGAGGAAATAGAATTCCAATCCCCTTTTTGGACAGATCGCAAAGATACACCTTCGCAAAATTTACTATAAAAGCACTTCTCAGTTCCTACATCCTCAGAAAGTCTATAATGGAGCAGGAGAAATTTAGAAAGAAAAAGTTTGCAGATATTTACAAAAAGAAATTCCTTACATATTGTTTTCCAGGTATGGGAGGTGGGGGCTGTGGCTGGTTACTCTGACAGTGGTGACTTCTGTCCCTATTTGCCAATAGTGACTTTACAAGTAGGAAAGGATGGCCAATACAGTAGAATCTCTGTAAGTTGTCCACCCAAGGGAGTGTAACAAACTGGTCAACACACAGAGGTGGTCAACATAAGGAACGAGGCCTGCTGTACTCATACGTATGTGTGGTGCACGTCTAGTCTATGAAAACGAGGTCAGCTTAAGGAGGTGGTCATCTACGGAGGTTCTACTCTACTTGGAAAACATGAGCTGAAATAAAGCTAATGCTTTCTAAGTACTTACAATGTGCCCAGCACAACTTACAGCACATGGCATTGTCGGCTCATTTAACCTTCGCAAGAAGGCTGTGAGCTATTACAGCTCCTTGCCTTAGACCACCTCGTCAGACTGCTGGTCTGCTGATGGAGCAGGTCCCACCGGGCAGAAGGCAGCTGCTCAGAGTATCAGCTAGTGAGCTGCTGACGGCAGCATTGCCCAGCTGAGCACGGTCTCACAGAGCCCCAAGCCCAATGCCCTCAAGCTCCTCTTCCTCGCTCTTTTCCCGCTCTCCCCACAGGGAACATTCAGCCAGGCCACACCCTGACACAGAGGGCCACTGGAAGGTTTCTCAGAGCCCAGGGCTCTGGGGCAATGCTCAGTGCCATCAATGAGGTCCACATTGAAAGGAAGCACAGAATGACCAAGTTGTCAGCATAGCCTCTTCCACTGCCTGCCACTGTCCCCAATCCTCCTCACCGGAAGGCTTTAGACCACCTATAGGATAAGCTGCCTGAAGTCTGAGGACCACTCACAAAAACACCACAATGCTGAGTTGAAAAGGCAAATCTCAGGCCACACCTCATATCCCCGAAGCAGAGGTGGTAGATCTCAGAAATGTAATAAATGTTAATAAAATGTCTCACTAAACTTGGAGAACCACGGCTCTAAACAGCCACCATCCCTATGAAAGCATTGTACTGAGCCGGCAACACCGTAAAGGAGGCAGGAACTGGGATGGCCTAAGAGAGGGAGGAGGAGCCCCAACCCTGTCCCCAGGGAGCTGCTGTGCTCTGGGCCTCTGGCTTGAGCCCCAACCCTATCCCCAGGGGCCTCTGGCTGGAGCCCCAGCTATTGGGGAGACATCTAGAGGTGAAACATCTTTACCTTCGTCCAGCTTCCTCTCTGCAGTGCTTGGTGGTGTCAAGAGCACAGTGGAGGCCTCCATGGTATGGGGGATCTAGATGTCCTTGGCAGAGGAACACCAGGATTAGACATTCAGACAGGATGAATTCAGGAGAGGATGACTCACATTCAGGAGAGGATGTCTTGCTGAATTCTTTACAGATGGGTCAAATGTGGCCAGGCCAAGGGGTGCCATGGGTGGGAGTGAAGAACCAGGCAGAACTGGGTGGGCTCCTGGGAGTGCCCAGAGCTACTTCACAGGTGGAGGGGGCACCTGGGGCAGCCACATGACTCCCTGCAGTGTACCAGGGTAGCATCAGAGCATCCTGAAGCAGAGTCCTGGAGTTTAGGGGTGTTGCACCATGGGGCACAGCTCTAAGAACCGGGACTCAGGCAGGAGCAACTCTGAGCAAGGAGCCAGTAACGTGAGTGCAGGCCCCTCAGAGGAGGCAGTCCCAACACCCAGCCTGGTCTGGCTCCTCTGCCCTGTCCCCTGGCACCAGCACCTCTCCTAGCCCTTGTATAAGGAGAATCCATCTGTGGATCCAGACTCTACAGGAAGCCAGCCAGTGTGGCTGTGGACTCCACCATATTTCCACTTCGCACACGCACGCTTCCCCTCAGCCTGGTGCACTGGTCTGCAAGGGCTGCTGTGCCCATGTGGGGGCTTAAATAACACAGAGTTATTCTCTCACAGCCCTGGAGGCTAGAAGTCCTGAATCAAAGTATTAGCAAGGTTGGTTCCTTCCGGCAGCTCCAAAGGAGCGTCTGCCCCAGGCTTCTCCTCTAGCTCCTGGTGCTGGCGCCATCACTGGCATTCCTTGGCTTACAAATGCAGTGCTCCAATCTCTGCCTGTGTCATCTTATGAATGTCCTCCCTGTGTCTCTTGTCCTTTTCTTATAAGGACACAGTCATTGGATTAGGGACCCGGTTACTCCCAAATGACCTCATGTTTATCTCACTGCATCCACAGAGACCTTATTTCCAAACAAGGTCACATTCACAGGAACCAGAAGTTAGCACTTGAACAGATGGTTGGGGAGCAGGGAGCCCCCAAAACACTTGGATTGGAGAAGACGCAGAGACCTTCGGAGATGTCCTGTAACCTCCCTGGGTTGCAGCTCACTCAATTGTAAAGGAGGGGCTTAAATCAGACACTCTTCTAGGGCTCGGGGTCGCTGAGTCTGTTTCTTCTCAGTTTACTGTTTCCCCCTCCCGTTGGAAATGGGCTGATGTCCATCACCTGCCTCCCATCCGCACAGTCCCACTTGTGAGTCTTACAGCTGGCAAAGATTTTTGTCCAGTATCCCCAGTCCCGCACTCAATTTCTTGGTTAACAAAGGAATAAGTGGTCTCCACGTGCACACGAATCCCCTCCGCTGCCTCCTGGCCTGCCAGCCACTTCCCAGCCTGTTCATCTCAAGCCTCCTGCAGGCCTGTCTCTCCACTCCTTTTACTTGTTTCTACTCCCCACTCTCAGCCCTTACCTACACACCCCAGGTCCCAGTCGCTCTTTCCACCATTGTTCAGCTGCCAGCAGCCTGAACACTCTATTTTCCGCCTTTCTCCCCACGAGCACCTTTGTTTACATTGAACACACCGAGTTTGGCATCTTGTCCACAAACTGTCCACAGGCTGCAGGTGCAGTGGAGCCTGCTCCAGGCAGAAACAGGAGGCCCACGTTTTTACCAAGATGTGCTGGTCCGGTGGGATTCTCTCCTCCCCTCCATGCCTTGGCTGCCCTCACGGACAATGAAGGAATGAGACTCAGTCTGAGTAACAGGCACTGAGAGAAAGTGCATGAGGGTGAGCAGGGGGCCCCCAACACACCCTCTTTTCAGCTCACGTTTGGCCCACTTGACTCCAAAACAACAAATACAACTGCACCAACTCTGCCTCCCCCCAGCTGTGGGCGTCGGGCCAGGGCTGCTTCTGGTTTGTACAGGAGATCCCCCAAGTATTAAAATAAAAGCTGCTCAGGATGGACCCCCAAAATCGGGCTCTAGGGATCAGGAGCTCTGAAGCAGCACAGATTCCTGCACTGAAGGCCGAGCACTATTACTACCTAAATAGACCATCTATTTTGACTCTAAATTTTGGGAAGAATTCTGTGAGCTGTTTTGTAAACTGCACCGAGGTAAAGCCACGTCATGGAAACTGGTGCAGGCCAGATCTCTAGGGAGAGGCTGTGTTTACCCTTGTTACAGAGACTAGAGGTCAACAAAACTGTTACAGGGACTCGAGGTCAGGAGCAGCAAGCAGAGAGCCAAGCAGGGAGGGGGGCAGGTTTAACCACTTTCCAACATACTTGGCCATGAAAGGAGGAATCCTTGGTCCCTCCGTGTTCCTGGGCCTTGTTCTCGCTGGGCTTACATGCGCAATGTCATTTCAGCTTCATAACCCTTGCAGCGTGGTTATTGCTGCTTTTGTTGCTGTTTTAGCTGGGGGAGAGAGAGTAAATCACTCCCCAGGTGTGCAGAGTGAAAGAGAAAGCACAGGTTTGGGCCCGTCGCCAGCCCGCGCTGTTCCTGCAGTGTCGTGCTGTGTGGTGTGAGGGTAGGACGGCCATGCAGTTTGTCCTGAAGGGACAACACCATTTAGCAAATGATTGTGTTTTTATGTTAGGAGAGAGGCACACACGAGAGTCAGGGAGGAAAAGAGCTGGCAGCAAGGGGAGGAGGAAGGACACTAAGACCGAAAGGAAGATCAAAACCAAGAGGAGGAGGGAAGGTTGGAAGGGAGAAAATATCAGAGACCTTTCTCCATTTGCAAGTAGCCCCCCCCCACACACACACACCTTCCCACTGCCTCGGGCCTCTTCCCTAACAGGCTAAACCAGTGAGGTTTTCCTGCAGCCTCTTTGCTGAGTCATGGCCAAGTTGGCCTAGAAAAGTTCAGATATTGACCATTCAGGGTTCATTCCTCTCACCACCATCCCTCAATACCCCAGATAAAGTCTTCAGTAGGAAAGAACAGAGACCAACAACATTAAGACAGAAAGGAGATGACCCGGGTCAACTCTTATATAAAAAAACCTAGAAAAAAACATTACATTTTTAATTTCTCTGCCATCAGAGTCTTTATCATTATTACAGAACTTTAGCACCCCAGGATGACACCTGTTATTACTAAGTCTCCTACACACAATGCTAGAACCTGGCTGAACCAATGCTGAACCTAGCACCACGTCCAAGGGAAGGAAACTGAGTCAGGGAGAGAACACCAGAGCTGTCTGAGCCCAGTGGAGTTGGAGACTCAGTTGAATAACAGCCTCAGACAGGCTGAAGTTCAGTCCTTTAGCAATTGGTGAAGGTGTCTTACTTTGTCTCAAGTAATAAAAAAAATCAAGATTTTAAAATACATTCCCTTACTTACCCTGGAGGGCTCAGGAACTCTCTCTTCTTACTTTTTATGGCTCTTTTTTACCTGTAGACCTGAGCGGCACTATAAATCCTGAATAGCTTCCTACCTGCTGTTCTTCCCTAGCGAGACTTGAAGTGATTACTAGATATAGTTTCAGGCTGTGCAAAATGATAGGAAACTTGGAGAGTTTGCTTTCTGCTCAGATTTACCAGGGGGAGAGGGTAATTTGAACAGCATTTCATTATCTCAAAAGAGGTGGCAGTAAATATATTCTTCTTTTACCAAGGACAGATACTTAACTAATTTCTATTATTACTGGAGATGCTTCTGCTAGAATTAGAGTAAAACTTTGAAGTTCAAACACTTTGCCTTTCCTTATCAGACAGTCTTGCACTAAAATGCCAGTCTTTAAGGCCAGTTGCAGTTGGAATTCATTGTCTCTTTGAACAATGGTTGAAGGTAGAGAAGGGATGAACGAACCACATCCCGGCCCCAATTCCTATGAGCCCCACTAATACCGCACCACTGTCTAGGTTACCTCCTCGTGTCCAGATGGGAAGAAATTGGTTTACAAGCTGCAGGTTGTCTTTTAAAAAGGACAACACCTGCTCCAGGCCCCAAGTTATTAAGAAGTACACATTAAGCCAGAATCTCATTACAGCTGTCAGAATTACAATGATTGACAGCTGGGAAATCTCATTATGCATTTCTGCAGGATTGCAGCAAAGCTTTGATGAGAACTTAGGTATTCATATTTGCCAAAGCAGCTCTTTTATTTGCTCTTAAAGACACTTTGGTAATGAACAGATCCAACATTGAAACTTTGTGCAGGCAGTCCCCAAGTTACAAACATCTGCCTTAGGTATAACTCTCACTTATGAACAGGAGTATTACAGGAAGTCCCCAAGTTACACACATCTGACTCATGTGCTACTTACACTTACAAATGGAGGCTATGAGAGGTAACAGGTAAATGTACCTGCTGCAACTTATATACAAATTCCACTTGAGAGTAAACCTATAGAACCTATCTCCTGTAACATAGGGACTTCCTGTAGTATGGTGCTGAGGAGGAGGTTGGCACCACACAAAACCAAAAGAGGGCCTTGTTTTTTTCTCCTCAATTTTTACCGCCTGATTTTCCCTCTCATGGACAAAGAAGGAGCTAAACGAAGTTATTCAAGCCTGACTTATGCCAGGAGATGACGCAGACTTGCTCTTGACCTCTGAAAAGCATTTCCAAATTCTTATATGTAAGAGGAAGGAATGGCAAAGCAGTGATTTTAAGGTAAATAAAGCAAAGTGCCAACTCAGAAGTGCAACCAGGAAGGATCGCATCTATACGTTTGGTTAAATAAAACTCCATAGTGACAAGAAAATTAGCATATGGTTAATAAAGATATTTTCACAGAATCTTGACTTAATATTTAAAGTCATCAGTGGCTAAAGGTGAAAAATGAGACAGTCACTCTTTCTCCTCCTTTTGGCAGAGCCTGTGGTACTGTCATATCATTAGGGCTGTAAGTTCCACGTATTGAAATCGTTTTTGGAAATAGGGATTGTGTTGGGTTTTGAGCTGTTGCTTCTCCACCCCAAATCCACTCTTCTATAATCTGCTTTATGATTCTGGAGTTGAGATACTATGAATCTCACTTCTCCTTTTTCCTACTCTGTTAAACTAACCTGTAACTGGTATAGCTTTATTTTACTAATGCCTGCTCCAAATACTACAGTAGAACCTCTGTAAGTTGACCACCCAAGGGACTGCAACAAACTGGTCAATACACAGAGGTGGCCATCATACTGTTCCTGTGGTGCATGTTTGGTGTATGAAAAGTAGGTCAACTCAAGGAGGTGGTCAGTGTAGGGAAGTGGTCAACTGTGGAGGTTCTACTGTAAAAAAATCTTTGAACTCTAATATTCCGAGTGTCTTATTTCCTCAAAATTCTACCTGGGGCATTTTATGGAAATGGAATGCTTGGTGAGGGTTCTAGGTCAGGGAGTGACCTGTAATTAGAGTCTCATCAGTGATAAGGAGCCCAGACCAGATAAGAACACTGCAGTTCTGAGAAAGAACTCATGATAGATAACCTCAAGAATCTCATGATAGATAACTACAGAAAGCCATAGCTCATCTCCAGGCCACATAAAACTGTCTATTCCCTGTAAAACCACTCCAGCTAACTACTCTGAATGAGGAAGTAACCACTGGGAGCCATGGAGCCTGCATAGCCCTGAGGTGTCTCTTTGCAGGTCATGTACAACAGGACAGGATTGCTCAAAATTCCTCCCAAAGCACCACACACCAGAGCCCTGTGCACCCTTCCTACCCAGTGCAGAGGGCAGAAAAGAGGATCTAATGAACCAAGTGGCCAAGGAGGGGACTCACCAGGAGCATGGAATTCTACCTCCAAATCCCCAAACTGAACTTGTTAGTTTCCATGTTAACAATTTTTAACATATTGACAGTCAGGATGGACAACTCCAGAGACATTCTCTTGCAATTTTAGTATTCCTGGACACTACTGATAAGTTGTAGCCACTGTAGCATTTTCCCTGTAAAACACGTAAAAGAAAATGAGGAAAGAGATACAGATGCTAGGTGAGCTACTATGAATGTGAGCAGCCCCCACTCCCCAGCCTCTTAGAGCAAGAGATTCAGATCATGTCTCAGAAAATTAAACTCCTAAGTCACGGGTCTTCTAAGTCATCTGCTAATGGTGCCCAAGAATAGTCTAGCAAATAGTCAAAGCCAGGAAAGTTACATCTACAAATGCCAAGGGTCTAGTCTGTATATTTACACTGGTTGGTCTATTTTGATTAAAATCTAGTAACTACAGCTCATATGAACTGAGAATACAGCATAATGCCTTGGAAACAGAAGGAAATTTGGAGGCAAGCTTTATAAGGAAGTGCTTCAGCACAAGTTCTGATTTCCCTAAGCCTTTATTCCTCAATCAGTAAAATAGAGGCAGTAATGATATCTACTTTCCTATGCTGTTGTGTGGATACATGCAATATTTTGTGCTGAAATACCCTACCACATGGAGAACTTCTACGCTCAGAACCACTTTACAGCCCTTGATAACCCCCTTGGCTAACACAGTGTCGGGCATATAACAGACATGCAGTAAATGTCTGGCTGACTGACTGACTGAATGAATGAATGATTTACTGAAATGTCCTGACAGCACCTCTTTGTGCTCTCAAAGAGTTTATGTTGTTCATAAAGGGGCCCACGCCAGGGAGGAAGCAACCTAGATGTTGGAAGGATATGGACCATTTAATGTGTTATAATTTACTTAAGAATTTTCCAGGAATTATATAATTAACCATGAATCCTTATAACAAAGAGAACAAGAAGACAACATCCCAGCTATAACAGCTGTGTTGCAGCTTAAGAGATGAGCGCCAGCCTTCTTACCTTGACCAGCTCTCCCCTGCCCTTGGCCTTGGGGGACTCAGAAGTTGTTTTTTTTTTTTTTCCTGAAATCAGAGATAAAGAATGGCAAAAACCTGTCCTTGGGCTATAATATATTCTTATTTCATCTCCTGTCTTCTGGGAAGGAGAAAAGGAGTAGATGCTCTCCACTGACTCTAGGTATGGTATAGCCTGATGGTGAAATTTGCTCAGTTAATATCATTGCAGGTTCTGGCTTCTCTGCAAAACAGCTTCAATTCTGAGATAAAATAGGGCATGGAGATCATTTGACCAATATGCATTCAATCTTCTTATTACCATTTATGGCCTCAGCTTCATACGCCTAATAAAAACAAGAACCCACAGCTTAGATTACTGCAAGGAGAGGCCATGACTCCCGCCGCCCCATCCCTCCCCAGCTCTGTTTTACTCCCACTGCAAATACGTCACAGGCCTGATGAATTTCCCAAGCACTATCATTAAAAATGTTGTTGTCTGCAGGAATCCCAAGATGATGTTTATGTTGCTTAGAGTGCTGGACGCTACACTTAAATGTTAGGCAGGGCTATAAATAAAACTCAAGTCTATTGGTATGTGGCAATATTCCTTCTGAATCTCCTTGGTAAGACACCAAGGATAACAGCACCACCGGTCCCCTCACGGCACCATGAAAGGGCAATTCAGTACCCATGCCACCAGCAGCTGCTTAGGAGCATGAAATGTCACATTGAGGTGAGTTTTGAAGGGAAACAAATGGTAGTAAGTAACTTGGAATAAATGGCAAAAAATCATGTACTTTTTTCTGACCAGTCAGACATTAGAGTTGTCAAAAATAATGGTTTGGGGGTTAAGTCCTGCAATCTCAAGAGATTTTACCAACATTCAAATGGTTCCTAATAATATACTAAACCTGTGACTGGGTGCTCCTGTCTAAGGCACATTCTGATGAATTGTCGAGATACCTTTCCTTCCCACTTGACCATGAGCTCCTTGAGGGCCTCACATAGAGTGGTACAGGGAGAATGAAGGAAGGAAAGGAAACCGTAAGTAATTGCTGAGAGAGGACCAGAGAAGACCCCAGAAATCTCCACAGGAACCCCTCTTCTGAGGCTACATGGTTTAAAGAGCCACCTGACAGTTGGGAGGAAGGGACTCCAGGAGGGACAAAGGAGAGCCACAATGGGGCACATTTTCAAAGTTGACCAGCCCCCTCAGAAAAAGAGCTCAGAGGGCCACTCAAGCAGAGGCACTATATGACCAAAAATATACATATACTTATGTTCAACTAACATCCATTTCACCATCTGTTCAGGACTTGCCCATTGATAACCATTTTCCTTGGGCTTTCTGGACCTGGATGCTTGTTTCAGCCCCTGTTAGGCAGAACACTGGAGTGTGCCATGAAATCCCAGCTCTGCCACTCGCTAACTGTTGTCATGTCCCTGAACTACTTTTCTGCAGCTGAAAATAAAGATAATAATAAGTACCTGGGAATAATGTGAAGACAAAATGTCCAAGGAAGTAACTATCATAGTTTATGATAGCATTTGATTTAAAAAAAAGAAAACTATTGGATATGGGCTATATTCTAGCAAACCTGCTACTGCTATGGGCTGACAGCTGTCAGATTCTATAACGTACCTGGGAGGAGTGAGAAGAGGGTGGCCCAGAAGTGTTAAAATAATATAGGGATTATTAGTGCAGAGTACTCATCATCAAAATAACCACAGAGCACCACAGTTATTGTAGAATGAATTTTATTGTTCCTTCTTCAATTACAGTAAATGAGTATTGTCAACTATGACCTTTGTAGGGTCACAGAATAGAGAGTCAACAGATCAAAGGACTTATGGGCATGTAGAGTCCCTGTCTCTCCTGTGGTAATTCAAAATATCACCAGTTTCATCTCAGATAGGAAAAAAAAATATGCATAGGAAGGCTTTCTTTAGATACGTTCACCTCTCTACTAAATCACATCAGTGACCTGTTCAGAAGCACTGGGAAAGCACAGCAAGGGTATGAAGAAATTTGGGGAGAATTCTTATTTTTTTTTTAAGACAGAGTCTCATTTTGTCTCCCTTGGTAGAGTGCTATGGTGTCACAGCTCACAGCAACCACAGACTCCTGGGCTTAAGCGATTCTCTTGCCTCGGCCTCCCAAGTAGCTGGGATTATAGGCGCCTGCCACAACACCTGGCTATTTTTAGAGACGAGGTCTCACTCTGGCTCAGGCTGGTCTCAAACCTGTGAGCTCAGGCAATCCATCCACCTCGGCCCCCCAAGTGCTGGGATTACAGGCATGAGGCACCACACTGGGCCAGGGAGAATTCTTATTTTGGAAGTAATAGAAGACGTGTGGTGCCAGGGGATTCACATATGTTCTGGACAGCCAGTGAGGCGGGTCCTAGTCTAGCCCTGCTCTACAGGTTACATAGGCAGTTTCTTTCATTTCTCTAAGACTTGGTTCAGTCTCTGTAAAATGAAACCATTCATATATACTTTGGAAAGTTGCTGGGAGAATTAAACAAAATGAGGCCTACCCAGCCTATGGCACATAGATATTTGTTTTTCCTCCTCTTGAATTCCTCTTCTAATGATATATCATGTTTACACAATATCATCAATGATTAGCTTATTCCCATCATTATAATGTAGGCTGATGATCTCTATTTTTACTTAAGGGCACATATGTCACTATAAAGTGAGTAATCTAAGAAAATCACATTAAAGTGCAAGGCTCCCTTCAAAGATGCAAGCTTCTGGTGGGCAAAGGGTGTGTCTTACTCATCTTTATTTCCCACAAGGTGTCAAACACCCTGTTGATCATGAAGCAGTGCTCAAATATTTGTGGAAACTGAACAATTTGTCTCAAAATATTAGCTGTTCCACATTATTAGTTCTATACGGCATCCCCAAAATAAATCATAGAGAGCCTAAAGATACATCTTGTTCAATGGTTCCGATTCTGAGCTTTTTAACTCTTGGTTTCCAAAGGGACCTATAGAGATAAAAAATTGAGGAATCATGTCATTCATTCATTCTTTTCATGTTTTCCTTTCTCCTTGCTGGGCAAGGCAATGAATAGAGCCACCAGAGCGTACAATAGGTTCCTAGACCTGTCATTTGCTCCGGGTGGGTGTGGACAAGCAGTTATCTCCTCAAAACGAGATTATTATTTTTATCTTATCAACTTATTTAATTGAAACAAAAGAGTTAGATCTACTACTCCAGGAATAACTGTAGCAGTTTTTGCTTCTGGTCATATTCAGCCTGGCAGAATCATTTTTATGTAGATAGAAAAGAGTGGTGACTACAGGTATTTGAGGTATTCCCTCCAACTTAAACTCACAAGCACAAAATTACTCCTTTTGATTCTCACTAGCTTGCACAGGCTTCTAAAATCTCCTGTACTAGAGAGACTCATTCTCTGGACTTAAGGCATTGCCCATCTGCCATCCTCTTACTCAAAGTCAACAGTCAGCCTATTTGCTTCTGAGTTTAAAAATAAGACCCTGGTTCCTCAAAAGATTAAATGTAGAATTACCACCTGATCCAGCAATTCTACTCCTAGGTTTATACCCAAATGATTGAGAGCAGGGATTCAAACAGATACCTTTACACTAATGTTCATGGCAGCATTGTTCATAATAGTCAAAAGGTGGAAACAACCCAAGGGTCCAGCAACAGATGGATGGACAAACAGGACGTGATAAGACATACAATGGAATATTACCCGTCCATAAAAAGGAATGTAATTCTGACACATACTACAATACGGATAAACCTTTAAAACACGATGCCAAGGGAAATGAGCCAAGCACAAAAGGACAAATATTACATGATCGCATTTAAGTGAGGCACCCAGAATAGTCAGTCATGGGTAGGAAGTAGAGTGGTGTTGCGAGGGCCTGGGAGGAGCAGGAACAGGAGGCTGCCGTTTAGTAGGCACGGAGTTTCTGTCTGAAATTATGCCAAAGTTCGGGAAGTAGATGGTGGTGCTGGTTGCAAAACACTGTTAAGTGCACTTAATGCTACTGAATCATGCACTTTAAAATGGCTAAAGTGGTAAATTTTATGTTATATATCTTTCTGCCAACAAAAGAATGAGGGCTGGGTAGAAGAAACCCCCACAGTTCCATTGTATTTTAATTCTTTAAATTCTTTTCAAATTCTACTAGTACGCAAAAGGAAACTGGATTCACCCCCCATGCTCACCTCAGTGGCCAGAGGGAGGGGTGGGGAATGAAGTCAGATGACCGAGACAAAATGATTCTTATCTTTAGAAACCACAGCTGTCACCTGGCACTTTAATTTATGCATTGATTGACTGAACACCACGGCTAAATGTCTGAGGTGCAACTTCTCATCCAGAAAGTTCAATTATACAGTGTGAAGTAAAGTGAGGGAATGTTTCTCATCAAGAGGATGATGGCGAGAGGAATCGGTTTTACATGGATTTTTAGAAGCAAGCAGAACATGAGGAGTTTTTGTGAGTGGCATCCCCAGTTTTTGAGTTTTTACCGATTCAAAAACTGAGATGCCACTGAGCAACCACCTCAGATCTGGGGGATCTGGAAGATAAAAGGGTTGTTTTGTTTATTTTTATTTTTTTAATTTAATTTTTTATTAAATCATAACTGTATACTGTTAGGCCACAGGGCAGTAAGAAGGCCCTAAAACAATGAAAACATTCTACCCGCATATCAGACTCTTGCACCTGGAGGCAACACCCTACCCCCTCCCTACTCCCTCATACCCGCGCTAAAAATAACCGTCGCAAAAAGTCCCCAGAGCAAAACTGCCCAGCA
>NW_003852422.1:13944213-13953432 GCF_000181295.1 Otolemur garnettii | reverse complement strand
CGCGCCAGCAATAAACCTGCCTCTTGCTTTTTGCATCGATTTGTGATTATGAGTGGTCTTTGGGTAGGCGACCCCCGGGGTGGGCACAACAATACATTTATGGGGTACATGTGATGATTTGATATACAGCGTGGAATGCTTAAATCAAACATTAACATAACCATCACCTCACTTACTTACTTTTTGTGGTAAGACATTTATAATTTACTCTTAGTTATCTTGAAATGTACCCTTGCATTGTGCACATTAGGGGAGATCCCACCAAATGCCCTCCCTCCTCCCACCAATCACCCTGCCCCCTCCCCTCCCCTCGCCCTCCTCTGCCTTTCCTCTTGCTAGACTATATTTGTGTTTCATCATTTGCATGAATGTGTATTTCTATATTGGTTTCATAATAGTATGGATACTATTTTTTCCATTCTTTTTTTTCATTTTCTTTTTTGAGACAAAGCCTCAAGCTATTGCCCTGGGTAGAGTGCCGTGGTGTCACAGCTCACAGCAACCTCAAACTCCTGGGCTCAAGCAATTCTCTTGCCTCAGCCCCCCGAGTAGCTGGGACTACAGGCACCCACCACAACGCCTGGCTATGTTTTTGGTTGTAATTGTCATTGTTTGGCAGGCCTGGGCCAGATTTGAATCCGGATTCAACATAGCCACTTGAGCTACAGGCACCACCCTTTTTTTCCATTCTTAAGATATGTTTCTAAGAAGGATATGTTCCAACTCCATCCATGTAAACATAAAAGATGTAAATTCTCCATCTTTTTTAATGGCTGGATAGTATTCCTTGTGTACATACACCACAGCTTGTTGATCCATTCATGGGTCGATGGGCATTTGGGTTGCTTCCACAACTCGGTGATTATGAATTGGGCTACAATAAACATTTTGGAGCAAATGTCTTTGTAGTAAAATGATTTTTGTTCTTCTGGCTAAATATCTAGCAATGGAACTGAGGGATCAAATGGAAGGTCAACTTTTAATTCCTTAAGGATTCTCCATAGTTTGCAATCCCACCAGCAGCGTAGAAGTGTTCCCTTCTCTCCACATCCATGCCAGCACCTGCAGTTTGTGATATGGGCTAATCTTACTAGGGTTGGTTGTTTTACTCTTAAGGAAATTTCAGCAGACAATAGAAAAGACATCTAAGGAATCCAATTAACCACAGAACCTGAGCTTTTACTACATGGGTAACACAGGCAAACGAGCTGCTTGGGTGACTTAACACTGAATATTTCACAAGTCTCATTTCAAAATGTAAGTGTGCTAAGGTCATGATTTTGTGAAATGTCGCACCTTCGTTCCTTAGCACAAAGTCTAGGAGAGGTGGTTATTGGCAGTAAACGGGTCACGGGGGAAGGGAAAGCAGAAACTGCAGGCTTCTGACAGCGTTTCAGACAGAACATGGCCTGTCCAAAGCAGAAAGCATTTGCTGTTTCTAGTAAACATATCATCTCAGAAATCTCTGCTCCTTGCTGAATTCTTGTGCCCTAAATCACCTCTGCTAAGTTGTTTTCATCCCAGCTCACTGGTGAAAGCTGAAATTCTGAGAAAAGGTTTTCTTCTCAATGAGTAATGTTAATTGGCCTCCTCAGAAAGTACAGGGGACGCCTGCGCTGCTGAACAGCCTTATCTGTGCGCAGCAGCCTCTGAGGACAGCAGCAGAATTTGTAGTCTGCGCGTTTGCAGCGTCAGCTGGGCTGTGCCTGGCGCTGCCTCTGCACCTTACACGGAGCCCCGCAGGCACCTTCCTCTCCATCGCTCACCTGGGAAGGTCCCCTCACCTCTCCTTTCCAACGTCCACGCTCACGGACCACGTGTAGTCTGTTCATTTTTTCCACAGGTTCCTCCTTGGGGCTGCCCTCATCTATTCGGTCTGAAATGGCTCCATTTTCCTCACTCCTGCTTGCCCTCTCCCTTGGCGACCTGCCACGTGCGGTGGCTGCAGTGACAGTGTTTGCGTCGCGCCTTCCTGTTAATAAAAAGAGGACCTGGTTCCAGCCTGACGATAGGAGAACCAAGTCCTGATTTTCCCCACCCGATTTTAGCCTTTAACAAGATTTTGGCACAGACATTTGGAGTAAGAGAGAGTTGGGTTTGAATTCCCATTCCATCATTTATTACTTATCTCCGTTAAGTGCCTTAACCTCACTATGCTTCAGTGTCCCTTTCCTATAAAATAGGGTTGATAAGACCTATCTCAAAGGATTTTTGTAAGAATTTAATCAAACGACATATGTCACATGCCCAAAGCAGCTGAATGTGTACCTAAATGGTAGTCCAACCCCCTTACTAGTCGGAGCCTGTTGGCATAGTGCCTGCCTGGCGATTATTTCATAGATTTGTACTTTGGTTGTTCATTGTTCAGTTTTTCATTTCCTTTTCTTTTCAGTTGTTTAATGAAATACCTTACACATATGCCAAAAAATACGTATATGTGTAAGGTATAAAGAATAACAACACAATAACCCATGTTTTGAGAAAAACAGAGTTATTGTTACCTGTGAAGCCCCTTTAGTCCCACCGTTATGGCCTCTCTCGGATGAACAATTATTTTTAATTTGTGGATTGCTCCTGTTCTGTTTATAATTTTAACTTTAGATTTATGTATTGCTATGCGAGATGTCTAAACTAGCAATGTAAAAGTTCTATAAATGTACTCAAACCCAGGTATTCTGAGATTTGCTTCTCTTCGTTCAGTATTAGGGGTCAGCCATATTGCTGTATATATACTATGTAATATATTATATTGCTATAATTCATTCTCATTGCTTTATGGTGTTTTATCACGTGACTATCCCACAGTTCATTTCACTATTCTACTGTCAATGGAAACGCCAGTTGCTTCTGAATTTTTTTGCTGCTACCAAAAATGTTATGTGAGTCTCCTGTTACACATATACCCAAGTGTCTCTAAGGGACATTCTGCGAATGGGGCTAGATCACTGGATGTGCACATTTTCAAATTTACTATAAATATTGCCATTTATTTTCTAGGGTAGTTATAATAATACACATATCCATTAACAGTATATAAGCAGTATATGTTCAAAGTGTTACATTTCCTCACCCAAATTTGACTTTTGTTCCCCCCCCAAAAAAACTTTTCTAAGTCCATAAAAGTACTACCCTACTTTGTCTCCTGAAAGTTTTATAGTACTGTCATTCACAGTAGCATCTAATTCACCTGGATGAATGTTATGTAGTGTGAGATAGTTCAGTCTCATCTTTTTTTATTGTCAAGTTAATCACCACTTGCCCCAGCACCATTTTCATTAGTCCCTTCCTTACCCACTAACCAGCAATGCCTAAAATTTCTGGGCATTTGATTTGGTTACATTGGTCAATTTTTCCATCCAAAGTATGCCAGCCATTGTAATTCTTGATTACGTTTCTAAGAGAGCAAGGCACTCAGTTCATTCCTCAGCTGTGTATTGGCTATTCGTGCTCTTTTGTTCACTGATATAAATGACCAAATCAGTTTATCAAGGTGAAACAGAACAATCCAAAACTTGTTGGTGTTTTATACAGATTTACATTGTGTATAGGCAAATTAACACAATGTATTCTTAATTTACTGGTATCTCCTTAGAGATGTTTCAAGAAAGTTGAATCATTTTGTCCATAAGATACTGCATTTACAATTAGATTACAAAGATAATGCATCTACCTTCTTGGTCTCTCTCTCTCCCAAGCTTCCATGCCATTCTCAGACAATATTGTTTCAAATCTTTTCTCTGTCTCAGGTTTTCACCCTCTTTCAGGAACTCAGATTGACTCATCAGATGAGATTACGTTAGAACTCCTCCCTCTAACTTCCATGTACACAAATCCTAACTTCTCTTACACAGATTGTCTCTTTGTTTCTCTGTGCTCCATTCTGGACAATTTCTTTGAATCTTTCTCCCAGTTCACATCTCTCTCTTCAGTTCTATTTACTCATAGTGTTTTTAATCATGAGAATTTTCATCTCAACAGTTCGATTGGTTCTCCTCTATTTTTAGTTCCTTTTTCTTTGTGCAGTTTTTCCATTCATTCTTTTCCTTCTTTGACCATTCAGCCAAGTTGTTTTCTGCATCTGACCAGTCTAACATCTGAAGTAGTTTTCTATCTGCTTCTGCTACCCGTTGTTTCTACTGACTTCCATCCAACATGCTTTGCTTCCTTATTGTTTTGTAATTTTTGACTGTGTACTCAGGTTCCTTAGAACTTTATTTTGGGTTTGGGTTTTTTTTTTTTTTCAAGTCTGCATGGAAGATAGTTTTCTCCAAAGAGGACTTGTATATCTTTTGCCAGATGCCTGGGGCAACAACTGACCCTACTTTTCCCATAAGGTTTAAGGAGTCACCAAATATTCTAAATTTTTGGCAGCAAATATGTATGAAGGTAGGCTTCTAACTCTGAATCCTTAAGAAAGATGCATTTTCCTTTTACTCAGCTCCAAGATTGATGATGGGCAGTTTCCTGGTAGCTCCTCTCCTCCTACAGCCCTGGTGGAGATGTATTTCACTTCATTATTGCCCTCAGGACATTGCCCTCTGAGTCTTAGCTTTATGCCTGAGACCTTTAATCAGATGCTTCACAGGTGGGTCTGGGTTTTGTCAAATGTTCCCATCCCCACAAGGCTTTGAAAGCCAAACTCAAGTTCATTGGGGTTTAGTAAATATACTCCTAGGGAAAGGCTGATTCAATGTGCTACCTACTTCCAGAGGTCAAAGCTTTTACTTGGCTTTTGGTCTCTGAGTATCAATATGTTCTTGTTAGCTCTTCAATGCATTTGAAAATAACTTTTAAATAATTTCAGGAACAGAGTCAGTAGGGTATCAAGCTTAGCATGTTCCCAGAAATGGAAAGATATCTTTAATTTTGTCAGGTTTCTAGTGAAGTGTGAGTTAATTTGATAATTTCCAAACTTATGTCCAGTAAAACAATTTAAAAGGCTCATTTCTCCCCAGGAACATTTATATGTCTTTATGTCGAGCAGTTGCATGTGTAGCTTTATATCAGGGAGACAGAAAAGGCAAGGAGGATGTTGTGTCCTCACTTGTCATCTTAAGTAAATTCCCAGCATGATGTCGGTCCTGCTCCTCAAACCTCATTTCCTGTCCATCCCCACATCCATGGACTATTAAAATATTGGATATCCCTAATGAGAATGAAATGACTCTGAATTCTTCTGCTTTGCTAAAGCTGAGAGTATCTAAGAAAATATAACAAATGTTAGCCTACACATTTTTAGACAACTTTTCAAGACACCCAGCTATTCACATCATCCTCATAACCCTCCTAGGTTATAGAATCATAGGGGCTCAGAGCTGGAGGTCATTACTCCAACATGTTGTTCACTAGCCAAGGAAGTGAGCTCCAAAGACCTCAGCAGAAGCTAAACCTTGTACATTGTCAGGCACAGAGGAAGCAACTGTTTCATTCAAGTGACCCGAATCCCAGCCCAGTCAGTTCTCCCTCCACCCGGCCCCACTGCTCACGGTGCTATCCATGCAACTCAACTCTTGTTCTCTGAAGCAATCTCAGGAGTTTTGCAGGGCAAACATCCACCCAGAGAAACTTTTTCCATAGCCTAATAAAGCACACAGAAGTATTGTTAATTTATGACTTAAAGTGAATTTCAGCTTCTATTTAAGGTCACATCTTTGGTTTGGCCACTCATAATTTTTATGTGCTATTTATACACCTTATAACCCACTGGGAGCCTGCTGTATAATGTGCATGATACATTCATTTATGGGCATTGCTATCTTAATTAATTGAAGAGGTTAAGCGTTTTGTGTATTTGATTTTATGGCACATATTTCACAGAGCCATTATTTATTTGATAGTGCATTCTGGATCAGAGTGCAACCCATAGTTACAGCACAGTTCCTGTGGGAAAACATGGCTTGTTTTATGACAGTCACTTCAGGATAATTTCTAGAAATGAATGATGATCTACATATAATTGATGAGTAATGGAAATAGAACATGTGGCCTGTGTGTTATAATTTGAGGGATAGTGGCAGTAGCAGCCAAATTTTGACAGTTTTCCATGGGAAAGCCAAAGTTTTATGATAACTTTGTAGAGGAAAGGAGATTGGAAGTAAAGCATTTAAAGAAAGATTCCACATTCACTAATGTGATGTACAATGATCTAATCCCACTGGTCAAGAAGGCAGAATTTGTTACTTCATAGCACACTACCTGTCTCCTAGGGAATAGTAATGTTGGTCATGTATTTTTCGTGGCAGGATGGGAAATTTTGCTTACATGTGTGACAAGGAACAAGAATGACTCAGCTGTGAATCTGTTTTAAAGTGCAGGAGAAGCTATGTTAGAGACCTAGGATGGTAGAAAACGTAAGACATGAAATATGGTGGGAAAGGAGGCAGCAGGAATATAAGAATCATCATCATTTGTTAGAGGGAATTAAGCTAAATATTGACTTAGCAATAAATACCTCCAGAGGTTCGTATTTGATTTTACATCTTTATTGTATTCACAACAGTGACTTCTGTCACCATTTAATGTTAACAAATTATGAACAAACATAGTTATCTGCTATGGGAACCCAAGTTTGCAAGGGAGTCTCCATTACTGCAAAGTCTTTCACATGCATAAGACAGACTCATTCTGTTGGCCAGGCTAGAGTGCAGTGGCATCATCATAGTTTACAGCATCTCCCAGAGCAGGTGGTTGTGGGTGAGCTATGCCCTGGTGGTGCCTGGTCAGCATCTATAGAAGGGGCTCCACTGCAGAACGTCAGGCCCACAGAGCCAGTAACCTCCTGGGCATCTGAACTTGGATGTCACACACATTTCAAATGTAACGTGTTCAAATTTGAACTCATTTGGGCCTCTCCTCACCTGCGATGTTATGATATTTAGATAAAGATTTTCGCCCAGGGTCCCACAGTCCTCACCATTTCCTAAGTGACTAAAACAGTAAGCATACCTTTTGTTCTTGGTTCCTGAAATAGCTTCACGAGAAAGGTAAAACACAATCTTTTGTTATAATGTTGGGGCACTTGAGGTGTCAGAAGCAGCCTCAGAAAGCAGAATTCCTCTCTCTCTCCCAACTTCTCCTGCTCTCCTGTCACCTGTCCCTTTCTGTCCCCAAGACAGGCCATAGAAATTAAAATATACCCCACTCTTCCCTCTGCCTTCTCTGACCCACCTTGTCTGATGGTGATCCTAGGACCCTCTTTGCAGAAGGGGTCTCTCCCCACGTCCTAGTGGAAGAAATCTGCACAGAAAGGCCAAGAGGGAGCTGCACAGGCAGGCCTCGCTGGGTCTCCCCACCCCGTCTATTAGCGTTAGCTGGCACCCCTTATCCACACACTGTTCTGTGCCGTGCCCTGTCTGTGCTTCCATGAAGCCCATCCAAAGAAGTCTTCTCAAAGGCCCAAGGAGACCAGGCATGGAGAGCTTCCAGAGAGCTGACCTCACGGCGGTCCAGGGAGGTGGCCTGTCCAGCACAGGCACAGTGCCTCGTGTGCCTCGTCCGTGCCTCTCTTCATCTGTACCCTTCCTAATGTCCTTTATAACAAACCGGTAAATTATTCCCTGGAATTCTGTGGGCCACTCTAGCAAATGAATCGAACCCAAGAAGGGGTTTGTGGGGTCCAATTTATAGTCAGTAATTCAGAAACATGGGTGACAGCCTGAGGCTTGGTATCGGCTCTGGAAGTGGGGGGCAGTCTTGTGAGACTGAGCTGGCAGCTTGTGGGATCTGACACTCTCTCCAGGTAGGCAGTGTCGGCACTGAGCTGGAGGGCACCCAGCGGGTGGCATCTGCTGCAGAAATGATTACTTGCTTGGTGTGTGGGGGAAACCTCCTACATGTTGTGGGGTGAGAGCAGAGGAAAAACAGTTTGTTTTTTCAACACACCACCACACACATACCAACTCCTCCTCCCAAGTGCCATCTGTCGAAATGGCAGAGATATCAGAAAATACCCAAGCCAGGAAGTCAACATCATCCTTGCTTCTCCCTTCCATGCGATTTCCCATCAGCAACGATCATGAGATGGACCCCTTCTCCGGTCTCAGAAAGTCCCAGGCAGGCTGGTGCCCCTGAGAAGAAACTGCCTGTCTGGGAGGCCAGTGACAAGCTTCATAGCGTGTAAGAAGGACAGTTGTTAATGGCGATCTGATCTCTGTATTAGGAAAAAGAATTTGAATATTTAAATGAATTAACATCCACCAGCAATAAGGACATATTTAGGGCTGAGGTAGTGACCCTGGTGTTGAATATCTTCTTGAAATTCTGCTTTTGAAGCGTTTTGTGGTAAAGGTCTATGTTTAAAGTCAGTGGATGTGGTAAGTTACTTGTAGAAGTCCCAGGAATAACATCTGTTGTTAGGTGACGTGGCAGCAGTTTGAGTCCCTCGAAGTCCTGCTAAGGAGCAGGGTCAGGCGGCACTTCCTGTGAGCGCTGGTTAAGGGCGGCCCCTCCCTATGGCCTCCCCTGAAGCCCATGGGAGGCTGACTCAGGTGTCCAGAGTTCCTCTGATGCTCAATCCTGAGCTTACCCAGAGGGTACGCATATCCCAAGGAGGGTTGCAGCGTCCTGCTGGCAAGACCCTCCCTCTCAGGCTACTTGAGACAGAAGGCATTTAGAGAGAGATTGCAATAAAACCAGGCCAGTGGCTACTGAACTGTCTTTGCTGTGGTCAAAACCCCTTACAGGGTATTGTAGGTAGGTTGAACTATATCCTGTGAACGTGACCTTATTTGGATAAAAGTTCTCTGCAAATGAGATCCTTGTAATTAAGTTAAGATAAGGTTATATTGGAGGAGGGTAGCTCTAAGGGTCCTTATCAGAAGAAAGAATCTGGACCCAGAGACACACAAGGAAGCGGGCATGTGAAGCCAGAGGCAGAGATGAGAGTGACACATCTCCAAGCCAGAGAATGCCAAGGATTGCCAGAAGGTGCCAGAAGCTAGGAGAGAAGAAACGGACAAATTTTCCCTGGAACCTCTCAGGGAGCCTTGATTTCAGACTTCTGGCCCCTGAAACTACGAGACAATACATTTGTGTTGTTCTAAGCCACCTGGTCTGGGGTGCTTTGTGGGAGCCGCCCAATGACACAAGCACAGTGGCCCATCACTGCAGGGGCAGAAACAGGAGCCCAAAGGGACACCCCCGAACCTCCAGCCTCGATCAAATGGCACCAAAGCAACACAATGTGTTCAAACCGCTCTGAGACACACCTGCTTCTCCAGA
>NW_003852422.1:13934228-13943927 GCF_000181295.1 Otolemur garnettii | reverse complement strand
GAGCTGAGTCATTAGCCTGAGGCCACACAGCTGGAATCTGAGCCTGGGCCAGGCAAACTCCCACAGGTTTCACTGAGGTCCAGCATTGCCCAGGAGGGAGTGTTGAGGGGATCACAATTTAGGTCTTGAAGGAGCATGAGGATATCCTAAAAGAGACAGGGAACCCATCTCAAGACTAGAAACAGTGAGGAAGCGTTACCCTTATTTCTCAATGGAGACGCCAGAGTCTGAGATTTACCTTCCATCTCAATCTGAGTCGTCCATGTCTGCTGACCAGAAACACCATGTCCCGCACTTCGCGTCCCCTCCCGACCACTGCTGGGCCTTTCTCCAGCCTCCTCCAGGCCTGTGGTGAGCAGAAGGGACAGAAGCGCGGCAGCTCCAGCAGCAGGCGTCTAGATCTCGCAGATGCAAGGCAAACGCTTTCTGTGTTATCAGGAACTTTCCCGAGAGCGCCGTGACAGTTAATGTTTATGAAGTGCTCTGAGAGCCACTGATTAAGGATGTTAAATGGCATTAATAGAACACCTTCTGCAGGCCGAGCCTCACTTGGGCTTGATGGATACGCGTCACTCCTGCACAGTGGGTGGGCTCTTTGCTTCAGATGAATTGAGCTCATTAATTAGGCTCCTGCCTGCAGTTTATCTCCAAGGACGCTCACTTATTACTGTAATTAGGACCCTGAGCCAACCCTGAGACTATCTCACTGTAAACATATTGGGCGGGGGGGACTGGCTCCTCGAACCCACTGTGTGCACAGTTGCTTAATCCAGGCCCATTGTCTTGCACAGGCAGGCAGCAGACAGGGTCCCACACTAAGGAGAGCACGGATTTCACCCCCGCCTCTCAGATGATTCCAGCACAAGCCCAACAGTGATTAATGCATCACTTAATAGTGCTTCCCTATTTCCAGACATTAGCACAATTCCGGACCTGTAACACTTCCATCTATCATTTCCACTCGGCATCTAATAGACGTCATAAACCAAAATCAAGTTCCTTTACCTACCTGCCACCAAAAGCTACTTCTATTAACCAGGGACACTGCGGTATCTTCAAGGTAATCCTCCACAAACCTGGATGCACATTCGAAGCCATTAAAAAGCATTCAAAAACTCTGATGCCCAAGCCCCAGCCTCAGAAATTCTGATTCATTTGGTTTGGAGTGGGGACCAGGCAGCAGCGTTTATTCATGAGTGTGTGTGTGTGTGTGTGAGTGCACACACACACACACATGCACATGTTGGTACATTTCTTCTTTTTCTTGTTTTTAATTAGTAGACTTTATTCTTTAGAGCAATTTTTGGTTTATGTAAAAATTGAACAAGAGTATAGAGGACTTCTATGTACCCATTCCCATAGATCAGATAGATTATTTTTTAAAACACTCTAAATGATTCAAATGTGCAGGCAGCGCTAAGAACTCAGTTTTAGTGCAAACTTTGTCTATACAGCTGGAATCCACACTAGCATGAGCTTTTTGTTTTTAAAGACAAGGTCTTGCTAAGTTGCCCGAGCTCGTCTCTCGGGCTCAAATGAGCCTTCTGCTTCAGCCTTCTGAACAGCTGAGATCACAGGTGCCCGTCATCGTGCCCAGATCAATAACCTTTTTAAAAGTACTATCTGATTAAACCACAGCTCAAACTCTTCTAGATTTTCTCAATACTCTTCCTTAATGTAACAGCCTGTGCTTGAGAACATGATTGGCATTCAATGAAACGAAAATGACTCTGCTCCCCATCATGGTTTGTGCCTTTGAATTGCATAATGACTGGTCTTATCAACTATCACAGGTCATGGAGAGTTCTCTTCCTTATTAGATTAGAAGGAACATAAATAGAGATAATACAAACAGTAGCAGGCTACAGCTCTCTTAGAATGATGATTTGCAGAACTTAAAGAAAATTAACATCTTACATCTAAAAAGGAGTTATTTGAAAATTTTTTAACATAAGGAATCATGTTGGAATGATAAACAGAGGGAAGGCAGCAATCCAGTTGATAAATTGTAAAATAATGTGAACAATGTCTTATACAACCCAAAAGGAGCTATATGCTAACCAAGCCTTTTTAGGTCCATAATCATCATTTATTCATTAAACAAGTATTTATCGAGCACCTATTACATTCCAGATGGTAGGTGCTGTGGATAAACAACCAAACAGACAATAGGGCTGCTCTTATAAAGCTTCTATTCTGGTGGCACATTAGAATATATACTCTATCACGTATCAATACTGTGGGAATTACCTAACAACAGTTGAGTATTTTGGGAAATGTAAACTATCATGTATGTTCTAAACATCAATTAACATCACTATGACTTTTCATCACACCAACATCAAAAGAAACTCCAGAATTCACTAGGAAACACACTGAATCATTGAATTGTGACTTTGGAGAATGTTAGTATGCTTTGATACTGGTGTGTTATAACAATTGGATTGTTTAACAATCATAAATCATGTAGAAAAGAAATGAATTCAACCTCTTTTCATAGGTTAACAGCTTGTGGGTATGTTGAGTCTAAGCTGATAGACATCTGTTTTAGAAGCTTGCTGGGAGGAACTGGTATTTTTATTTAATGAAGAGTAGTGATATCTACCTGTTAGCGTTTGCTGCATAACAAATCTCTGTTAAGGAAAGCAGCTTAAAACAACCAGCATTTTATTTATCTCCCAATTCTGTAGGTCATTTGAGAGTTTCCCTTGAAGGGCTAAGCCAACCTCTGCCAAGCACTCTCCCATGCTGTGGTCAACTGATGGGATGGCCTTGCTTGTATGACTGGCAGTTGGCAGAGCGATTGGTCCAGGGCCCTCCACTGAGATGAGTCATCTCTGTTTCACGTGGCCTCTCACCGTCCAGCAGGCTACCCTGGGCTACTTTACATGTTGGTTTCAGGCTTCCAAAAAACAGAAAGAGCGGGAACCCCAATGTTCATTTACTTTTCAAGTCGCTGATTATGTCACATGTTCTATTGTCCTGTTGACCAATGCAACTCACACAGCCAAGGCCAGAGTCAGCACAAGAGGAGATTACCCATGGGCAGCAAAAGAAAGGAGAGTGGCCACTTGTGCAAACAACCTGCCCCAATCAGTCTCCCATTGTTACGATGCGTGTTTTTAGAGGAGAATCTCCCAGAAGTTGCTACTTTATAAGAGATATTCTCACTTTGGCTTTGGGGACCATATATACTCACTTCATTAGGTGAGGCTTCCCTAATTTAAGATGGCTTCATAAATGTCATACACACACCTAATCTCCAAGGGGGAACAGGCCCTCATGTCTTTAAGAGAAGAGAAGGATGTCTGTGATACTGTTGTGAATGTCCCTCTCCCAGGACTGAACCCCAAACTGTCTTCCCCTTCCTTCAGCCAAAAGTATGCGTCTCTGTTAGAACCACTTATAGAGGATTGCAGAATTCACAGAGACAGGGCCAAGTGAGAGGCTTAGGAAAAAGTGAAGACTACACCTCTCAACTGACTCAAGTTGGAACTCTCCCTTGGAAGATGAGAGGAAGGGCAGCCAGGAGAAGGCCAGGAAAGTTTCTTCCAGTATCTACATCATCTTATTTGGGACTTGACAAAATTCATTTAAAATTTTGCTTTGTCTGGACTTCGACTATCAAGTCTGAATATAATGGCCACGAGGAAATCCCTATCTTGTGCAGAGGTAATGTAGTCTAGCAGTGAGGACAGCAGGCTCCTGCAGACAGAATTCCCTCAAGTCCTGCTCTCATCATTACCTGTGTAACCTTGAACAAGGTAGCCTATGAAAGGCCTTGATTTCCTCATCTTAATTAGTCAGGATTCTCCAGAGAAACAGAATCAATAGAAGATGGATAGATGGATGGATGGATAGATAGGTAGGTAGGTAGATAGATAGATAGACAGATAAATAGATAGACAGATAGATACACACACACACAGAGAGAGAGAGAAAGATCTAAGGAATGAGCTTACATAATTGTGGGAGCTGGCAAGACTGAAATCTGTAGAACAGACCAGCAGGTAAAGAATTCAGATAAGAGTTGACATCACAGTCTTGAGTCTGAGCTTCTCAGGACAGCAGGCTAGAAAGTCAAGGCAGAGTTTCTACGTTGCAGTCTTGAGGACATTACCTCTTCGAGAGAGATCTTCATCTTTGCTCTACAGGCCTTCAGCTGGTTGGATGATAACCACATTATGAAGAGGAGTCTGCTTTACTCAAAGTTTACTGACTTAAACGTTAGTCACACCCACAAAAATGCCTTCAGCAATATCTAGACTAGTGTTTGATCAAACAACTTGATTACCATAGTCCAGCCAAGTTGACAGAGAAAATTAACTCTCATACCATCATTAAAGGGAAGAAAACTAGTACCTATCTCGTAGAATTGTGATGCAACAATGCACTCAAAGTAAAGAGGATGGCTCCCAGCATTAATCTAAGTCATTGTCATTGTCAGCAATTCTCCTACAGATATGGTAAATGCTGCTTGTCCTTGTAAATTTGGGGTGAGCAGGTTTGCGGGCTCCATGGCAGGGAAGCTGTTTTATTCCTTAGAGAACCAGAGCTGAACATGTGGGGTTGGTTTTAAATTGATATTTGTTTTCGAAAGAAAGGGAATTTTAAAAGAGCTCTGATCCTTTAAGACTGAACTATTGCTTTAGAGACCCATCACCTAGCAACAGGGAGATAATACTTTCTCTCCTCCAACAGGTAAACCTCTGGCTTATCTAATTGAAATTTCAGGCTTCCTGCCACACTCCTGAAAAACTATCGCTTTAAAGAGATCAAACCATACAAGCCAAAGTGAGATTTGAATGTGCTACTTTTCAAATGATCGGCTAATGAGATTTTCATTGGGAGAAGAGATTTGAAGTTTTACAGCTCACAATATAAGTAGCTTTTGTTCCATTGGCATTCACTGAATCTCTCCAAAGGAACCTGCAGTAAAATTCCTATTTGGCTCCTGCCTGCGAATCAAAGATAAATTGTGAAAGCAGAAACAAAGTGTAAATTGTAAGAAAATAAAGAAGCATCTAGACTTTTCACCAGGTTATTCTTTATTCCTCCTCCCTCTTCCAGCCCTCCCTCTCACCTCCTGTTGGCATCACAAAAGCTGCCCGTTCCACTTGTCAATGGCTTGCTCATTTCATGCTTTGCCATTCTCCTGCCACTGCCCTTTTCAGAGCTCCTAATTGGTCTCTCTGACCAGTCAGTCCTGATCTAATCCACTTTTCACATAGTTGGCCAGTTTATTCATTGCAAGATACAGCCTTTCCTCATTCTACCGCTCTGCTGAAAGGTTTCACAAGCTATTATTGCTTTTTTCCAACCAAGTTCAAACTTCCTTGGCATTTAAGCCTTCTTGTGATCTGACTTCAAATCTACTTTCCAAATTCATTTCCATCTTTTCTATCTACCAATTTCAGCCAAACACAAATTTCTCGTCCTCCCCAAACACACTCAGCTTTTTCATTCCTGCCTCTGTTTGTACCATAGCCTCTCCAAAAGCTCTCTCCTTGAATCCTAGTAATGCCTCTAGGCTGAGGTCAAATGCCACGTGCGCCAAGAAGCCTTCCTTAATTTCCCTTTAATAGAGGTAGACTCTTGTCTTTCAGTTATATTTTTGTTGTGATATTTATCACATATAGGGAAGTCAATGGGACACAGTGGTTAAGCGCACAGCTTTGGAAGCAGAAAACTAGATTTGAGACCCAGGTCTTCTGCTTTCTAGCTGTGTTCCTTTGGACAAATCATTTACCATCTCTGACTCACAGCTTGTGTTTGTCTGTTTTGAAAAACAAGATAGTGAAAGTGAAATAAGTTAAATCACAGAAAGTGCTCAGCCCCGATCCTGGCACATAGTTGAGACTCAGTAAATATTAACTTACTTTTTAAATTATATTTAACTTATATTATAGTCCTTTTATATAGCTACCATCTCCTTTCTCCGTTGTAAAATCCTTTGAGGGCAGAATCCATTATCATCACCCCACCTGGTTTTACTTGCCACAGTGCTGTGCACACAATTAGAACTCAATATTTTGAATGATGAGCTGGGCCTGGTGGCTCATGCCTGTAATCCTAGCACTCTGGGAGGCTGACACAGGTGGACCGCCTGAGCTCAGGAGTTTGAGACCAGCCTAAGCAAGATTGAGACCCTGTCTCTAAAAATAGCCAGGTTGCAGCAGGCACCTGTATCAACAGCTACTTGAGAGGCTGAGGTAAGAGGATCACTTGAACCCAAGATTTTGAGGTTAAAGTGAGTTATGACACCATGGCACTCTACCCTGGGGCAACACAGTGAGATTCTGTCTCAAAAAATATATATATAAATATATATATACACACACACACATATATATACAGAATGAAAAAAAGGTATTCAAAATCACACTCATCATGGCCAGGCAAAGCAAGCATTGCCTGTACTTTATTTTACTAGAAAGTGTTAAACTACACAGAGGCAAGACATTGAAACTCAATTTCCTACCCGTTTGTCTTAGTCCATTGTATTGTTATAAAGGAATGCCCAAGGCTGGGTAGTTTATAAAGAAAAGAGGTTTTGCAGGCTGTAGAAGCGTTTTGCCTACTTCTGCTTCTGGGGCTGGCCTCAGGGAAGGGAAGAGGGAGCAGGCCGGCCACACAATGAGAGAAGGGGCGGAGCCAGGCCTTTGTAAACAATCAGATCTCACATGAAGTAACAGAGTGAGAACTCATTACCAGAAGGCAGGCACCAAGTCATTCTTAACCCAAACACCTTCCAACACTGGGGATCAAATTTCAACATAAGTCTTGGAGGGGACAAATAGGCAAACAATGTCACCATTTTCTTTAGTCTCCCAAGTAGCTGCCTTTTCATTTTTAGTTTGTTTGTTTTTTAAGATCAAGAATTTTTTTCTATAAATTACTGTGACTTCTCAGTAACAATGAACTTCCTTCACCCTGACTTAACATGGCCGGTTGTCTTGGTCTTCTTTTCTTTGTCTTCAAAGCACCATCCTTCCTAACACATAAGTCATGTCCGTAATTGAGTTAGAATCATTATTAATGCAATATCATTTTACTCAAAATACTGTAGCATGAAGCTGATTTCTCTTGGTAAAAATGCCTTTACCATCTAGGAATAGCCTTCTGTGCAAAGGTAACCATGCCAATCCAGGAGCCGTGGATTCCTCCTGGGGACTGAGAGGTAGAGTTCACGGGGTCTGTCACACCTTTGAACAAGACCCGGTATTGTCCAGGGGATGAGACAGCCCGAATCCACAGGATGTGGCAGATGCATTGACTTTCCCAGGATGAGTGAGGTCCATTTCTTGGCTGCATGATGCTCTGACAGGCTGGATTCATGAGTCAGCTTTGTCCCGAAAGCTACTGATTCATTCCCGAGTCTTTTGATTCATTACTGACACCAACCCTACCCATACTTGGTGCTAGGAAAACCAAATGTCTTATGGTACAGGCTGTGCACCTGAGGATCTTACAGTCCAGGTAGGACCACGAGACACATCTATTTAGTGACTATGCTTTCTGAAGCAGAAGTAAAGAGAAAGTGGGGCAAAATAATTAAATTTTCTGTTTCAGAAAACCTGAAATTTTCTGTCATGCCCACATTACATCGTGAAAGGTAACGTGTGACAACGATCAGGAAAGGTACAGACACAAGTGCCACAGCCACGAAGAGCTGCTGTGAGTGGGGTAGGGGAAAACCTGCCTGAGAGGCCGGACACAGGAAGAGAATGCTAGCCTGGGACGTAGGGCAGGCAGATGGCCACAGGAGGCTCCAGGAGGCCACAGGAGGCTCCAAGCAGAGAATATAAATGAGTGAGCCGAAGGGTCGGGTTGGAAGATGAACTCGGCACAGCCAGTGTGGGTGGGGTGGCGCTTTCTCAATTTTTCAAGAAAAGTTAGAAATCCAGATATTTGTAAGAAATAGGCAGATTTTCAAACATTGGCAACTCAGAAAAACATAGGGTGACCAGATTTTAACATCGGTAAGGCAGGACAACATGGCCGGGGGGCGGGGTGGGGGCGAGGTGGGGGCAACGGGTAGGGCAGGGCCTGACAACAATGTAAACTTTGATAAGCAGTTCTCGATAATCACTTCTTCTCAGCAATTATCTGTTATTACTACAGTTTAACATTATAAAATTAACAAAAATAATATAAAACTCATATTCTGGCGAGATAGCCACATGGCAGCCAAAAACCGTATATTCCCTTCTTGTTCTCCCACCCGTTCGTGCATTCTCTTCAAAAATCGGGACTTTTTTAAAATGCCCGGGGACGTGGGACAAATTGTTGAAAAGCAGGACGGTCCCACCAAAAGCGGGACGTCTGGTCACCCTAGAGAAACACCACCCTGGCAGGTCCCCCGAAGCAGTTTCTGTCTGGTTTAGACTCTGCCTCTTTGTGGCTCTGACCTAGGTCAGAAGATGCGTTCTCTTCCCTTCCGCGCTCAGCCAGCCCATTGCATTTCAAACGACCCCTATTTTACAGTCCAGTCAGACTGCATATCAGATACAATGCACTTTCTTTGCAGAATTCCTTAACTTTGAAGAGGAAACCTAAGATATTTGTCTCCTCTCCCGATGATTTGTCAACAGTAACTGTCCCGGGAGCTGCCGCAGAAGGCCTGGCCGGCTGGATTCACCTGTTTGCTGAGAGCAGCTGCAGCCTCCCGCCCCCTAGGCTTCCCGCCTCTTCACCCACCTCAGGAGGAAGCTCTCTGGTCTGGGGTTACAAAATGTTCATTCACTTTTTAAATTTTTATTTTCTTATTGTGGAAAAACACAGTATTTTCCATGTTAACCCTTTGTGGAAGTACGAGTCAGTGGCATTAAGTATTCGCGCAGTATTGTGTAATTGGCGTCACATCCATTGCCAGAACTTTTTATCTTTCCAAACAGAAACTTGGTACCCACTGTACAAAAACTGCCCACGTCCCCTCCCCCAGGCCACCTCCACGATACTTTCTGTCTCTCTGAACTCACCGGCTCTAGACACCCAATGTTCATGGAGTTGCTTAATAATTATCCTTCTGGGTCTGGCCTGTCTCGCTCAGCTTAACGTCCCCCAGGGTCATCCTTGTCGCAGTGCACATCTCATTTATTTATTGTTTTGTTCCTTTCCCCTGTGTTTCCCACACCCTTTGCTCTATTTCAGTTATAAATATATACAAAAGTGGTAATGCTTTTAGCACTAAAACTGCCTAATGATACATCATTCAAAGCTTTAATTCTCTTAAAAGGAAACACTCCCGACTTATCAAAATCTACGATTTTCACGCTGCTTAGATTTTAACTCTACCACAATTAACTACCTGTTCAGGTCTAGGGAAGTGATGGAACTTTTCTGTGCCTTAACATCCTTATCTGAAATAACAATTCTCAGGGATGCGATTAGCCAATGTCATCTATAACATGAACAGACATGAACAACGTCAGCACCTATTTATTCAGAAAACTTTTAGTCATTTTATTCCATGTCCAGTCACTGGTTGGATAGTAAAGGACTCTCCACCCTTCTTAAAGAATACAAATATGTTGGCTCGGCGCCTGTGGCTCAAGCGGCTAAGGTGCCAGCCACATACACCTAAGGTGGCGGGTTCGAATCCCCAGCCCGGGGGACAGCTTGAGGCTCTGTCTCAAAAAAAAAAAAAAACCAAGAAGTTACACCTCGGCTTGGCGGCTGTGGCTCAAGCGGCTAAGG
>NW_003852422.1:13885143-13934146 GCF_000181295.1 Otolemur garnettii | reverse complement strand
AAAAAAAAAAAAAAAAAAGAATACAAATATGTTTAAGTAATCTAAACAACTCATTAAATTAGTTGTTGTTCAATAATCCAGACTATTTACTCTCTGGGGACTGGTTACTGGTAAAGGATTATTCGTGGTAAGAAAGAGCTGCCCGAGGCCACCCACTTTTCCCTGTGAGACAGACGGTGGCTTCGGCCTCCACACTGGAAGGTAGAAACCAAGAGCACACGACACAACAGGACCACTGTGACAATTCCCAGTAGGGAAGCTGACAGAAATACCCGGAAAGAAAGTGAAAAAGGAGGGGAAAGAACAGAGGGAAGGAAGAAGAAGGGATTAAAGAAGGAATCCACGCAGAGCAATGAGGGCCATTTGAGCAAACACAGGAATCCTGACATACTTTTCAGTGGCCCTGAGAACATCCTTTTATTTTATTTTTTTTTTTTTTGAGACGGGTCACATTCCATTGCCAGGGCTAGAGAGCAGTGACATCATAGCTCACAACAACCTCAAACTCCTGGGCTCAAGTTAGCCTCCTGCTTTAGTTTCCCAAGAAGCTGGGACTACAGGTGTGCACCAGGCTGATTTTTCTATTTTTTATAGAGATAGGGTCCACCTCAGGACCTCATGCAATCCTCCTACCTCAGCCTCCCAAACTGCTAAGATGACAGGCATGAGCCATCATGCCCAGACAATGTCAACACTTCCAATAGCCAAGCACTGTACAAAGAGATCTAGGTGGGAGAAAAAAACGTAAGTTAAGCTCCTATCCTTGTGCAAGCTTATCACAATCTGGTGAGGGCTAGGGGCACAAAAGGCAAGGAGTGTGGGGAGATGATAAGCACAAGAATAGAGGTCCTGATAAATACAGGCCACAGAGGAGGGACAGCTGAGCCCTCTCTGGTAGGGTCAGAGAAGCCTCCCAGCATACAATCACTAAGTACAGTGCTTCTTGTATTTCTCTTTAAAGCCATTCATTCAGCATGGGCTTAATGAGCATTTAGTTAATTGACATGCTTCCCTAACCCTAACACCAACTCCTAACCCTAACATTAACCCCTAACCCTAACTCTTCCGAGACATGGGTACTGTGTTTCAAAAATTGAATGGGAGTTTCCCAGACTGGACTGACAGGGAAGGAGAGACAGCGTCTGCATCCAGGAAATAGCTAACATCATTTAATACCGCTGGAGCTCAGAAATCGACTGGAGAGGCAGGTGGCGGAGTCTCACCAGGAGCCTGAGGCTTTATGCTCAGCTCACTGGACTGTGGTCTTATTGATAAGAGGGAATCAGAAAAGAGTTTAATCAGGAGAGAGGCATGCTCAGAGACCTGTGGTTTTGGGGGAAAACGTCCTTAATAGCTCTCAAAAAGCAAATTGTGGAGACAGAGCAGAAGTCAGGGACATTAGTCTAGGACTGATTGGAACTTCCGGAGGAGCATCTAAATCAAAACAGAGTGGCCCCAAGAAAAATAAATACAGTGCTTCTTCTATTAGTCTTTATGCTCATTCATTCACCAGGTGTCTAATGAGCATTCACTGTCAACTGAAGCATTTCGTTAATACACATTAGACTTTTAAGCTTTTTAAAGCCTTTTCATAAGCTTCATTATCTTGCTTGATTCCCAGAGTGACTATGTGAGGCAGGGAATGTAGATTTTATCACACCCATTTTACAGATGTTAAGAAACTGAGATTCAATGAGATGAACTACTTTTTCCCAAGGTTATACAGATAGCAAGGTACAAAGCCCGAGTCAGACCCAAATCTGCTTGCTCTGGGCCAGAGGCATCTTCCACTCTCAACCTAAGCTCAAAACATTGCTCAACAGACTACTAGTCATAGGAATGAAAAATTTCAAGGAGAGCAGAAACTCTTAGCAGATTGTAGAATTCTCAGAGTTACTGATCTGGACACAAATGGCACATGGGGAGAAATGCAGAACTGGCTTTGGTTTTTGTTTTTTCTTTTCTTGTTTTTATTTTTTCTTTTTAAATAATCAGTGAAGCCACTTGCATATACACATGGCACAGTGAATGAGGAGGATTTCCGAGGTGCTAACAAGATGCCTTTGCCTCCTCTCTGCTGCCAAGGTAAAATCTGTACATTAGATGGAGAGCCTAACAGGGCCGTGAAGATCTGTCTCCATCAGGAAGAAAACCTAAAAGCATTTGGTGACCTATTTAGGCTTAATTTGCTTTTAGGCGTCTCTGCCATCTGTGGGAGCCGAGAGGTGCGCTGTTGTTCAGCTCATTAATATACACTAATTTTGTTTGGTGTCTCCATTCTCCTGCATCCCAAGTACCAATGTCTTCAAAAAGCCAAGGTCACATCTTCCACCTCCTGCTAAGCACATCCTTGGTTTGTTGCTCCCAGATCTACTTGTTGAAAATGTTTTCCATTCAGTTAAATCCAGCTGATTCCACCAATGTATTAAAATGACCGGCTCTGCGTTTTACTGCTGTAAAGAGAGATTAGGCCTGCTGTAATGAAATTTTCCATTTTAGAGAGCACTTTGAGCTGAGAGGACCATTCACATTTTTGAGGCTGTCTTTTTAAAATCAGCCACTTTATCCCATCAACTTCAGGAAGACATCAAAGGGGATCTGGGCCTACCTGGTAGAGAGAACAGCCTTAAAAAAAAAAAAATGGCTATGTTGCCAATTTGTCTCCTGAACTTCCATGAGAGAGGCTGCCACAACTTTAAGATTAGAACCAAATTCTACTCATCCAAATTAGTGGGGAAAGACTGGCTGGAGAAAAAGTATAGTAGAAGTGGAAAGCACCTTAGAAATCACAAGAAGTGATTATAACATTCATTTTTTCCAACAGAACTCCTTTTACCCAGGTAAAATATATGCTGGCTTGGTTGGAGCGGGTACAAGCTCCCCTTGCCCTCCCTGGTGGCACCTTAACTACAAGCCAAATTCCTCATCTTTCAGATAAGAGAAGTCTGGAAAGTTAGGTGACTACTCCAAAGGCCAAGAGCAAGAGTCAGGGAACAAGCACAGTGTTGCTACAGGTCCCCCAGCCCAGGAAGAAGTGTTCTGGTTTTCTTTGGATTATTTTGGTGTTACTGCTTTTCTACAGAGTGGAAATCTTCAGAAATCTTCAACTCTAGTTGGTCTCTGCTTCCTTCTTTCCTAGCCTCCCCTCCTCCATGAGAACTAGCAGCTTATCTTTTTTTTTTCTCCTTGAATCCAGGCTGAAACTAGTAGAGACCTTTAGGGACACACAATCAAAGGCCGTACAGCCTCCTAATCAAAGAGCCCTTCTGGGGAAAGAACCCTCTCCACAGGGCCTGTCTGAGAGCTCCACCCTTGCCTGGGGGCTTAGCAAATTTTCTCTTGTGTGTGTCAGTAAAAAAGCCAAGCGCTAGGAGCCTACAATGCCAAGATCTAAGAAAACTGCTAGACCAACTTGCTTACCCAGGCATTTCTAGAAGGGAAGAATCCTTTTGACTAATGTGTTTAGACATTCGCTCACCATCCATCTATCACCAGCTCTTGTTTGCCAATCTCGTGCAGATCATTTATATGTGCCCAGAATCCGTGGGTAATGGGCATGTGATAAAAATAAATGGAATAAATAAATTAGTTCTTGAGCTTCTCAAATACATCCAGTTGAATTAGATGTTTCTAAAATCACTCAGTCTTGAAGAGTAAAGTCGGGACGGAGATGAAATGAAAAACAGGCTTTTTATTTGAGGAAAAATGAGAAAAAAAGGAAAAATATCTCAAAAGGCATGAAAAATTTAAAGAAGAGAGTCCTGTTTGCACAGAGAATTGGTCATAATTATTTGGGGACGGAGGGTTTGTCTCCCAACTGTCTTTGCTAAAGCCTCAAGTCAGCTTATCTCTCTAGAATTCTCCATTGAGACTTGAATTCAGGTCTGTTCAAGTGGAATCAGAAATAGTCAGTTACTTGCCATCAGTGTACACCTTCCAAGAGAAAATAAGGTTCTTTTCCCTCTAAATATTACACTTCAGAAAAGGGGAAGCAGCCTTAATTCATATTGTTATTACCTTTTCTATTATGAGATTCAGATATTTTGAACAACAAAGTATTACTCGGGTTACACATCTGGGCTAGAAACACACACACACACACACACACACACACTGTAGCAATTCTTCGCTGAGCTCTCACAATGAATGTACACCGCACTATCCTAAATCCTTTATTTGCATTAACTTCTTTATTCTTCACAACAACCCCTCAAATCAGATACTATTATTACCCGAATTGTAATATGAGGAATGTGCTAGTTTCAGATTCTCACAGAGGTTGTCTAATACAATTGTTTTTTAAAAAGAGGCAAACGGGGGAAAAACAAATTTAAGATGTATTGCACAATTAAAATGAATTATATTTAAAATAGACATTTCACATCTCCATTTACAAAACTTTATGCAGTAGAACCTCCATAGTTGACCACCCCCCTACTCTGACCACCTCCTTAAGTTGGCCTAACTTTCATAGACCAGACATGCACCACATGTAGGTATCAGTGCAGTAGGCCTGGTTCCTTATGTTGACCGGTTTGTTACAGTCCATCAGGTTGGGAACTGAAATAAATCTTAAGGCTCCCTCCTCAGCAACCAACTGTCTGGCCAAGAGGATCCCTAAAATTGAGTTGCTGTCCCCTGAGAAAGGAGGCCAGATCTGCCTCCTCATGCCCTCTCAGCTTCTTAGGGAAGTCCGCTGTGACTCACTAAAAGGCCTAAGGCCATGTAGGACCTACCTGCATGTCCTCAATATGCATAACAAACCACTTGAGTCTGTCCAGTACTTTGTCTCTGACTAACAGACCCTTTATCTTAACCATTCCTTTTCACTAATGCCTGTAAGTCTTTTAGACAGAGCCTAACTCTTTTAGCCAATTGTCAGCTGAAGAATCTTTGAACCCAGCTGTAGCCTGTAAGCTCCCCACTTCCAGATGTCCCGCCTTTTGTTTGCCAAACCAATGTATGTTTTCCACGTATTGGTTTATGACCTCACCTGTAATCTCTGTCTCCCTAAAAAGTATAAAACCAAATTGTAACCCCACCACCTTGAGTCCCGCGTGCTCAAGGCTTCTTGAGTGTGGCTCTAGGGCACGGTCCTCAAATTTGGCTCAGAATAAATCTCTTTCAATTACTTTACAGAGTACGGCTTCTTTTCCATCGACGGGGTGGTCAACTGTATATTCAAATTGGCCTAAATCACCTTTTTCTTTTTTAGGTCTTCTCACTGGGAAGATAAGGTATCACTTTGAATTTGAATTATTTTGCACTTTGGCATGTGCAGTGTTTACTAAGCACGTACCATGTATGGAAGACAGCTTTGGCAACTTCTGGGGAAACCAATGATGTGTATCTGGTCTTACCTTCGATCCATTCACAGTCAAAACTAACACACGCTCACACTCACTCATACTCCCTCCTTCCCCTCCCAGGCAAGCGGCGCCAGAGTGCCCCTATAATATTCTACCCTGATACCTTACCACAGCCCTCCCTCCAAAACCCACACCACAGTAAACACAGCATCATGGAGTGTGATAACCTATTCAGATGATTTAACTGTGGGGAAAATATTCAACATCTGTAGCAGTTGAAGTAAGAGAGACAGGAGAGACTTGACATTAGTTAATTCTGATTAACAAACCGAAGTTGCCAAGCTGGTCAGCCTTGAGCATGAACATTTTGAGAAAGAAGAAATGACTTCATTGCAAAAAGACAGGTGAACAGGAAAAACTCATTAAAATGGGTTTGATGGGCAGGAAGGAGAAAGTGAACTATTCCCCACAGCAAGAGCAAGAATCTAAGTGCAGAAAATGATGAGATCTGCAAAGAAGAGCGTCCCAGACACCCTGATGTTATAAAACTGTCAGTGCATCCAAAGCCTAAAGTTACCCAATTGTCTCAGCAGATGAGATGATTCATCCACACCCATTTGTTCAGCAAATATTTACTGAGCAGTGATCACTCGCCCAAGTGTGCTGGGAGGCAATGGTGAGGGCCAACAAGGACCATCCCAGTCTATCAGGGCTATCCTCGGCCAGAGCAACTCATTCTCCTCTGTCTGTGGTGCTCAGTTCAGAACCTCTCAAAGGAAGTTTGCCACATTGAACCACATTCACTAATTCTGCTTCCTTCAAAATTTACAAATTCAGTCTACCTATTTTTTTTTAAGCCAAACACCATTTCCCATTTCATATAAATAGAAGTCATGGGCTGGGCACTGTGGCTCACGCCTGTAATCCTAGCACTCTGGAAGGCCAAGGAGGGTGGATTGCTTAAGCTCAAGAGTTTAAGACCAGCTTGAGCAAGAGCAAGACTCATCTTTAAAAATAGCCAGGTGTTGTGGTGGCACCCAGCTACTTTGGAGGCTGAGGCAAGAAGATCACTTGAGCCCAGGAGTTGGAGGTGGCACTCTACCAAGGGTGACAAAATATGACTCTGTCTCAAACAAACAAATAAATAAACAACCCCTCCCCAAACCAGACATCATTGTAAAATAAAAGCCAGCTCCATATAAATCAAAACTATCAATGTCTTTTTTGAGAAAGGCTGTGGGTACAGGGGTGTCCAACCTTTTTCTCCTCTGTTGTACCTAGAGAAAACAAGATCTGGTTTGGGTCACACTTTAATATACAAACACTAATGAAAGCTGATTAGCAAAGAAAGTCTGTGTATACTTTTTTTGATATTCAACACCACAGATAAGCAAAAAAGTCTTCACAAAATTGGCATACAGCCCTCGGGCCACAGGTTGGACACTGTGTTGTAGGAACTGGGCTGAAACTTAAGGAGATGCAAAGATTTTATTTAGGAATAAATTTGTGGAATAAAATCTGAACCATTTCTTCGTTGTCTGCTATAAAGCTGGGAAGGAGGTATGTTTTGTCCTAAATGGTGGGAGTTGGGGGATATAATTTATTAGAGAACTTAACCAATATGCAGTGGGAGCAAAAACTGATAGAAATTTCCAGAAGCACAGATAGTCCTTGTCTTGCGTATATGTTGAGCAGATTTGTAAATATTATAACTATTGACTTCATTTCATGAAATTCATATTTCTATTAAATTGATATCCTATGATAAGGAAAATTTTCTTTATTTGTCATTTATGTGTCTTGTCCAAGTTCCTAAGTTCTTTTATTTGTTGCCTGATCCTTTAGACCAGTGATTTTCAACTGGTACGGCACAGCACATTGGTGCGCCATGAGATGATGTTAGGTGTGCCCTGAAAAAATTTTAAAGATCATTAACTAAATAATTTTCAAAGGAAGTACAAAGCATATTAAGTATATTCCTTTTTTAAATATATTTTTTTGGTCAACATCATTTAAGTATGCCATGGACGCTTAACTATAGGTTCAAGTGTGCTGTGAGAAAAAAGGTTGAAAAACACTGCTCTAGAAAGTGGCTCTCAAAGCAGGGCCTTCTGCCCACAGGGAGACCAACAGGTTACTCAACAGGTTGCCCACCAATCCCAAAGCTTTCTCTTACGTGCCTGAATGAGATCAACTCATTAATAACCGCCTATCGATGTTTTGCTAGATTTGGCATTCTAAGACTTAAAACTAATGATGTTCAGAGCTTAGAGAGTTTAGAGATGGCTCCAATTCAGTATTTTGCCAATTCAGGATTTTACTAGCATTGCAAGTCTCCTAGGTCACACCTGCATGTACAAAGGGTTGAAATTCCTAGTTGGGGGAAGGAGACTTACCATCAGGGCTGCCTTAAATTGATCGTGTTCTTACACCGCTGCTCTTCTTGCTTTTTAATAGCAAATTATTGTCAGCTTTGCTCATCATTATCAATCTAGTTTGTTGTGGGTTGTTTTTAATGCCACAATATGTAGTAATGAATATTTATGAATTTTTAAGCTATAATTTTCCCAAACTGGATTCTGATATGTAGGCATTGCATTCAAGTATGATTCATCCATACCCCACAGCTAACACAGACGAACATGCTTCCCCATAATCTGCTCATGTGAGAAAATTTCACTGGTAATGTGTGCAGTACATGATTTTAGTATGAAAATTACTTAAAATGTACCATCAAGGTAAATCCAATACTGTGACTGGGTTACTTTATGTTCACATGATATTGTTTTAAAACAAAAAGCAAACATGAGCTAATGGTTTAATCTTCTTACACAAATAATGGGCACTTAATGTCTAGCATTTTTTGGTTTGTTTGAGGCCAGACTTTATCACTTCAACACAGAAATGAATAGTGTAAGTCAAAATTGTGGGTCATTTTTCAAGGTCCGTATTTCCTTAACTGTGTTCTACCGGATGTTAAGAGACCTTCTGGAAATGATGGATTCTTTGCTCAGATAAATTGGGAGAAATAGACCCATAGTATGTCCCCCTTCTAGGGATTTGCAAGGCCTTTTAACATATTGTGATGGTGAATTTGATGTGTCAGCTTGGCAAGACAATGACAATATAAGATTTGCTCAAACACTGGTCTGAATGTTGTTGCGAAGACACTTTTCAGATAAGATTGACATTTAAATCAGTAGACTTTGAGTAAAATAGGTTGTTCTCCCTAAAGTGAGTGGGCCTCAGCCAACCAAGTAAAGGCCTTAGAAGAAAAAAGGCTGATATTCCTTGAGGAAAAGGGAATTTTTCTAGATGATTGCCCTTGAACCCAAGTAGAAGCATCATTTTAACCTTGAGTCTCCAGCCTGCTGACCTCCCCAGTAAGATTTTTTCCTTCTCTCTCTGTTTTTTTTTTTGACCTGCACATTTTCAACTTGTCAGGCTCCACAAGTAAATGAACAAATTCCTTAAAATCTCTGTCTCTGTCTCTCAAAACACACACGCACGCGCGCATGCACACATACACACCCTTAGTGGTCCAGTTTCTTGACAGCACATTGTTTAACGCACATATTAAAGGTTCTGAAAGTTTTGGAATTTAAAGATCTTGTTCAACTCAGTATTTTCCTCAGTTTATTTAACCACAAAACACTTTTTCACGCAATAGCTGCTAATAACACTAACACAACTTGGAAGATGCTTTTCTCAAGACTCTACACAGATATAGGTTTATCTGGAGCCTCTGCCAGCAATAGAGGACTGTGAATCTTTCTGATTCATAAGCTAACAGCACAAGTAGTGGAACGAAAGATTCCACACATATTTTCTTCTGCACAGGGCACAGAAGAAGAAAACTCCATGTTCTATGAGCACAGTGAGGCAAATGTCCTTGGTGAATCCAGTTTCACACATAACTTTGTCTTATGAAAAGATGTTTATGGATGAGATAGACCTACAGCTGTGCTTTAGTAAAGTACTCCTTCCTGAATGTTCGGGCTGCTATCAATACTATAATACTATAGGCTGGTATCTTAGAAACCAAAATGTATTAACTGCAGTTTTGGACGCTGGGAAGTCCAAAAGCGAGGCCTTGGCAGAGCTAAGGTCAGGTCAGGGCCTGTTTCCTGGTTCATAGATGGTGCCTTCCAGCTGTGTCCTCAATGAGGACAAGAGTCTATTTTATAAGGGCAGGAATCCCATTCCTAAAGGCTCCACTCCTATGACCTAACCACCTCTCCAACGCCTTAGGGCTTAGGATTTGAGTGCATAGATTTGGAGGGGACACTGACATGCAAGGGACGTTTCTGGGTCTGCAGCATCACAGGCACAGACGATGTGCAAAAGCAGGGGCCTGGCCAGAGAGGCTGACTAACCCTGGAGAAGTCTCCGCACCCCAGACCTCTTTTTCCTGTCTTGTCCCTTCTTGGGTATGTTTCCTGACATGGTCCTCACTAGCCCCAATTCATCCTTCAGATCTTGTTCTAGAAGCTCCTTCCTCTAGGAAACGTTCTCGGACCACATCCCACTCCAAACCCACCAGACAAGGCTGCTCTATCCCCTGTCACTTGCAAACACCCTGCCCCCCATTACTAGACTGAAACCTTAGTGATTATCAATGCCCATCTGTCCTGTAAGACTGTAAGGTCCACGTGAATATCAGGGTTCAGAACATGACACCCCAAAATATGCCACCTCAGCATACTGAGTATTTTAAGCTGAAGAAAATTAAGAAAATTGCAGAAGCAATTTGCGAGGCTGAGGCAAGAGAATTGCTTAAGCCTAAGAGTTTGAGGTTGCTGTGAGCTGTGACACCACAGCACTCTACCCAGGGCAACATGGTGAGAGTCTGTCTCAAAAAAAAAAGAAAAGGAAAGGAAAATTGCAGAAGCGGGAGGGTCTCTCTGACCTTCTCCCCATCTCCTCTCAACTGATGTGGGCCAGAGAAACCGGCGTTCCTCCCCCTGCTCTTAAGAAGGTCTGACCTTCTTCCTTTCTCTTGAAGATGTGTGACACATGTTCTTCCTGATACCCGGAGGGAATACATGTCACACTGGGACTCCAGGGGGAATCTGATCGCACAGGCCCTGCTAAGTTCCCCCCAGTCGTCACCACCAGATCACACCCCTGGGCCCCCAATCATACTTCTGCATGACTGCCCATCAAAATACAGTTTCCCGGGGTCTTTGGATCTTCATTTCTGAAGGTTCCCATATCACATAGAACTTATGCTAAATAAATCTGCCATGCTTTTCTCTTGTTAATCTGTCTTATGTGGTAGGCGTGTCGGTTATGAGCTGTGGGATAGGTGAGGGAAACATGCTACTTCTTCTCTCCACCATGGACAGGGTGTTTCCCTCTTGCTCATCTCGCAGCCCCAGTGCCTGGGAATCACGGGGACCCCGAGTGAAGGGACAAAGGATTGAAAGGAGTGTCCTTCTCCCTAATTTTCGTCAAGGTTCCATAGATAATTTTTTTTTTTAGACAGAGTCTCACTCTTTCACCCTGGGTAGAGTGCTGGTGTCATATCTCATAGCAACCTCAGACTCTTCAGCTTAAGGAATCCTCTTGCCTCAGCCTCCCAAGTAGCTGGGACTACAGGAGCCTGCCACCATGGCTGCTAGTTTTTCTATTTTAGTAGAGGCAGGATCTGGGTCTTGCTCTGGCTGGTCTAGAGCTCCTCAGTTCAAACAATCCACCTGCCTCAGCCTCCCAGAGTGCTAGGATTACAGATGTGAGCCACTACACCGGGCCAGAAATGTCTTTCTTTATAGTTAAATCAGAGTGCCCTACTCTCATCTCTCCTTAAAATATCTTCACCTTCCTAACCTTAAAAAAAAACCTGCACCAAGAGTCCACAAAGTGTTCATAGGTGTGTATATGTATACACACATATAGCCACACAGTCCCTTGCTCTTGTAAATAACAATAATAAAAACAAATAATCACGCACTAGGCACAACAATGTGTGACAAGAGATGAGGACCCAGGGAGAGGTAGGTTTGGGGAGTGAGAGAGGCTGAACCCAGTTACAGCTGTATCGTTTTCTGGGTCAAGTAAAATTGTGCAGAAGTTTTCAAACCTATAAAAAGAAAAGAAGAGGCTCCGTCTTAATTCCAAAATCGCTTCCTCATCCTGCCTCTGCCATTTACCCAGCCTAGTGCTACATTGTGTACATGGAAAATGGGTTTCTCTTCCCAGAATTATCGTTGGAAATAAAACCATTAAGAAGAATAATGCATTGGCAGATAGACAGGCTTTCATTTCAGGAAATCTGGCCTCGTATTGGAGGAATCGCATGTGTGTGGAAGAAGCACGGGTACAGGTGAGGGTGGCACGCAGTGAATGCTGGTCTTGGGACATGTGTCCCTCTGCCAGGCCTTCAGCTCCTCCTCCCACGCAGGGAGGGGCCAGACTGCTCAGGATGCTAGAGCTGATACGGCTAGCCCACTCCTTCTGGGCTCATACCTAGAGGCACGAAACCTGTGCCACCGATAGTGTCCTCTGAAGAGGTTGACAGTGTGGGCATCCCAGGCAAGATGCAAATGTAGGGCGCCCCCGAGGTCCCTTCTCTTTCACCCTGTCCCCTCTAGTCTACAGATAAGCCTCTAGATAAGGCCACAGATACCACCAGTTCCTGGCATGGGGGAGAAGCCAAGGCATCTAAATGCCTAGATACCTGTCTTCTTCCAGTCAAGTCCTTCTCCAGCACAGAGAAGTTCAAGCATGAGCGAGCAGCTCTGACAGAAAGGGAATTCCCACCCACCCACCCACCTCTGCCCTGCGCACTTGAGACCATGGAAATTCGCACCAGACATGCTTAAATTTGCTAAATACATTTCACACTTTCAAAAATCTAGACTTCCTATTACAATGTTCCATGCTTTTTTGGTACAAGAAGTGGATATTGAAAAGTCTCACTTTTAAAACTAGGGATTCTTTTTTCATTCTCCAGAGAAAGCCAGAGCATGTGTGACCTCCAGCACCCTTGCAGATCCCATCACTGACAACCCTGAATTAGGATGAGGCCACCTGCTCAACTGAACTGAAATTCATTGCTATGATCCGGGTATCAAAAACCAGGATGCTTTTTACCAAAAAAAAAAAAAAAAGACAAAGGCTCTGCGAATTCCTTCTTCCTATTGATGACAATATTTATTGAAGGATACCTTTCAGGACTCAGAGCCAAGAGGCCAGGTCACTCTGCCCAGATTACAGAGGCTGAATGACCTTATTCTACGTACAGTACAAAGTGACGGCCCACCCACCTGGGGCCTGAGGCATACCGGGTCATTTCTAAACAATGGAGGACAAGGTTGGGCCACTGGAAGCCATGCAAACCCAAGCTGCAAAAATGAGTCTAGCCTCCGGCCCATAGGCTGGAGGTGGCAGGTTCAAACCCAGCTAAAAACTGCAAAAATAAAATAAATAAATAAATAAAAATGAGCCTAGGCTTACCCGTTCAAGCTGTGCTCTTCAGTCTCTCAGAGGAGCCACTTGCAAGTCAGCTCCACTTAAAACCCTTGGCTCAGGGACATCTTGTTGCTTTGTTACCCAAGTCTGTAAAACTCTTAGAATAACTGATGATGAAAATCCCAGCCAACTTTTTTTCTCTTTATGGGGTGGGGGGCAAAAACCCAATGCATGAGTCTATTTGAAATCATTTTATGAATTTTAATCATAGCAAATGTGTTTTAACAGTAGTCATAAAATCAACATTACCACATGTACAAAGGACAAGACACCAGTTTGGCATACAAAAATACCATATATTAAAATTGGGTTCATTGGAAAAACTCAGGACTGGCTAAGACACCATCTGTAACAGAGAGAGCAAGCAGGAATGCTTTTAAGACATTCAGATTTATAAACAGCAGCTTGATATCCCCTTTACGAAGTCAATATTTGGCAACATTTGGACAATATTTTCTCCACAGCCCAGCAGCTCATTTATTTGTAGGGCTATTTGGCCCTCAAAGGAAAAAAAAAAAGCTCCTAAAATAAATAATCCACATAATTGTAAATGAAACATGTCAAGGACTTGAGTTAACAGCCTCCAAGCAGCATTGATCTAGATATTTGACTGGAGTATTCATTATCAAGGGGGCCAGGGAACCCACCACGGAGCTGTCTGCCTGGAAGGACCCCGGGCACCAGCTACGTGGCATAGGTTGGGAGTTTGTAACCACCCCATGCTGAAACCAGCTTCCACACCTGGAACTGTCAAGTGAGGCAAACATGAACAAGGGGTGGAATAAAAAATATATAACAAATAAAAAAATACATATATAACAAATAACAACCACCAGGCTATTTTCCCAACAGTATTAACACACTCAAGTCAGGATAGATCCACATAAAAGGCATTGTATCCCACCATTAAGAGGACGCTGGAGTCTGTACCATCTCCAGAGCAGGCTCCAAAATTTTCCAGCGTGCTGAAGACCCGAGCCAAGAGCACAGCCTAGGATGGTAGGAAAAATGGGGCCTCCCTGGACTCTCTTGTCAGCTGAGCAGTGTCTTCAAAGCAAGTGTCCTAACTTGAATTTGACAGCTCGTACTGGAATGAGAGGTTGTTATTGACTAAATTGTCTTTAGTTGTCCCATACTTCTTTCTCCAGCTGGTTTCTGCCATGATGGACCTTCAGCTCTTACGATGAGTTATCTTTATTAAGTATTTCCTTACTCTCTGGGCTTATCTGCCTGTCTGTTGATACAAACCCAGGGCTTTGTCTCTACCTCTCCCACAGAAGGTCTGCTTAATTACTAGGTTGCCTCTCAGCCAGGAAAAACCTCGTGGGAGAAGCACAGTATAGGATATCAGCTATTTACATAGAGGTAACAAAGATATCAGCTTGTTCCTTTTTAAGAAGCCTCTCTTGTAACTTTCCCCTTCTTTTTACAGCCCGTATTCCTCCACCACCATCCTATCAACTGTCCACTTCTAGATTCTCAATAAACAAATGTCAAATTAAAAACTGACCATCCTTTGGAAAACTCTTGTTAGAACCCGATAACTAACATTCAGGGAGATGACAAAAGACTTTCACACAGGCTACCAGCTCCACATCCTGTAGTGCTGAATTTTGTTCTAGAAGAACAAAGGCAGTTACAGGGGACACCCTTAGAAAAACAAAGAAAATGCATGCTGTTGTAGACTTCAAGAGGGCCCTCGGTACTGTGCCCCAAATATTACTGACCGTCCCTAAAAATGTAATCATATGAACAGTATCAAAACCCTTAGATTAGAATAATAAAACCCAGCTAATGAGGGATGAGTGTTTCAAGCACCACTACATTGTGAGTGAGATATACATAATGGGATACCCCAGGCAGTGAATCCTGAAAATAAAATAATAATTGGCTCCACTAGGCAAGGAAATTTGTGTAGAAAAATGAGAGCCACATTGCAGAAGTTCGGGAATGATGGAACCTTATCCCTGACCACTTGAGCAGAGCCAAAAAAACAAGATATTTGGAAGAAATTAAATGCCCCACCCACATGCCCCATTATTTCTCAATGATCAGTGGCTTTCCAATAAAGTGTACCCGGTAGAACCCACCTCTTCATGTACTTGAAAACTCTCATGTTCACACAGACACTCCCAAAGGTAGCTGGGTTGGCATAATGTATGCAGCCCCTAGCAACTATTAAGAAATTAACATCTAAATTCAACATTATAAAACTACAAATTGGAAAACACATTATTTTTATTTGATTTTTAACTCCAATGACAGCTAAATCATGTGTCTATATGACTGTGTGTGTGTGTATATATGTAGTAAGTCAATTCTATCAAAAAAAATCAATGGCTTTAATTTCCATTTATTTTTTAGAAATGTTTCATGTGGAACAAAATCCAGCAACTGATCATCATTGCTTGTGAAATAGACTATTACTTTCAAAATACTTAGAGAATCATGGGACTATTTCACTCTTCTCTAGAGTTTGTTTCGATAAGAACTACCTTGTGGGTGACAATCTACTGAGAATGATGGAAATGTCGAGCAGCAGCCTCTCTATCTAGGTCAAGGATGACAGATCTACTGATGGACACTTCTTGCGAGGAAACAAAATGCTGACTTGGTGGTAGCATCACTTTTCTGAGGGAAGATAGAAATGGAAGTCTTTTGCATATCACTCTTCTCATAACACTAATCTTTGGACCACTCACTTCCTTTTACATCTAAAGAAAAACTGTCATTTTGGCAAAACTTTTCAAATTATTTTTAAAGACAAGCTAAAAAGAACAGTCTTACCCCACTGATGAGTCTCAAGAGAAAAAAAAAATCAACCCCAATTCTGCTAAATGGAAGGAAAAGCATTGGGTTTACATTCCATTTGGAAAACAATGAAAAGCAGAATAACCGATTTTGACACAGGACAAGTTTTCAGATAAGGGGATGGGAACTCTACAAATCAAAATCTAGGCTGGAATAAATACCAGATTACCTGCAAGAGTCTGAAAGTTACATGAAAATATATCTGAATTCTCTGCTTTGTTGCTGAAAAAGTAATTCTAGTAGCTTTAGTAACCTTCAAGTTTTTAAATTTCATGGGCAATGTTCTCCACTGTTTGAAAAAAATGTTTTTGTGCAAAGCCTCAAATCTTTTAGTGATAACTAAAATTAAAAAGGAGAGAGACTAAAAACAATCCTGACTCTAAAAATAGTACCAACGTTTCAGTCTGGCATCTGAAAAATGATGCCCACATATGCCCACACCAAAGAGAATGACAAGCTGGCAGGCCTCAAGGACGTATAAAAAACACTCTGAACCCCGCAAAACATGCTTGCTCTTAATGTTTCACAGCAATGATGTTAGGGTAAGATATTTGGAAGTGAACAGGGATTTCATTCAGCTTTTTTTTTTTTTTTTCTGTAACATTTACTTTTTGGCCACAAGATCCCAAACACAATTCACAGAACAGATCATGCATAGCTTGCAAGTCAAACATTTTACAGCTACTTTCTAACTACTATTTTTAGACAACAGATTCACATGCAGCTAATGATTCCAGAAAGGGGGCTTAATAAAGCACGCTGTAAGCTTCACTGATCATTCCTTGGCCCAGAGTGCATTAGCAAGTAACCCCAAAGGGCAATCAATAAATTTTTACTGTCATACTTGAGATCACATATTTTTTAAGGCCAGAAAGACATGTTCTTTTTTTCTTTTTGCCAGCTGCTTGTTACTTAGCCTACAAACTCCCTTCTTGGCCTTGCTGTTACTCCATTAAATACCTTGATGCTAGATCCTCATGCAAACCATTCAGACTGAGTCTTACAACACAGTAGCCACTAGCCACATGGGGTACTTAACTTTAAATACAATTTAAAATCTAGTTCCTTCCTCATACTAACCCCTCGAACTGCTTGATAGCCAATGTGGCTAGTGGCTACTGCAGTGGACAGTGCAGGTTAATAGAATATCTCCATCATCACAGAAAGTTGATTGAACAGTACTGACCTACAAGATTCTATGGACTGTACCAGCAGGTGGTATGACCTTCAAGGGACCCACTCTGTAAGCCACGCACAACATTAAACTTAATTATATTTTTAAAGAAAACACCTTAGAGCTTTTTGATCACTAAGTATGACTAGAACTGAAACCAATTTGCTTTTTCATCACAATGGCTTATGCCCCAGGTCATTACACAAAAATTTTCCAAAGACAATGCTTTTTGGTAGCATACTCGGCTCTAAATAACACAGTAAGCATTCTCTTGCTTTTGCCAAGATCATTAATAAAGATAAAAATTCATGCTTCTTATAGATTACTATTTACACAACACTCATTGTCCTTTACACATAAAGGGGGGAGGGTGTGGACACCAGTGTTTTGCAATTTTTTAAATTCAGACCACACAGTGATAGTTTTCTTTCAATGTCTATAACCATCCCTAAGTCAACCCTCCTTTCCCAGAGAGGTAGATGCTAACTAAAATGAATACATAAACCTGCAAAAATCCTTAAAGCGATAGTTAACAAGGGTGTTCAACAACCCTGGAAACAATCAGAGCCACAGAGAGTTGTCAACAGGTCTAGGGAGGAAAGCGAGGATTCTGCAATGCAAAGTTCTGGTCCCCTTTTGCTGGGGAGGGACAAGCTGCAGGCCTCAGTGGGCTCTTCTATAAAATGAAGCCACCACAGGTTACTTGCAGCTCTAACGTTCTGTGCTTTCTACTTGTGACTTTTCATTGATGTGCAAATATGAATTCTGGTTGATGGTGTCACTGTCCAATTCAAATATGAATTCTGGTTGATTGTGTCACTGGACTTCGGTCACATGGGGCTGATGCTTTGTTCGTGTCATTGGTAAATGCCAGAAGAGGCCAGCGCAATGGGATGCCAAGTTACAGTAAAACATCATAGGCCTATAAAAGTTCTACCTAGCAGGCTGAGACCTCTCTTATCTCTCTCTCTCATACACACACACACACACAAATGCACATCCTAACAAGCAAGTACACAAATAACTGCAGGCGGAATCCATTTAAACAATGTTTCTTATGTCAGGAAGACACACCAAAAATTCTCATTTTGGTCGTTAATTGTTAGGATAAATTGTAAGGTCAAGAATCCACTGCACTGCAGATTAATTTTGCCCCGCTTAATTGCAGCTCTAGCACAGGACTGCCTTGTAGGTAGAAGTTCTGTGGACATTTTTACTCTATAGTTTTGCACTAAAAAACACAGGACACTGTATCATCACACACATTAGTGTCTATATATAACCTACTTGCACAAGTAGAACTCTATCACATAGATCACATCTACAGGGTCAGTCATTTCATACTGTACACAGATATATGCAGATATCACTCACAAAATTAGTTTGAATATGGCATAGCTCAAAATTGCAAGGGTAAAGTCCATTTGAAAGGTAGTAATTTTAATACAACATTTCTGTAGTGTATTTTTTTTTCCCCTCCAAGAGAAATAGAAATTAGGTCAGACATGCATTACAGCAGCCTGGGAGAGTTTGAGAAATTGACACTAACCCAACAGTATATTATGTTACATAATAGAGGATAGTATTCAGCTAATATGATACCTAAATTATTAATACCAAATAAATCCTAGATTACTGTTGTATAATGCCCAATAGCTTACACAATAAAATGGCATTTTAACCTAATTTCTAGTTTGAGCTTTCAAATACATTTCCTAAAGGTCTTACCTGACAAATTTGAAAATGCTGAAAAACCGGAGCTCATAATTCTATATTGAGTTTTCATGCCAATTAAGTGTTAGATTTGTAGTGTAGGCATTGTATTTTTGTTTTATTTCACATTAATTCCATCACTTTAATATGCCCATTTTGTGCTGCTTGAAGATAACAGTCAGCATAGAAAATAAATAAAGTGTCCGGCCTCACAAGCCTAGTATCTAGCCTTGCTTTTCGGAACCAGTCACTAGTTCTCCTGGCTTCACCTTCCCTCCCCCTCCCCGCCATTTTCAGGGATTCAGTGGAACATAAAAACAGTTATATTTATGAGTGGAGTCCTTGTCACACACCACTTGCCTCATGAATCCCACAAAAGAAATGAGATGAGAACTGTCAAGCTCAAGCTATTTCTGAATGCACACACTCCCAGAGACGGGATTCATGGCTTAATGCTCGCAGATCTTTCTTCGTAATCATCTATAGACCATTGCACATTTCAGAATATTTGACAGTCTATGAGGAATTGGTCCACTTACATTGGGAATATGAGTTGTTCATCTAACTTACCACTTTTCTCAGTAAAAGCATATACTTAAATACAAGAGATTTCCCCCACTTAAACCAACAAGAGAAAACTAGAATTCTAGCTGGTTTGACTCTCATGAAACAACATCTTTCAAGAAATAATCATAGACAGGCTATTAAAATGCCCGTGTGGGTCTGCCAGCAGTTTATGACACTCATGGCCATTAAAATACGCTAAAATGGGGAGAAAAGACAGATTATTCTGTTACCCTCCGTGTATGTCTTTGAAAATACAAGATTTTATACACGGAAGAAGAGCAAGTATGGGGTATGGGAGGGAACGTGGGGCAGACTCCTCCCTGGGAGGGTCCAGGGGTCCACACAGTGATCACCATTTCCCACACTGGTTTCATTCATGCCGTGAAGTCTTAACTCCTGGGATGCTTCTGCAAAGACTCAACCACCTGAGGTAAATCAAATTAGACACACACACACAAATACACAATATTTACATTTGAAATTCTCATTCTGTGAGATGGCTTGAGAAAAACTGGCATACATACAGGTTTCCTGTGGGATTAGGCATTTCTCATTATTTCTAGGTTTATTGCTCCCCTGTTGGGCTTTCAGTTTAATAAGCGCGGAGCGAGCTCTAATTACAAGTGAGGAGAAATGAAGGTGCGGGACAAAACACAACACATTGGAGACATTGGTTCAAATATTTTCTCTAAAAAACGGTTGTCCACTTAACTTGTTCTGATTTGGGTGCCATTCAAAACGTATAAAAAGCCTCTGCAACTAAATGAAGATTGGGTTTCATTAAAAAAAAAAAAAAAAGTGAAGAAGCCAGGACTGCATGTCTTCACTGCATTTTTACACGGATTCGCAGGTTTGAATCTACTTGTTTACACAGCATCTTTGTTTTAATCTACCGCATTTAGAGAAGATCAACATTGTGCACACTTGGACAGTTTCACGTCTAAGTAGAGTACGTCTATCTCGGAACATGATTGTGAAAATCATAAATTACAGTCCATTTGATACATGATTATGAGAAGGCATGCAATCATCTTCAAAGCCGTGGCCGTTAAAACTCAGAACAATTTGCTTGGCGTCTTGTAGAGACCTCACCTTCTGCCCTTCACGTCGGTCTTGGGGTGAATCAAGGGACAACCCAGAGGCCAGCACTCGGCACCAAATGGTCAGTGTCACCCCCCTTCTTCTCCCCGGGATCCCGTCACCAACAGCTGCTCAACCCCTAAGTTGGCACCCACAGAGACTTCCCCACGGTCCCTTCAGCCGCAGGATATCACAGTGAAGCGCTTAGAAATGCAGGACATGTTGTGGAGCACGATGCCCAGCAGGAAGACCAGGACGCAGGCCACCAGGATGACCGTGCACACCCCGGACCAGGTGGAGCTCTTCACCACGCCCCGCCGGTCCTGCTCCTCCTCCGCCGCCTCGGGGGCCGCCCCGCCCTGCAGAGGCTGCTGTTCCGCAGGGATGGTCACCACGGTGACAGACTTCTGCTGGCTCCCGGGCAGCAGGCGGCAGCCCATGTCTCCTGGCAGCAGCGCGCGCTCCTTGGAGATGGGCAAGGGCAGCATGTAGCACCCGTTGCTGGGAAGTTTGATGAAGACTGGAGTGTGCTCGGAAGTGTGCGGGATGGCTATGACGGCCAGGACCTCAGGGTCGTCGGGGAGCTGCGACACGGAGAAGCCCGGGGGCAGCTTGGTGATGCCTCGGCACCAGGGGCACCTCACGTCCTTCTGGCTCGTCCTCATCTGCTGGAGGCACACAGAGCAGCAGGTGTGTTTGCAATCCAGTAGCTTGGGCCTTCGCCGGGGGCTGTAGTAATTGAAACAGATCTGACACTCCAGCAAGGAGTCCTGGGAGAGCGTCTCCATGGCTGACCGTGAGCTGGTGGGCAAGGCCAAGGTGAACGAGCTGGTTCTCAGAGGCCACCACTCAGCGCCTTCCCCGAGCTGCGAGCTCACAGGCTTCTAGCATTTGCAAGTGCGTTCATGTCTGAAGGAGACAAATAGTACAAACAAAAGTTAATTACTCCAAAGAAGTTGAGATGTCAACACATTTAAATTGCTCGAAAGTCTGGACACTGGGTCAAAAGCTGAAAAATTTCCCACTCATGAAGCCATGGGAGTCCTGTACCGTCCAGAGGAAAACAAGTGAAAGTTGTCTTGGATACAGCCTGTCAGAGCAAATGTTCTGCTCATTGTAAAAGCAGCGAGCACGGGCAGCAGGTGCAGTGAGCCTCCCAGCTTCAGGCAGAGGGTCTATGGTTTCTGTTTTGTACATTTCAGCCAACCCTGGGTTGTCCTTCTAACACAGAATGGAGAACTTCTCTTGCTTCCGCTAATAGCATTTCCTAGAAGTAAATTTCTTTCCTTAGATCCTCTGACTGTTCACCTGCCTCTACTTACCCTCCTGCAAGTCTTAATCACCAGATTCAAACAACTTCCCAAACCTAGATGCTACATCACTTTCCATCTGTGGGTGAGGACTGTAGGTGATTAAAACAACACTGCAAAAGAAGCATAGGAAGGCATCTTTGTCTTCCCCACCAAATCATAGGAACCAAGGTAATTTTTATGAATTGGTTTTAAAAGATATAATAAAAACACAACAAAACAAAAACTCAAAACCCCACCACCAGATGCAGAGGTGAATCCTAAGGCAATGAGGGTCCCAAAGGTACATTCATCACAAAAGCATCCCTAACATTTTCCAGCTTGTTATTTTTATTTCATTACTATTTAAGCTTGTACCAAGTAACATGACTAGAAGCTGGTATAGCTGACCCTGAACAACACTGATTTCAACAGTGGGGGTCCACATAAACACCAATTTTCAAAATAAACACAGTTGGCCCTCCCTACAGGTGCACTCCACATCTACAAGTAAGGAAAGATCACAAATACAATATTTGTGAGATGTGAAGCCACGTATAAGGAGGGCCAACTCTCCATATCCTCAGATCTGGCAGGGCCCACTGCGGACTTGAGTATTTGCAGGTTTTGGTATTTGTAAGTGGGCCTGGGACCATTCCCTGCAGATGCAGAGTGAAGATTGTACTTTTAATTCACTACTGAAAACCAGATATTATACAGTAGAACCTCCATAGTTGACCACCTCCTTAAGTTGACCTAACTTTCATAGACCAGACACGCATGACAGGTATGTGTCAGTACAGTGGCCTAGTTCCTTATGTTGCCCACCTCCATATGTTAATCAGTTTGTTTCAGTCCATTGGGTGGTCAACTTAACAGAGATCCTGCTATACAGTGAAAGGTTGTCAGGGAATACTGGTGAGCATCTCTCACTGTTCAATACAAGAGTAGTGTTAGCACCCTTGTATGGAGAGGAGGCAGAGTAACTTAGACCAACTTAACTGAAGATGGGAACCCCTCTGGTGCTCCAATGGACTTTCAGTAAAGGCTCTGCCCAACTCTGTTTCCTACTGAAATAAGCCAAATCATAAGTCTTGGGATAGAGCTATGATGACTTTGGGAAGAACTATTCAACCACCGTTGTAGAAATAATTGCTAGTCCTAGAACCACACCTACACTCAAAGGTGGGAGCTAATGACAAACACAAAAGCTCCTCCACAGTTTTTTAAAAGGTGAATTTTTTTCCTTTTTAACTTTTTGTGAAATTAAGGAAGCACTCCCTCCCTATGGTATATCATGTGTTAAGATCAAAATTAAGGATGCAGAAAAAGCAAATCACCTTAAAACAAAAAATAATCACTGCTAAAAATCAGGTGACAATCAAAAGACCAAGCTATTTTAAAATACTTAAATTCAAAGCACCCAAATTAAGTTACCAAAAGTAAAATATGTTAATAGAGCATTCAGAAAGTTCAATGTCAGGATTATCTACATACCTATCAACTAACTGAGGAAGTGTTTTCACACACAAAGCACAACACTAAATACTGTAGGATATAACACAAAGCCAGATCCTACTCATGAATGACTTAAAGTTAGGTAAGAATGAACAAGTAAATTTAATTTTTCTTTCCTTCTTTTATTTATTAAAATATTCATTGAATATCTAGTATTTGTCCAGCATTACAGTATTTATTATTGTCCCTTGTAACTAAAACTTGTTACTCTCCTATGAGAAAATACCAGCCTCAAGGCAGAACCTCCAAGTACTTAAATAATCGTAACATAAATACTAAGGAGCTGCAGGAACCTGGGATGGCTTTGTGAAACATCGGGATGATAGATAGGAATTAGATAGACTATTTCAGGTTAAGAAATCAGCATGGGCAAAGGAAAAGAGGTGAATGGTTACAGAATTACTTCTATACTGTAACTGTGACATTGGCTAGAGGATTGTTTTCTAACACTAGAGAAACTTACAGATGTCTTCTCGATAAGAATTTTACAGGTTTAGCCCTTATGTTTAGGTCTTTGATAGAGATGACTTTTAAAGAAATAAAACTCACAGAGATCCTACAAGCACCACACCCAGATGGGGACAGTAGATTCCACTAGGAGAGAAGACATGAGCTTGGTCATGTGCAGGCCACAGTCTGGGGAATGTGGACAGCCTTGAGTGCCAGGCCAAGGGGACTTTAGAGTGGGCAATGGAAGAATACCAAAAAAGGTTAAGAGTAGGAGAATTATTCACTCCAGGTAGGCTGGACAGACCTGTTGGGGGTCTCCTATAACATTTGGTCAAAAGGCCATGAGCAGGTGAAGAGAGTAACAGCCATTAGGCTGCATACAATGAGACCTGTCAGGAGGTCTATACAGGATGGAGTGAGGTATGAAGACTAGGATGGTAGCTTAGAGCAGCGGCTCTCAACCTGTGGGTCACAACCCACAGGAACTGTATTAAAGGGTTGTGACATTAGAAAGGTTGAGAACCACTGGCTTAGAGGGAGGAGGACAGAGGCATGCTTCATTTTACTTTTAGAACAGAGAAATTTGAGCAGGGGCACAAGGAGGGGCACAGGAGGCAGGTGGAGGTGCTCAAAGCCAGATAGCCTGGTCTGTGCCATCCGGTGTGCTGACTCCTAGGCACAGGTGCTGGTGGAAGCTAGTGGGCAGGGCTCAGAAACGGGAGCCCTGGATGACGACAGCAAGGAATGTGTTCTGGCTGCAGAAATCCTCAACCTGAGTAGTACAAGTCTTCTAACTTTATAAGCCAGGTAACGTACTTATTTTTTTCTTAAAAAACAAAAACAAGGCTCGGAGCCTGTGGCTTAAGAGGCTAAGGCGCCAGCCACATACACCTGAGCTGGTGGGTTCTAATCCAGCCAGGGCCTGCCAAACAACAATGATGGCTGCAACCAAAAAATAGCCAGGCACTGTGGCGGGTGCCTGTAGTCCCAGCTACTTGGGAGGTGGAGGCAGGAGACTCGCTTGAGCCCAGGAGTTGGAGGTTGCTGTGAGCTGTGATGCCACGGCACTCTACCCAGGGGGATAGCTTGAGGCTCTGTCTCAAAAAAACAAAACAAAACAAAACATAGGGTTCATTGATGAATCTTGCTCTTATCGATCCTCAGTGTTGAAGCTCATTGGCAGAGGTTAAGTGATAATATAGACAAGATGTACATGTGTGTATATGGGGGTGGGAAGAAGCAGAAACACCACAATTGGGGGAAGAGTACCCAAAAAGTACAGATTCCTGCAATTGTATGAATGTGGAGAGTCACTCCTTAGCAATCACACCCAGGACAAATCATTCTTAATGTAAATGTGGCTGGAGACAAAATGTTTCGTCACGTTAACATCACAACAGTGACCGCCAGTTTATATATTAACCTTCCTTCCATATTATTTACTTTACCTTCTGGCCACAAAGAATCTTGGGTTGAAACCCTAGCTGTCACTAACCAGCTATGACACCAGAGCAAGTCCCTTAACTTCTCGGAGGCTGCTTCCTGCTTCCTCTCTTTCCCCAGCCAAGCAGGGATAACAGGGCTGAGTTGTGGCTGAAGGTCAAGTGAGTTCGGAGAGTTCATATAACCCAGGGAAAGGGCTCAGAGAGAGCAGTACCAGCTCTCTCCGTCGTCTCCACTGGGTCCAGAGCTGGATGTTTTCTGCCCAGAGGCTCTTCTTGGCTATCAGAGAGCTGCCACTTGGAACAGCTCGGGAGGAGGGTAAGTGTTCTTCTTGGCCCTGCCCCAAGACATGCACACCATCATTTTTCACCAAAACCAAGAAGCAATGTTATTCATGAATTTATATTCCAAATAATGCCCTCTTAATTTGTGTTAAGCTCCCTTAAAATTAGATTATACTACTCACATCCCAGTGCCATTCAAGTTCTATGCCTTACAATACAAGCTGAGCACAGAAGCAGAATAGGAAAACAGTTCCTTATTTTCCATGCTCAGCCTGAGGAGCCATTTTGACAGCAGCCTCTTTGATTTATAGATGGATTTGTTTTACATGAAGCCAGCTCCTGTATTGCATTCTAGCTTATTTTCTGGAGCATAATTAGTAATGATGATGATTAGTTCGGTAAAGAGATGGAAAATGCATGAGGCTATGGACCGAAGCAAGTGATGAATCAATCTCTCCTTCTTCCATCAGAAAGTCTCAAGATGTGAGTCAACAACAGAAGAAGAGGAATGGAAACCAAGTCCACGTAGGCCAGAAAGGAAATTTGGAGTTCTCTGTCAAGTGTGTTATACAGAAATCCTACTGGTGACTGCTTTAGGAACCTGCTTTCCTTAACAGGAAGAGCAAGATGTGATACTCAAATAAAATACTCATTAAGTTTTAAAAGGAAAGGGCACTTTGGCAGAATGTATAAACACAAGTATGTAAGGAAATATATGGGAACAATTTTTAAATGTCACTACAATTTATTTTAAAAAGAACCTAAAGTGAAGATCAAAGAAAAAAATGGATCACAAGGAAAGGAACAGAGGCCCAGGGAGGACATTCTCCAAAAAATTATGGCTCACAAGACAGAACTTATTTTCAAACACACCTTCATAAAACAGTACTTAGTTATATAAAGAGTATCAATTGTATAATAGTTAGATGAAACAAAAGGAGGTGTGTGTTGTGTTACTGTTGTTTGGGGGCCATGGATATTTGGTACTTTGGAGATACTTTTTACAGCATCCTATATTTTCACAAAATAAAATCTCTTCTTTAAATTATATATAATTTTATGCATCTTCATAAAAGGTGTAGGTATGCTAAACTGCTCCATATGGTGGGTGGTAAAACAGTTAAGGTCTACAACATTGAATTTTTATAAACTCAGTTGCTTTTAGAAGTCCAGGCATATGAGCCTGAGGATAAAAAAGCCAGCGAAATAAATGATCCAGATAGTTTTACTCTGCTTATACTCTTAAGACTCTTCACACATTCTACGACAGCAGGATTAATTATGAAGCCTCTTCATGAAACTGAGGCATGAGCTCATACTGATTACATCTGGCTGACTTTGGATTGTTCCATTTGATGGTCTCTGTGAGGACCTTACATTCAATGGCTGTGTTGAGAAAAATCTCAAATTCAGAGATTAATCTAGGCACTGGACTGCTTTTCTGTTTCCACTGAAATTGCACATCTTTCTGATACAGGCCATCCATTTAAATCTTCAAGAAAATATAAATATTTGAAATGGGATTAAACAAAATAATTACAGTTCCATTTCATCCATTATTTCAGCTGGCAAGACCATTTAGTCATATTGGATCTTAGAAAATGCTCCAATTAAGGGCAAGAATGGGAATGCCCGATGACAGATGTGTCATTGACTTTTTGTCCTCTGGGAGTGGACAGCAACCTTCCCCAGACACAAATGCTACATCCACGAATAGTGCAATTGGTGTGACTGCAGTCATTTTAAAGGAACAGGGCAGTGGATTCCAGGACTTTGACAAATCTCCGCTGAGAACTCCACTGGCCCAAGCTCCGATATTTGCAGCACCTTCTCCTATGAGCACCCTGACTTGCTGTATTTGACAAAGGAAAGAATTCCGAAAGTGAAAACAGTCATTTAAATGTCTTGGGTGACCAAGGAGGGTGCTGACAGTGTTGGAGGCCACCCAGATTAAGAGAGGAAAGCAGCAAGCAGAGCAGCCAGAATGCCAAGGTCACCGCAGGGACTCCACCACACAACAGAAGGCCTGGCTCTGCCAGCACTGTCCAGTGGGACAACTGCATGCCCAACAGGCCGGGCCACAGCCTGGGTGCTGTCCCCATCTGCACGGGTAATAGGAGCCACAGGCATGTTGTGCCAGGAGGTGTTGCTGGGGTGCATGCCAATTCTGCTGTCATGAAACAAAGTGAGGAACCGCGCAGTCATGGTTGCCAGTGAGGGCGCTACTGAGCCACAGGTGCATTCCATTCAGTCATGTTCCTGAAACGTTGAATGAGTTGGACCCTTCGTAGCTTGGCCATGCATATTTAAAGTCAAAGTATATTAGAATTGAGGCATTTTTAGAAATTAAAGCCACCTATCAGTATTGTAATGGGGGATGATGACCACTGGGATTTGTGTGAATATCCACCAAGCATTACCACTGGGAATCAGGAAACAAGGACCTTTGCTCTTATCCTGCCCACATGAAGATGGGTTACCTTAAGCAAACAGCCCCTCCATGAGCAGCCCATTTCCTGACCTGTAAAATTAGGACTCTGGACTAGACAGTCCCCCTCAAGTTACCTTCTAGTAAAAATATTCTATGACCTAAATAATTGCTGGATACATGGCAGGTTTCCAACTGCACGACAGCACTGCCAGGCTGTTTGTTCAGGGCGTTTCATACCTCAAAAACAACTTACAGATATTACCTGTTAATGATCTTGTAAGGATGCATTTACGTGAGGTGGGGGAGTAGGCATTTAAACTATTCCAATAGACAGCAACTCACATTAGAAAGTTCTTCCTTTATGACTTTGGTTTAATTTAATGAAAGTGTCTAGTTAGAACTAACACCCTAACAGAAGCAGCCATTACTTTGATTTTTAGCAACAGTCAAAAGAAAAATTCTTTTATGTCTAATCAATATCCTTCCCAGATCAAGTAAGATCTCCCTATTACTCAGACTTGTTGCCAAATGAAAGCGGTGCCCAAGTCTCCCTTGAAAAGAAGCCACACAGGTGTCCAGCTCATGCAGGAGGCCAAGGTTAACTCTGGCATTCATCAAACACGCTGCTTTTTCCTCACTTGCTCTGATCACCCAGTGACGGCCTAGAAAAAGTTGCCGATGGTTATTTTAAAGCCAGGAAGAGCTGTCAGGGGAGTCACCGGTTCTCTGGACAGAAGGCGTGATACAAGATGCCATCAGACAGACAGACGGGCATAGCAAATAAAAATGATCAACTACCATGACAGCTGGAATTCCGAGGTGAAGTAACTGGCACACAGGCATGCAGGTGAAGCCAAAGAGAAGGGAAACAAACCAAAGTCTCACCAACATCCGCAGAACGTGGAGTGGTGGGTAAACAAATATTTAAGCCCTTCCCTCAAGGAGCCTGGCTGTGTGACCAGAAAGAACCATGGAAAGAGGGAGGGTAAACAGAGGGCTGAAAGGAGATGCTTCCTCAGCTGATCATGTGTATTCAATCAATTATATACAGCAGCAGCCCCCAACCCCCAGGCCTCAGATGAGTACCAGTCGGAGGCCTGTTAGGAATGGAGCTGCTAGGAGGTGAGGGGGGTGAGTGAGAGAGAAGCTTATCTGTATTTACAGCTGGTCCCCATTGCTCAGTCTCCTGTCAGATCAGGGGCAGTATTAGATTCTAACAGGAGTGAGACCCCTACTGTAAACTGTGCATGTGAGGGATGTAGGTTGCACACTCCTAATGAGAATCTTATGCCTGATGATCTGAGAAGGAGCTGATGGGGTAATGCTAGTGCTGGGAATGGCTGCAAACACAGATTATCATTAGCAGAGAGGTCTGATTGTACAGAGACCATAATAAATCAATTGCTTGCAGACTCATACCAAAATCATCCTCCTACCCCTGTCTGCAGAAAATTACCTGCAACGAAACCAGTCCCCAGTGCCATCTAGTTTGGAGACCACTGACACACAGGCATTAGATAGAACCACCAAACAAAGAACTGTCATCTCCTGCCAGGGCTGGTTAGGATACTGCAAGTTCAGAAGCCTAGAGGCTGGCCCACTGTTCTTTACACTCCAGAGACAACAGAGAGCAAGAAAAGTCAAGGAGAGGACACTGGAATTTGCTTTATGTGATTAAGCATCACAGCTGACTTTGCATCCTGCTCAGGAGCAACATAGGCTCTGAGCCCTTGAGATGAGCTTCAGATGCAAGAATTTAAGGCATTATCTCAGGGTAGGGTCTTAAGACAGTGCCAGGCCATGGAAGCACAATAGCCATTGTTGGAGGATAAGGACTAAGGACTAGGAATTGGGCATTAAAGACAGCAAGGAATAGGCAAGACCCTTGGAGAGCAAGGCCTCTCTCTGCTACAGACCTCCATTCCCCCTGCCTGCCTCCACTTTCCACGTGCAGGATACAGAGACCCAAACAAACCTCCTAGGTATAAATTTATATTTTCATAAAATGAGCCACACATATGCATTCCGCTCCTATTTTTTTCCCCAACCACAAATTCCAGAACTGAAACCTTAAGTCAATTTGTTTTTTTAAAGTTTTCCCATTATACACAATTGTATCTGCATCAGAGATCTACAACCTTTTCCTGCGAAGGGGCCGTAGCATTTTCAGCTTCTAGATTTTGAGGATCCCAGTCTCTTTTGCAGACACTCGACTCTGCCCTGGAAGTGTGAAAGCAGTGATAGGCAGTGAGTCAAGGAACAGGCAAGGCTCTGCTCTGTGGGGACCCGCTGGGAGTCCAGAGCTGCTATAAAAATTATTTTAATCAAAGACACTGAGATTCAATAGAGGCCGAAAGCACTTCCCTTATTTGACTAAAAAGGAAACATCTGAGACTTGAGAACAGCCATGGAACTCCCTTTTGGGGGCAGGTCTATTTCTAGAAGGCCGACTAAGGGTAAATCTACCTTAAATCCCCTCTCTGGGGGAGTCTCATGCCCCTGAGAATGGAAGACCACTCACATGCGCACAAACTCACATTGTCACAAACCTTTCATCTCCCATTCCTAATCCTAAAACCCTCTTATCTTTCCTGGAACCCTTTTGTCTTTTCCTACTTGCTCTTCCCCTAGAGCAGTGGTTCTCAACCTTCCTATTGCTGCAATCCTTTGATACAAACATATGGCTGGGGGCACCACAACATGAGGAACTGTATTAAACCACTGCCCGAGAGACCTTTTCACCACCCTCTTCCCCTAGGGAGTTAGGTTTCTAAACCTCAGATTCTAACCAGTTGTTGGCGTTACTTTACTGAGCACATCTTACTTTCATGAATAAACTTTTTCTCCTATTAATCTGGTTTTTGTGGTCAGTATAATTTCCAGGCCCCGGACAAGGAAGCTAAGTAAGACATTAGAGGAAAAGTTTTTTTCTTCTTGACAGTTCCAATAAGACTGCATTTACAAAAGTGGGCCATGGTTTGCCAACCAGAGATTTATACCTGCCCTTTCCTTAATTCCTTAAATGCAGTATATGACTCTGGAGACACCAATCCCCAAATCAGCTTGCAGTTGTTACCTTACAAGATTCTTCTCGTGCTGCAGAATGCAATATATTCTCATAATCATTTTGCATTCTATTTTGGACATAATAAGCCTTACAGATGCAACATCATGGCTTTATGGATGCACCGTTTTTTGAAATGACTTTTTCCAGGAAAAAGGGCTCAGCAAAGATTTGCCTGTCCCACCAGCAGCAAGTGCTAATACCATTAACGAGGGCACAGGTAGAGATCCAAACTTTCTTCATCCTTAAAAATAGGCAATCTTTTACTTTGACAAAATGGGCTACGATACCAGAAGTCATTAGGATAGCTCCAGATCAAAGGCAAGTCTTTATTTGAGGGAACCTCACAAAGATATGACCATAAATTTCTCCTGACAGCCTGAACTTTGGATGCAATACTCTTGTTCATTTACATAATTGTAGCAGGATACAAAGCATCTGAACAAATTTAGATTTGGCAGGTGCATCTCAGCTCTACACAGCAGTATCCTAAGGTGGTTCACTTTTACCATCAAAGGACATTAGGCAAGTTCCCCAAACACATCACAGATCCCTTCAAAGTGCTAAAGACCACATATAATTTATGATGAGTAGAGCTCCACTGATTTCAAGAGCCCTGTGGCTGGAAGGCTAGATGCAGGAAGGAAAGTCTCGGCTCATTTAAAAAACAAACAACAACACCACCACCTAATTGCTAAGACTCATTTTCGCTCATACATTAAAGACTTACATACTTCTTAAAATTTCTGTAAATTGGTCAGAGAACATTCTATACTAAACATTTGAACACAATGGCAGACTAAAAACCTGGTGGGTTTTACAGAGATTTTCTTAAATAAGTCTATTATTCAAAGGCCATTCACAACCTGATTTTCTTTGAGCAGTGAGTGTTTATTGCTGCAATCTCCCTACCTACTCTCAATATTGATGATTCATCGCAGGAGTTAAGCCTAGAACTGAAGTTGCAAAGAATTCCTACAGGCATTGGTACTAAAATTAAGCACCATGGGGAGTCAGCTGTCAGTCTGCTCATTACTTCTGCTTTTTCTTACTTCCAGCTGCAGTAACTCAATGAGCGCTGATTTTCCATTTAGGCAAGGTAGAAAAGAAAGAATGAGTACAAACCCCGAAACTAGATATCAAACAGTGGTGCAACCAAACTCCACCCATCGTTAACCCATCTTTCCTAATCTAACAATAAATCCCAAAGGTTTCTCCTCTTGCTTTCTTTTTCTTTCTTTCTTTCTTTTTCTTTTTTTTTTTTTTGCAGATTTTTTGGCTGGGGCTATATTTGAACCCACCACCTCCAGCATATGGGACCGGTCTCCTACCCTTTTGAGCCAAAGGTGCTGCCCTCCTCTTGCTTTCTTAAATTTAATTTTAAGTTAACTTGAAGGCAAAGTGTATCAATAATAAAATATATTTTTATGTGCATGGTTCAATGAGTTTTGGCAAATGTACTTGGCCATGTAGCCTGTTTACAAAGCAAGATACTTCTGCCACTCCAAAAGGGCACCGCGTGCCTCCTCCAGGTTATGTATTCTTCCTGCCTTATCCCTGTCCCTTCCCTGTCCCCAGAAGCCCCTGTTCTGCTCTCTACCTTGAATGTGTGCAGGTAAAAGCCAATCATGCATTAAGGGAGGCTGAGGTGGGAAAATCATTTGAGGCCAGAAGTTCAATGACAGCCTGGATTACATAGCAAGATCTCCTGTCTCTATGAAACAATTATATATATATATATTTTATTAATTGGACATGGGGACCCACATCTACAGTCCCAGCTACTCAGAAGGCTGAGGTGGGACGGTCACTAGAGCCCAGGAGTTGGAGGCTACAGTGAGTTGTGATCATGCCACTATGCTGCAGCCTGGGTGACAGAGCAAGACTTCATCAAAATTAAATAAGTAAATAAAAACAGAAAGCCTGCCCAATCCATAGGTACTGGTCAGGGTAATAGTAATATTCAATAGTAATATTCTAAGTATCTTTTTTGGTGACCTAGCACTGTGATTTTGGAAATATCTTGGGGCGGCGCCTGTGGCTCAAAGGAGTAGGGCACTGGCCCCATATGCTGGAGGTGGCAGGTTCAAACCCAGCCCCGTCCAGAAAAAAAAGATGGAAATAGCATCTTCATTTCACGTCACATTCATATTTCCCAGAGAAAACCCTGGAGTAACAAATACTGTTAGTGCATTCACCAAAATTAGCACTGAGTATATAACACTATTCTAGGTTTGGGGGCTCTAAAGAGAAAATGATGGGGCCCTCCCCTGCCACAGCTGGTGAGTAATATGGACATTCTGCAAGACATGAGGATGCCATCAGCCCAGCGTCGCCTGGGCTTCCTGCAGTGGGATCAGGTGGAACCGGAAGAAGAATCATCTTGCCCATCTGGGGCAGCCAGCAAAGAATTTACAAGAAAAGACATCATTTGTCTTCTAGGATGAGGGCTCAGTACATGCAGAGGCACAGGGACCAGGATGAGGCAGCTTGGCCTGGGGAACATGAGGGAGGACCAGGCCTGTGGCCTCTAAGAAATGACTTAAATAACTCTGCACAAGGGAATGAAACCAGCTCCCACTCCATAGGGCTGTCAAAGTGAATGTGTATGACTACATGGTGTGCCCCAAACAGTGCCTGGCACGTGGTTAGCTCTTCCTGGTGAAACTGCTATTAGGTTCTGCAGGAAAGGGCTGTCTGGGTAGAATGGAAGGATGTCTGCCCAGCAGAGTGGGTCTGAGCCCAGCTCCACAGAGGAGCAGACACAGAAGCAGATGGGGGTGAAGGTCTGACCCAACTGCACTGCTCTAAGGCAAGGCTGGAGGACAAGACTGGGCCCCATGGCCAAAACCACACAGCTAGCTACCTTTGCATTCTGGTCCCAAGGAACAGAATAGAACAGCTGTCCCTGCAGGCTGGGATGAGCAGGTCACTGAGAGGGGGTGGTGGCAGGAGCAGAATCAAAACAAGACCCAAGGCAAGGAAAAGAGGAGAGAGGAGGGAGGGAGAGGGCAGAAAGTAGACAGGCAGGGTTAGGAGAGAGCAGGAGGTGAAGGGAGAGCGGGAGAACCCCACCCAAAGTAGAACCCTACCCTCTCCCCTCCTGGTCCAGTCCTAGCAGCCTCCAGGAGACGAAGCAGACAGATATGGAAGTTCTTATTTTGTCAGAAGAGAGGTGAGCATATGCGGAATGGGGGAGAATTGTCTGCCCCCTTCCCATCACACAGGGTTGGGGTTTCCCCTGCAGGGTGCATGAAGACTTCAGAGGGGAGAGGCGGGAACAGTTACAACTGCATTATTATGACTGTGACTTTGAAAGTGTATGATTCAGTAGCATCGAGTAACTGTAATGTGTAACCCCCCTGTCCATTTCCAGAGCTCTTTCCTCATCCCCAGCAGAGCTCTGTCTCTTTTTTTTTGAGGCCAGGTTTCACTATGTTCCCCTCGGTAGAGTGCCATAGTGTCACAGCCCACAGCAACCTCAAACTCTTGGGCTTGAGCAATTCCCTTTCCTCAGCCTCCCAAGTAGCTGGGACTACAGGTGCCACAACACCGGACTGTTTTTTTGTTGTTGTTGCAGTTGTCATTGCTGTTTAGCAGGCCAGCACTGGGTTCGAACCCGCCAGCCTCGGTGTATGTGCCGTAACCTCTGTGCTACGGGCGTTGAGCCCAGAGCTCTGCCCTTATTCAACACCAACCCCCACCCCACCACCCCACCCCTTCCCCCCACTCCTGGGAACCTCTTCTATTTTCTGTCTCTATGAATTTGCTTATTCTAGGGACCTGGTAGAAGCAGAATCAGACAATATTTGCCCTTTATCATTGTCCTAATATTTGCCTGGCTTATTTCACTAGGCAGGTCGTCAAGGTCCACCCATGTTGTAGCACGTATCAGAATTTCCTTCCTTTTTATGGCTAATGGTCAATCATGACTGACTTGTTTAAAGCTCCACTGGCAGCAGAGTAGCTGGGGATCCCCTATTGGGAAGAGATGATCAATGAAGTAGGAAGATGGGGAAGAGCAAACCAAGAGGGCTTGGAGAGTGAAGGAGGAATGTGGGAAGACCCCCACGTTTCTCACCGACACAAGTGGATGGAGGTGGCATTTCGGAGGGGTGCAACTCTGACAAATTACAGTGAGGAGAGGCATTTGGAGGTGACAGAGATGGCCAGGTGCTCTAGATCTTAAAACTATGGACTTCCAAAAAGTCCTAATGTATCCATGAAATTTAGACAACTATGGGGAACTAACTTACATGAAGTTATATTTTGCCGAGTCTAGTTGAACAAAGAAATAGGTATTTTCATTCAGAACCTTCTAGGAAAAAAATAGGGGAAGATGAGACAATGAATCCCAAATGTTTAAGTTTACAGAGATTAAACTTTAACAACATTCAGATCCTCTGTGTCTCTGAAAAGCTGCAGCAAAATACTCATCAGGGGATCTGTGGTACCAGGCCAGAGCCCAGCCGGTCACTCAGCCAATCTCAGGCTGCCAACGTGGGGCTATCCCTAGGCCAGTCATTTCTGGTCTCCTACATTCCCTTCTCCCTCAACACCGGGCTGTTACTACAAAGTCAACATGGGGACATGTTGGGATTCATTACTTTTCCTCCGGGAGCTCCTGCCTCCTCTTCAAACCACACGTCTTCACGGGTGAATGAGGCTTACCAGCCTGCCACATGGCACAGAGGGGTGCTCATTTCCTGATGAGCATGCGTGCCTGACTCTCCCTCTCTCATCACAATAATAAGAATATTCAACTTTCTAAGGAGCCAGAAATGGAAATGAAAATTTGAATTATTCAAATATTTATATCCAGGGCCACACACAAAGTATTTAAATTGTAAAAAAAAAAAAAAAAAAAAAATCAACGTAGGACATAACACACACCCTCTATTGTCCCCACCTACCCTCAAGGAAAATAACACTATAAAAATACAATTTCTACATCAGATAGAAAGAATGATTCATTTCACTCAAAAACTTTACATATGAATGATTTCTATAAAAAGTAAGTTGTCCTGTTAAGTGGCAAAGCTTATCTGATCATCAAAAAAAAAAAAATTAGTTTCAAAACATTTTAAAAATCATGTAACCTATTTACAATGTAAATAATATTCTAAACATAGTAAGTATGTGTGGGTATATATGTGTCATGATCTATAAATACAAGTATACACATAGGCTATGCAAAATCCAATTCCTTTCTTGGAACTAAGAGATACAATTCTTAAGCCTTCAACTGGTTTTGTTAGAGTCACAGCAATTATTCTTCATGACGTCAGACATATTCAATTTTAGAGGAAGTAAAATACTCAAGTCATATTTTTAAACTGTGGAGTCACTCAGTAATGATCAACAATTTAATAGCAGTTTCTATCAACACAAAAGGACATTTTTTTGGTCAGAGTGAATTCATTCTAAAGCATTTTAGATTTGTACAAGTAGGAAAGTCTACATTGTGTGTTCACATCATGTGGATATTTCATTTTTGCTTTCTATAACATATGTATATATGTATACATGTACTACTTAAATAAAACTACTTAAAATATTTTTACAGAACAAAATATTTATCTGTCCTCAGGTAATCACTTTAAAGTAATTAAGTCTTATCTGGTGAAAACTGCTATACCAATTCAGTAAAGCAAAAAACAGTTTCCGAACAGACATGCATATCCTATTGAATTAATCCTATTTAACTCAATAACTTGTCGAGTTTCAACTTTTATTTCCTTTGTGAAAAACATTCTTACTAACTTGTCATTCTCAGAATAATCACCAAAAAGTATCTAAAAATAGTAAGCTAATATTTTTTAAAAACTTACTCAAATTCTATTAATATCTACGAATTTTTAAAAAGACTGACTTAACAAGCATGCATTTTATAAGTAGAAAATCACTAAAATAGAGTCCTTTGGACCAGAAAATAAAATTGATAGGATTTTAGAAACCACCCTGTATTTAGAACCTACCTGTATCATTAGGTCTTGCCAGATACACAGAGTGTGTTTTCAATCACACTGCAAATTGATGGTAAGATATTTTGCCACTTGGCGTATTATTACCTTCCCTCTATACAGAAATATTGCTCCAGCTTTTGTCAGTCTGTTCCCATTTTATGAGTACCTATAATGACATGATAAACCTATCACTGATTAATTCAAGATACTTATCAAAGCAGAAGAAATGGTAAGACATGTTTTTCCATCACAGCAGTGAAGCAGTGACAGCAAGTTTCTTTCCATGCCTGAGTCTATGCTTCTACTAAAATTCTGATGTTTACCAACAGAGAAAACAATTATTTCCTTGCTTTATGCATATTCTGACATCTTTCACAGAAATGTGGCAATAACAGGAGTGAAAGAACAAACACAGACTTAAATGAAAATAGATTTCTCACAAACCATTAGCTGATATAGGTCACAAGAATCAGATTAAGTTGGTTTATCGAGACAGCCAGTCTATTTCAGAAAATAATTCTCTAATGCTCTCAAGCTATTGAGTAACTTAAAATAAAACAAGGTCAAATTTAACCTACATCAGAAAGAGCGAGGAGGTCACAAAGCCTCAAAGAAATTGAAGTCTAAGGTGATTCCCAGGGCCCCACTGCTAGCGCTGCAAATCCAATTCCTGCTTCCACCAAGAACTGGCGCCCTTCCACTGATCATCTTAATTCTTGAAACTCCTCTGTGTTCCTGTCTAATGAAATATCAATGAGACTACAGAACCACAGTCACACACATAAACATGGTTTCATGAGGAAGTGATTCTGGAGCTAACACAACTGAACACCAGGGCCGTCTGTTAGTCTCATCTGTTTGCTTTTCTTTAGCTGATGGGAAACATTACAAGGGCTCTCAGGGCCAAAGGGACTATGCATTTTTAAAATGTCATCTATCCCTGAAGCTGGATTATAATAAGCAGATAAAAAGAGAAGAACATCATGACAACAATTTGAAGAGATTTTTCTATCTGTCCGTAAATCGAGAATGGGGCAATACGTCACTGAAGGTCACCTCTCTAAATTATAGCTACTTTCATAATCTGTTAAAAAAAATCAGTTTCACGTGTAAGATAAAATGTCAAACATACTGGAAACACCAACTCCTTTAATGATGAATGTGGTTAGCAAAAAACTAATGCAAAACTGCTCTATTCTTCAAATCGGCAAGTTGTCATTCATTCAATCAAATATCCAGTGATTTATTGAGTCTCTACCAGGCACCAGACTCTGGAGCAAAAGATAAGGCCCATGGTTAGTTGTCCAAACTTCCAAACTTGTTTTTCTTGTGTCCTAGCTTGAATCCCACATGCCAGGCACTCCGAATCACTTGCACTTCTCTGAAAGCAGTAAGTCTCTCTCATCTCTGAGCTTTTCATTTTCTTAGCTCGGGATACTATCCTTCCTTTTTTTTGAAAAAATTCAGCCCCAGTCTCTTATCACCTCCTCTGAGAAGCCTTCCCTTGTCCATCCAGCTGGGTTAGATGTCACTTCTATGTTCTCCTAAGGCCCCTTTCTAGAATGTTCATATTCTTTCTACTTGTCTCACCATTGGAAAGTGAGTTTCTTAAGGGCAGTTACCTACACACGCCTGTAGCATTTGGCCAATTGAGGGACTCAGAGGACTCCTACTGACCTGCGCCTCCCTCAGCTAGAAAGAAGACCCCATGGATAGGGATCTGGACTGACTTATCATCTTTCTTCACCATCCAGACAATGACTGGGGCTCAGTAAGTGCTCAAAAAAAATGCTTGTAGAATGAAACTAATGAAAACTAATGAAAATTAGATAATTTTTGAAAAATTAAGGGTATATGGTTACCAGCATTTGTAGGCAACTCAGAAATCATGCTTTATGGCTATGCTTGTATTTACCTCCTCAAAAATGGCCTGTTAGTCAAAGGAAAGAGTCACTGGGTGAGTAACGAAACTTAGATGTTAAACTAGTTCTTCTAAAAAATACTGAACTTTGAATCCATGCTTCATAATGTCTACTGAAAACCTGATAAATTAATGTCCAGGGGTAAGAGTACAGATCTAGAAAGAGAAAAGGGCCAAAGGGACTATGCATTTTTAAAATGTCATCTATCCCTGAAGCTGGATTATAATAAGCAGATAAAAAGACAAGAACATCATGACAACAATGTTCTTGTGATTCCGATGTCAACTGAGAATTGAAGCCACTGTTAATTCCTCACTGACTAAAAGGTACACTAAGCACTCTACTCCACAAATAGGCAGAATTGAACATGACCATTGTGAAGACAAAATGGTAGGAGGGGAATGCGGAATTATCTAATGAAGCTAAACGTGATTTTACCTTTTGACCCAGCAATTCCACTTATAACTATTCACTCTGAAAATATAACTCCATAATAAAAAATAATCTATTCACAAGATAATTCATCATGTCATTATTTGCAACAGTAATATGCTGGAGGAAAAACTCCTATGCAGAGGAAACCGATTAAACTATGTCTACCTACCTGGTAGAGTGGTATGTGTTTGTAAAAGAGAATGAGGAAGATGCTTATGACAGACTTTGGAATAACACCCAGGCAGTATCGTTAAGTGAATAAAAGAAAAAAAACAAGGTGAAAGAGTATATATTTGTTTATTTTTATAGAAATAAATACAGAAAGAACAAACCAATTCAGGTAAAGAGTCACCAAAAAGGTGACAGGTGGGAACGGAGAAGAGTTGCGACCTCCTTCAATATCTGAATGTGACTTTTGAGCCATGTAAATGTTTTCATATCAAAAAAAAAAAATTACATTTAAAAGGATGAACAAAATCCAACCCTAAAATTAAATAAAAACAGAAACAACTAAACTGAATTCAATTTGATAATGGAACCACATTCAAGTAACATTTGAACACAAGCAATGCTTGTGTTAATAATAATAATAACTGCAAAGCAATCTTTTTTTTTTTTTTTTTTTTTTGAGACAGAGCCTCAAGCTGTCCCCCTGGGTAGAGTGCTGTGGCATTACAGCTCACAGCAACCTCCAACTCCTGGGCTCAAGCGAGTCTCTTGCCTCCGCCTCCCAAGTAGCTGGGACCACAGGCGCCCGCCACAACACCCGGCTATTTTTTGGTTGCAGCCGTCATTGTTGTTTGGCGGGCCTGGGCTAGGGATTCGAACCCACCACCTTAGGTGTACGTGGCTGGCGCCTTAGCCGGTTGAGCTATAGGCGCCGAGCCTGCAAAGCAATCTTGAACTTTACTTAGTTGGTTTATTGTTGGTATTGGTATTAATGTTAGTATAGTAGTAATCCTGAAAGTATTTTGTACATACTATATGCTAAAACAAATAAGCAATTATATTGATGTTGTCAGAAAACAAGGCTTCCTCACTATGGAAGGAGAGATAAAAATATTGGAATATGGAAAGATGAGAAGGAACAAAGTCGTATTGAATTCAAACTGGAACCATCATATTACACCTGTGATTTGAAATAATATACAGGTAGTCCCCAAGTTACAAACATCCAACTTACATACAACTTGCACTAGGTATATATTCTAAGCTTTGTCAACTGAAAAACCTAGACACAATGGCGGTCCAGTAATGATAAGCACATTTACTTCTAAGATCTTGGTTTGTAAATGCCATTTCTCACTGAAAAACAAACAAACAAAAACCCCTGAGATCCTTGAAAAACTGGTCGGTTCCAGGTTTGGGGACAGAAAAATACAAAGTGAGCCTGGAACATTCTTTTGTACCATCAAGTAAGAATGAGGAAAGTTGTCTTTACAATGGGGAAATGGCAGATATCACCTTAATCAAAGATCATGTTTAGCACCCTCAACAGTCGTAAGGGACTGATGTCACTGGGGAGAACACGTCACTTATGACGTTATCATGCCAAAAGATTCATCTTGCATCTAGTCGAGAGGGGATGAGACATGTCAGACTGGTATTGCTCCTCAAAACTGACAATGTCATGAAAAGGAAGATGAAAAGCAAGGAGATTGTTCTAGATCATGAGAGACTAGAGATGAGGAAACCAATTACAGTGCACAAAGCACGATGAGATCCAGGATTGAGGGGAGGAAAAAAGTCCACCGCAATAACAGACATTTTTGAATATGAACTGTAGGTGATATTGTTGAATGAATGGTGAATTTCCTGGGTATGATAATAGTATTGTGATTATGTAGGAGGAATGTCCTCATTCTCAGGAGATAGATGCTAGGGGTATCCCAGAATAAAGGATCCTGATGTCTGCCAGTGTGGCCCGGTGTTAAGATTGGTGACTTTGTACCATTCTCTTCCTTCCGGTAGATTTTCTGCAGGCTCATCTGCATTCCCACATAATGCCACACCTCAGACAGATCTCCAGCCCACCTGGCTCAGTGATTCCTTTTATCTCTAAGATTCTTGGTGGGAGGAAGCCTCAAAACAGGGTAGTAAGCCTCTCACACATCTAGAAAAGCTGCCAAAAGCCATTTAAACAACTTGTGTGAGAATCCACAAAAATAAAGCTTCCTGACTTTGGGCTTTTCTTGATTAAATTTCTACTTTGCACGAGTGAAGTGACTAGCAGACGTCCTGGCTCACAGCACAGCAAACATACTCTTTCCTCTAGATATTCTGGGGGTGACACACAAGGTCCTCTGGGATCTCGCTCTGACAGTACCCACCCCGCATCTCAGGCTCTGCAGACTCTCCAACCTCTGGGTCCTCGCCTCTGTGCCTGTCTTTGAAGACACAAACACACCCTCTCCTTCTCTGACTTGAAGGCTTCCCTCCCCACAATGCAAAGTTGGAGGGTCCTTCTCCCCACCAAATTCCTCAGCCCTTGTCAGCCCCTATTAAACAATTCCCAGGCTACCTTATAATTATTTGTTCATTCACAATTCTCACCCCCACCAGGCTCTGTTTCCTCCAGAGCAGGAAACACATGTTTTTTATCTTTATAAACTGCAGCATCTAAGCACATGCTAGGCATTCACATCCTTCAGTGAATTAAATTAATATGAAACCATAAACAATCCTATAATTCAATCTCAGACTCCTCTCTCAGCTTCTAAGGGACCACAGCAGCAATCACAAAAGATACCAAAGATCATCATTATAACCAAAGACAGAGGACTCATACTTAAATCCTCACATTTGGGACCTGTACTTCGAGCCAGACAGATTTTCATTAGCTTTAGCAGAAATGAATCACAGAGAACCAAGATTCAGTGAAATAGACCTCAGTGTGAACTTAAACCAACCTCCCTTTCTATTAACAGAATGAACTGTTATAACCCTTCTGAAGTCCCTGGTAGCTGCCCCCAAACTTGGCCCCACAGTATCTATGATAGGCACAGTGTCTCCAGATAGCCCAACATCCACGGCTGTTTACCTGGATGGCCCCAGAGGGTCAGCAAAGGCCAGCGCTCATGGATTGATGGATGCACATCTGCTTTTCAAGGCCCACTGGAGGCCCAGACCTCCACATTCAGATCTATCAAAGTCTCACCCAGCCTTTTCTCATGGCTTCTTAACTCCTATTTACTCCTTCCTGTGATTCTCCTTTACCCTAAGCTGACGACAGCACATCCATCTGTTCTCTTTTCCTCCTTGCCCCTATTGGAACCTGCTTCTCTGCTAAAGATATTAAAATCCGCCAAGTCACTCCCACCTTCCTCCCACTTATGCAATCTGAGCAGAACTCTGCCATTATCTCCACAACTTCAGTAAACATAACAATGACCCACCGGGTCTTCCTTCTTGCAATAAACAAGTAACTTTCCCCCAAGAACCATTTGATAGAAAGCTGAAGATCTGAGGTCCTGTTACCTCCATTTGCTGAGAGTACTTCCTACGTAACTGCAGTACAACCATTAAAATCAGGATATTAACCTAAATGGCCTCTGATAATGCAAAGGAATGGAGTTCAAGATCATATATTGCATTTACTTGTTAGGTCTCTTTAGTCTTTTTCAACCCAGAAGAGTTAGGCTTTCCTTGACTTTATAACCTTGATAGTTTTGAAAATTACCAAAAGTTATTTCTTAGACTATCCCTCAATGTGTGGTTGTCTGATGTTTTCACATGAATAGATTTAGTTTTTACTTGGGCGGGGTTGGGTTGTTTTTTTTTTGTGGATTGCCAAAAGAAGACACCACAGAAGTGATGCTGTAATTTTGAGGGTTGTGTTCCTTTGATCATTTGTGCATCCTTGGTTTCTCCTCCTCCCTTTGTGTTTTATAAATATTTTGTGGAGTAATACCCTGAGCTATATAAATAGTTCATCAAACTTTTGCCCATTTTAGCATTCTTTAAAATTTCTTCCTAATGATGACTGCCAAATGATTTTTTTTAATCCCCTCTTTTTCTTCTACATTTATTAGTGAGCATTCTAAGAAGGTAGGATATTCTCATTTACTTACTTATCGTTTGTTTATAGCAGTGGTTCTCAACCTTTCTAATGCCGTGACCCTTTAATACAGTTCCTCATGTTGTGGTGACCCCCAACCATAAAATTATTTTTGTTGCTACTTCATAACTGTAATTTTGCTACTGTTATGAATCATAATGTAAATACCTGATATGTAGGATGTACTTTCATTGTTTCAAAGGGGTTGTGACCCACAGGTTGAGAACCACTGGTTTATAGGGACCTGGGCACACAGATTTGATACTATTCAGAGAGTCGTGACCTATTGCTGCTACGGTTATTTTGATGGTGAAACTGTCCCAGGTTTGGCCAGTGCTGGCTTCTGTGCCCTTTGGACACGTCCCCATCTCTGGCTTATCTTGTATTTCCCCTGCCCAGCCCCAGATCAGCCCTTTACGAATAGGTGTGCCCATGGCTGCTGGATACCACCACTCCCAGGCCCAACAGTGGACACGGCAAGAAAATATACATAACCATGAGACCTAATAGAGATGTCTGCTGTGTTCTGAATGTTTGTGTCCCCTGCCTCAAATTCATATGTTGAACATATGAATTCCATCCCCTAAAGAAAAGGTGTTAGTGGATGGGGCCTCTGGGAGGTGTTTAGGGCATGAGGGCTGGGGACTAGTACTAATATTAAAAAGGCTCACACAAGCTTGTTCACCCCTTCTGCCCTCTACATGAGGATGCAACAAGAAAATGCTATCTATGAGCCAGGAAACAGGCCTTCACCAGACACTGCATCTGCTGGCATCCTGACCGCAGACTTCCCAGCCCCTAGAACTGTGAGAAATAAGTTTCTGTTGCTTGTACACCACCCAGTCTGAGGTATTTTGTTAAAGCGGTCCTCACTGACTGAGACAATGTCTAATGTCTTGCTCCCAAGAAGCAGGGAGGCTTCAGCATCAGCAAAATCTCCCAGGGTCCTGGTCTTTCTTTTCTTCCTAACCCACAATCATAGGGCTGCAGAGCAGGGGATGTCCCAGCTCCCAGAGGGCCTGCTCCTCTTCTAAAGCCTAGTTCCATCTGAGAGCATCGTCGCTGCCATACTTCTGTGTGTCTGCTTCTAACTTCCAGCTTCAGAGGTGGACTTTCAGAGTCCCTGAGCCCTAGGCCGCCTGAGTCCTGCCCTTGACACAATTCTATGCCAGCTCCCAGAAGCTGGAACCCAGAATGGCACAGAGAACCTACTTGTTCCAGAGAAGAATTTGTCCATTGAAAAAATAGCACCAAATAGGATTTATATTTTTAATAATGATGATCCTTTTTTCCCCCTACATTAATCTCTAATAGATAGCTAGATAGCAAAGTGACATATGCTTTTTCAGTTTGTGGGGGGTGGTATTTTGGTCCCAAGGTCCATTCTTTTCAGCTAGCCCTGCATTTCTGAGCTTCTTTCCTTTCTCTACCTCTGAAGCCACAGTTTCCTAAAAGCACCATCACTATGCTTCCTCTATTGTTTTGTGTGGCTTCCATCTCCAGAAGCACCTGTCCACCTGGGTAACACAAGAGCACACATAAATATTCTGGTTCCTATTACCTCCTACAGGAAACTGGTAAGGAATGAGACCACAGGGTACACGGAAGAGCCACTCAGGGAACCAGTGATCAGAAGTCACACTCAACCCGTTTTAGATGTCTTCTGCTTTTTAGAAATTCCCATATCCGTTAATAATAGTTACAAAATGACACATCCCACCACTGTGCTGTGCTGCAAATCCACATTATTTAAGAATAAATAAATGAGCTTGAGTTGGCTCTGCCTATTTTTGTTGTAGAGGAGTGAGGCCTTCGTGACTGTTGTTTCCAACAAGAATCCATTCTAGTCAAAGCTTCCCTTTCTATTTGAGTGATTTTTCACTCTTTGTGATTACAAATCACTCTTGAGAAAGTGATGCTGGTACAGAGTCCCCCTGCCTCCGAGGGGATGGAGGTGCAGAGAAATACACAAACAGAATTGTGTGTATAATTTCATGAGACATCAGGTGAAGAACTGATGTTAGCCCATTGTGCCAATATGTGCCAGTGAATTACCCATGTTACTCTGAGTGACAAAGATTTAGAGCAGGGTCAACACATTTTCTTCTATAGAAACAGATAATCATATTTTAGGCTTTGGTGAGCCATACAATATCTATCATAATTATTAAACTCTGATATTGTAGCAGAGTATAGTCATAGACAACACATAATAAATAGGCATGCTTGCATTTCAATAAAACTTTATTTATAAAAACAAGAGATGGGTTGCATTTGACCCCAAGGTTATATTAAAAGTTTTCACTTTCAGGCTAGCATAAGGGGTATAATAGCAAATCATAAAACTAAACTCAGTTTTGAATTTTTTAAGGGTTTACATTTCTTTTTATCACAAGTTTATCATATTCACTTTGTTATTTTCTTAACCAACAATCCCATTTACTACATTCTTTTCCACTGAATAATTTGTTATCAAAGACCCACCATTCCATTTTCCAGCCAACATAACAAGACTCAGAATAAGTCCACATTATGCATTTCCTGAAAGACCCTGTGTGGCCTGATTTTCTAACTTACAGCACTGTTCTATTAACTGACAGCTGACCACATACCAAACAAACACTGAACACATTCTTTTGCATTCCCAGTGGCCCATTTCTCTTCTGGAGGCTGCTGTCATTGCTTGAACAAGCCTGGCAGCTGTCACACTCATGCCAATGGTCACAAGGGCTTTGTTTCCCTGGAGACTTGTCTTCACAAAAATTAGGACCTGCACAAGGCTCTTCTCTGGCCTCCCCCTTCCTGAGTGTCAAGGGGTCAAATGCTTGACTGTTAAGTGCTTCTGTGAGTGAACTTCACTGAGTCTCTTCCTGTTTCATGACTGGGGCTGGCAACCCCTCCAACTATAGCAACCTGACTCCATGGAAGAGAGGTGGTATAGATAGGTTTTCTCCCAAGTGTCCTGAATTTTAAAATTCAGACCTGGCCAAGTGCTTGTCAACCTTATGTGTAGAAATGATTTGAGAATGCTGGTCATGTATGAAGAGCATCTCAACAACCATCACTGACTGACAGAGAAAACTATTTTCTTTCAAATCATGCACGCTCTGCAGAAAAGCCAGCTCTCGCCAGAAATGACTTAGGTTGATGGTGTGTTTCAAGGCATTTTCCCTGGTTTCTCAAGGCTCACCAAGTTAGATAATAACATTTTTTAGAATTGTTGGCTATTGGTAAAAAACCTACAATACCACCATTCTAGAAAAACAGTATGGTGGTTCCTCAAAAAATTAACAAGAACTACCATGTGATCCAGAAATTCCACTTCTCCGTTTATACTCAACAGAATTGAAAGCAGGATCTTGAAGACACACTGGTACATCTATGTTCATAGTAGCATTATTTATAATAGCTAAAACATGAAAAAACCCTACATGTGCACAGACAGGTGAATAGATAAGCAAAATGTCTCCAAACAAGAATATTATTTAGCCTTAAAACAGCAGGAAATTTTGATACACTATAACAGGGCTGAATCTTGAGGGCAGCATGCTGAGTGGAATAAGCCAGTCACAAAGAAACAAATACTTTACGATTCCACTCACATAAGGTACTTAATCAAAATGATAGAGTCAGAAAGCAGAACAGTGGTTGCAGGGGCTGGAGGAGGGGCAATGAGGAGTTATTATTTAATGTGTATAGAGTTTGAAAAAAGTTATGGAGTTGGATGGTAGTGATGGTTGTATAACATTATGAATGTATGTACTACTGCTGATCTGTACACTTCCAAGTGGTTAACATGATAAGTGTTATATGTATTTTACCACAATAAAAATAAATAAACAAGGAAAAATAAACAAGAAAGAGAGGAGAAAAGCACTGATAGCATCTAGGGGTCTTAAAAGCAAATGTTTAAAACTCTGCAAGGCACAAATGATGCTTGTCATTTTATATGAAAACCAAAGTCAAATTCATGAATGAACTACCTTTACAAAATCTCACACAAGTCACCTGAGAGCAGTTATGAGAAACAGAACATTGAGGAATCATGAAACCAAGCCCTACTGCCATCCTTGGCCATGGCAAGAGGAAACTACTCATTCCCTCCACCTTGTGGAGTGAGTCCACGGGCTCTGGAGGTTTCCATGTAATTGTTGGTTATTATTATTTATGTGTAAGAAACATGTTTGGGACTGTAGGAAATTGCAGTAGCACTGTTTTGATCTAAAAGGTAAGCTTATTCTTTGAAACTACTAGCACAAACAAGCTAATGAATTATTCACTTTTTATCTACTCAATAACTCTGGGGCTTATGAGAGAGTAAAAGCAATGAGAACATGGGTCGGTAGGGCACATGTGCTTAAAATCTGTATCTGTAATGAGGGCGAAAAGATGCAAAGAAACTTGGTTTATCAACAGAATTGTAAAATGCATTTTAACCTGTTTTTAAAGGCTCTGATGACCTTTAGATATTCACAATGGCCTTGCTAAAAAATAAAAGGCATTTATTACTACTCAACCTAGTAATTAACAATTTATACAGGGTAAGTAACAAAGACCCTATTTCATTCATTCTGCTCCCTCTCCCAAGGGGCATAAACAGACACAGGACTGAAGATGTTGGTGGCACTGTGGGATTTGTACACAAGTAGGGAGGCTAGGGCAGGATGATTTTCTTATTCATTTGTAGAGGTGTCAGTTTGGCAGTGCTATATAAGAAGGGAGACACTAGAGATCTCAGATAAAACTCATTAGACAATGAAGTCGGCTGACTTCATGTGACCCATCTCTCGCAGAGCCCACACACTGGCCATGCCAACTGGGCACATGGTGTCTACCACTCAGGCCACCACTCAAATGCACTCCAGACGCCTAGGAGCTTTTGTGCTAGAAGACATTAGTCTTTCTTCTAGTTAGGCCTGGAAGTCGAAAGTTTATAGTCAAAAGTTTGCTTCCCTGGAAGCAAGGTTTAAAAAGTCTTTATATCACTTTATTTTAAATGGGTAGATACATTGGTACCTTAAGACATCCCTGAGTTTATGTGAAGTCAATACTCCACCAAAATGAAGTTACGGATGGCCACCTACAATACACTCACAGTCCCCACTCTTCAATGGGTAGGCTCCTCTTGGCAGAGGCAGCCCATATGAGAGTATTCCAGGTTAAACCATTCCTTTCTATAATCACTTTCATTTGATGAACTTGAGTGTAAGTCTGTTCAAAAATTTAGCCAATGCTGATTGCCATGGTCCCAAAATGCATATATTGAAATCCAATCACCAATGTGAAGGTACCAGGAGGCAGGGCTTTAGGGAGGTGATGAGGTCATGAAGGTGGAGCCCTCATAAACGGGGTTAGTGCCCTGATAAGATAGGCCCAAGGGAGCTCAGGTACTTCTTTCTACCATGTGAGGACACAGCTAGAAGATGCCATTTGTGAACCAGGAAACAGGCCCTCATCAGACACTAAATCTGACTTGATCTTGGGCTTCACAGAGTCCAGAACCATGAGAAATGAGTTTCTGTTGTTTATACACCAGCCAGTCTATAGTACTTTGTTATGGCAGACATAAAGGGCAAGGCATGCCCATTGTAATTATGATACAACCATGCTCTTTCAGTCTTGTCTTCTCCCCAACCTAACATCTCAGAAAAACTACCCTGACGAGCAGCCATGGTATCTTGAAATAAAAAGTCAAAGGCACAGTAATCATTTATTACCAAATGAGAGGCTCCCTACTCATCCCATGTGGCCATGCAATCTCACCTACTCCAATCACTCTCACTGCTGCTTCAGGCCTCTGCTCCTGCTGCTCCTGCTGCTGAGTTTCTCCCTACTTCCTTCCACCAGGATCTGGACAATCCTGTGGTACAGAGATGGAGGGAAGGGGAGAGGTGGAGGGAAGGGGAGAGGTGGAGGGAAGGGGAGAGGTGGAGGGAAGGGAGAGATGGAGGGAAGGGGGAGGTGGAGGGAAGGGGAGAGTGGGAGGTCCCAAACACACACTCAATCAGCACCCGCTC
>NW_003852422.1:13867178-13885123 GCF_000181295.1 Otolemur garnettii | reverse complement strand
CACAGACAGGTGAATAGATAAGCAAAATGTCTCCAAACAAGAATATTATTTAGCCTTAAAACAGCAGGAAATTTTGATACACTATAACAGGGCTGAATCTTGAGGGCAGCATGCTGAGTGGAATAAGCCAGTCACAAAGAAACAAATACTTTACGATTCCACTCACATAAGGTACTTAATCAAAATGATAGAGTCAGAAAGCAGAACAGTGGTTGCAGGGGCTGGAGGAGGGGCAATGAGGAGTTATTATTTAATGTGTATAGAGTTTGAAAAAAGTTATGGAGTTGGATGGTAGTGATGGTTGTATAACATTATGAATGTATGTACTACTGCTGATCTGTACACTTCCAAGTGGTTAACATGATAAGTGTTATATGTATTTTACCACAATAAAAATAAATAAACAAGGAAAAATAAACAAGAAAGAGAGGAGAAAAGCACTGATAGCATCTAGGGGTCTTAAAAGCAAATGTTTAAAACTCTGCAAGGCACAAATGATGCTTGTCATTTTATATGAAAACCAAAGTCAAATTCATGAATGAACTACCTTTACAAAATCTCACACAAGTCACCTGAGAGCAGTTATGAGAAACAGAACATTGAGGAATCATGAAACCAAGCCCTACTGCCATCCTTGGCCATGGCAAGAGGAAACTACTCATTCCCTCCACCTTGTGGAGTGAGTCCACGGGCTCTGGAGGTTTCCATGTAATTGTTGGTTATTATTATTTATGTGTAAGAAACATGTTTGGGACTGTAGGAAATTGCAGTAGCACTGTTTTGATCTAAAAGGTAAGCTTATTCTTTGAAACTACTAGCACAAACAAGCTAATGAATTATTCACTTTTTATCTACTCAATAACTCTGGGGCTTATGAGAGAGTAAAAGCAATGAGAACATGGGTCGGTAGGGCACATGTGCTTAAAATCTGTATCTGTAATGAGGGCGAAAAGATGCAAAGAAACTTGGTTTATCAACAGAATTGTAAAATGCATTTTAACCTGTTTTTAAAGGCTCTGATGACCTTTAGATATTCACAATGGCCTTGCTAAAAAATAAAAGGCATTTATTACTACTCAACCTAGTAATTAACAATTTATACAGGGTAAGTAACAAAGACCCTATTTCATTCATTCTGCTCCCTCTCCCAAGGGGCATAAACAGACACAGGACTGAAGATGTTGGTGGCACTGTGGGATTTGTACACAAGTAGGGAGGCTAGGGCAGGATGATTTTCTTATTCATTTGTAGAGGTGTCAGTTTGGCAGTGCTATATAAGAAGGGAGACACTAGAGATCTCAGATAAAACTCATTAGACAATGAAGTCGGCTGACTTCATGTGACCCATCTCTCGCAGAGCCCACACACTGGCCATGCCAACTGGGCACATGGTGTCTACCACTCAGGCCACCACTCAAATGCACTCCAGACGCCTAGGAGCTTTTGTGCTAGAAGACATTAGTCTTTCTTCTAGTTAGGCCTGGAAGTCGAAAGTTTATAGTCAAAAGTTTGCTTCCCTGGAAGCAAGGTTTAAAAAGTCTTTATATCACTTTATTTTAAATGGGTAGATACATTGGTACCTTAAGACATCCCTGAGTTTATGTGAAGTCAATACTCCACCAAAATGAAGTTACGGATGGCCACCTACAATACACTCACAGTCCCCACTCTTCAATGGGTAGGCTCCTCTTGGCAGAGGCAGCCCATATGAGAGTATTCCAGGTTAAACCATTCCTTTCTATAATCACTTTCATTTGATGAACTTGAGTGTAAGTCTGTTCAAAAATTTAGCCAATGCTGATTGCCATGGTCCCAAAATGCATATATTGAAATCCAATCACCAATGTGAAGGTACCAGGAGGCAGGGCTTTAGGGAGGTGATGAGGTCATGAAGGTGGAGCCCTCATAAACGGGGTTAGTGCCCTGATAAGATAGGCCCAAGGGAGCTCAGGTACTTCTTTCTACCATGTGAGGACACAGCTAGAAGATGCCATTTGTGAACCAGGAAACAGGCCCTCATCAGACACTAAATCTGACTTGATCTTGGGCTTCACAGAGTCCAGAACCATGAGAAATGAGTTTCTGTTGTTTATACACCAGCCAGTCTATAGTACTTTGTTATGGCAGACATAAAGGGCAAGGCATGCCCATTGTAATTATGATACAACCATGCTCTTTCAGTCTTGTCTTCTCCCCAACCTAACATCTCAGAAAAACTACCCTGACGAGCAGCCATGGTATCTTGAAATAAAAAGTCAAAGGCACAGTAATCATTTATTACCAAATGAGAGGCTCCCTACTCATCCCATGTGGCCATGCAATCTCACCTACTCCAATCACTCTCACTGCTGCTTCAGGCCTCTGCTCCTGCTGCTCCTGCTGCTGAGTTTCTCCCTACTTCCTTCCACCAGGATCTGGACAATCCTGTGGTACAGAGATGGAGGGAAGGGGAGAGGTGGAGGGAAGGGGAGAGGTGAAGGGAAGGGGAGAGGTGGAGGGAAGGGGGAGGTGGAGGGAAGGGGGAGGTGGAGGGAAGGGGAGAGGTGGAGGTCCCAAACACACACTCAATCAGCACCCGCTCCTTTTCCTTGCACCCTTCCCCGTAATTCCTTACTGAACATTTGCTAGATAGTAGGCCCCATAAGTACTTGCTGCCGCCTACCCAGCTTTGAGAAAATACTTGGTGCGTGACAGGTGTTCCATACATTCTAGTAAACTTGTAGAAACATTTTTGAAAGAAGCACCAGGCACAGAAATAGTAATACTGTTTCTCTCTTCTTCAGTAGTAAGAAAGCCAGACAAAGCAGTGTGCTGATGTCCAGAAGCAATGACCTTCCCAAAGAGAGAGAGAGCGCTTGATCAGATTAATGGCCTAAATAGGAAATTTACTAGTCATAATGTGAATCTCAGTTCTTGTCACCAAATAGCTACATGGCCTTATGCAAGTCATTTGACCTTATTGAGTATCTGTTTCCTCCCCTGTGATCAGGCACAGTCAGATCTACCTCAAAATAGTGAGTGTTCTGAGGATTCAATGGCTGTAACTAGCCCAGGATGAGCCAGAGGGCATAGAGCAGATGCTCAACAAACACTGGTGTTCTTCACCCGCACTTAGAGTCTAACTTCACTATTGGGAACAACTATAACATTGCCAACAAGAAAACAGAACTTTCGGGCTTTCAGAATTAAATTAAAAGAAAGAAATGGAGAGAAAAGCACAAGAAAGAGAGACCAGAGGAAGATTTAAAAGCAAAAATATATTTAAAAGACCAGCAAAACGTTATCACACAAGCAAATCAGGCCTTGGGAAATGCACTATTTCTGTTTGCATTTGCATGGGGTCCTGCTTTTTGGTGGATGACTGGGAACTTCCACTGTATGACAGACAGCTCTGCTCTGAAATAAGCTTGGTACTGTTACAGTCAGAGCTGGTAAAACAGGGGCAAACGTCTCTCAGCTCAGAAAAAATTCCCACGAGTGTCCTTGAATCTGTTAACTATGCAGAAGTGATTTTGAATCCGGGAAAAATACAGGCATTGCATAATTCTGCCCCGAGGCTTACTCTCAAAGTCACTACCCAAACCATGGTGTAAACATTTATTTTTCTTAAGACACACCTCAGAGAAAGTGAATAACTGACAGCCATTAACAAGAGTCGTGCCTCTGAAATGACCACTAGGGTTTCCCACAGATGTGGTCGCAAAGTTGACATGTCCAAAGTGGAATTCTTGGTCTTCCCCCTCCACTCCCAAACCTGCTCCTTGGACAGCTGACCCGGTCACTGAATGAATGGCCCAGCCTTCCCTCTCCCTCATCCCTCCCCCTGGAATTGCTGATGTCTTTTTCCTCTTCACTTCCTCTGAGTCTGCGCTGAACTATCACTTTCTTAAGAAGACTTTCCTTGACTGCCTTTTTACAAATTGCAACGTCTCCCCACACCCTCTTTTCCCTTTCTTTGATTATTTTTCTCCAGACACAGAACATCTCCTGACACTTTCGAAAATCAAATCTACTTACTTGATTTTGCTTGGAGTCACCAGCTGTCTCCCTGCCTAAGCCCCACATGTGTTTATTCAGTGCCACATTCCCAACACCTAGAACTGTGCCTGGCACACACCAGACACTTGATTTGAAAACGGCCACTGGGCTTCTCCGTGTCAGCCTGAGGGAGAAGGAAGAACGGGCTCCCACTGACTCTGGTCCGTCTCTCTCTCACCCCGTCTCTCTGACCCACCACACCAGCTAAGGTTTTCTAGCTTAGAAACCGTTCCAGCTTATAGAAACCTTTCAAGGTTTCTCAATGTTTTTGCAACAGATGTTGATGCTCCCACTATTTTTCTACCCATTAATAGTGACACTATTGTTTAAACAACCATATCCTAAGAGAGAAACTCTACATTTATATGTCAGATATAGTCAAAGAAAAAAAAGGTTAGTACTACTCCATTATCATCACTTTCCACTAAATAAAAGCAGAAATCAGTCAACAGATCAGCAAGTCACATCCACATCCTGAGCACACACAGCGCCCTGGTCTCTGCACGGACCACGCTGGACACAGCTACATTGCTGAGGCATCTTTGAAGAGCAGCAATGGACAGAACTGCAGGTAGGTCTGTGCAGGGCTAAGGGTTCTGTCAAGATGCCCAGTGGTCAGCAGCCCAGGGCTGAGGGGGGAAGTAGAAGCTGTGACCAGAGTCAGAAGAAGCTCACAGAAGGAAGAGGTGTGTGTGTGGGGGGGGTCCTGCCCAGCAGGAGCTGATGTGCAGATGGAAAAACAGGGCTCAGTCCAGGAGGGCACAGGAGCTGGGGGAGGAGAGAAGTTCGCTAAACTCTGTCCTGTCCTTCCGTCTCCTGCCAGCAGCCCAACTCAGCCTGAAGCCAGAGAGTGAGGAGAGCAGGGTGCTGCCCAGAGGTCAGTGAAGACTGAGAAAGATCTAGAGGGGTGAACAGTATCAGCTCATCCCATTATCTGTTGGAGACCCCGGACTCCTGAAGCCCAGGAGGGGGCCCAGAGAGGCCCCAAGTATTCCTTACTTCCTTTCTTCCATCAGCTGCTGATCCCTGGGAGTGGAGAGCTGGGCCTGTGCCAACCTGTGCTGTAGTCCCTCTCCTCATTCTGTAGAGAGAAGGACATCAGGGGAGTTCTGCCATGAGGGTGGGGAGGAGTTAACAACTCATAACCTAAGCACTGAAGTCCCTTGTCCAACTAACGACTTTCCACTAACAAGATGTTTGAACCTTGTTATCTCTTAATGCCCCTCCTCTGTAAAATGTGAAAACTCAGAAAGCATCACTTCAAACAGTTGCTGGGTGATACAATGAGACTAGACTATGTGCGCACAGCCTGTGGCGTGTTATCTGGCACAGAATACCCACTTGAGAGCAGAATGCTATCATTATCATCTTTGCAATGCTCATCATTTCCCTTATGTGGTTTTAAGTAAAACTGGTGAAAGAATTAAATTTCCTTCAGCATTATCTAAAATTATTCTATATCCTTCAAATAATTATTTTCTACTCTCAGAAAGTAGAGATAAAAATAATACAAGTGGCTGTAATGATCACCACCAAACTTGGGCAACAGCTCTAATCACTAAAAACATTCAAGTTACTAAAAGGCAGAAGCAAGCTACATACACTTGATTAGAGAATAAGAATTCTGTACTAAGGGAATTTTGGAAAAAGAAGATCTCAGTTGGGACCATTTTTTATGAAAAGTATAAATTCATGACAACAAAATAAACCTAGTCGTGAATACCTCCCTAAAACCAGTGGGGTTAAAAATATACGATTTTATACTTTATCCAAAGTGCTTCTCTGAGCTCAGGGGTCTGATGAAAGCTTATTCAGGCTATCACTTTGCATTTGCACTCACCAACCCTGAGGCTATGAGATCCCCAGGTACTAAGGAGGCTCCATGCAGGCAGGGCCCACTGATGGAACAGCACAGCCCCAAGGATACAGAAGCTTCCAATTACAAAGTTTGCTTTGATACATGATTGACTATGCTGCCTATCAGACAAGAGAACCACAGCCCCTCCCCAGAGGACCATTGGCTGCATCAGCCAATCACTGTTCTCTGCTTCGTACACAAGATCCTCCACTGATATCCACTGTTAGAAGAAATATCTTATGAGGTGACTCTGCTTGGTGCAAATAACTATTTGATGTCTCACGGTGATGACCTACCAGAAACAGGCTTTATCCACCCAAATCCTCCTTCCCCAACACTAACTACTTTGTATCCATATTTTAAATCAAATTTTAAATCACTGGAGTCCTTGACAAGAGTGTCCACTTTGCATAAACACTGTATCTACAGCCTAGCCCCTGCCAATGGTAGATGCCCAACAAATGTCTACTGAAGGGAGGAGGGAGGAAGGAAAAGAGAAGAAAACACTTAGCAAATTCCTGAGCTGCCCCTTCCAGGGCTATGATGAGGCTCTGATGAGAAACCAGGAACTGTGCCTAGTTTTCAACACGCCCTATCTAATCCGTATAATAGCCCTATGGGAGGATATATCCTTTGCCCATGCTACAGATGAGGAAATGGAGGTACAAGTAAGTTAAACAACTTCCTGAGTGTCCTTCAGACAGTAAGTGTCAGAGCCAAGAGTTAAACCCAGACAACATAATCCAGACCGTCAAGTAGTCACCCAAATTCACCTAAGGCAGCCTTAAGAAAGCCAAGTCTTAATGTTCCCATTTATAGTTCAGAAAAAATAGTTCCCATTGGTTAAATAACCTGTAAGAAGTTGCAAAGCCAGTGCCTCTGTTTGGTCATTATCTTAGCATCCTAGACAATCAGACCCCATCTGTTCCTATACAGTAGTGCATGAATATAACAAGCTTACTCTATGGACTTTCTACCACCTTTCCACCTCAACCTGGAAGCCTCACTAAAAATATAACAGCAACATCTGCACAGCACCTTGTGATTTATTAAAGCAATTTTATCTATAATAGACTCCCTGTGACATACATAAGGCAGATGACGTCACCTGCTGTCAAAGCCCAGGGCAGATCCTGCCCCGGGCGACATCTCTGCTCACAACACCCAGGAACACAAGGAAGGCAGCAATGGCAATTTTAAAAGACCATGGCTTCTGCAAACAGTGGTTCCAAGGGAGAAATTTCAAAATAATTACTTTCTCCTCCAAACTGGAGATATAAGGATATAGGAATAAGTAAAAACAATATTTACCAATTCTCAAGGGGCTCTACCCTTTGAGGAGAAAGCCTAGATGCCTCCCTTTTCTCTCCCTCACTATAGCTTTTTTACAACCTCTGGAGAATAAAAAGAGAAAAGTGTTGGGTGACTGGAATTGGGTTTGCCATCAGGGCACACCAATCTTTTTGTTAAACATGCTCAGGAGAGCTGGGTAACTGATACTTTTGCATTTCTTGCAGAATTACACCATAGCTCATAAACTAATCTGTGCATATCACTGAAAGATAGCAGAGTCCTGGACAGACCATTTCCTCCCCAAATTCAAAAGTACATCTAGATTGCCAGTCTTCAAAGAGAAAAGATTTATAATCTTATTTAGGAGATACCACACCTCCACAGTGGTGCCAACCTGGGCAGCCCACTGCAATCACCTGAGAAGCTGTAAAAAATTCCAGTGCTCTGGACTGACTTCCAGAGGTTCTGATTTAATTGTCCTGAGGCACATCCTGGGCATCTGAACTCTAAAAGCCCTCTCAGTACCTCTATTAACTACGCAGGGTTGAGACCCACAGCCACAGTAGACAGCTACATGCTCATCTAGAAAGGGGCCTCACAGGTGCTAATGACCGGGAATGATTTCACGATTAAGAATAACTCCATAACATGGGTTTAAAATTTTCAGACACAAACTGTTCCCCGTCTAAGTAAAAAGTCTTTATCCTGGTCTTCCTGACTTACCTTAACCAACTTAATCTGAAATCTAGATGAATATTTAAAAAAAAATCCATTTTAGAAGTAATCACATCTATGTAGTACTTTGAGATTTATAAGTATGTAAGATACAATGTCACATTTAGCCATTACAAGATAGGTAAGTGTATTAATGTCCTACTGTTGACATAACACACTATCACAAAAAGTGGTTTAAAACAACAGGAATTTATTCTTTTACAGGTCTGGAGGCTAGATGTCTGAAATTAGCATCCTGGGGCTACCGTGAAGGTGACAGCATGGCTGTTTTCTTCTGGAACCTCTGAAGGGAGAATTGCTTTCCTTGCCTCTTTCAGCATCTAGTGACTGCCCACATTCCCTGGCTTGTGGGCCCCTCCTCAGGTTCCTTCAAACTCTTGCTTCTCTCATCACATCTACTTGGCCTCTTCTGCCTCTTTTCTTAATCAACATCCTCATGGTTACATTGGGCTCACTCAGATAAGTCCAGGATAGCCTACCACTTCAAGGTCCTTAACCTAATTACTTCCACAACATCCCTTCTGCCACATTAGTAACATAGTCATAGGTTCTAGGGATACAGATGAGGGTATCTTTGGGGGCTGTTATTCAGCCTCCCACAGAGTAAGGCAGAGGCCACCACCGTTACTGCTGTGCCCTTCTCCCCTGCTCACCATGCCCCCCCTATTTTCACCATGCCCATTTTTCAACTGCAGAGACTCGGGCCCAGCGTTGCAGGGCTCGCCCACATTCCACAAGTGACATTGGGCCAAACTCACACCTAATTTTATAACTGCCAGCCCCACTTTCTTCCTGCTGCTCCTTGTAGCCTCCTCACAGTAAGGAGGTGTTTGCAATTTTGTTTTGTCTTCCAGGCTTTCACCATATTGACAACAAGGAGTGTTTTTACCTCTGTTCTTTGGGAAATACATGCCAAATGGAAACCAGCTACACTTTTCCCTACCGTTCAGCAGAACTGGCAAGCCCAATGAGGCAGTCCTGTCACAGACAACGATGTCACGAGCATCTGAGAGATCAGTCACACAAGAAAGCATATTGGGAAGAAAGCAGCAAGCACCCAGTCTTTAGAGGGCAAAACCATCTGAACTCGCGGAGACACGTGTGCACAGGGACAGCCCCAAGTGTCCTCCGTGCTTAACACAATCCATCAAAGTTACACAGACCGCCATCCTCTCACTGACTTCCCATCTTCCCATGGTTCCTTCCCCTCTTCCTTTCCACTGAGGGAACTAACGAGGGCTCGGGGATGGTGTCCGGAGTCTCAGCTGGTCGTCTTCCGGCACGGGGTGTTATGTTAGCTGTGGCAATCCAGAAGCAGTGACTGAGATTTCCTACATGAGGGATGTTCTACCATGATGGTCATTTTTCTGCAGAGAACTTGGAATTTCATCTTCTCCTTTCTCTAACACAACAGGGAGCGGAGCATCCAGTGCTGAATCATAACCACTTTAACAGTGGGAAAAAATAAGCAAGCCAAGAAAGCTCACCACCAAGCATGTATTATTTTGCCTATGCCTGTGATCAATCTGATGTGAAAATGGAGGGAAGGAAAAAAAATCAATGCTGCCTCAGAATGCAACTGGCCTAATGGCAGCTGGTTACATGGTTTTCCCCAACTACAGACAATTCATCAACTCTGTCCCCAAACTAGGAAATGACAGCAAATAGGGCTTCTAAAGGTCATGTGGAAGAATTCAAACAACCAGAATATCATATTTTAAATAAGCTAATGGTGGTGGGGAGAAGGGGATATTGCCGGCTTGTGTTCATGCCAGATCCATGCTCTGAAGTGCTCATCTTATACAACTATAACCACGTATGGAATGATTTTTAAGGAGCAGCAAGACTCCCTGATATCTAAAGAGGCAGTCACAGTCACCAATTCAGAAAAGTAAACCAATGCATTTTAAGGCTGGCACTGTCTGGGAATTCTGGTTCATCAGGAGTCACCATAGAAATGTAATAAAATTAGGATGTTTTGTCCCATGCCCTCATTATTTTGACAATATCGCAGCCTCCAAAATAAGCTGGCTTAACTAAAAGAAAGTACATCTACTAAGTATTCATGATTCCACATACTTTAATACAACTACTTCCTACATGTAGGTATTAAAAGAGCCCTGGGCTCTAGTCTGGCCTCTGCCACGAGCTCACTGTGTCATCCTGGGCCAGGCACTCAGCTTCTCTGGGTGTCAGGGCTCCCCTCCACAAGGTGAGGCTGGACAAGATGACCTTCCAAGGTCTTTTCCAATTCTGATTCTAAAAGCTTCCAAAAGATCCATTAATAAAACTCACCAGCTGATTTCTGTCTGAAATTAAATTCTAATTGAGTTAGTGAGTAAAGTGATAACGATGAAGCCAACGTTCAAGACTCTTAAAAACTAAATGCTGGAGGGCGGTGCCTGTTGTTCAAGGAGCAGGGCGCCAGTCTCATATACCGGAGGTGGTGAGTTCAAACCCGGCCCCAGCCAAAAATTGCAAGGAAAAAAACCCTAAATGCTGGAGAGCACAAATAAACTAGAAAACAACTTGGTGAAATATACAAGTTCTTCCCCTGGGAAAGTTACAAAGCCGGGGGGCGGGGGGGTCCCAAGAGTTTACTTCAAAGACACCTATTGGGAGTTCCTCTGCCAGAGAGGCCTCTGCCTTCACACCACCTCCTGCACTCGCGGCTCCCATGAACAGGCACGGAAGGGAGGGGGACCCTTCCTCTGGCCATCGAGGATACAGTGCTGCCTTCCAGGTCACTGTGCTCCGGGGATAGCTACTCCTTGGAGATGGAAACTGGAGTGTTCAGGAGATGTGCCACCCCTTCCTCCCACTGTCCTCATTCATCTACATCTTTTCTGCAGAGAGTGGAGGAGGTGGCAATCTTTGCACTCTCGAGGGGTCTGCAAAGTTAAGCTACAGAAAATGAAAAGTAAATTCACAGAGCTATTGACTTCTCTTGGCATTTAGTTCCCTGAACAGCTAGCTCCCCGTAACAAATGTGCTTGCTTCAATGGGAGAGCCTAGGAAAAAAGTGACAAGAAAATTGAGGACTAGCCATAAAACTCATCTTCAAAAAGCCATAATTATCACAATAGTGTCACCTAAGCATTATTTACAAACACCCTTACACACAAATCCCTCCTCTTCTAGCAGCCCTCATCCAGATACGGTGCAATTGCTCAAGACAACATTTTAAATTAATTAAGTAGTAAAACAAGGAGGAACCACTATTTTTTAATCAAAACTCTGGAGTGAATATAATTAACATAGATGCAGGGGAGTAGGCATAAAAGAGTGAGAACCTAACTTTTGCCTTTGTGCTGACAATTCCTACTTAGCACTTGTATAATGTGCCAGTTTTCAGGCGTTATCCCCATGACCCCAGACCCTGTAAGAGGAAGAAAGTTTAGAAATTCTCCTGTTCTGTGAGTGAGAAAACTGAGACCTCAGGAAATTAAATCACTTGGCCAAAGTCAAGTCATAATAAAAACCCAGATCATCAAATCCCTTATTTCAATGCCTGCTCCAGAACACCCCATGCTAGGTCCAAATGATTTTATTTTGATGGTAACTAAAATAGTTTTTACATTAAAACCTGTCCAGTATTTTGCCTGAAACTTGTTTTTGAACCATTTAAGGCCTTAGAATATTCTGATCTGAACCTTGACAACACGAAGTAACTTTTGCAACAGCCACAAAAATGGCTTTCTGTCTACACCTAGCAACAGGCCAAAGAATGCTCCCCATAGCCTATTGTGATTGCTGTTATTTCTTTTCCGAACCTACCGTTCCTGCTTTTAAATGACAAACTTTCTGTTTGGTGGCCATGTTCTAATCACACTGGGGCACACCCCAGTTCTGTGTCTCTTGATCACCTGGCTAGTAATTAAAATATACTTGTGGCTTCTGTTCATCCTGCTTTTGGGTGATGGCCTATCACAAAACACCTTTCAGCTCAACCCTGTTAATCGATAGTCATTTAAAGTAAATTTGTCATGGAAGTGTATAAACACCTGCCTTCAAGAGTGTTTTCCAAAATAACACATTTGCCCTATGATTAGAAATAATCAGGCAATTAAAACAGCAGCAGCAGCAGCAGCAGCAAAAACAACCCTAGTCAAGGCTTAGGCAGTGGGGGTGAATTTAGCTTTATATTAGGGTCTTCTCCACTATTATCTATTGAAAAAAATGATGCAGGGCCACCTCTGGCAGGGGTGGGAAAGGCAGCTGTGGCTGTCTCTTCTCACAACCTCAGGAATCCCCCCTCCCCAGCCACCACAGGGCCACCTACCCCAGTCTCCAGGTCTAGACATCAAGGTGGTCTGGTGTGACCTTCTGGAACTCCACTGGGGACCCTCTGACTTCTAGCTTTGCTGTGCCATCCTGCCCAGGCTCCTGGACATTTGAGTCCTTTCTTGTTTCCTTAGCTCCCTGACACCTGCTAGACTCCTGCCAGCTCCTCCTTCCTCCAAACCACCTGTACCAGTCTCCCCGGCAACTCTATATGCTTGGACCAGGAGTCTGGGCTGACATCCAGCCACCTCCAGAAATATTCCCCCGATATGGTCTCCTAGGCTTCCCCTCACACCCCATTATCCCCAAGGGTGCCCCAGGCCCCAACTCACCTGCCCCAGTAGTACCCATCTGGGGTCTGGCAGTTCCTCAATGACCCTGTGCCTCATAGACTTTGCTCCTACAGAAATCCCTCATCCTAGCCTAAAATCTCTATTCCTGCAGCTGAAGCTAGAGAGCGGCTGTCCTCATTATCACCTCTCGCTACTTACTTGAGATCTGCCGGCGACCCGCATACAGCAACCTATTAATTGCCTTGCAGACACCATGATGCAGCAAATTCCTCTATTTTCACCAGAATGAGAAAATCGAAATCCCGTTTTAATAAGAAATGTGCTGAAGTTCAGTTGGCAGGACTGGGGCAAAACCAGGACTAAACCTGGGTCTCCTGGCTTCGTTCTGACTGTATGAATCATATTTGGGGAAACTCCATGGTTCTAACATGCCATCAGGTGACGTCAGGAACATACTATGGGAGGGCAGAGGAAGCACCTTCTGATGTGCCTGGGCCCATCTGATGTCCCTCAGCCACACCTGTGTTACAGACAAGGGTTGTCCACACCAAGCAGCACCAGTCATCGTGGCCATTCCGAAGCTACGGCACGCTTGTTCCGCCTCACAGGATGGGACAACGTGTGCATTTGCTCAAATTCCCACCTCAGTACTTCTGATAAAGTACTTCTTATTATTTCAAATAAACCTGGAAGGAATTTTGTACACCCCCTCAACCTTCCCAACCCCCCATCCCCCGGTACCATCTAAGCTTCTTGGTTTCAGGCTTTGTTGACTTAAATGAAACAGACAATAGAGTGTGAGAGGGCCCTGTGGTGCGAATTCAGATTTCAAGTTGCCTCAGAAATGCTGAATGACTTCCACAGACCTCATTCCCAGGTGTCCCCAAGTATGTCTCTGTGAGAAATTCATAAATGAATAATGGCCTGGATAAGAGTTCTGGAGAGAGTTGGGGGGAAGGAGGAGCTGCGTCTCTGTCCAGGGCACACGTGGTGCTTTCTGAGGAAGGGTGGGGACTACAGATTACACAACTATCCGAGCACACACGAGTGGGAAGACAGGTTGAATTGTGTCCCCCAGTACCTCAGAATGTGGCCTTCTTTGGAAATTGGGTCATTGCAAACAAAATTAGTTAAGGTGAGATTGGGCCCTTACTCCAACCTGAGAGATGTCCTTAAAAACAGAAGAGACACATGCAGAGAGAAGGCCACAGATGACAGAGGCAGAGAGCAAAGGGACGCGCCTGGGAGCCGGGAGTGCCTCGGACAGCCGCTGACACTGGAAGCTGGACAGGCCGGGAGGGGTTCTCCCCTCAGGGTCCAGAGGACTAGGGCCCCGGGGACACCGCAATGGTGGCCTCCCATCCTCCATAGCTGTAGGACAATGAAGTTCTATTGTTCGAAGCCGCCTAATTTATGGTACTTTCTCACAGCAGTCCTAGGAAACAAGCTTCCGAGGACAGAAAGACCTCTTGCTTTAGAAGCAGCACCAGACAGGAAAGGGAAAATACAGTCAGGCACCACATAATGGCATTTGGACAATGACAGACCACACATGCAATGGTCCCATGGGAGGATAACAGAGCTGCACATTTTCTGTTGCCTAGTGACATCCTAAGCATTGTGGCACCACAGCACAATGTGCTACTCACATGTCCCTGGTGCTGCTGGTGTAGACAACCCTATGCACATCCAGGTGGATCAAATCCAGCACATGAAACCTGCTCATGATCATACCCGATGGCTACTGGTTTATGTCTTTGCTCTGCTACATTTTTTATGGTTATTTTACAGTGTATCCCCTCTACTTATGTAAAAGAAAGTTAGCTGTAAGACAGCCTCAGGCAGTTCCTTCAGGAGACTGTCCAGAAGAAGGCATTGTTACTGCAGGGAATGTTATTGCCCCGGCAGACCCTCTAGAACAGTGTTTTTCAAGCTTTTTTAATCTCACAGCACACTCAAACCTATAGTTAAACTTCCACAGCACACTTAAATTATGCTGGTTAATATATATGTATATATTTATACATATATATATATATATATATATACTTACTGGTTAATATATATATATACTTACTGTGCTTTGAACTTCTTTTAAAAATAATTTAATTAATGGTCTTTAAAAATTCTTGTGGACACCTAAGATTCTCTCACAGCACACCAGTGGAAAATCACTGTTCTAGAAGTTGTCCATATCCCAAACCAACCCAATTCCTTGACCTTAAAACACTTGCTCTTGAAAAGCAGCCCCCTGATCATTTTCCATTGTTTGAGTACATAAGCCATAGACACAATCCACCAATCCCCCTACTAACTTTTTACATAGAAGGATCTTTGGGAAAACCTGAGCATATTTTCCAAGCTAGAAATATAAGGACTTTGGCCTTTACATTCTATCACATTTCGTGCTTCTAAATTCCTGCATGTGGCCATGTGGTCTGCTCACAACTGGCACACTGCACAAAGGTGAGTCTTCCTGACGCCAGCCTTCAGAGAGTGTTTGAGAGGCTGGAGGATCCACCTGCCTCATCTCACCTACAACGGGATGAGTCCTTTCTCCCAAGGGACACTCAACAAGGGGAAAGAAGGCTGAGGCAGACTGAGAGCAGAGCAGCAGGTAGTCAAGAAAGGGTGGGGCTGAACAGGTAGGCTGGGAAGCACTGCAGATAAGAAACTTGGGTGGAGAGCTCTGGCCCTAATCAGCTTTTTCCAGATATTCTAATCTTTCCCTTTCTGAAAAACTCCCAGTTGCTGATCACCAAGAGAACTGGACATCCTGCCTCTCACTACTATGATCTGTTTCTACCCACAGAACACTTCTGACATTAAATGCATGGGTTTTTTCCATGTTAACAACCAGTTCTCCAACTCTCTGGGCACCAGTTGGGTGCCCAGTGATTCAATTCAATTGTGACTCTAACTACACAGAGTTAATTGCAGATCGCACAGGTGAAGGGCTCAGTCCCACAAGACTGTCCCCACTTCAGGTGCCAATCCCAAGTCCCAGACCTCCCATACTTGAGAGTGGCTATAAATAGAGTTCTCTTAACCCCCTCCTCAGGTTTGATAATTTGTTAGAATGGCTGGCAGGGTTCAGAAACAGTTTATTTGTGATTACAAGTTTATTCTAAAGGATGCAACTCCAAACAGCCAAATGGGAGATATACACAGGGCCAGGTGCAGACACAGGGGAGGGGACTTCGTGCCCTCTGGGGGAGCTCCATCCTTATAGCCCTCCACCTGTTCACCAGCCAGAATCCTGTCATTTAAGGGTTTTATGGAGGCTCCATTAAGCAGGCACAGCTGATTAAATCACTGGCCCTTGGTGACTGAATCAACCTTCAGCCTCTCTTCCCTGCCAGAAGGTCTGGGGTGGTACCAAATGTCCCAACCCTCTAATCATGGGATCTGTTTCTTTACTGTCCAGACTCCACCCTGAAGGTAGCTAAGAGTCCACCAAGAGTCACCTCATTGGCATAAATTCAGGTATAGTTGAAAGGAGTTTATGACAAATAATAAAAGATTCCCCTCACCCCCATAACTCAGGAAATTCCAAGGGCTTTAGAAGCTCTTGTGTCTGAAACCAAGAACAAAGACCAAATATGACATGCTCTTGTTATCTCTGTCACTCAGAAAATTACAAAGGTTTCAGGAGCTCTGTACCAGGAACTGGAAGAAGACTAAATATATATATATATATATATATAGCTAGAGATATAGATATATTCCTGATTATATCAGAATCTCTGTCACTCAGAAAATTACAAAGGTTTCAGGAGCTCTGTACCAGGAACTGGAAGAAGACTATATATATATATATATATATATATAGCTAGAGATATAGATATATTCCTGATTATATCAGAATGTCACACCCCTAAAACCTGCCGCCAAGTTGCCCAGGACATAGCATACCCCGATACGTACCAATAGTCACCCTGGGAAACGGGAAACCACATCTACAGCAGGCCATCCCACATAGTGTCAGCTGGAAAATATTAAACAACACTGAAAAAATTTAAGGTTTCTTTTTCAGATTTAAATGTCTGCTTATTTCAAAATGAATTAGTAGTTCTCTGGGTTTCATAATGTTTAATTCATTAATGATAACTACAGCTGGAGAATTTGAAAGGAAATTGCTTCCAGGATAAAATTAAATGTGAAACTCTAAGCAGTGATTCATGGCTGCTCGTATCTAAATTACTAATCCATGTGACAAACCTGGTTGGCAGCACAAAAAAGCAATACTACTTTCCCCCCACAGCCTTTACATATTCTGCTGAGTTGTTTTGCAAACTGTCTAAACCCAAGTCCTAGATAATCCCCTGCTAGCAGCTTCCATTCCGTTGTAGAATTTAGGTCCTAGAGTCTCTATTGCCATAAAAAGGGTCATAATGGAGTAATACTTTTGTGCCTCAGAAAAGAGTTTTCTCAGCATCAAAGGTTAGGCACACTGCCCAATGGACTTCTAAGGAAACTCATTTCAAGTTGAAGGCAATTACTTCCATGATATCTATCCCAACCTCACAGAAACCTACTTAGAACCTGCCATGAAACTAAAAAAACGGTCATTTTCTTTTGGTGTGCAAAGAGGGCTAGCTAGCTGAGGTTGCACATCTCCCTGTTAGAACAACTGGGAACAACATCAAAAGACAACATCACGAATGCTTCCTGAAGTTCACCAAGCCCAGGTTAGCCTGCATCCTATAATGTCTCTCAGGTCTGTTCTTGCCTCTCTGGGTTTGCACCCTAGGCCAGGTGGAGGAACAGCAGAGATGTTCCTGGCCACATACCCTACCCCACCTCTAAAGGAACTCCAAGGGTTAATGTGGCACAGAGCCCACCTCATGGGGCATCACTGCCCAGATCATCACAGAAACCCGGCAAGCAAGTTTCTTCCCCTAGTTTGTCTGCGATCTCCCCACACACCCCCACTCCCTACCTAATGCCAACTGTCCTGTCTATAGCTCCCAGATGGCAAGTCAGATCCAGGTGGCTCCCACAGAGGGCTACTCCACACCAGGTGCTTTACACAAGGTGATGCCTTTATCCTCAGGGCAGAGCAGGATTCACTTCCACACTCAGCCCTCTTTTCCATGCTTTGAACCATCTGATGCTGTCATACCATGGCTCCCAAAAGAGTGAGACCCATGTGCCCCAGCAGGGTCTGGTGGCATTTCCAGCCTCATCTAATCCACACCCTCTACCCCCAGCTGTTCCCTCTGCCTCCTCTCCTGGGAGGTGTCCCTGGATCCCCTCAGGATTCTCTTCTCCTCATTCCCACCATGCACTCCTATAGTGCCATGTTCATCCCTTATCAACCACTCACAACTTCCTGATGACATTGGGAGTGACACTCCTAGGTGTGACTTTCTCCAAGGCGATAGCTCTGGACAACCCAATAGGTGCCCCTTCTGTCCCTATTGCTCAGCAGGGCATAGTGA
>NW_003852422.1:13853475-13866755 GCF_000181295.1 Otolemur garnettii | reverse complement strand
CTCTTGGGCTTAGGTGATTCTCTTGCCTCAGCCTCCTGAGTAGTTGGACTACAGGTGCCCGCCACAACGCCCAGCTATTTTTTGGTTGCAGTTTGACCAGGGCTGGGTTTGAACCTGCCACCCTCGGTATATGGGGCCGGTGCCCTACCCATTGAGCCACAGGCACCGCCCCCATCTGTGAAACTTTAAAAGCAAAACACAAACAGAAAACAGAGGCTGGTCCCACAAGGACTCACTTAGGTCCCTTATAAGTGGGGGGAGAGATGGGTTTATGTGGACTTTTAAGAGGTTCTTCTAGTCAAGAAAAATTTTTTTTTCCCATCAAGTAGCAAACATGGCAACAACATGAGGGGGAGTCACCTAGATGCTTGCTGGCTGCTGGGTTTATGAAGCAAGCCCAGCTCGGACCTAAAATCAGGGAGAGATGGTCCTCAGAGTGGGAAACAGAGGCACCGGTGCATTATAAAGCAAAGAGATGGCAAACTGAATCTTCAGCTCAGCGTGCTTGTGACTGTTGTTTCCTAGGAGGATGGGGAGGAGGAGAGAGCAAAGAGATGTTGGAAGAAGTTCAGTTTTTTCACTTTAAGAAGGGAGTGCACCCACTGTTCTGACAACCCCTTCACAGGCCAAACCATATGTAAACCAGGCTGGACTCTGCACAGCATTAGTCTTGCCACTTAGGGATATTTCTGTGGCATTAAATAAACCCAGGTATCACTGGCAATACAGCAGGAACGACAAAGATAACAACTGAACTCACAGTAATCATTTAAAATGTAAAATACCATTCCTAAATCCCATAAAATGGCCACGAATGTCCAGTACACGCTAATCTATGAGGAACCTCACTGTACCGTAAAAATACACAAAACACACATAAAAATACAACTCTACTCTTATGTAAATTTAACCTTAAACTAATATGCTAGCTAACACAAACAATATATTAAATCAGTTCTGCTCACCTTCCTAGAACTTAATGAGCCTCACAGGGCCAATTTGGATACCCCAGCTCCTCATTTACAAAGTTGTCCGGGGAGATTCATGTTACTGTGTGCAGCCAGCTTCTTGCTCTGTCCAGCCATTTTACTTGCAGCCAGCCCAGACATGCAGAGCAAGAAGTTTGCCCTCAAGTGCTGTAGGCTCGTAACACATATGTGTGTTATGTTCAAGGATGTTTCTCCCAGGGAAAAGAATTTTTTAAAGATTTCCCAATATCCTCTATTCCTCCCAATATTCAAAGGAACTCAAGAGCAGCTCCACCTGCCCATTCAAAGTCATCCGGTAAATGAACAAAAGCATAAGTCAGTATTTTTGCCTTGCACTTAGGTAGAGGAAAAGCATAGGGTAGAAGAGTTTGCCAAGCCAAGTCAGGAATGAGCATCACAAAGGCAACTTCATGAGAAGATCCCCAACATAGCTACACCTTCCCCCATGAGTTAAAGTTAGAGCAACAATGAATGGTCCATATACTTGAGGCTCTTAGGGGGCCACTGTAATGACTTAATAGAATAACTAAAAAGCATTCCTCCTTTGTATGAGCACAGGTTTTTCACAAGCATGTGAGGGTTCGTTCTCAAAGAAGATTTTTAGAACATTCTAACACCTTCCAGGTGATCGCATTTGTTCTATGAATTTCCTAACTTTGCCATTTCTTTTTAAGAAGGACAAGCTAAGGAAAGGCCCTGCCTTAACCATTTCAACGACCACAAACATCTTAATTGATAAAATCCAAACCAATGGGTAACTTCTATCCTCAAATTTCAACTATTACATCTACAAACAATCTACAAACCAGGCAGGGCCCCAAAGTGTCGGGGGGCCTTCTACTCATACTCCTAAGTAACTCAAGTATTAGAGGAAAATCAGTCCCCAATAAAGATTCATTTTGGGGGATACAGAAAAATAACCCCTTCTTCCAAACAAATGTGGCCCATGGAGATATTGTCTCCCAGACCTGACCAGCGATTCCATCACTGGAAGGAAGTAAATGTAGAGTGTCTCTGTCACCCTATGACAGACAGAACTTGAGGTGAACAGTAGAGACTCACTCTATAAAGAAACACAAATTAGTCTATACTACTCTATTTGTACAGATTCACTTGATGTTCACTTCTTCAATAAAGGAAGCAGCAGAATTTACCACCAAGAGCTCTCAAGAGAGGAAAACCCGTGTATGTGAGTGTGCACACACACGCCTGAAAGCATATCATCTTTGTGACCTCAGACAAGCCACTTACCTAACCATCAGCTCCCTCAGCTTCTATGCCTCCATGAACTTGGCACAACAATGACACATAAAAACAAAATGATGTAATTCAGATGAAGAACCATAAGAGAAGCAGTAAAATTATAATTTACTAGAAACGTGCAGTTTCTGGTATAGGCGTGTACGCTGACTCTGATTTCAATCCGTGGAGGCAGGGATGAGCAAATCCACCAGCTCCCGTTAGGCTCTGCCACTGTGTATCTTGTCCTCTCTAGGATAGCATTTCCATGTCTTCCAAACCTTGCCTTCTCTTAGAACAAAATAATTTGAAAACATGAAAATGTTATTTTACTATTCTCATATTTATCACTAATTCCCTGCTTTTAGGATTCTAAGAAACTTCAGTGAGGGCTGGGATGTAGAAGGCAGGAGGCCATCAGTGGCCCATTTCCACTGTAGCTGTGACATGCCCTGTGCACTCCAAAGAAAAGCAGGCTTTAGTCATCACGGCATCTGAAGGTGGCATTCATTGTTGTAAACACACCAAGCCGCCATGATGGTAATCTTCATGGCTGATGCATTTCCTATCCTGGTCTCCCACACAGCCTTTTCTTTTTATTCTGGGCTCTCAGCTGCTGGAGTTTTCTTACATCCCTGGAAGAAAGGGAAGACTGCACCTGTCACCTCCTCCCCTGGTTTGCCATCCTTTGAGAAGGGACTTCAAATCCCTGCCAACTCTGTGGCGCTCAAACCTGCTACATTGTTTATGTGTTGGCCAAGTATGGGCCCCAAGTTCTGCCCCCATTAGGTTTTGCCTCAGGACATTATTTCTTTCATGTTTTAGGATAAGACTTCCTTAAAGGCTAAGAAAGAAAAAGGATGAAAGTTCTGTTTTCTTACCACAGCTTGTAGACCTCCCTTCTGCAGGCCTAACCAAAAACAGTGAAACCCAAGTAGGGGAGTTTCAGTCTAAGGCAAAATGGAGCAGCTGAAGAATGGGACCTTTGGGCTGTACCCCTGCCTCTGTCCTGACTTCTGGGGCTCTCCTGGCTCCTCTACTATCCCCTCCCATGCTATCCTCAGGTCTTAGGACAGCCCTTCTGTCCAGATAACATTCCAGTTTGTAGAGTAGGTTTTCACATTCCCTCCATCAGACACCCCACCTCAGCTTCATAGAGGGCTGTCTCTGGCACCTGATTAAAAAAAAAAATGTCTATCACAACCTTAGGAGGTGAATGCATTACCCTTCACATAGAACTCATAGACATAAAACCCAAATGGAAAAGAGAGAGCAAGTGATTTACAATGAACTGCCTGCATAGCAGCTTCTGACCTCAGACACATGATTTAATTTCCCTGGGTCTCCCTCTGGGTCCTACCTCAGACTATTGTTCTGAAAATTAAATTATACACACAATACTTAAATAGCACCCAGAACCCTGCAAGTGCTCCGGCAGGTCAGTTATCAGTATTGACCTTCCCCATGACCTCCCAAGACAGGTATTGCTAGTATCATCTTAAATCAGAACACAGAGGCTCGGCAAGGCTGAGTAATTTGCTCAGGATCACAGGGCTGATAAGGAGCAAAGAAGAGATATCACCTTCAACCTATCAAGTGACCAAAGATCCACGCTGTTTTCACTACACTATTAAGAAATGAACCTCTAATGGTAAATCCAGGGCTACCTTGCAGGCTGTGGGATGGCAGTACAGAGGTCTATGGTCCGAGGTTTTCTCAACTGTAAAATTGGAACACTGCTTGGTGATAAGCTGCTGATGGGTGATAAGCCTCCCTCCTGTGAGGGAGAATCTAAGAAAGGATCTTAGATTGAGAAGGGCAGCAAATCTAATGCTTGAAGTTCCTTCCAATATGAGAGGTGGACACTTCATAGAACATTCGTTGTCCGGCTAGAGACTAACAGTGTTTAAGAATGTTTAAGAAACTTAGTATCTTAGCCAAAAATATTCTTAATGACCTTGATAATGTCTAGTTAAAAATCCTCAATTAACTCTTAGCAGTCTGATTTTTAATCTCCAAAACATACCTGGCAAACCTAGCCACTTTGATGATACATTACAGATCTAAAGTTAGACCTCTTTCGTTCCTGGCTTGCCCTACATTTGAACAGCATTCACTATTCTACCAAAGCGGACTTCCCTCAAAATAACCTCATTATTCTCTACTTCCACAGTTATGTCATTGATATAATTACCACCATCATGGCGTGAGCAGCTATTTGTTACGCTATAATTTCCAGATGAATTTCTGCTGTAGAAACAAAATAGCCACAATAGGATAATTAATTACAACTCTATTATTACTAAAGCAGAATGGCTGGAATTAAAACTAAAATTCCTAGTATTTCATATTTAAAACCATGTTCATCTTTGTAGTGAGCAATTAATTACTATAAAGGTGCTTATTGTTAATTTTGTTTCTGATAGTGGCTTCTTCTTAGTAGTTTCGATAACTATGATTGTAAAGGACTGCGTATTGATGCTACTGCTGATCCAAGTTCAGGTTTCCTCTGGTTCTGCCACTTACTAGCACAATCCCAAGCAATCTACTAAACTTCACCGTGCCTTCTGCCCAGCAACTAATGGGAATAAAAACAGAAACTACTCCTAAATTACTGTAGGAATTAAATTGGGTAACTTCATCATACAGTGTCACAGAACACATGGGATTTACTTATTGCCAAGTATGTTAGCATTTTTTTTTAACTTACAAAAGCACAAATAGCAGAGGTTTAATATTTAAATTTTTTACTCAAAAATTCACAATCTCCATACTTAAAAATAGATGGACCTCACGTGTCACAGCATCAAAGTGACTGCCACCATGTGCTTCTTTTTGTACAGATGTACTAAATTTTGATTATTCAAAACTCAGTTATGAACGTCCACCTAACACATTTTCTGAGGAAATAAACTTCTTTCTCCATAACCCAAGGAAAGTGGACTTGTTTCCTGAGAAAATGGGACAGTCTGGGCCCCGGGACAGCAGGCACTAATTGGTACTAATTACTGGGAGGGTTTGAGGCTGATGAGGCAGCTGAGACTTTGTTAGTAAACAAACCTCAGGAAGCCAAAGGAAAGCTCCTGCCTCCTCCATCCTCGTACACACCGAGTGACTTTTGTCTAATTATTTAATTTTAACAATATAGACACTGGTCTGGCACGGTGGCTCACATCTGTAATCCCAGTGCTCTGGGAGGCTGAGGAGGGTGGATTGCCCAAGCTCAGGACTTCAGGACCAGTCTGAGCAAGAGCAAAACTCAGTCTCTACTCAAAATAGAAACACTAGCCAGGTATTGAGGTGGGGGCATGTAGTCCCAGCTACTCAGAAGGCTGAGACAAGAAGATTGATTGAGCCTAGGAGTTCAAGGTTGCTGTTGCTGTGAGCTATGATGATGCCATGGCGCTCTACTGAGGGTGATAGAATTAAGACTCTTTCTCAAAAAAAAAAAAAAAAATATATACAGCTCTATATATACTAATTTCAGACTTCTACTACAGTTCCACTCATCTGAGCCTGAGAGCATTTCAGTTCCTGAACACCTTAGATGAGACCAAAGGCAAAGGCACATAGTCATTTGCCCCCAAACTACTTCCTCACCGTCACAGTCTGACAGCCCATTAACTGACCAAAGAGAGGAATCAACCCAGATGTCAATACGCTTTTGGAGTAGTAGATAAATGTAAAGAAAACAGCAGACAAATATGATACCCAATATCGTACACTTCTGATTACAGATCCAGGACTCAGTTGCTAAGTTGTAGCAAGTGTGTGAGGAGAGGAAAGAAAATTTCTTGATGACGCAGCCCTCAATCAACCAGCCAGGACCACTGAAGATGCCATAGCCACGACTGCGTAGGAGATATAACAAAAGCATTAGATCACAGCAGTCCTTAGCGTGACAAAGTAGTGAAAGATGCAAAATACCGGTTCACACTGACATTTACTGGTGAAAACAAAAAATAAGCGTGGTGGCTGAGACACAAAGATGAATCAGAAGGACTCAGCCCTCACAGAGGCATGTCCATCACCAGCCACCAGCTGCTGTCCCCAGGGGATAGTAGAGACAGAAAGGTCGTTTTCAGCTGGGATCATCAGGGATTCAGAAGTGGGATATGACCAGGATATCGAAGGAAGAGTTAGGATTTGAATGTATGGACAGCAGATGAAAGGGACAGCAGGCATTCGAAATACACAAGCTGGGCACTGTCCAGTTGCTGGTGAGTCCCTAGTTTGGGTGAGGAGGGAGTCTTCCTATCAGATTGCCTACATTCCATTCAGGGCCCTGTGTGAAACAGTCCTTACACACAGTCTGGAAAGTACTGGCAGTATTTTAATCTAGGAGAAATCATAACCAATTGGGGAGTAATAAATGCAAATTAAGCTATACGGTAACTGTAAGTAACACATCACTTTTAATTTCCAATGCATGTCAGTGTCCTCTGTTCCAGAAAATATTTTTTTTTCTTTGTTCCTATCAATTTTCTGACCTATGCCTTTTCACAGCCAGATCTCAAGAGGGTTTCTTGCCCTGTTGGCAACATGGTCCAGCCTCAGATTCAGAATGACCATTTGGTGTGGATCATTCTCATGGGTACAGCTCTGACCTGTCTACTCAATGCCCTTCCAAAGTGAACTTCCAATTTCTCCCAAACCTGGTATTTCCCCTGTAATCCTATTACTTGTTACCATTATTTACCCATTGTCTTCGACTTGAAACCTGTATACCTTCCTCCTCTCATTCAGTAGGTCCCCCAGATTCTCCTAGTTTTGTCTTGAGATGCCTCCTGCATTCATCCACACTTCCCCATCCTGTGTCCTGCTGTTCTCCCCTGAGGCTCAGGCCTGCTGCTGCTCCTCTGGCCCCACCTTTGTCCCTGCCTGCTGCAGTCCACACTGACTGCTGCCAGATTATTCTTTTGAAAACACAGCTTCACACCCACATCCTCCTCCAATTCCCTAACTATCAGTGCCTTCTTCCCAAATGAATCCCACAATCTCCCTTCCCACTTACCTTTCCAATCCTTTTTCATACTGTCCCACTCTCCCATTTCATACTCTTGTCCTAAAGCATAATTTGCGATTTGAAGACAGGGTCCATCCCCCTACCACCGTGCTGTTGCTGATCTGGTTACTGCACTGTAGTGCCCAGCCCTGCTCCCTGGCCCACATGTCCAGATAATTACCACCCACCCTCAAGGGCACTGTCAGCTGCTACCCTTCTCGTGAAGCCACTCAAAAATCCTCCGAACTCCAACCCCATTTCATCTAGTACCACCTGGCATGTGTATCCCTGTATATGTGTTCTTACTCCTATACGGTAACCTCCCAAAGGAGCATCTCAGTATAAAAATAATCAAATCAACATACTAATTAAGTACCTTCTGACATGGAAGCATTATGCCAAGAGTTATGGAAGATTACAAGTGCATCAGCCGACAGCTACATTGGAAAATTACGCTCAACCCATACAAAAACAAAGCAATAGTATCAATAACTCTTTCTAAGCACCATATGCAGATGTGAGTTGAAGTCATGAAAATACAGATCTCAGAGAAACTGAGTGTCCTTAACAGAGAGAAAAAGAGGAGGCCGTGGTTTACAGTATCACCTCCGGAGGATCCTGGCCGGGTTCTAATCTTAGCTCTGGCTTTTAATTGCTTTGTGACCTTGAGCAAATCACTGCGCTTCTGTGGACCTTAGGTTCCTCACATGTATATTAAAGGTATTACCAGCACCTTCGCCCCCCTAATCCCCTAATGGGATTATTGTGAGGACAATGCACACATTGTAAGCAAAACAACTAGCCCTGGCATAGAATTAGTGCCATAAGTGTTAGCTAGTCTTAGTTTATCGTGCAAATGTTTTATATGGGGAGGGCACTAAACAGATATTTGGTAATAAAGATGCCTACCAGGATGTTTTACTAGAAAGAGAGACTACCATCTTCTCATCAAGCCAGATTTATTGTCCTTCCTAACAGGGACTTTGACTGAAGACAGGTAGGGTGAAACTCACAACAGTGGCCCTCTGTGAGGTGCTGGATTGAATCCTGTACACACCAAACAGGCACACAGACCACTGAACCAAACACAGAGCTTCCAGCCACTAAGGGCTCCTCCACAAACAGCCATTGTCCCTACAAACAACTCCACTATTGTCATCCAGATGGGCACCAAATGAAACCTTTTGACTTATGCATTTTGATGGGTGGTTCTGCGTAGACACAACCACAAATACAACTAATTGCTGCAAAAGAAATCTAGAATTGTGTGCTGAATTTAGTCTGATGAGCAAGCTTTGGGGTTCAGCTTTTTAAAGGACACTAATCCACAGTATTCAGTTGGACTAAGCATATAAGAGTCCATTTCAAAGACCGTAATATCAGACAGTGATTTATTAATGGTGTGGGAAACAGCTGTGGCTGCAGGGTATCAACATCTGTCATTTTCCTCCCCCAAAATGTTAAAATGCATTAAACATAAACTGCCACAAATATCTCAACTTAAACTTGTGTTGGAGGCCCATATACATACACAGTGAAATGAAAACTGCTAGCAGACTTGACGTTTTACTGCTTTTTACTAAAAGTATTTATAGCTCAAAGCTGCTTGGTATTCACAAGTCAAAGTTATTAGAGTGGTAGGAATAACAAATTTTACCATCATATTTTCTGATAAAATACAGAAATTACAAGAATTATAGCAATAAGGCTGATACTATACAAGAACAAATAAAGAAAAAAAGGCCCTTTGCCCATGGCTGGAATCTCTACTTTTACTTGCTACCTACAATACTGGCAGGTTACTTCAGCAAGGACCCTGCTTTCCATTGTCAGGGAAGGTTAGGAGGGTCGACTGTCAAAATGAACATCCCCAAATCTCACGGCCCAATGCAACAATGACTTATTTCTTCTTCGCGGTGTATTCTAATGCAGCAGGCAAGGGTGGTTCTGCTCCACAGGGTCACTTCGGAAACCAACTCCTTCCATCCTGTGACTCCATCATATCCTCAGCCTTCAGAGTTCTCCCCTGGACCTCCTGCAGCCAGCCAGCAGACCAGAGAGAGAACAAGTGTGGACAAGACACGCCCACCCTGAACTGCCTCTCCTTTCCATGCACACCCCTTTGGTAAAAACCACTCATGTGGCCACACCTAGAGGCACAAGGTGGCACAGTACAGCGACTGTCAACTGGAAGTGATTTTGGCTCCTAGAGGACATTTGGCAATGTCTGGAGACTTCTGTGATGGAACCGGGGCAACTGGCACCTAGTGGGTAGAGTCAGGGATGTTACTAAACATCCCACAGTGCCCAGGACAGTGTCCCCACAACAAAGCATTATCCAGCCCCCATAGTCAAAATGCTGGGAGTTGGGGAGCATTATCCCCCTGCTGCCGTCAGCGACAGGTCCATGCTCGGGTCCACCATCGCTTCCCACCAATGTGCACCCTCACCAGTCCAACAGACCCACCTGTTAATCACTTGTTCAGTCACTTACTTCTTCGCACCTCCATTCATTCATCCAAACCCCTGAACAAGACGAGGTTTCTGCCTTGGTCCATTGCGTTGCTATAACCACTGGAGATCAGGTAATTTATAAACAATGGAAATTTATTTCTCGCAGTTCTAGAGGATGGGAAGTCCAAAATAATGGAGCTGGTGGATTCAGTGTCTGGAAAGGAATCTCTGCTTCCAAGACAGCACCTTGTTGCTGAGTCCTCACATGGCAGAACACATGGAAGGACGGGCAGCTCCCTGAAGCCTCCTCTATAAAGGTGTTAATCCCACTCACAGGGGTAGGATGCCCATGGCCTGATCACCTCTTACAGGGCCCTCCCACTTAATACCATCACCTTGGGGTTTAAGTTCCAACATGAACTTTGGAGGGGCACATACATTCAAATGCTGGAAGTCTCTACAGTCAGAGAATTCATGACGGAGCAGAAGAGGCAAACATAAGCAGAATTATCACATGGGGTAAGTGCAGTTAAAAAGAATAAACAAAAGGAAAATTAACTCTGCCCAAGAGAATTGCAGAAGGATCCACAGGGCAGGGGAAATGGAAATGGAGTCTTGAAGGAAGAATTATTGCCCCTCCATATCCATGGGTTTTCCATCCCTGGAATTAACCAACTGGGAATGAAAAATATTCAGGAAAAAAAAAAAAGAAAGAAATAAAAAAAGAATTTGTCTGCACTGAACACTCACAGGCTTCTTTTTCTTGTCATTATTCCCTAAACAATGCAATGTAACACTTATATTTACACTATATTTACATTCACATAGCATTTACATCATGTTTACATAATATTTACATTGAATTAAGTATTAAAAGTAAGTTAAAGATGATTTAAATTATGTGGGAGAATGTGTAGAGGTTATATGCAAATACTAGTCCATTTTACATAAGGAACTTCAGCATCCATGGATTTTGGTAACTGAGGGGTGTCCTGGGACCAATCCCCAGGGATTCTGAGGGACAACTGCATACCCAGTACTTAGGGCTTTTCATTGAGATGTTTTTTGATGGGAGGAGAAGCAGGGCAGGGAGGAATAATATCCCAGGAAAAGGGAACCATATGAACAAAGGAATAGAAATATGAAAGGGTACGATTCTCTCCACTTATCTAGGGGAAGAGAACTGTAAAAATGTTTTTCTAGTACTGTATTCACAAAAGTCATAAGCTCCCAGCATCTGTTTGAATCTCTCAGGCAACTATATATACTGGTCTTTGGTCAAGTGACCCTTCAAGAAACAACTCATAGCACCAGAATTCTTAGAAACCTTAGCACAGGGCAAAGATCAGGTAATAGCTAAAAATCAAACTGCAAGTTTCCTGATAGAACTTGCACCCACTCTCTCTAATGACACTGCCTCTAAGTCATCATCAAACTGATTTGAGCTGATAGGTGACCAAAATTGTCCATCTTTGTTCCCTAAGACAGGCCAGTGTAGAAGTCAAATCTCTCCTTAAATTGTTACACTGAACCAATTTTCAAAACTCCTTTGACTCCTAATCCCAGTTATGAGTGTGGCTCCACAGCAGACTTCCCAGGGTCAGATCCCAGCTCTAGTGTAAAGTCGCTGTGTAATCTTGGGCAAGTCACTGATCTTTCCAGGTCCTACTGCCTCCCAGATAACATGCGTAAAGCACTTTAGGCTTAAAGCACCTGAAGGCCATAACCACCACTATCTACTATTATATTCATACCACAGTTAACTACCCACCCCCCAAAACTGTCTTTCAGTTCTTCTGAAATACATTGTAGAATCCAGCATAGTTTGGGAAGGAAAATATCTAATAAAAAATATCTAATCCATGTCATTTGGTAGAACATTATTATTAACAACTTCAATTTGCTTTGGGCAAGATCCTTTTAATTATGAGGCCAACCTTACCATGTAAACAACAGTTATTCTTGATTTGAAGCTAAAATTGAATTTTAAACATGCTGTACACCTACACAATTCTTTACCCCTCTCTTCTCTTTACTCGCTCTTCCTCCCTCAAACTGTTGTCTCTCTCTACTTATTTTCTCTGTGCTCAGCTTTGGGAAAACAAAGTGTATTTAGCTGCTAAGTACTATAGATTATATTGAACGACGCCAGTCACCTCACACCTCAGAAGCCTCATAAAAAGAAGAAATTCGTCCCTTTATAAGTCAGAATCTCTAGGGAGAAATAAAAAAATGAGAGAAGCAGACTCCAGAATTCAGAGGACAATGAAACCTACTGAGAACTGCTTCCTCCGATGGTGAGGTGAGAATTCTAGTTTGCAGGCAAACAACCCCTTTCTAAGGTCTAAGTGACACCACATTCACCTTCACTAAAAGTGGTAACAGAAACTAATGGCACAGCCTTTTGCAATAGTCAAAGACATAGAATCAAATAAAAGCTGAGGCAGCCAGAACTAGACTGAATCAGGTTGGGAATTCAAAATTGATTATCACTGCACTCCTCATTTATAAGGGATTCTAGATTGCCAAGATGACCTCAGGACTGCCAGTGGTTGAGGCTAAGGAGGTTCACATGGGATTCCAATAGATCAGTGAAAAACCAAGAGGCCGAAGGTAGTTGTGACATCCTTAATTCAACTCCTGGTGGCCGGCAAGCAGGCACAGGACATCTGCTTTCATTCAGCCAGTGGGAGAAGCTTTGCCCCTTGGGAAGTCCACACAGGTGGAAAGCCTCAGAGCCTCATATAGAGGCCAGAACAGCAGCAGCTCTGAATGGAGCACTAACGACAATTCCTTAACATAACACAGCACCTGCCAGCTTGATCAAGGTTACTCAAGATAATCTGGCCTTCAGGCGAGAAAGCCTGATTGACTCATCTTCCCCACAACATCCCTTTTTCAAGTTCATTGCAGACTGCACTTGACTGTAAGGGAATGTTATTTTAAAGACTGGTAAAGAAAGGATTTGGTGTCTCTACAGATAGGCTCTACAAATAAGGTGAATAAACTTGGGGTAAAACCTGACATATTCTTATTTCCTACTTAGAGAAGACACAGTTCACTGAAAATTAACAAACTTCCTACAGAAATGCCTGTATTCTATGACTGCCTTGACACACAATCCTCCACTATCTTATTATATTGTTATCATCCCAATGGTGCAAGAAGAACTAATTTTTCATAAATTTGACTCCAATATTGAAGAAAACAGAGTAAACTATGAGGTAAGCATCCCAAGCCCCAAATTCCCAAATCATGAAATCTGAAATGCTTCAAAATTTGAAATTTGGAATGCCTACATGACATTCAAAATCCATTTTGGATTTTGGATTTTCAGATTTGGGATGCTTAACTAGTAAATATACTGTTGGAATGTTAAGTATAATGAAAATATTACAAAATTTTACAAAATCCAAAATCTAAAATACTTCTGGTTCCAAGCAGTTCAGATAAGGGATTCTCAACCTGTACTGACTCTCCAGGGAAACACTCTTTGAACTAATATTTAGCACAGCGTATACAGAAATAAAGGCAATTTATTAAATTCATTCTGTTTGCATAAAAGATTCCCCTGCCATGGACAAGCTATTTAC
>NW_003852422.1:13851998-13853060 GCF_000181295.1 Otolemur garnettii | reverse complement strand
CAATTAATTTTGAATGGGTTTGGCTCCACTGCTGAAGAAAAGAGAGTATACTACAGAGTAAACATCCCAAATCCAAAATTCCCCAATCTTGAAATCCAAAATGCTCCAAAATCTGAAACTTTTTGAGTGCCGATATGACATTCAAAGGAAATGCCCACTTCGGATTTTGGATCTGTGCTCTGGGGTGGAGCCAGGCCTGGTTCCCTTCCCAATCCCCCTTGGCATTATAGACTCAACATGAAATCCCCTGGAATCTCTGGGAGGGCAACTGAGTCCACAGCACGCACACACTCCCTCCCCCCACGCACCCAGCCCACACTACCATCATGTTTACACATGGGCATGTTCCAGAAGCACCCACGCTAGTTTCGAACAAAAGACTGGGTAATTTGTCTGCTATCATCACTTGATTCTACCAAGAAGAAAAAGCAGTCAAGAAGAACACAAGCTCTTACATAAACACAGATTTCTACAAGAAACCCAGGGTGTATTTAAATGCACATATTTTCAAATTAGCTACAGAAGGGCCCACAGAGACCATGGCTGAGACTGGTTCAACCCCTGCATCTCGGACTGAACTGAAATGTAGCTCTCAGAGTCCCCTCACACTTCTCTGTGCAACCCTCAAGGTTATTCCAAAAGAAGAAACTGATTTCATCATTGCAACAAGTCTTTATTGAGTGTCTACTGTGTATCAAGTCCCAGGCAACCACCCTGCTGGGCAACTACCACTGTTTAGGAGACCTTGTAAAGAGCACACTAACTGTACACTGTATAGCCTAGTTTCCTTGTCTTTAAGAGCCTCTCCTCTTCATAATAAAGATTCCATTCTAAAATGCAGATTCCTAAATAAATGAATTGACAAAGCCAGGATAGCTTCTCCCATCTCATTCTCTGCTTCCTCTCTGAGGATGGATGGATGGCTAGATGGCTAAGGACATTAAATGTCCACAAAACTGCTTCAGGAATGCTGAACAACTATCATGGAGCATGACAGAAGGGTCACCAACTTGTCCTAATTCTCCTGGGACTATTCTGGTTTTAAAATGGAAAGTTCCATAA
>NW_003852422.1:13842436-13851780 GCF_000181295.1 Otolemur garnettii | reverse complement strand
GGATTCGAACTCGCCACCTTAGGTGTATGTGGCTGGCGCCTTAGCCGCTTGAGCCACAGGTGCCGAGCCTATAGCTATGCTCTTAATGGAAAATTCAGGGTTCACCCCACCCACCTCCAGGAAACCAGACCCTAGGAAAGAGGGAGTCCATTGCAAGTTGTCCTTCCCTGCACCTGGTGAGGGTGAGGCCGCAGGGGAAAGGAAACCAGGATCCTCCCAGGGTGGCTTGGGACCTCTTCTCAGCCGCCTTTCCTCTGCCAGCCTTCTTCCAGCTTTCTCCAGTTCCTCCTGAGAAGGCCAATCATTTTAAACTCCAGATTATTTCAGCAAAGCTTTACAAAGACTTTCCAATGACAAGACTCCAATGATAACAACATACAAATGAAAATCTTGTGTAAATGCTGACGCCTGTCATTACTTGGACATGGTTATCTCCTAGGCTAGCTTAAGGGCTTCTTCAGATTAGGGGGTACCTCTTCCTCCCAGTATTTGCAGGACTGAGCATAAGACTGGTGGGTGGTAGGTGCTGAGTGACATGGACATCAGGAATAGCTGCCCTGCATGTAGTGCTTACAACGTAGGGCAACACACTAAGCACTCCAGAAAGCCTCTCTTACTCTCACCACAGCTCAATGGGGTTGATTCCTTCCCATTTTGCAGCTGAAGAAACCAAGGCTCACTCTGACCTTGTTTATTCAAGGTCACATGGCAGAGCTGAAATTTAAAGTCAAACCCATATAGCTTTAAAAATTCCATGTTTCTAACTTCTCACCTGAACAAGGACCATGTAAGGTGGGCATGTAATGGGAGGGCCAAAGAGTGGAAAGAAGATCACCAGATGAATTTCTTTTATTCTCTACCCTCTTAGCTTTGTCATTCCCAGGGGGACAGCAGAGTAATCAAATCAATTAAGACCTAAGTACATACATGAAGCTAGGAAGGAGAGATTTTTATTAGAATTATGCCTAGCAAAAAGTAGACAATATTTGAATAAATTTAATGAATATAATTATTTCACCAATATGTGGTTTAATTCATTAATGCTCAGTGTTTTAAATGCTATTTTACCTACCATGACAGGTGACAGATGGATCCCTACCATACGTTTCTGTACTTACTACTCCCCTAAAATGACAATAATCCTATGTCTCACGTGACAAAGGGGCAAATTCTCCGAAGTACAGCGATATATCCATGTGTTCTCCAACCATTTTTAATCTCATTAACCTACAAGGAAGCAATTTGCAAGCCTACCCCAGAGCAACACAACGGCAAAAGAATATCATAGCAAACGCTTTGTTTTAGCTCCGTTTACTGCCCTCCCAACTAACAGTGTTGTTTTTTTTTTTTTTTCAGGTTAATGTGAGGGTACAAACAACCAAGTCACAATATTTGAATTGGTTAGGTAGAGTCCCTCTTGTAGTTATGTTCAGCACCCAAAAGGTGTGCCATACACCCCTACATTGTGCACATTCATGGGAGCACCCCAACCCTCCCCCTTCCCTCTCTTCTTTCCCCTCCCCACAACTTGAATTAAAATGAGTTTGTCTCCAATGTGGGCATAAATTAGATCATCTACTGGCTTCATATTAGTACTAAGTACACTGACAGTGTTATTTTAATGTTAGTGCGCTTCCAGCCATTTTTTCCAAGTAACTGAACATATTTCTCTCTTTTATAATAGTACTTCTATAATGATCTGTTTTTATCATGTGAATGAATATTCCAAAATCAAAAGAGGTGACATAAGGCAGATGAATGTGTATCACAAGGGTATTGATGTCTGGAGTTAACTATGAAGGGAGACAGGTGGTCCGTTACGGGGAACCATCACCCATTCACATCAAATACAGATGTCACAGTCTGCTCCCTTAGACTGTACAGTGGCCTGATAGGGTACAAATTCTCAATGTTGCTACTTGTCCCCAAAGAGAGGTTTTTTCCTTTTTCTTTCTTTTTTATGGGGGGTGGGGCCAGGGTAGCAGGCAAACAGAAATTAAAATTCTAGTTTTGTTAGAATGATGCCTGTCAATGAAAACATTCACTTCCTAAACATTGCTGTGCTCTCTGCGGCCTGGTAATTCTAATTTGATTCAACATGTAATCATTAATGCAAGTAGGAGAAGCTCTAAAAATAAGCTTCCCTCTTCTGAACTTCCTTTAAGAGTCCAGACTGAAAGTGTCTATGATCCCTTTACCACAGCGCATCAAAATCATTTCTGTGTTGTCAAGGAGTTACCAATGATTATTCATTAAGTTCATATATAAACATGGTAACAAATACAAAATGGGGCAAACCTCATAAACTCCTTATCTTTGAGGGGCTTGCGAGAGAACTGAGACTTTGTAGGTCAGAACTGCTACATCTGCCAGCCTGCAGTCCCTCCTCCTCCCCGCCTTCGAGGGAACTTTGGCCCCTGACCTCTCCCCCAGCTACGCAGGTCCAGGGTGAGCAAATGGCTGGAAGGATCCCATTCACTGGGACTCTTGTGATATGTGGCTTGATGACAAAAGACATCTTGGACTGTCTTCAAAACACTTCCCTTTATCTAAAAACTAGCTTGAGGGGGATTCCTATTCTTTCTAATTAAACAGAAAGAAAAAGACACTTCAGTTTTAGGTGATTAATACAAGACAATCTATGACAAGTACCCTTTGTAGAATGAATGAATGGATGAATGCTGAATGATATGAGAGATGGAGGCAATTTTGCCAGAGAACTCTATAGTAGTAAAATATTGCTAAGGACTAAAGTAATTGAGTTAAACTTTTTAGAAGCATTAAGAGCTGAACTGAGCTTTTAACAATAGGATGGAAAGAAGGGAAGAGGGTGGACATTTTCCGCCACAGAATGTGCTAGAACTAAGAAAGAGGCTATGCAAAGTATTTTGAGGGAAGAGTGGATTAACTGTCCCAGCCAATGTGGTGGTTTAAAGTCAAGAGCAAAAGGAGGGTGGAACGGGATACTTCTTTTAAAAAGCTGGGGATACCTCTTAAAAAAAGACTGAAGAATGTCACCTGCCTGTCCCAAGAAAAACAGCAGCCACTGAAGGCCAGTAAGTGAGGGAATGAAGGTTTGAATGGCTCTGCGAGTGACCATATTTTGTAATATGGATTGGGGGTAGGAAAGTCAGGAAGTGGGGGTGACACTATGACAGCCCACAGAGAAATAAGGTTCACAATGTGGCAGGGGACATAGAAATTAAGGAAGATATAAGAACTGCTACTAGGGAAGGACAGTTAACTCTGTTAATAAGCAGAATAGCAAAATTAATAATAATGTTCCCTATATCCCATCAATTCTCATCAAACCTCAGCGAGGAGGGCAGTAATTGTAATTATCTGAATTTATAGATCAGAACGAAGCCAGAAAAGTTAAATTTCCTTGGTAGGTGGGAATGAGACCGTGGGGACGAGGGGTGTACAAAAAGAAAATATAAGCACAGAACCCAGCATTTGTGGATTCCACTTCATGGTAACTTTGCACCTACCAGTAACACGTCTTCATTCAGTCAACTCCTTTGCAGGAAGGTCTGATACCGCAGGAAGCCTGTGTGATGTTTGAGTAAGTTTCATCATGCAGAATGCTTGCAGCGAGTTTTATTTATGCAGGAATTAGTACATTGAGTGGTAAATGAGGCACTTTTTCTGACTCATTCCTCCTACTCATGACAGATCACAAACAGCCCCCCAACTCCACAAAGGATGTGCTCCAGGCCTCAGTAGCCATAGATGGTCTAGACCTGGAAACCATGGGCCTGGAAAACCAGAAGAAAAGCAGGTCACCCATGAGGCCACCTTCTCTAAATCCCACAATGACTGTGAGTCAACTAGAAGAACAAAATCCTCAAACATAAAACAAGTACAGACAGTCCCCAACTTACAGTGGTTCAGCTTAGGATTTTCTGACTTCATGATGATGCAGAAGCAATAGGTGTTCAGCAGAACTTGTCCTTGAGCACCCATATAACCATTCTGTTTTTCACTTTCAGTACAGTGTTTAATAATCATATCAGACATTCACTTCATTATGAAATAGGCTTTGTCATAGAAGATTTTGCCCAACTGTAGGCTAATGGAAATGCCCTGGGCACATGGAAGGTAGGCGAGGCCAAGCTATGGTGCTCAGAAGGTTGGGTGTATTCAATGCATTTTTGATTTGCAGTATTTTTAACTGAACTGAGGATGGGTTTAGTGGACATTACCCCATTGTGAATCAAGGAGCATCTGTACTTATTCTGTCCCAACTATGATTTCAATCACAGAGGCAGACTGCCGGAATACACAGTACAACTCCTGAACCCTCAAGGGAAGGAACAGGAAAACCAACACCCTCCTCCTTTCTGGCTTCCATGATGTCGAGGAGATGGGCAGTGCCAGAAACCACTTTCACACCATAAGTGTCCCACACCTAACTAGCAAACTTTGATTTGAAATTAAAGTGGTAGGGACCCAGAAGCCAAACAAAATGTAGAAATGCATTTTGGAGCTTCCCAAATATAGCCCTAGACTAGTCCTACAGAATCTCATTTTCCTTCTCTTTCAGGCTGTGCCCAGGCCTCAAACCATCCCCCAAGGACATTGAATGGGCTCTAGACCGTCAGTGGCTGGTTTTTCCTGCTGGTCTCCTGGCTGCTCATCTCCCAATTCAAAATCCCTTTGGTGCAATACCTTGTCACTCAAACAAAGCTGACCAGAGGGTAGCCTCTACATCTTCAGGCCGATACTGATGTTCCCTCAGTCACTGTGACTAGGGAACCAACAGTTTACCATATCACTTCTACATAAGGAGAGCTGTCCTTACAAAAGGTGATTAATGAGCCAGAAGCAATCCTATTTTGTTAAATTCCATACTTATGCTTAGGATACTTATCAAATCTGAACAATTCTAATGCATGCATGCAGTCACCACAATGTGAACAAAGATGCATGAGTGACCGGCTCTTCCCAAAGCGAAATCTCCCCACAAGCCACAAACTGCTCAGTCCAGAGCCTCTTACAATGCCAATTCCACAGTCCCTGCCTCTTCTAGGGAGAGTAAGGCTTTAAACTTAGCACCGTCCCAGTCAACACTGTTGCTGATGGAAGCACAAACACCCCAGAACTCTCTGGTGTTCTATTAGTCTTGTGACCAGAAAAAGCCTCTTATCCAAATTGCTTTTCCTAAATATCAAAGTAATAAGAGGGTGACCTGAGGTTACCCTAAACACATTCCTGCCCCCCTTTGGATCTTATCTGCTGCCCTGCGGTTTGCTGCGGGAGGTCTCCCAAGTGACGTTAGGCCCTCTGCCACTCTTTTTCCACCCGGGGCTGATCTAAACAAACTCAGGAAGTCTTAGACAAGAGGCAGATGGTGAGGAAGAGAAAGTCTGCAAGAACACCTCTCTGTTACATAATGCTAAGCACACAGCCTCCTTAAACCAGCCTTGGAAATACCGAATGGCCTCTAACTTCAGAGTAAACAAGTACTCAGAGCAGGCAAACAGAGAGGATTATAATCCTTTTATTTGATGACCAATGACAGGCATACAATCATGTTAGTAAATACCATATCAACCTAAAAGTTAGTAACAGGTTGGGGTAGAGCTGGATTCTTTAGGAAATTTACCACTGATTTATTCAGCCAATACTCAGGTAACATCCGATACCTACCAAGCACCAAGACAGGACCCACAGGACATACTTTCTACCCTTGCCTAGGCCAGATCACTGTGAAAGTCACAAGTGCTGCTTGCCTGGATCCACTTCTCCCCTTTTCAGCACAAGAACTACTGAATTGTGATGAAATGGAATCATATGCCCAGTGCTGGCCAAACTGATAGAACTCACCTGTGGGTGGGATCACCCAGCCCATGCTAGACCATGACCCTGCAGCCTACCCATCCCAATGCTGCAGTGATCTTGCAAGCCCACATCTAGACAAGGCCAACAACATTTTGAGTCTCTAAGTGACTGCAAATGGTGGAGCCCAACTACCATCCATGCTGGACATAGCATGGAAAAGAGAAACTGCATTTAGTCACCAAGATTTGGAGGTATTTGTTACTGCAACATAACTTAACCTGTCTTGCTGAGACATCCCTGTTTAAAAGAGAGAAGAACTTGCAATAGTATCCCCACCCCTCTGTTTTCTACATCTGATATTACAGAAAAGCAGAATGTGTTTCCAAACTCAGGTGCAGCAGGGACTGAATGCTATCTTGAAAAGCCAAAGGTGCCAACAGGAGAGACTGGTATAGACAACTCTGAGGGAATAAGGGATGAAAACAGAGTGACCTCTCAGTAATGGTGGAATCAGCCCTGTGGGATCTAGGAGACTTTAAGGGCTACAAAGAAAAGGCCATCTTCTGACAACAGGCCCAGACATTTAGGAAGCAGTGAGTCCCCTAGTGAACGGGGCATTCAAGCAGCGTCTGGATGCTCATGTTCTCCCTCCTCACAATCCAATCCCACCTTTTTTCATCTCTGTCTGCCTTCCGTAACTTAGCCAGATTCAGGCCTTCATTTCTCCATGTCCTTAGACGCTCCCTGAAGGTAGTTTATTTTTGTGTCTCTGTCTCTCCACCCACCCTCGCTCTGTACCTTTCACAGAGCCCATTATCTATCAGCTGCTGATAAATATCTCCTGAATGAATGAATGAACATTGCACAAGGACTGGAGGCAAAGGGCAGTCTACAAACCTCTAGGGCTCTTCCAACCTAAAGCTAAAACACACTATTGCACACATCTGGGGGCTGGGGAGCCTTCACTGAAAAAAATCAAAAAGCATCAACACAACACTTTATTGTGAGTTATTAGTGCACACAATTCAGAGCCACAAGGAAATCTAACATTGCACTATGGCTATCTTTGTTCTTGGACGTGCATGTACATGTCCAGGCAGCTGTTTTCCCATATGGAATTTTCTGTGTGAAGTATTTATTCTATTTTTTTAAGAAAAAACCACACCCTTGTTTCTGTTGCCTTATTACAATCCCTGTTTTCCCATCACCTGGTTTGTCTTCTTATAGCAACGTAGTACACACCCTACATTATTGCTGACCTCAAATTACTTGTCAAAATACCTCTATCCTATCAGCATGTTACTAATCTGATCTTTCCAAAGCACTGGCTTTTGTCTCAGCTGGGACTAGACTGCATCTACTTTCCCTAGTAATTCTTTAATACACTTACAGTAGAAGGATAAATGGTAATGTCACTCATGTTGTTAAAGTCACCTTTAAAAACAAAACTACCCTAGAGGTGAATGATAAATCTTTCAAGTTTTTTAACTTTAATTTTCAAGGGGTTGAGGAGGAGAGGAAGGGTGAGGAGAAAATGTGCTGTAGATGCCACAGTGATGCCTCTGCTGCAATGTACAAGAAAGCCCCAGTAGCCTCTGGCCCTCAGCTGTCTTCCTACAAGAAAACCCCCAAGTCCATTCCCATGACCATTCCTGCTCCCTGCTACTTGTGCTGGAGACGCAGGACTCTGCCCTCTAGGAGAAAATCCCAAGGCCGAAGTGTCCTAAGAAGTCTGAAGGTTACATATTCATTGCACTCTCATCAAGATAACCCCAGATCGGGTTAGGCTGACATCAAAACAGAACTATCCTTGGAAAGAAAAGAACAGGCCAGAGTGTTTGGGAAAGAACCAATAACCTAAAGATAAAATGCAGAATGAGAGTGTAATGGTTCATGGCTATATAAACGGAAAGTTCACCCCAGCTCTGTTGTCTCTGTTCTCTTTCTGCTCCTCCCAAGGGCCCTCTCCCCTGCCTCCCAGTATTTACTGCTACTCCTGCTCTCTTGATGTTACAAACACTATTTATTAGAAGGAAGAGCGGGGAGAATGAAGGTCACTGCATGTGAGCAATACCCTCACTGAGCCCTGATGGAATGCATAATCAGCCTTACAATGACACCTTTTCAACAAAGGATACCACACCTATAGTCTGAGGCCAAAATATATTCTTATAGATAGGAAAGCAGGCATATATCCAAACCCCACATTCAGATACAACTGCCCATGTATTGATTCTATCAACCAAGTACAATTTCTACAACCCCAAATTCACCTTGCCCCCAGTGGCTTCTTCAAAAAGGAATAAAGTCATTTGCGATCCCATTCTCCTAACCAGTAGTTTTAGCAGCTCCCACATCCTCGCACTGATAGGAATGATGTTGATGCAGAAACCACCCAAACAGCCCTGAGCCATCACTGCCGGCTGAAATGACCCAGAGACACCCAGGCAGCTACCCAGATTGTTGGGGGTTACCTGAATCTGTCACCGAGTCCCTTTCACTCCCTTCTGCGTGATGACATCAAGTGGAAATGGTACGCATTTGGGAGGCAAGAGGCTGACAAGCTGGAAGCACAATTGAGACTGAGCTTTGTTCAGCCTGCAGTGGATGGAATGAATACGCGCAGGAAGGGTTAGGCACTCGCAGCGGAGAAGGAGATCCAAGCGCCCCTGGGCCAGCGGCCGAGGGGGAGCAGCGGGGAGGTGGAGCAAGGCGGCTGAAGTGTGGAGGGCTGGAGGGCCAGGAAGGGGGCGTCACAGCCCCTAATTGTCTCTATAGGATAAATAACCACCTCCCCTCCTCCGCAGTCTCCCCCGCCCCCAAGTTCCCCTCTGGTGGTAGAGCCTCCACTAGCAACAGTCATCCCTCAGGAAGAAATTAGAGAGGGTGGAGAAGAACATCTCGGGGCAAAGATACACTGGCAAAATACACTAGGTAAAGCTGGCCACTGGGGAATAGGGGCGCCCAGTCACCTGCCCAGACACACCAGCGCTGCGCTCGCAAGCATCCTTTCCTTTGCCACTGTCGGCCACTTCGTCAAGTCACTGTCACTCTGTCCTGACGATTTCTCTACTCCTTCTAAAACCGTTCAGCGCTCCTCTCACCACACCCCCACTCCAGGAGGGATCGGGAACCGCCGCTTCCCGAGCGCCGCCCCACGAGCCCAGCTTGCTTTGTCCTGCCGCTGTCCTTCCAGGAGCAGGCTCCCCAGGCGAGTATGTCCTCACAAAAGACCCCCAACATCTGGCCCACCCCTGAGTGCTCGCCTGCGGGGAAGGGCTCCAGGGCAACTTCTAGGGGTGGGGAAGGCGCAGATGAAGGGGACCTGGAGAGGCCAGCCGGGATGTATGAGGGCCAGGGGTGCAGCCGGGGCGAGTGCGCACGCACGTGCACCCCCAGCTGCGCGCGCACGGCGCGGGCACGAGGCGGGCTCCCTCGGGCCGGAGCTCCAGGGGGCATCTGAGGACTCTGTGGAGCCGCTGACCGCGCCGCCCGCCCAACTCCGCCGGCACTCAGGAGAAACGCAACTCCCGGGACCATTTCGCTCGCGCCCTGGGGCC
>NW_003852422.1:13840344-13841866 GCF_000181295.1 Otolemur garnettii | reverse complement strand
CGGCTCCACCTCCTCCCACCCCCCTCCCCAACCCCCGGGCCCTGCTTGTCCGGGACTTCTGCCTGTCTGTCCTGAATCGCTGATCTCCCGGGAGCGGGGCTTGCCCACCGTCCCTCCCTGACGCGCTCCCTGGGCCTGGCCCTCAGCGCCAGGACCTCGACGTTGTCCTTTCCACCGCGCGAGAGCAGGACCTGAGCTGGAATCAGGTGTGAAAGGAGGCCGAGCTCCGCTGGGACCAGAGGCGGGGCCGAGCCGGGGGCCCTGGCTGGCGGGCAGGGCCCAGTCTGCTGCTCGCTACCCCAGACTGCGAGGGGGAGGAGTTTAGACTGTCTGATTTCCAGAAACAGTCCCGGGTTCGCGTCACCGCAGGTACTTTTTGGCTGTCCCGCAAAGTTCACATAGTCCAGCCAGGCTGAGGCCCTACTTTCCAAAGAGGCTCGAATGAACAGCCCACTACCTGATGCCTCCAGGCATCAGGGAGACGGGGAGAGGGGAGCAAGGAGATGCAAGACCTAAGGTTGCCAGGAAACACAAACCACCAGGACGTCGGGCCCACCCTGTCGTGCACCTTAAACCAAACTTCCACCTTAGGGACGTGGCTTAGAATGTCTGTTCCCCCAAGATCTGAAGACACTGTCTGCCTCTTGAGTTAACTGCAAACCGGGAGAATGGAGGAGTAAGGTCACAGGTGGAGGGATGATTCCATGCCCTTTGGTGCCTTTTTAAAAAAGACGCCCTTGCAGAATGAAAACCTAAAACGCTATTCTATGACCCTGGCGAAGTTCCGCCAGCCAACCTTTCTGGTCTCCAGCAGCAAGGCTCAAGGGAGTGATCCCCACAGCTTCCAGCAGAGCGTGCAGCCTGTCCCCAACTGCTGGAATGGAGCCTTCTAACACAAGGAAAGAACTCCGTTCTCCCTCCCCCAAGTAGCTCATTGAAATGCTTATAACAAGATAACTTTTTTTAAAGGGGTGGGGGAAGCCTATGAAGCAGTAGAAGCTTTATGTGATCTACTAAAATTCATACTGTACTCAGGTGACCGTTGTCCTGTCTCACAACTCCAACCTGTCAAAGGGGTCTCCAAACATGCGGTCATTTTGCACATGCAGAAAAATAGTCACGGGGACACAGATAAGCTTGATAGCTATCAGTTATCTCTGGGGTTCTGAATCTTGTGCCTCTGTTCCCCCAAGCTATAACCTCTATCGTGCCCCTGAGAGGCATAAAAGCTTTATGCATGTTTTAAGAAGCCGAAGGTAATCTCAAAGTAGAAGACTTCCAGAGTCTGTATTGTAAGCCTCAAGTTTAGGGAAGAAAAAAGAAATATTTTTATAGAGAAGCTAATGAGAATTTTGAAACTCTGATGTTGGCCAGAAGGTTGGAATAAAGAAGGTGAGTTCTGACACTCCAAGATTTTACTAGCAAAGTTGAGCTTAGAAATATTACAATTAACTGTGGTATATGTACACCATGGAATACTATGCAGCCATTAAGAAGGATGGAGACTTTACATCCTTCATGT
>NW_003852422.1:13819837-13839980 GCF_000181295.1 Otolemur garnettii | reverse complement strand
AAAAAAAAAAGAAATATTACAATTATATAAGAGTGACTTTAAATATTACTTTTAAGAAGCTAATTTCAGGAATCAGTAATGATTCCAAAATGTATCAAGGTTTTTTTTATTTTTTTTTCCAGATGCTTTCAAAACAACTGGGGGGGGATGGGGGTGGGGATTCAAGCATTCAGTGTGGTGTGGAGTAAACACTTCCATCCTTAGTCATTCATTTCCACTAGCTGGTATTTTAATTCACAGAGCATCATGGGTGTTCTGCCTTCTGTCCAGTCTTGTAAAGCTCTCACACAGAGAAGGTTAATTAACTGGGGCAGACTGGGGTAGGCGAGTTCTGAAGACTAGTGAGAGGCCAGCACTGGGGCAACAGTTTGAGTCAGTGGAGGAACAGGCAACAACATGTCGGAGCAGATTCTTCAGTGAGAATTACAGGAACAAGGCAGCTAGGCCCAGAGGTGTTCAGAGCTGCAAGCTGGCAGGCAGCATGTGGTCAGAAAACCTGGCATCACCCTGAAAGCCCATGTGTGGGAAAGAGAGAGAATGAAGGCAGTGTCCCAGGTCTAGAAGAACTAGTTATCAGGATGGGGCCTCAGCACTGGGGACCAAGATAAGGATCCAAGTGTCCATGAATTCATACAACAAATACTCACTGAGCATGGACTAGGTGCCAGGAACCGAGCCTTGGGGCTAGGACAGAGGGAAAACACACACTCAAATTCCTGCCTTCACAGAGTTTACATTCTAGTAGAGGAAGCAGACAGTACATCACATAAGAAGAAAATGAAAATAAGTTGTATGTTGGAAAGTCAAAGAGTTAGGGGGGGAGGCGGAAACAAAGCAGGGAAGGAGGTTGTGCAGTCCGTGTGCTGGGGGAAAGTTTAGATCAGCAGCCAGGGCAGGCATCACAGAGCTGCCTTCTGAGCTACAGCCTGAAGGCGAGTGAGCAGCCAGTGCCAGGAAGCAGGAGGAGCCTGTTCCTGTTGACAAAGAGGACACTAAGGTGGGAGCAGGTGGGGATCTGCACTTCACCATGGGCAAAGGTTGAGATACTGGAACTGGGTCACAAGAACTGTCAGACCTGTAGCATTGGATTGGTGCTGAGTCACCTGAGGTTGAATTAAAGCTGCCTACATGGGGCAGGGATGAGTTCTTATTCATCTTTGTACCTGCAGCCTGGAGCACAGGTGCCCAATAAATGTTTATTGAGCTGAGCCCTTAAATCTCCAAGAACTTGGTGTGAGGCTGAGATAAATGTGATCCTATACTACACAGGGCAGCCCTTCTATCAGGGATGACACTTTCACAAAAGAATGCGGTGATCTCTTTAATCGTTTTTCATGACTGTTTTCCTGATCTGGGAGGGCAGAGATCATCTTTCAACTTGTACCTCAGCACCTAACACACTAAGAAGGAGGCAGGGGAGGAAGACAGACCAAAGAGAGGGAGAAAAACTGGCACAAGGAAACAGGTGAACCCGGTTCAGTGCTTGATACCTCCAAAAGATTCTAATCCCGCCCAATACTGATGGTGTGTTTTCTGTTAAACATGGTTGAATTTTAAATGTTAAAATTTAAACTGAATTAGGGTGATAGTTGTACAACCCAGTAAATCTAAAAATCATTTAATTCTATACTTTTAAGTATATTGTTTTTAAGTGGCTTTATGACGTGTAAATTATGCATCAATACAATTCAATTAAAAAAAAAAGAAAAAAAAATTATGCATCAATAAAGTTGTGTAAAAACATTGAAATAGATCCCACGTTTAGACAGCTGTCTCAGGCTGTCAATGATAAGCCAAGGAGGCATCTGTAACTAAACAGATCATCATCCCTCCTAATAGATGTTTAAACCAAATTGACCTGCAAATTTACTTTTCCCTTATGTGATATATTAGTCACCTTAAAGTGTGTGTAGTCTTTAAAAAGTCTAAAATGTCTTAAACCATACTTATTCTAAGATAGTTTACTACTAATGATTGTTAAATATAGTGTATATTTCAAAACTTACTTTTATTTTTAGGACTTACAAAAACTAGTTATTAGTTTTTGTAAGACTTATTATTCTGGTAAGGCATTGGGAATGAGAAAGGTACTATGTTTGACACACTGTCTAACTGGGCCGTTAAGCCTGCTTCCAGATGGCAGAATGGTGTTGCTTTGAGCCATAAGGAACAAAGGAACCGGGAGTTTCCACCACCATTTTTTAAGACTCAAGTCTGAATCCAATGCCTGGCCCAACTAGTTGGTCCTCAGGATTTGTCTCTGGGGCCCAGAGACCAGGATCCATTCCTCTGTACTGCATCCCTAACCTGCACCTGCTCTACTTTGAACTAACACCTCATACTTGCTCTAGGTGCAGACATAGCTTTGCCCTCAAACGCCTTTGCTGGACTGTCTCTCTCTTGGCCACCACTTGCCCTCATTCAAACCAAGTGGTCTGTTTCTGCTAGAGGATCTAGCAGGACTAAGTCAGGACCCCCTCTAGTGGTTAGGAGGAGAAGTGGGAACTTCTCAGCCTCCTGAGGTCAGGCAGAACAATGCCAGGAGGACATTCTCCATGGAGCTCCGGCATCTTCTTGTTTTAATGTTCTTCCTCTGCTATTCCCTCCCAGTGGGTGGAGTGTTCTGGGAGAGGGGATGGAGTAAAGAGCCCTACATCATTTTCAACATTTTCCCATCTAATTCATCATAACTGCTATGAACATGTTCTCAGCCAGTTGATGTGTCCACATGTTTCTTTGTTTTAATGACACAAATTATTTTGCTACAGGACAAGAAAACTTCAGGATATCAACTATGACCAAAATCAATACATTACAGTAATTCTTTTTTTATGTACCAGATTGCATTTCTAAACTTTAACGGTGGTGTTTCCATACACATTCTTGCATGAACCCTGGAAATAATGTGATCATCCTCCCTTTACAGATGAGGAAACTGATGCTTAGAGACTTTTAGCAACTTTCCCAGTGTGACTTGACTAATAAATGGTGAACATGGACTTGGCGCAGGTCAGCCCATCACATAGCATTTCCCCTTATTGCCCTACTAAAATTCCTCCTGTAGACCACAGTACCTGGGCAGTTGTGTTTGACTGGCCTTAAAATGAATCTCAGTCCCTTCCAAGTCATTCCTGTTTTAGCTGAGGGTCAGAAAATGGCTACAAACCTGCCACAGTGGCTCCCAGGGTGCAGCACCCCAGCTCTCCCCCAAGATTCTCGTGGATCTGCTCCTCCTTATCCTCACCCTTGCAGTTTCTTCCTACCTTAAGCAGCTACCTAACTTACAACCATACTTGTCAGTTCCCCAAAATTCAGTACTTTCAAAGGTTCCCAGGGCATTTACATATCTGCTGCTCACCCTTACCTTCTCTTCCTTCAAATCTCACTCAGATTTCTCCACCCAGATTCATTTTTATCTTTCTTGCACTCTTAGAAACCATTGTTTGTTCTCTCGTTTTTCACCTATTGTCTTCCACTTTATATCCTAGTTAGTGGTTCACACATCTGTAATGTCAGTGGATACTACGGTTTACTCATCTCATTCACCCAGGTACACCCAGGCCCACAGCAACATGCAGAATAAAGTGCTCATGCCCTGCACACAGTCAGTGCTTAATAAATGTCCATTTGACATGACAAATTAGGACTGTCTATTCTCCCTTCTAGGGTCATGCTTCCTACAATCCCTCTCAACGAGTTATTTCTAAGTTGTTTCTCCAAAAATCTGTTATTATAACCCAGTTTCTCCAGCTCAGCCAGAGTGGAATTTAGGATTATTTCCAAATTCATTCAAAATAAAGAGGTTTAGGAGGGGAGTAGGTATGGTTAGGATATAGGGTTACACACGTAATACAACATGAGAATTCTCATTCTTGGTTTTACAGAAATATGGATGTTAGTATCACTCCTTTACCCAAGGGGTCCTTACCCTATGTTACAGGTTGGACTGTGTCCTCAACACTCACATGTTAGAGTCTTAATCACTAGTTCCTCAGAATGTGAGCATATTGGAGACAGAGTCTTCAGAGGAGTAATCAAGTTAAAATGAGGTCACTGTGGTGGACCCTAATCCAGTAGGACTGGTGTCTGGATAAGTAGGAGAAATTATGGACACAGACAAACAGAGGGAAGATGATTTGAAGATACAGCAAGCAGATGGCCATCTGCAAGCCAAAGAGAGAGGCCTGGGAAGGCCCTCAGAAGGAAACAGCCCTTCCAACAACTTGACCTCACACTCTGGCCTCCAGAACTGTGACACAGTAATTGCTGCTATTTAAGCCACCCAGTCTCTGGCATTTTGCTATGGCAATGCTAACAAACCAATAAATCCTAGGATTCCTATTCATACAGAATTGGATTCCTCAACCCACAGTGGTTCCTTATCTAGGTACCATGTATTTCTTTAGTGTTTATCTGCATGGGTAAGATAAAGAAGATAACTGAGCAACCATGCATTCACACATTTGAAAGAAGAAAAATAGCCATAATAGCTACCATTTATGAGACATTATTGTGTATGTCAGTAATGAGAGAATGTTCAATATAATAGTGCGTATAAACCACTGTCCTTGGTGCTTTGCAAACATTATCTCTCTTTATCCTCCCAACCACCCATTTGAGGCCATATTGTTACCCTCACTCTGTAGTTATAGAAACTGAGACTCAGAGATATTTATGTAAATTACCCAGGATTATACTTCTAACAAGATTCAAGGCTTGGCTGTGACCTACTGGTTGTCTGTTTTGCTCTTCCCACATGTGACATATCCCCTTCTTCATTCCAGCATCCTCCAAATCCTAACTAGCCATGCTGTCTCTCATGGTGGTACTATTTCTCTTGCCAGTGATTGGTTTAGGGATGGGGATGTGACCCAGTTTTGGACAATGAGACATGAGAGAAAGCAAGCTGAAGAGCTTCTAGAAAAGAGTTCTTTACTATCAAAAAGAGACGCACAAAGCCAGCTGCTTCCTTTCTGCTGTTGGATGTTAACTAATCTGCATGTGATGTTAGGATGTCAGCATCCACCTTGTAGCAATGAGGGGAATTTCCCTGAGAAGAACATGCTAAGGGGGTAGAGATGGGGCATAGATGACTCAGGACTGATGACATCACTTTTCCTGAGCTAACAGCCCTACAAGAGCTCCCCCTCCAGATTTCTTATTTTGTGGGACAGTAAACACCTTATTGTCTAGGCCATCTTGTGTGACTTTTTGTTACTTGTAACTACAGTTGTCCTGATATGCCACAACTACAAACAGACTTTGATTTTCCACAGTAGGAGTAATTTTTAGATATCATATTATTAGGTAGGATTAGATTAATATGATAATAACATCAAATTCACTGTCACACAGTTTCAAAGGCCTGAGAAAAAGAAGTGATCTAAAAAAATTTGCTTAGTATATACATAAAATTTATCATTTTAAATTTATACATCATTTATACATTTATCATTTATACATTTTCAAGTGTACTGATCAGGGGCATTAAGTACATTCACATGGTTATACAGCCATCACCACCATCCATTTCCAGAACATTTTGTCATACCAAACTAAAATTCTCTATTCATTATACAATAATTCCCTGTTCTGCTTCCACTCCCAGCCCTGGAAACCACCATTTTACCTGCTGTCTCCAGGAATCTGACTTCCATGGGTACTTCATCTGAGTGGAATCAGAGTATTTGTTGTTTGTGAGTGGGTCATTCATTTCATCTCATGTCTTCCAGGTTCATCCCTGTTGTTGTTTGTATCAGATTCCCTTCTTTTTAAGGCCACATTCCATTGTATTTCTACACTACATTTTGTTTAATCATCCATCAGTAGACATTTTGCTCATTTTCACTTCTGGCTATTGGGAATAGTGCTGCTATGAACATAGATGTACAAATATCTGGTTGAGTCCCTGCTTTCAATTCTCTGGGGTACATACCCAGAAATGGAATTACTGGATCATACGGAAATTCTATTTTTGAATGTTTGAGAAACCTTAATACTGTTTTCCACAGGAGCAATACCATTCATTTTCCATTCCCACCTGCAGCACAGAAGGGTTCCAGTTTCTTAGCATCCTTGCCATTTGTATTAATAGGTCTTCTTTGAGAAATGTCTATTCAAGTTCTTTGCTCATTTTGGATTTGAGCTGGTTACTTTTGTTGCTGGGTTTTAGTCATTCTTCACATATTCTGGATTTCTATCCCTTATCAAATATTTGACTTGCAAGTATTTCCTCCCATTCTTCATGTGCCCTCTTACTATATTGATAGTGTCCTCTGATATACAAAGGTAAATAGCATTTCTCCTGCAGGATTCTCTAAAGAATACGGAGCCCATCCATTTTTTAAAATACTCTAAAATCCATTCCTGAATTAAGTCTGACCACCAGAGATAGACACCTATTCTGATTCAGGTTGTCCCTTCATGGTCCTTCTTTCACTCATTCACTTATTGGCCACATAGGCACTGAACCCCTCCCATGTGCAAGGCTATGTTAAACAATTTTACTAAATTGTATGTTGCCCCTGACATGAGGAACATTAAGTGACCTTGGGACGCTTGTTGCTTGGTTCACAGTGTGATCACTGTAAGTAGTGTTCTAGTTGTGAAGACCCATAAGAGAAATTTCCCTTTGGTCTCTCATCAGAGATTGGTGTGCTTCTTCCTCAGCCACTGATCACAGATAACATACATCTTAAAACTGATCATTCTTTCCTTCTCACCATGGCTACTAGAAAGCCCTAAACAACATTTGTGGGCAAGTTCTCACAGGCAAATTGTACATCCTGATGAGCTTTATAATGGAGTGAACTCAGTCCCAGCTCCATCTTTAAATCCTAATCTTATTTTTCCTTTGCCTCATTAAAAAGGTACTTTTCAATTTTGTCTTTCTTTTTGTAGTTACCTTTTACACTGCCTTAAATACTTGTAAAAACAATAAAACAAAAATAACATAAATGGATAATCTAAGATTATTTCTCACTACCATTGTGTAGGCCCCAATACAAAATGGAAATGTGGGGCCCCTATCCAAGAGTTACTAAGAATTTCAAGGTGGTAACAGTAGAACAGTAGGCCACCTGCTGGGATCCTTCTGAGTGTGTGGCCCTGTGTGATTATACAGCTCTCATGCCCATGAAGCCAGCCCTCTCAACTATTATAACCCTCTAAAACCTGGGAAATAGACACCAGTTATTCTGACATTTGGTGATGACATTATGTTCATTCATCTTTTAAAGATATTTCAAGAGGACCAATGTGCATTTTGCACATCTTTACATTAGAGAATACCAAAGTAGAGAGATGGGAAAATTAAAGACGACTATGGAACTATATCAAACTAAGACTATTCATTTTGATGAGCTTCTAGATGGTCAATTAGAAGCCTTTAGTAAACCTCTTTGCATTTCCCCACAGTTCTCCCACTATCCTGTCATAGGATAGGCACTCATACATTTGCAGGTGAGCTGGCTGGCTGCGTGGCAGTTAGATGCTTTTGTCCACATCTAGGAAGTCAAAGATAAGGCTAGGAAAATTGTTTGAGTTTTGTCGTGAGGAGTTGTAGAATGACAGATCTAGGTTGGTAGGACGGAAAAGGAGGATAGCTTTTGAGCAAAAGGGAGATTTAGAACAGCTGATCAGACCCTAGGGTGGAGGATGAACTGGAGGGCAGAGACACTGGAAGCAGGAACACAGCTAGAAATCCACTTCTCCAGTTCTTGCAAAGGCAAATGGTTGTAGAATTAGACTGAGGCAGCAAGAGGGTGATAATTACAATAACAGTACCTAGTTCTTTGCATTTATCACGAATTTTCTCACACTACTGTTCCATTTGCTCCTTCAATAATCCTGCTTGAAAAGTATTATCACATTTTATAGAATTGCAAATTGATTCTCAGAAAGTGTGAATGATTTCCCAGGTGGGAGTAATTAAGGAGCACAGCCAGGTCAGGTCTGCATAGGCAAGTTCTTTTCTCTTCCACCTGAGAGTGGCCTGGTGAACTCTAAAACAATGAGAGGTATATGCTCCACCCCAAATACGATGATTTAATTGGCCTTGGGTGAGGCCCAGGCAAGGGAGTTTTTCAAAGCCCCCAGGATTCTAATTTGCAGCCAGGTTGAGAACCTCTGGGCTGCAGCATAGCCTGCCATAAGGCAGGGCCTGAAAATAAGAGATGATGGGGAGGCAGACCTGATGAGACTTGACAACTATCAGCATTGAGACAGCAAAGCGCTGACAAGGTTTCTCACCAGAGGGACTAACCTTCTCTTTAACCTCATCTCTAACAGGTCCAGAATGGATACATGTGCACCTGGGAACAGCTGCATTCAGGATTAGAATAAAAGGTAAATTGCTGCATTTGGTGTGATCAAAAATGAGTCATCCTGCAGATGGTAACTGGTGTAGGTATGTGTATAAGAAATGGGTTCCTTCAGGGGGGCTGAGGATGGCTAACTCTAAAGGGAGCCGTGTGAACAGCACTTCCTCCGATTGTCCTGAGAACTTCCATACAGTGGCTCTAACTTCTACCCTTGGAAATTCTAAATTCCACCAGATTGTTTGCCTCCTAGATATCCATGACAATACTCAGATTAGTGGCGCATGGGAGAACAACCTGGGTGTTGCCAACCATAGCAAGTCCTCCTCAGTTCGGGGAGGATGGCCAGAAAGGAAGATGTAAGAGACAAAGTGTTTGTAGCTTGCCTGGGTAGAGAAGATCGATGAGCAATTGCAGATGTGAGACTGAATTACTGGAGCTGGTCTGGGTCACATCTCAAACAGTCCAATAAAAATTGGTTGATATCCTGGATGTGGATGAGATCAACAAAGAACTCAGTAAAGAAAGAGAAGAGGTCCAAGGACCAAATGGAGAATGGCTGCCCTTAGGGGTGTGAGTGAGGAAGAGGATGCACACAGGGTGCTCTACTTTTGAGTGCCACCACCTTTCCTGACCACGTCCCATTGGTTTTGTACTTGCACCATAGATGCACATCACAGATGGTCCCTAGGCCCCGAATGTGACCTTCACTTTGCCATCTCCTTGTTCTTTTTGCTGAACTGCTCCTTCGCTTCTCTATGGGCACATATTTGCCTCATCCTCTAAAAGACCCATCTCTGATGTCACCCTCTTTGTTGGAGTCTTTCCTACTGTTGGCTTCACCACATGGATGGCACCTCTCCTTTCCTTAACCCCCACTGCACTTCCTTATAAAGCTCTCATGCCCTGTGACAGTTACCTACTGCTACATAAGAAACTACATCCAAATTTATCAGCTAAAAAAATCAAACATTTGTTATCTCTCACAGCTCCTGAGGCTTGGAATACAGGAGCGGCTTATCTAGGTGGTTCTGGCTCAGAGCCTTTCACAAGGTTGCTAGATGTCAGCTGAGGCCGCCCTCATATGAAGGCTTGACTAGGACCAGATGGTTTGCTTTCCAGATGACTCACTCACATGGTGCAGCCGGGAATGCCACCGCTCCTTGCTGCCTCTGAGCAGGAGGCCTCAGCTCCTTGCCACATGAACCCCTCCACAGGCTTACCTGAGTGTCCTCACAACATGGCAGCTGGCTTTTCTGAGAGCATGTGATCTGAGAGAGAGGGGGAAGAGGGAGAGAGAGCAGGAAGCCATTGCCTTTTATGACCTAATCTCCAAAGTTGCACACCTTAATTTCCTCTTTATTCTGTTTGTTAAACGTGTGCCCACCTTTAAGAACAGGGAAATTAAGCTCCCTTTTTGAAGGGAAGACTATTAAAGAATTTATGGACACACAGTTCTTCTTGATTTAATGATTTTTCAACTTTACAATGGATATATCAGGGTATTAAATGCATTTTCAACTTATGATATTTTTACCTGATGGTGGAATCATTGGGACATAACCCCACTGTAAGTTGAAAATCATCTGTGTTTAGCACTACGCAGGCACTGAACATAGTCTTCCCTACATTCAAACTCTTGCCTTTTAATTCATTCATTTATTCAGTAAACCTTTATGGAGCACCTATCATGTGCATTGCACTATGTTAGGTAAAATTAAGACAGAGGACTTCACTTAATTCCAGAAACAGGAGAGGAAAGCAGGTAAACAGATGTTGCTCTGTGATGGCAGTAAGTGCTGTGATAGAGCAATGAAGAGAGCACAGGGGACTAAATGTCAGGGAGTCTGGAAAGGTTTCATGCAGAACGTTCCACCTGTTGTTCCTCATCCCCAGTACCCAGTCCCCTCTCTTTTGCTAACACAGCTCCTCCCTTTCATGTTATTTGGGTGGAGCTGTGTCCTTCCCATCACCACAGAATTGGGCACATGCCCTGGACTCTGCATCCCTCTGGCTCACCCATGTACGTGTGACCTAAGTGAAGCCATTAGGAGCACTCATAGGATATTTCTGAAGGCAGTGTTAGAAGAGAGATAAGGATCTCCTTCTGAGGTCCTGGACATGCAAGCCAGATGGCGCTGCCAGTGAGCACCTTTACATGTCACAGAAAGACTGAGACCCACATGGAAGGAAGCAGAGTGGAGAGGAAGCCTGTTCTGATGATGTCACCTGAACATGAGAATCTCTGAAGCTATGGCATCTCTGGACTGAGTTACCTTTATTTATTAAAACCTACTTGAGATCAGTGACTGTAGATGTTATTCAAAGAGGCCTAACTTGAGCAGTGTAGTAAGATCCTATCTCTACAAAAACTAGAAAAATTAGCTGGGCATGGTAATACCTATCTGTAGTCCCTGCTTCTTGGGAGGCTGAGGTGGGAGGATCACTTGAGTCCAGAAGTTTGAGGTTGCTGTGAGCTATGATTACACCACTGCACTCCATCTGGGCAAAAGTGAGATCCTGTCTAGGGTGAGGGAGGTGGCCTGAAATGAGAGAAGTTTAAACCAGATCTTGGTTTTACAGACCAGTAGAAGATTATCAGGTGTAGACTTTGACAGCTTCATCATATTCTATCAAACTTGTTGACTGATCAAAATGTTTTAAAAAAATGTTTTTGTTTCTGGGAAGCTTTTAAAAGGTTTTAAAACATGTTTATAGTTAATAAATAAGCAGAAAGATGTTTTTCTTATCCTCTTTAGAATCCAAAATTTTAATAACTAATATACATATACTGTGGGTGATACATACTCTGCTTTTTTTTAAGACAGACGAATGATTTATGATAATCATTTCACTTTCACATATAATTTTGAGGGCCTAGTTTATCTAATATCCTTCCCCTTAAAGCCTTTGCTAATACCCCTAAAGTTCTAGGTTAAAACCTTGACCCTCTAATTCTTAAATCTATAGCAATACCATACTCAGAAGAGTCATTCCTTGGCACCTCAAAGACCAACTATCTAATATTCACCATCAACTCCTCAGTAAACAAGCCAGAGTTATGAACAACTGAAGACAATGCCTTGACTACAGAAGAAGTTGGCCATCACCATTGGCACACCTGCTGGAAACTTGAGCACTGTGAAAACCTAAGAAATAATTCCAATTTGCAGAACTGCACTCCTCATGTTCAAGGGCAAAACTACAGAAAGGAAAATTTTGCTATCATAGTTTTCTGTTGTGCCTCTTCCTTGGAGGTGTGGAAGGAGAGTACTTTTTCCCCCTGTCCACAAAGATTTGAATCCTTCCAAAAAGAAAAGGACACAGTTCAGCTGAAAGCATTCATAGTATAACCAAAGTCATTTACCTGTGAACTCTTTAGCTCCGGGAATAATAGTGGGTGTTCACTCCCTTCCGTCTCCTTTGAATTTTGTTCTTACCCTGGAACTAATTACATTAACATTAACACATACACATAGACACACAAACATGTATGTACACACATGTGTGAGCTCACTCTAGATGCTTGATGGAAGGCATGATCCAACTTTTCATTCCTCGGGGCCTGGAGAAGTACCCAGCACATAGTTTACACTCAATATATGTTATCTGAAACTAAAATCAAATCAAATTGGATATAACTAAAATAAGAGTATAAAGAAAAAGCTATGAAAGCAACGAGGGAAGCAGCTTCTAATTCTGCCTGGGGCAATGAAGAAAAGATGAAACAAAAATAACACAAAATGTGTTTTGAGTTATAAAAACCATTTTGACAATACAATTTAATTGCATGGAGCAAACATGTATTTAATTGTAACAATAAATATTTACACATTTTACACTGCATTTTAATTTTCAAAACCCTTCTAGGCACTAAATAATTGAATTTTCCAGATTACATTCTTCAAAAATCATCCACATTGATTTAATGTTCCCAACAGAGTAGTTAAATAGAAATATAAACACATTAAAATAGAGACAACACAAAGCTCAAGACTCCTCTCCACGTTATTTAGGCCACCCAGCCCCTAAGATGTGGTACCCAGAGGATGCAGATGGTACCATTTCTTTCTCTGACAAGTGGGAATCCCATCACTGGGATGAACTTGCTGTTCCCATCACTGGGAACAGCAGCCCCATCTTACACGCACCGGCTGGAGAGCACCTAAGGAGACACTCAGATCCTCTACACCCTAAGGTGAAAAATGTCATTATGCAAAGCTTGATATTGGCTATTTTTTCCTACTCACTTTCTATAGTCTCTTCTTTCCTAGTTAAGGAACCCTCTGATCGTATGGGGTGAAGATTCTAGGCTGGAGTAAACCCGTGCTGTGATATATGTAAGAAGATGTTTAATGGGACTTTTCTTGTTGTCATACATTTTGTGTACAGCTCCGATGTTGAGAACAATGAGAGGAAAATTTCTGAAGGATTTACTTAAAGTCTGGAAATGGGGAGAAGCAATTGGAGAAAGTTGTCAAGTGGCCGTGTCAGACATTTCTCCCACCCTGCACCAGAAGAGGGAGGCCTCCAAAGACTTCCTCCTTTAGGCAGGGGTGTCTTTAAGAAAACTGAAGACCAGGAAATGGGGAAGAAGAGTGAAGGAACTGGCCCCTTCTGCTGCAGCTCTGAGAGAAGGGTGAGGCCAGAAGGAAGGAGGGAAGCAGCTCTCAATAGAATAGGAGATTGAAGTTTTGATATAAACTCAATGAGACATTTTAACTCCCGAAAGTGAGTCACAGATACCTAAGTAAGATTGTTCATATAACCGAAAGTCATCCAAAAGCAATGAGACCTGCCCAAGTGCTGTCATCACAGGTCAGAGAACAGAGATCTGACAATGCCATGAAGAACAAATAAGTAACTCCACGTCCTGTTTGTTGCCACTGAGATTATCCCATCTAATAAACTACCATAGAACCTCCATAGTTGGCCACCTCCCTGCACTCACCACCTCCTTAAGTTGACCTCATTTTCATAGACCAGACATGCACCGTGTGTACGTTACCAATACAGTAGGCCTAGTTCCTTATGTTGACCCCTCCACATATTGGCCATTTTGTTACAGTCCCTGGGGTGGTCAATGTACAGAGGTTCTACTGTATTTAAATATCCTCAAAATATAGTCTCATTTGCCCTAATGTGGCCCCCTAAAATATACAACTGTTCTGTTAGCTGTCATAATGACTGAATTGGCTTAACCACATGGATAATCCAATCCATGATATTGTGCAAAAATCAACCATAATTACAGCTGAAAAGTCTGAACAGCCACACAGAGCCTGACTGAGCGGCTGGGTATACCTGCAGCTTTAAACTTGTCTCCCTTTTTCCTTATAATATAACTCCCAATAAAACTGAATAATGACAGTAGATCCTGTTGTCATTAGCCTGACAGGCATTGTAACTTGTCTGGATAATCAAAACCTGGCAGTCCTTCAGGGTCATTGCTGTTTTAAACAATTACTTTTAGTTTTCCACTCAGAATCAGGCCAAGGGACTAATCACAAAGATTAATAAGGACAAAGTTGAGCTGGAGAAACAAATTTCAGCCAACACTTCAAATCCCCAACCTTAACTAATTTTTGAGAGGACAAGCTGCCTCTTAAGTGATGTATTCCAATCCCTCGGGTTACTGTGGAAAAGGCCCCTTGATTTTGAATCACTGAGATGTCCAGATTCATTCATCTCCTGCAAGGAACCTGGAAGCCGTTTCTTTCTCTGTCAACTGCTTTCATTTTTACTTGTTGGAAGGGTCCCTAATCCCAACCAAAAGAAAAAAAAAATAAACTGATCTGGAGATCGCTAAATAGATTTTAAAAAATTGGAGCTGTTTTGTAATTATTTGATAATGACCATATTTATAATTGTAGAAAGCTCACAGTTTGAACTTGCAATCCCTAGTGACTTCATAAAGCCCTAGAATTTTAGAGGCAGGATTATCTATTCTCAGAGTTTCTGCCTGCCTCATGTATGAGGATTCTATTATGGGTAAACTGGAGATAAAATGGGAGTTTTAATATGATTATAGGTCAGTGGTTTTTGAATTGTTAATGTACAAAAGACCCCAGAGGCATATGCTGAATATATAATCCGTGAAAGGCACAATTAAATAAACAAAAAGCAATTTACAAGCTAGAAAACCTTTTCATTTCTCACAGAGCATTATAACACATGTCCTGTAGCATCCAACTTAGCAGGGCCACGCTGACACCACAGAAAAGAAGCAAGTAAATTAATTTTACTTCATAGGCCCAGAACCTGAAAGAAAATGGCTTGTGGGAAAGCATTTCAGAATGGAAAACATGAACCACAGGACTGGACACATGATTCTCGAGGACTCAGAAGCTTCTCAGGAAGAGATTCACCCTAGTGATAGCATAATGAAGATAAGATGTGTTTATTTTATGTGTCTGTTTGCTGTACCTTGCACACTTCCAGAAAGGATTCACGGTGAATAAGAAAACCCTAAGGGAGAGGGAAAGTATTTTCAGTCTGGATGGAAGAGTGTTTTGTATGTATCTTAAGATCTGTCCTATTAAGTGTGGGACCTATGGCCATATGAGGTGACTCACAGCTTTCCTTGTGCACTGCAAGGGTGGGCTTTGCAGGGGTAATCGCCCTACTTGGCCCTGTAGTTGCTCATCTAGACCATCAATTTCTCACCCTGAAATGCCCATCTGGTAGCAGCAATCCAGAGGAGAAAGATGGTGCCCAGCAAGTGCCACTGCACACACAATGTGGAGACCCTGGGAAGAAACATACACACCCCTCCCTGGCACCAGCCTGGATATGATGCAGTGGGTGCAGAACTTACCAAAATGAACACCATAGGCTCTCAGAGTCTCTGATTTTCCAATACCTAGTAGGTGTCTAACAGTTCCATTCAAAATCTGAAACTAACTACTCAGACTCCACAAGTTTAAAGGTTCGATTCCTGAAGGCTGCCCTCACCTCAAATGCCAGTTTCAAATGGAATATCCAGGCTAATGGCACATCTCTCTAAGGTTACTACAGATTTGCAGGGTTCCCACATGCCCCCCTCTTTTGACAATTTGCTAGAACAACTCCTAGAACTCAGGTATATGCTACACTTACTTACCAATACCAGTTTAGTATAAAAGCTATGAATGAACAACAGATAAGAGGTCCATGGGGTGAGGCCTGAAAGGGTCCCCCATAGCAGCCTCTGTACCCAGGGAGTCAAAAGGCACCATCCTCCCTGCACGGGGATATGTTAACCAACTTGGAAGCTCCTAAAACTCCACCAACTTGGAAGCTCCTAAAACTCCACTGTATAGGGGTTCTAATGGAGGTTTCATTAAGTAGGTGTGATTAATTCCAATCATTGGCCATTGGTGACTGAACTCAATCTCCAGCCCCTTTCCTCCCCTCGGAGGTTGAGAATGGAGCTGAAAGTCCCAACCTTCTAATTGAGGCTTGGTCTATTTGGCCACCAGTCCTTATCCTGAAGCTATCTAGGGACCTGCCAAGAGTTGCCTTATTAGCATAAACTTAGATATGGCTGAAAGACACTAATGATGAATAACAGAAGATGTCCCCATCACCTCTATCACTCAGGAAATTCCAAGGGTTTTAGGAACTTTGTGCCAGGAACCCAGAGCAAAAACCAAATATATATTTCTTATTGTACCACACAGGTTTGTCTAGCATTAAACCTAAGGGGGCTCTGTCAGATTGTCTATTCCCAGCCAACTACCCCACAGGAAGATAAAATGAGGCCCATTCCCTTTTCACCTCCACAAAGCCACAGATAGCAGTGATTGAATTTTATTCAGTAAACATTTCCTACGCCAGTTGTGAGTGCTGGACAGTACCAAGGGTGGGAGGGCAAACCTGGAGCTGGCTAATCCCACGGGCTAATGTTTATGTAGTACATTAAAGAGCAGGTCCTGGCCTTATCATTCAGTCTCATCAACTAGCCTATGAACTCAGATCCATTTTATAGATGAGAAGCCTGAGCCTTAGAGAAGTTAAGGAAGGCCAAGGCTGTGTTCTGGTAAGCCATGCAAGTTGCGTTTGGACTCCGGTCTAGGTTCAAGATGTGAGCTTTTCACCCTGTACCGTCCTACCTTCTGGCTGCCATGCAGGAGCAGAATGCTGCAGAATGACCTCCTGATTTAAGATTAAAATAACCTACAGCAATCACAAATAATAGAAGTGTCAAGAATGCCGTAAAAAGTTATGTCCTTGGTATTACAATCCTCAGAGTAATATCTCGGTTACTGTGAGTATTTTCAGCCATCAGACACATAACTGAATATAACCCTCCCAAAATTAATATAATTGAAATAAATTTTAAGAACTTTCATTCAAAATAAACCTCATTAATTCTGATACCACTGATTTAATTCTGATAAGACTGATAATCAGTGTTAAATAAATAATAACCATGCTGAACTTCACCTTCCCAAACCTTTTCCTAATAAATCAAGAAATTAATTACAGAGTTGTAAGACTTATTCATTATTTGGTTCTAAAGCATTTTCTTTTATTTTTTACTTTTTTTTTTTTTGAGACAGAGTCTCACTATGTTACCTCGGTAGAGTGCTGTGGTATCATAGCTCACAGCAACCTCAAACTCTTGGGCTTCAACAATTCTCTTGCCTCTGCCTCCCAAGTAGCTGGGATACAGGCGCCTGCCACAACACCTGGCTGTTTTTTGGTTGCAGTTGTCATTGTTGTTTGGCAGGTCTGGGCTGTGTTCAAACCCACCAGCTCCAGTGTATGTGGCTGGCGCCCTCACTGCTGAACTACAGGCGAACAGCCTAAAACATTTTATTATTCTCAATTAAAATTTGGCATTTCTAGTCTGATTATTATTATAATTATATTAAGCTACACTTGAAAAACTTAATAGAAAGCCAAAATATAGTTCTTAATATATAAGAACTTATTATATAATATGTATTATAGCATAGAGTTATTAGAAATATTTATATAACAAAGTCTTTTGATTGTGTTATTATTCAAAATTTACATAATCAATTTGGTTTATGTTGTTTAATGCCTATACATAGGAAAATCTACCTTTTTGTGGTATACTCTATATAATCCTTACAAAGAATACAATTCTTGGGGTTATTTCCTAGGTAATGACATTATTTGTAACAGAAACTGTAATGTCTAAGACTCCAATAGCCCTGAGATCTAAAAGTTATTTAACAACAAAGCTCTAGGGAGACCCTAAGGGTCCCTCTAGGCTATAAAGTCTGCTCAATTGCTTTATGAGTATGAAACATATATTTTTCTTTATGGAGGATTTGCTAGACTAAAATTATTTTTCTTTATTTAAGGTTCACTTGAGATATGATTCTCTAGGTCCATTTTTAGCCAATGAACCACATGGACATCAGTGGTCCCACTGGAAGTTCTGGGCTTCCAACGACTTCAGAAAAATGCAAACACATTCTAAGTCCCCTGTGTGGGCTTTCCTATGAAAAATGAAAGAGCTGAGTGTTTTATCCTAGCTCCTAACAGTATTCAAAAATTGCCAGTAGTAGTAACTGAAATGAAGCTGAACTCTATAGCAATCTACTCAAATGGAGGCAGGTTTTATAAAAATAGAAATAAATTTTAATGTCAGTGGTTCAGGAATGAAAAAAAGAACAAATGTTGGTATGAAAAGCTCCCCCTCCTTTGAAGGCTGTTGTCAGGGAGCTGTTCCCAGGACACAGAGCTGGTGAGCCCAGCAAGGAAACCCACCCTGGCCAATCATAGCTTCCAATTACAGAGAAACCTCATGAATTCAAGTTCAGCAAATATGGAATTTGAGATACTTCATGAAACCACCACATGTTAAAGCTAAGGAATATGAGCAAGCATGTTATCGAATCTCATTTCACAGATGGTACAGATAAAGCAACCTAGGGCCAAGGCAGTGGAAAGACTTGTCTAAGGTCATAGGTCAGGCTCCTGGAGAGAAACTTCTCCTCCCAAACTATGTCCATGGTCCCTGTGGTGACTGTCATTGCCACCACCCAAACTATGTCCATGGTCACTACTATGGGCTGAATTATGTCCCCCTTCTCCCCAAAATAGGTCAAAGTTCTAATCTTTAGTACCTGTGACTTTGACCTTATTTGGAAACTAAGAAACTAAATCAAGTTAAATGAGGCAGTTCATGCTACATAGGTGGGCCCTAATCGAGTGCCTGATATTTTTATAAAAGGAGGGAAATTCAACACAGAGAACAGAAGACCATGCGAGGACACAGGCAGAGAGTAGAGTGATGCAGATACAGGTACAAGCTAAAGATGGGGGACAACCCCCAGAAGCTGGGACAGACGCGGAAGCCTCCTCTCCTCCAGCCTCAGAGAGAGGCTCTGTCAGAACCTTGACTCTGGCCTCCAGAACTGCAGGAGAACCATTTCACAAATGAACTGCAGGAGCACATTCACAAAAAGCATATTTATTAAGCATTTACCATTTTCTTAGATGCCCTGCCTTACCTCATGTAATCCTCATAACAACACAATGATGTATAATTCTCCCGTTCAAGGATAAAGAAATAAAGGTTAGAAGAACCGCAGGGAACTTTTGTACAGCCAAGAAACTGGTATATGCCAAAGCTGGGAATCAAATCTGGGAATATGGACCTCAGAACTATTCCTCTTAGCACCAGCTCAGGCTGGCTGCACATGCCGTTGGCTTGTACACTGAATGTACCTGACTTGTGAGACTCAGCAGGCCTGCCAATGACTGCAAACAAGGTGACTAAGAGAAATTGTCAGACATGTCACAGTCATTTAATATGCCACTAAAATGTCAGGTAGCAATCTGTATTAGTCTGTTTTCTGTGGCTTCTAACAGCATACGTGAAACTGGGCAGTTTTACAAAGGAGCCAAATTTATTTCTTACAGTTAGAGACAAGGTCAGGGGGCTCATCTGCTGAGAGCCTTCTTTGCTGGTGGAGACTCAGCAGAGTCCAGGGCGGCACTGAGCATCACATGGCAAGGGTGCTGAGCATGTCAGCTTGGGTCTGTCTTCCTCTTCTTAGAAATCTACCAGTCTCATGCTAACCCATTAATCCATTAACCCATTAATCCATTAATCCACAGATGGATTAACCCAGTCACTGCCCTCATTACCCAATCACCTCTAAAAGGCTCCCCTTCTCAATACTGCCAAATTGGGGATTAAGTTTCAGCATGAGTTTCAAGGGGACAGGCGCGCAAACCACAGCACAGTCTGAATATGATAGTTCACCTTCCTACAGACATCCTTTCAAGTTCATTCATTCCCTCTTACCATAAACACATACTACGTGCCTTCCTATACCAGCCACTCCCTAGGGGGCTGTAGTGGCCACTCAAAGAATAAAACAGTAACTTTGCCTACAGCTTCCAGTGAAGTTGTGGTTGTATAAGTTAAGAAGACTTTTACTTCTGTGCTGAAAAAGAGTCAGAAAACTCCCCCATTGTCGCATATTCTAGTCCTTTAATTTGGGATTTAGGATTTTTCTCTCTAAGTCTTAAAAATGTAGTTCAGAATGCCCACATGCCAGGGGCCACTAATCGAACCTTTTGAATTTCTTCTCACTCACCCAAAGGCATAGAGAAAGAAAGTTCAGAAATAGGAGACTCAAACAGAAAAGCACACTTCCCAAACATGCTCTAAGGAAGAGAAACTGAATTTGATTCAATGTTCTCCACACCCAGATTTCGGGGGCAAATGAGCAGAGTTTCAACAGGTACAAAGGACATGAAAACAGCAAAAGCAAAGATGTGGGAGACATGGAAGTTCATGGACGATGCAGAGAGCCCTGGGGTTAAGGAGCCAGAGCACAGGGTGTGTGTCTGTG
>NW_003852422.1:13817152-13819813 GCF_000181295.1 Otolemur garnettii | reverse complement strand
GTGTGTTTGTGTGTGTGCATGTGTGTGCACATGTGTACCTGGGTGTGTGTGTTCTTTGTATGCACACGTGTGTCTGTGTGTGCATGTGTGTTTGTGCACACAGACAGGCTAGCATTATCATACATATTTGTATTATAACCATCTGCCTTATATCCCTAGAACAGCTATATATATATATATATATGTACACACACACACATATATACACACATTAGAAAGCTGTCAAAAGAATAGTTTTATCACTTTAGTTTAATTATTATTGACACAGAGCCCCTTTAGTTTATAAAATTCTTTGTAGAAAATGTAGGTGGACATTGATCCCCTCCCCCCACCCCAGGGACATAAAGAAACGAAGACAGAAAAGAGAGAGAGGAGAAGTTTCCTTCAGCCTTGGCATCGCATTTTGATTGTAATAAAAGCATGACTGGGAATGTTCTCTTGTACTTTTGAGCTAGAGGGTCACACATCTCATTATTTCACTCTACAGCATATTCCTAATCAGACACATGAAGAGCGTGGTTGCCACACAGAACTTAGCAGCAGGAGGATTCGTGACTCAGAACCTCAGAATCAAAAGTATCTCAGATAGAGGTGGGTGCCGATGATAAGTGAGTCCCTTTAAGTAAGAAACAGAGAAGGCACATTATGAATACAAAATTAGGGAAAAAAATCTAGGGAGAGAAAACTCATCAACTTTTTAGAACTGAGAACAGGTACAACCATTTTCTTTCAGGTTACATTTTTGCTTTCCAATGAGATACTCCCTTCCAGTTATATTTAAATTTGTGGTTGGTTCATAATTATGAAAAAATATTACAAATTAATTGAAAATAAACCACACAAAAGTTAATTAAGAATACTTTTATAATTGCTGATCTATTGCATAGAGCAACATAATTGTGTCATCAAATTACTCTTTGTGTATGAGTTTTGTCACTGGAACTTCTTTTTGATGCTGTCACTTAGTTTTTCAGGCTATTGTGTTATGTTGGTGGCAATTTTGCATGCTGTTTCATCTGGAACCACTGTGCCCTGTCAGGACAAATGTGTCAGGTATGCTAAAATCCAATCTGATATGCTGATATGCATAAAAACATGCAACTTCATGAAGAGTGGTATGTATATCCAGCACTACTACATGTGGGTTAACTACAAACCCCAGAATTCTGATGAATTTTGTTTCCAAAGATTCATGGAATAAAACTCAGTTGGAGTGGAAATAGACAGTGGTTTTAATCAATTGTGGCTCAAAGATGTGCAAATTTACAGAAATGTAGGAACATATAAGCATATGCTTTGGACTTGCAGGGGTCCAATGCAAGAGGAGGACCTGAAAATTCCAGCTTCACAGTAAACCCACTCTGATCTTAGAAGTCATTTAGTTTATGCCTTATATCTATCACACATCCCTGGTGGTGTTAAGCTGCCTCTGTACAAACACCCCGTTGACACAGCTTATTACTCCCGAAGGAAACCTGTTCCATCTGTAGGCATCGTGAGTTATCATAGGATTCTTCCTCATGCTAACCTAAAACCCCCCTCCTAATAACCATTATCTGGTGGTCCTAAGTCTCCTCTTTGTTTGTTTGTTTTTTGTTTTGTTTTGTTTTTTTGAGACAGAGCCTCAAGCTGTTGCCTTGGGTAGAGTGCTGTGGCATCACAGCTCACAGCAACCTCCAACTCCTGGGCTCAAGCGAGTCTCCTGCCTCCGCCTCCTAAGGTGCCCATCACAACGCCCAGCTATTTTTTGGTGGAGGCTGTCATTGTTGTTTTGGTGGGCCTGGGCTGGATTCAAACCCGCCAGCTCAGTTGTATGTGGCTGGCGCCTTAGCCACTTGAGCCACAGGTGCCAAGCCAAGTCTCCCCTTTGAAAGAGGAACCTAATCACTCTTCCACAAGACAGGCATCCAAATATTTGAAGGCAATGATCATGTCATCTGCTGTCTTAACATGGGTTCCCTGGAAAGCACACCCTAGCTCAAGAATTTCTTGAAATGCAAGCAATTTCTTTGAGTTGTGGCTCTAAGAAACCCAATAAGGGAGTAGGAAATTGAGAGACAAGAGAAGGCAGCCAATAAAGTGTGCCTGGCCAACCCAGTTCCACTGTGGGCACCGGAAGCTCTCAGTGGCTGGGGGAGAGCACACCCCTCTGACAGGGGATGCACATACCAGTGCTCACTAGTGATTAGCTGAGGAATGCTCCAGAAGGGCATTAACAGGCATTGGCAGGTCAGGCTCCAGCTTCTAGAGAAAGCCTCAAAGAGATGCAGAGGCTGACAGCTGGAAGTCAGCCAGCCCACCCTGCGAGTTGCTAGGCCTGAAAAGACATGGGCAGCACATTCCCCATGTCAAACTGCCCTGGGGCGCTGCACAAGGCCCTTCAGATGGCCTTGCCTTTGGTTGGTTGGTTTTGCTTAGCACTGAACTGGGTGGCCGGCCATGCCTTCCCAGTCCTCAAATTTCTAGTCCCAGAAAGTACATGAACAACACAAAACAGGCAACATCATTGATTGAGGGTAGAAGAAAACATACTCAGCTTCAGCCTTGAGAGCTGCCAAGAGAATTTAAGCAAATGGGGTGAGTGTGGTGTGGTTCTGATGCAGCTCAGCTACAGGGGATCTTGACTGGCTTAACCATGCCCAGGTTTGAAAAAAAAAAAAA
>NW_003852422.1:13809111-13817063 GCF_000181295.1 Otolemur garnettii | reverse complement strand
GTATAGTAGCATAAGGTTAAATTACAGAGAATAAATGAACATATTTAACATATTCATGTTAAACAACCAAAATAGTGACAGAATTGTTCCTGTGTTACTGTAGCAGTTTTTAAATATGTCCACGAATTCTTTGTTCCTACTGCCTTTCAAAGGTGGAGCCTAATTCCTCTGCCTTTGAGTATGGGTTGGATTCAGATAGAGGTGACCCTGTGAGATTCTGAAGGTAGGTCATAAAAGGCGTGGTGCTTCCTTCTTGCTCGCTCTCTCAGATAGCTCTCTTTCAGGAAAATGACTATCTTGTTGTGAGATACCCAGAAAGCTCCATGGAGAAGTCTTCATGGCAAAACACTGAGACCTCCTGCCAAGAGTGATGTGAGAAAGTCACTTTGAAAATGGGTCCTCCAGTCTGGTGCCTGTAGCTCAGCAGCTAGGGCAACTCAGCCACATACACTGAGGCTGGCGGTTTCGAACCTGACCCAGGCCTGCCAAACAACAGTGATAACTGCAACAAAAAAATAACCAGGCATTGTGGCAGGCACCTGTAATCTCCGCTACTTGGGAGACTGAGGCAAGAGAATCACTTAAGCCCAAGAGTTTGAGGCTGCTGTGAACTGTGACACCACAGCACTCTATCAAGGGTGACATAATGAGACTCTATCTTAAAAAAAAAAAAAAAAGAAATGAAATGAAAATGGGTCCTCCTGTCCCAATCAAACCTTCAGATGACTGCAGCCCAGTCTTACATATCTTGATGGCAACCTCCTGACAGACCTTGAGCTAGGACCACTAGCTAAGCCACATTAGGATTTCTGGCCCACAGGAACTGAAACTGTGTGAGACCACAGATGTTTGGGACTTTTGTTTTTAAGGTGCTATATTTTGTGATAATTTTTCTCACACTAATAAAACAAATAATACATCAAGAATGCCTGCATGGCCAATTGGTCTTGTGAGATCATCAAAAATTGTCAGCTTTATACCTAAAAGCAGAAGAATTCTTTCTTGTAATTCTTTATCCCCAAACCTCTGTTCTCTTCTTTTTCTTAGAGAAATTCTAAATTGTTTATCAGTAATGTTCCATTTTCCCATTTCTTGGATTGTACACATTTTTACCTATCTCCCATCACCCCAATTCACAGCAATTTAAACATCTAAGCTGCTCACAGTTGCACTACCAGGACTTAAATCCCATCTCCAGATGGTTATGCCACCTTGCCCTGTGAGCTACAGAATAAATAAATCTCTGACTTGGAATGGGAGATGGGTGTGACGGGTATCAGGGAAAGGCTTTATATGGATGTGTTTGCATTAATTATCTTTCTGAATTTTCTTTCCCCCACCACCCCAAATGATCTTACAGTAACAATAAGTGAAACCTACCTGCTTTGGCTCTCACCCATGGAAATGCCTTTTTGCCTTTGGTACTTTGTAAGCAAAACAGTCAAGAACACCCCCAGCCAACCCCATCAACTCTGACCAATTAGCGTTTCAGAAGAGAAGTATTTCTGACATAAGAGAGGTTTGCTTTTGCCTTCCAGACTGCTGTGGGGAAGTTGTAAAACAGTAAATTAGGGCTGGGTGGAGGACTGGCCTTTGCTCCTTGAACCTGCTTTACTGTCAACAGCCAAGAGGCTTCTGCTTCTGCTGGACTGAACTCATGTTGTTTTCATTTATCCCCAAACAACAGAAATGGCTGCAGCTGTAGGTTATTACTTGCCGAACGCATTTCTCTTATACCTGGTCAAACATCTATGAGCTGTGAAAAGTTGATGGAAGGGAAATGATACTTTGTTGTCCTCAAAGTATAGGTGACTGAAGAATTGAATTCATACTGACACCAGGAGGGAATCGAAGATATTTTTTCCTCCAGTTATGCCAGAACTAGGGAGTGAAATAAAATGCTGGTGGTGGGTGTAAATAGATGTGCTCCATGTGCTTAAATTTATTTTCCACATTATTTGGAATATCCATGTAAATTAGAGCATGGCCCATCATAGTGACTGCATTATAATCATTCTTCAAAAGAAATGCAGTTCCCAGGTTACAAACATGATAGGTTCTATAGGTTTGTTCTTAAGTTGAATTTGTATGTAAGTTAGAACAGGTACATTTACCTATTTCCTGTAATAGCCTCCGTTTATAAGTGCGAGTCATATATCAGTTGGATATCTGTAACTCAGAGACTTATGTAATAGTCTCCATTCATTAAATGAAAGTTGTACATAAGTCAGATGTTTGTAACTCAGGGACTACCTGTAATAAAAATTCTCAGAGTGAACCAGTGAGTTCTTGAGCATCTTGGCTGGTGGGTGTGCCCCTCTGATCCAGGCTACTCAGCCACCCAAAAGTCGACAAATCATCGGAAGGCTTCCAAACATCCAGATGACCACACCCTGGTGCCCATTTTGACCTTTTTCCACTTGGATGCTTACCAGCAAGTCTTTCTTGCCTTCCAATTCACACTTTTAATTGAGGGATTTTTTAATAAGCCAAGCAAAATCGACACTTTTCAGGAGCTTATTCCCATCCCTGCCATTGTTTTGTAAATAGGAGTTGAGTCCAAGACAGTTCAGAATCTTGTGCCAAGCCTGATGTTATTGCAAATTGCTTATTTTAAGTATGAGTATTAGAAAGTCTGACATACAGTAGGCATTCAATAAATGTTTATGAAATCTTGGTACATATATATGATTATTTATTTTTACTGAGGCAATTTCTATTTTCAATATGGAGGAGAAGCAAGTCCTTCCTGTCATGTGACACGTGGACTGGAGATCTCTTTGATACACAGTGACAGAGGCACTAAACACAATTGCTAGAAGGGGCAGAGTTCTTCTAGATTTCTTTTTATCATATCTCCTACTGTCAACTGATTTCCTCAAAGATCTACAGATATTAGAATAAACATGACAGAGCCTTACAGTTGTTTAGTCCATGAGGATGTAGAATTCAGTAGTTTAGCTAAGATTTGTCACTCCTGAGCTGCAAGCCTTGACATGGAATCAGTACTTGCATGATAGCTTGTCTCTAAGGGCTTCCTTTTAACAGAATGAAAGAAAAAGAAGAGACAAAGAGAAAGAGAGAGAGAACAAGCACATTCTTGAGCTCCCAAACTCAGTATATGAATGTGCATAAAAGACCAAAAAGATGCCATACTCAAACAAAAGCTTTTAAAATTCCATCCTAGGAGTGGCCTTTTTCTCATGAAATGGATCTTCCTATCTCCTTATACTGGTGAAGAAATGAGACAGATTGATGAAAGCCTCTTCCTTTCAAAAGTCCTCCCTATAAGTTCAGAGTAAGGAAAATTAAAATAGCAAACAAATTCATCCATCATGTTATACCTCTTGTCTACTCATCTTTCTTCTACATCCTAGATTACATCTCTCAGTCACCTTGTTGCCACTCCCTGTCTGATGGTAAGAATATTTATAATACTTAATACTCGCTATTAGGTACTTAATATTTGCCATATTCATAGGATCCCAAAGAACTTCATAAATATTAATTGTCTCAAGATACTACAAAAATAGAATCAGCAAGGAAAGAGAACTGCAGAAAATCAAAAGGACAACTGCCAGCTCCTAGTAAGAAACTCAGGGTTTCTCTGGATACCGGGGCTCCCTGTGACATCTAAGGTTAACACACAACCCCAAACCCCAGTGGTTTATTTCGCCCTCGTTCCACATCACAGGGTGGCTATGGCTTGGGGCCGTATCATCCTCACTCTCAGATCCAAGCCCAGGCTGATGAAAAAGTTATTTGGGTTTTTTTGTTTGTTTGTTTCCTTAGAGTCTCACCCTGTTGTCCAAGCTGGAGTACAATGGTATAATCATAGCTCACCACAGCCTTGAACTCTTGGGCTCAAGAGATCCTCCTTCCTCAGCCTCCCACTTCAGCCTCAAAAGATCCACCCACCTCAGTGTGAGCCACCACAGTTGGCCATGATGCAGAAGTTTCTATGTCAGATCTGGCCAGTCCTGTGGGGGAGGAAAGAGATAAGTTGGAAAATAACACACACACTCTTCACTTTTCCCAGAAGTGGTCCGTGTCATTTCCAGTCACACTCTGTTAGACCGGGCAAGTCCAATGCCTCTGTCAGTGGGACACATAATCCACCCACGAGAAAGGGCAGCAAGTGTTGGCACATGATACTATCTATCGCTGGAAAAGAACTCAGTTTTCTCTCTTGGGAGAACCTTTGGCCTAAGTTTCCTCTTGAATACAACCCTTGATACAATGATTCTGAAAAAACTACCTGGCAATAAAGTAAGGCTTTATTATAATTATAGTTCATACCTGCTGGCTGTAAGCACCATAAACACAATGGTTCCTCACAAAAGCAACAAGCAGAGAGTTAGGAAAGGTTTCGCAGTCAGTTGAGATTTTTCTGGAAGATGCTTACCAGCAATGTCTGACATTCTTTCCACCTGGAAATTCTACACAGATATAACACAAAAGGGGTCGATAAAGCCTAGGAATGCTGTAAAAATATTCTAGCCACTTTTTAAACGCATCTGCTTCATAATTATCTTAAAAGTTTTAAAATACTAATATAGGTCTTCTAAGCTAGTAACCAGACATCTGTGCCCCTGAAGTCATTTTAATTAGGAGGAAGTCTTAGACCCTATACAGTATTGGTTCTGTAAGGAAAACCCAGGGGTTTCTGGTTCTCATTTAAATTGTATTATGAGACCATAATACTAAATTTTTATATTAAAATAGGAGGCTGAGTATTATAATCACAATCCTTTTTAAAAAATCTAAAAACAAGGGATGGGAAAAGGAAGATGACTCAAAATTATTGATAAATTATTTATGTATTATAGGTTCAGAATGCATCATCGGAAATCCTTGGAGCCAAATATGTTCCAGAATTCACAACTTCTAGGTTTCTGAAAGCAAATGTAGTACGCATGCCATATATTATTTAACACCTCCATCAAGTTATGAGGCTGGTCCCATAATCAAATATATTAAATACCCCCACACCAGAAATATATCAATGTGCACATAGTATAGAAAACAGAGACAATAAACAACTTTATGCATGTTCAGATCTGGATTGTTTGTTGTTTTTTTTTTTCCTAGATGAGTTTGCCACATGCTTATAATGAAATTCTGGATTTTCAAGGCTTTAAGGATTCAGGAATTGTGGATAAAGAACTATGGATTTGTACTTTATTTAGTATTTAAAATATCCCAGCCCATTAGAAAGTGGGCAAAAGAGCTGAACATACATTTCTCAAAAGAAGATGTATAAATGTCTGACACCATGGCACTCTAGCCTGGGCAACACAGTGAGATTTATCTCAAAAAGGGGGGGGGGGAGAAAAACCAGGATTCTTAGCAATATGACCGATTCTATGTGTGGGGGAAAATGTATTATACAAGCTTTGAATCTCATTCCAGAAGACAGGCAGCTATCAAAGACCACTGACCGCTGGTCAAAATGAACCAACTTGAAAATGCTCCTAGTGGCCAAAAAAAAATTAGAACAATTTCAACATCAACAAGAATAAGAACTACAATGGCTTGAAACAGATAAGACTCATATAAACATATAAAACAAATTCTCTGGCCACTTTCAGAGAATGCTAACAACAACGACATATTATTATTATTATTATTATTATTTTGCAGTTTTGGGCTGGGACTGGGTTTAAGCCCACCACCTCCAGCATATGGGGCCATTGCCCTCCTCCTTTGAGCCACAGGGGTCTCCGCAACACATTATTTTTTAAAACAGATAAATAAAAAGAAAGAATCAAGAATTTAAGTTACCTTCATGTACAGACTCTCTCTCTGGGTTACCAAATAGTAGACAAGAAGACATTTCTCTTTATAGAAAAAAATGATTATGCCAATAAAGAAAGAAAGGTAGAATCAGAATATCACTCTTTTGTAATCCCCAATTAAATAATGAATCTCGCCATTGCTCATCAATGTCTGCTAACACAACGAAAAAAGGTAATTGGATATTATGTTCTTTGTCATGGAAGTCACAAAAAATAGAACATGACTACAAACTAGATTCCTGATTTTATCATCATTTCATAGCAAATATGAAGGACAGAGGAAGATACAAAATGACATCATGGGGACGCAATCAACAGCGTCTTGTGTATTAAGCTCGTATTTTTTTCTCATGATATGTGGACACCTGGGGCCTTACTGACCATGGGAGATTACCTGTCCAAGGCTATTCAGTTCCAAACAGCGTACCTTCACGTACGCATTTCATACCCAAACCAACAGCAGAGCCATACCTACCCCACGCCTATATCCTCCATTGGGCTTTCATAATCCAGGCCAATATTCTCCTGTCCTAATTATCTCTCCGCCAGGTGCCAGACCACTAGAAATTATCCAAACTAGCCAATCCTAAAACTTTCCCATAGAAACCACAACAAAAGCTCTTGCCCATGTCTTCCCACTCTCCCTGCTTCCTGATTTGAGCTTCCCTGCAGGGCCCCCTGCGCCATGGCAGCCATCTTGGAAACTGAGAGTAACAAACTATCTTTTCAGTCTTCTCGTCTGTTGGCCTAACTATATCTAAATAATAATAAAACTTACATTTTAAAGGAGCTTGACTATGGCAAACTCTAAGAGACAAACAACATTCAAACTGCAAAGGGATTTACCTCAATAAAAAAGAAGAAATAGCAAGGAGATAATGAGAAGAGAGAACCTATGGTTAACACAGCCATAAGAAACATATCAACGTATCAAATCAACTGCACCTGATTTAAACCAACTGTTGCAAATATTACCAGACCATTGAGGAAATTTGAATACTAACTCGGTAGTTGATATTTGACATCACGGAAAAATCTTTTATCTTTTTTTAGGTGTGATGATAGCCTGTGGTTATAGTTTTTAAGAGACCTTCCCTTTTAGAGATTCATACAGAGAAGTTTATGAAATAAATAACATGAAGCTTGTGATTCTCCAGGATTGGGGGATGGGCTAGAGAAAAAAAAGATTGGCTTACAGGGTTATGAATACATGGGGGAATCATTATATATACTGCTCTGATTAATTTGAAATGTTTAAGTTTTTTCATAATAAAAAGTACAAACAAAAGGAAATCTTCTTTGAAGAACGTGGTACTGGCCTCAGTTTTTCAGAAAAGGTAAGTGAACTCAGAATGACTAAATAATTATTTTCTGGGGTGATTGTACATGGTGGAGCCAGAATTCAATACAGATATGTGGAGCCTGACCCACAGCCCTTGCCCCCCTCAAACTGAAAGAGAAGCTTCCTCTGTAGGGTGTTCCTCTAAGCTTGTCCACAAGAGAGGATGACATTCCTCTTTATTCCCAGAAGGCACTCACCAGGAGCACGGAGACCCTGGTACTTGTTGCCACAGCAGCCCCAGCAGCAGAGACCTCCCTGACTTTTTTGGAGTCCCCTTAAATACCCAGTGGCACCTGACAGGGTACACAATGATATATATATACACAAATAGAGCCTGTAACCTTGGGCATGGAGAGATACTTTTGGAATATTCTCAAGCCTTTTTCTTTTGCAATAGTTTTCCTGACATATGACCCTTCATCTCCAGTTTATGAGCCATGGGAAACAATCCACCCCTTTTGCTGCATCTTGGGCTCCAAATGCCATGTCTTTCTTGGCTTGGTTCCCTTCCTTGTTCCACAGGCTTCCCTCTAAATTACTTTCACTGCCTGCAGACATTCAAACCTAATATTAATAATTGTCAAAATAAAAAGTAAAACCCACTATGACCATCCACTTGTTTGGGACTAGGAAGTGCATGAAGTGCTTTAGAAATATTATGTCCTCTAATCCTCAGAATAACCCTTCAAAGGATGAAGATTTGCCAGCATTGAGGCTGTTCAAAGAGAGCTCTGGGAAAGGGATTAAGGTGGTCTGGAGATTTGCATTAATCTTAGCCTTGATGAAGGATATGTAGTAGCCCAGACACTGAG
>NW_003852422.1:13794837-13808297 GCF_000181295.1 Otolemur garnettii | reverse complement strand
GACTAGATTCGAACCCGCCACCTTAGGTATATGTGGCTGGCGCCTTAGCCACTTGAGCCACAGGCGCCAAACCTATGTCATGTTCTTAAAACCCTAATCACCTGTCACATTCCCACTTCAAAATTAAAGCAAGAGCAAATCTTTGCAAATTTTTTTGAATTTGATTTACAAGTACTATTCTAAATAATTCACTTAATACATACATTATTTCTTTAGGAATTTGGTCTCTATCCGTTAAGCACAAAATTATCATTAGCCTCAATCATCGAGTATCAATTCCTTTTCCACATATTTATCAGTTTTGTTCATAAGTGGTCTTGTTAACTAGACTGAAAACTCTCCAAGGGCAGGATTTGTTTTGCCTATTATTCTATCCTTTCATGTAGTGCTTGGTTCTCAGGAAGCATGCAATAAATTCATAATAACCAGTTAATGCCCAGCAATTAATTGTTTGGGTAAATGTCAAAAGTATCAAGATGATGATTTAATAATAGCCACCTGAAGTAAATGATACTATTTATAATAGCATTTCTTTAAGTTCTCATCTCCCCTATCTTCCTCCAGATAATACTTATGAATTTTGCATAAGATTGCTGTTGTCTTGACATTACTGTTTCATGAGATTTATAATCTTGTAAACCATTTGTCACTGAAACAATGTGGAAGATAAAAGTAATTTCAGTAATATGTTGTAAACGTTACACTGTTGAAATGTTGGCACAAACATCCTATAAAGTGACGAGAGACATGTTTCAGAAATATTCTAAGCTGGCAACAAGATTTTATAGAGAAAGAAGAGCCATCCCACCCTGTACAAGCAACATTTAAATTGTAAAGAGCTAATTTTCTTGAACCCCGGTTGAAGCTTAATGGGGCACAAAGAGAATGGAACCTTCCTGACCTCTGCCTCTCAGATCCTCTGGGGAGACTCGGTTTATGGTTAGACACCAGCAAAGAATATCTCCTCCACAGCCAGGTCTCTTGCCATTCTAATCTGTTAGAATGAGTGAGATAAATTTAAGTCCAGGCCTAGGTATTTAGGATGGTGGAGGGGAACAGGGCACTGCTACCAGAGCCCCACCACAGCAGAAACATGGTGTATTAGTTCATTCATCCAATCCAGGCACACGTCGCACCCTTCAGCACCTTACAGTCTGGTGGCAAGGATGGCCACGGTGTCTTGGAACATGCACCAAAATAGAGGCATTAGACAAATAATTCTATCAGAGGCAACTCCAGCCTCAGTCCAGGCTACATTCCCTACATCAAGCTTAGAAACTTCAAAAATGCTATAGCCAAAAATAAAAAAATAAAAAACCCACCAAAATTCAAAATAAATAAAATAAATTTTAAAGATAAAACAAATTTAAAATGCTCCCCCATGAAGCATCTATTTCCCAAATAAATTAAAGACTCATTTCCTCACTCCCCCCAAAAAAACTTGAGATGAAATTCTGTCATGTAGCATTGCCCAAAATATATTCTATAGAGCACTATTAATTCTGCAGTAGGATAATGGCTATTATCTAAAGGATAAAAAGAAAGAAAAGGGAGAAAATTGCTGGTCACTGAAGTCTAGAAACTGCTGATTTAATTAGCATAGGATTTCCTAGATCCCTTTAAATGTTAATGTGCATTATGAATCACTAGGAGAGGAACAGTATGCGGTATCTCCCAGAGTTAGCCAAACGCAGACTTTTTTTCAACAGACATTTATGTCCTTGTACATACTCCAAGAAGTGCTGTTCTAGAGCTTTCCCCAAAATCATTCTTTTCTGTAGCCTCTTCTGGGAGGAAGACATCTGGCATGGCATAGAGTTGGATAATCAAAATATGATTGGTAATCTCAATATTAAATACTATGGTCTCACAGAAGGGTATAAACTCATCTCAAAGATCAAGACATGATAGTTGATGATTTTTTTTCTTAAATTATTTCTTCTAATAGGAATAATTTCTATTTAGAAATTTATAATTTCTTCTAATAGAAGAAATAATTGATATGTATATCCAAACTATTTTTCCCAGCTTCTACGGATTGGACTTTATCTACTGCCCCGAGGGTGCCCTACTACAGTTTTACAAATTGGAACACTAGCTTGGTTTCCTGTTTCTCCAGCAGGATCTGAAAAACGTGTTGATGCAGCTCACACAGCATATACTGTAACTCAGAAATTTAGATAATCTCACTTAGAATGGATGAAAGCAGATTCTGCAAAACTCAGGGTGGTATGTGTTGTTCTCAATGTTGGCTGCACTTGGAGCCATCTGGGATCAAACCAACAAAAAATACCAATATCCCAATATCCAAGCCTCACCTCAGATGAATTAAATTGGATTCTCTAGAAGTGAAGCCTGAGAATTGTTATTTCTAAAAAAAGCTCCCATAGCCAGCAGCCATCTGACCTCATTTTCAGGGAACTCACAGGGTGGGAGTCTCAGGAAACACTTCCCCCAAAGTCTCCAGGAAACACTTCATATTGTCATATCCACAAAACTGACACTCCCCTGGCTGTATCTTGTTAAGCACATGATATAACACAGAAGAAAAGAAAACCAACTTTGCACCTTGAGATAACCCCCAAACAACACAGACACCCTGCCTAGCTGTGGTTTCTAAGATAACACAAACTTGAGCAGGTCCTATAAAACCTAATGTACTTTAAAAAAAAATTTTTTTTTACCCTCCCCTTCGCCTGCCTGTGCCAACTAGACCACCTGAGAATGCCCTTTCTCAGGTGCTCTTTAAACCAAGCCGTGCCTTTTTGGTTTCCGAACTGAATGTCTTGTGCAATATTATTGCATTTACTATTATTACTATTATTTTTTGCCTTGCTTTCCCCTTCTTTTCTTCCTAACTCAGTAGTTTTCTGGCTTTATTGCTATTTGTATTTCTAAATCAAATCTGGTTCCAGTTCTGGTTTGAGGAAAGGTAACAATGTATTCCCATGAATGGCTGGAAGAGAAGAAATCTACATTTCTAATCTCTATCAGGTGGCGAATGACCGAGTAAGTTTATTGGTCATTATTGTTTGCCTATTTGTTTGATTTGGGGATTCTGAAACCTTCTGACGTTGAAATGTTAGTACATACATTCTAAGAAATGAAGAGAGACATGTTTGGGAAATATTCTAAACTGGCAATAAGATTTGATAGAGGAATCAAAGTCACCAGCAAAGAGCATCCCTCCCCTTCCATGAGCTCGTATCACTCTGGAAATTTCCTGTGCCTACTGAAAGGCAAACAGACTTTGTATTTCTGCAGCAGCTGAATGCATGAGTTTTATGTTCTGCATTTAGTTTTCACCTCTAGCCGAAATTATAAGAGTGAAGCTGTTAGTTCTTTCTGTGTGTATGGAAAAAAAAATTCTTTTGCTCTTCTTGCACCGTGAAGGTGATGAGCCTCTCTTAATATATGTAGTTTGTTTATTACATTCTGTATTTATGGTCACCCCTCCCCTTGTTTCTCCCAACTCTTATTTTCTTCTCCTCCCTCCCCACCTCTCAAAACACTTTCAGAGATAAATTGGTTATAAAGTTCCTTCATTTTGTGTGCAGGGTCTATGGCTAACTAGTTCTCTTGGATCTAACATCAAAGAGGGAAAAATTAACAACTTTAATGATTAAGTTGCCTATATTTAGCAGCGTCTGTGCCATGATTGGTGCATAAAACTAAGACACACTTATATATATTTTATATATAAATTTAAAATAATAGTTTTAGAGGCTTAAGATAAAATTTAAAGTAACTGCAGAAAGAAAGTGGAAAATCAAATTTAGTGCTTTCAGTATGCAGAGACTAAGAAAAAACTTCAAGAGCTTGCTAAATCTATGCCTCAATGGAACAGAAGAGTTTGCCTTGGAGATAAACTCATGACCTGTTTATCATGAAAAATAAAAAATGAAGCAATGCAAAGGGACTGAGACACAATGTAAAGAATTTTTACCATTTAATTTATAAATATAAAGGTTTATAAAGTATAATCTATTTAAAAGCTTAAGATAAAGTTTTATTCAAGGCAAAAATTTTAATTCAGAACAATTATAGTTATTCCTGACTTTATCATGATACAAAAAAAGTACTGTAGTTTATATGAAACATGTGTTTATGTTCTTGTAGAAAGCCAAATTAATTTGAATGCTTTAAACTTTCATGAAAGTTATAGTTACTATAAAAATGCAAAATTATTTGTTCAGCTAAATAAATTATAGTAACTAATGTCCTTTAAAAGGGTTTACTTTCATTAAATGTTCATAATTCCATATATGTACATACATATACATGAATATTTATAAGAAGTTTTTATTTTTTAATTGAAATTCACATCAAATTAACCATTTTAAAGTACAGGCAGTCCCTAAGTTACAAACATCCAACTTATAAACAACTCACACTTACAAATAGAGGCTATTAATTACAGTAAATCCCAGAATTATAAACATCTAACCGACCATGACTTAACACTTACGAATGAAGGCTATTATAGAAATGTAACCATTCCAGCTTACATACAAATTCAAGTTAAGAAAACCTACCGAACCCCCATCATGTTTGTAACCCAGGGACTGCCTATACACAATTCAACAGCATTTAGTACATGTGCATTGTTTTACAATCACCATCTCTATTTAGTTCCAAAACTATATGGGGCTTTCATATTTCCAAAAGAAAACCTCGTGCATACTGAGCAGCCACTCCCTGTTCCCCAACCCCTAATCCATGGCAATTCCCAATTTTCTTTCTGCCTCTTTCTTATTCTGCATATTTCATATAGATGAAATCATACAGTATGCAGCCTTTTGTGTCTGCCTTCCTTCACTTCTTTTTGAGGTTCATCCATGCTGTAGCATATTTCATTAATTCATTCATTTTTATGACTGAATAATATTCCATTGAATATACATACATTTTATTTATCCATTGATCCATTACAGGATGATATTTGGTTTGTTCCCCTATTTTGATTACCAAATTCAGAATCATGAAGATTTGCCCCTGTTTTCTTCCTAGGGTTTTATAGTTTTAGCTCTAGGTTATTGGTCTGTTTTCAGTTAATTTTTGCAAATGGTGTGAGGTAGGGGTCCAACTTCATCTCTTTATATGTTCAGTGGATATTCAGTTGACCCACCTTCATTTCTTTAAAAAGACAATTTTTGTCATTAAAGGAGGGTTGTCTGACAAGTTTCTTCACAATATGTTAGCTCCAGGGGTATTTTCAGAATCATTAATTAACTTTAAGCCTTGAAACTAATAAAAGAAAAAGTACCATCAGTACATGTCTCATATGCTCAGAACACTAATTTTACAATACTCCTGCCATCAGTTAGCAGGATAAAATGGATGTATAAACTTCAAGAATTTGTTTATAGATAAATATGTATGCAAGATAGTAAATATGTATTTTTTTAAATAAAATTTTCTGGTTGTGACAGAGCATGAAAGAAGGTAATAGAAGACAACTTGAGGGGATATCATATGTGTAGAAAGGAAGAAAAAAAAATTTACTAGCCTGGCTTATAATCCCTGTAATATAGTGAGTTTGAAAAGAGCAAACCAATTTTTTCCAAAATTGGCCCATGATACTTGGTTTATTTATAAGGTGGAAGGGCTTATGTTTCATTTACTGAAAATTGCTACATGGATATAACCAAAAGGAATAGAGTAAGAATTTGGGTCTCTTCCTGTTATGTTGAATACATAGAAGGCTCCTAACAAAAGCAAAGAGACATCAATAGTTCTCTTTCTTGATGAAAATATTTCAAGTTGTATATGAAAACACTACACTGTACCCCATGTTTGCATTAATGTACACAGCTATCATTTAATAAAAAAAAAATAATTCTCTTTCTTAGTGAAATATTCTGTAACCCATTGTTTTTGGTCATGCTTTTGAATCAATTTTAATCAATTTTAGGTCTTCAGTTTTGAAAAAGTTAGAATTCCTAATATCAATAATCATTTTTACTTATTGCTGTGTTTATTTAAAATATTACCTGAAATCATGACCTGACTTCATGCGTCTATAACTAATGGTCATATCAGGTCTCTTTTGACAACTCTTTTTTATATTTTCATTCCTAAATTTAGGACCCAGAATTAGAACACCAAATCTGTAAAGGTATTTGTTACACCTAAATTGTCTTTAGGAGTTTTCCAGATGTCCAGTAGTCATCATAAAGATTTGAACTCTCACCTTATAAGAAAATATGGAGGAAATAAGAAATAATTGAAATAACCTATCACTCTCTAGTTTTAATATAGTCAACATTCCTATGTTCACAATATGAAAATCCAGCAAGTAAAAAGGTTAAGCTAACCTTTCCATCCTGATTACATAAAAATAAAATGTTATTAATATAGATGTTCTAGTAATTATGAGATTTTATGTCAGAAATATACTTAAGTTCATAGATAGGCCTGATAACTGTCAGTGAATAGATTAATAAAAAGAGACATCTTGGATTTCTACATAAAAACTCTTGTCATTTGACAACATTCAGAATGCAGGGGGATAACTTAAAGACCCTGAAGATTCGACCATGCCCTCACTCTTCAGGTTGTGTTCTCACCCTCAGGACAAGCATCAGCCAAATCCTCTAAATCAATTGCTCACTGCAGATAAGGACTGACAGGTGCAACTACAGGGATTAGACTCACAGGTAGAGGCTACTGGTTATTAGCCAATATCTTCACCTCAGACTGTGAGACTATACCAAGAGACCAAATCAGAATCCCAGAAGCAAATCACTTCATGGAAACAGACTGGTCCCTGGTCAAAAATATACAAATTAAGTCCCTAAAACTAGATAAATGAACTGATTTAATCGTGGTCAGAGTTCTATTTTAAATGGAACATGCCAGGAAAACCTTTTCTGACTCTCAATTTAACAGATTATACTTGTTCGAACTGGTATGAACCCTCTTTAACTGGTATCTTGTTCCAACTGAACCCTTAGGATTTAGGGAGAAAAACTCCTATGCAAGATTTGAATATAGATTAGAAGTTAATAAATCATAAGGAAACTTAGGGATAGTGATTTCACAAAAAGTAATGAGATAGAACAATAATAACAACAGTTAAATATTATACAAAGTACCTTTACTAAATTCCTTTACTCTTCATAACTGTATTATTTGCATAGCTTCAACAAAAATGTGTTCTTTTTCCAACCAGGGTATAATTGAATAAGTCAAAGCTATAACCATGATCATGTGAGAAATCTCACCTAATTAGGTAAGACAATCCCTTCACATGTGGAAATAAGGCCTTCAATGTCCTCCTTGAAACCAGTTTGCAGCCTGTTCCAAGGTTTGTGGAGCCCCTGCCTTGGAAGCAGGTGACATAGAGATATCAGAGAAAAGTGAGACTTTGACTTATCCAAAAGTTAGAAGTACTTTGAGCAAAGCCCGGTAGAGGTAAATTGGATGGATGTTGGTTTCTGATCTCAGGAACTTCTGAGACACAAAAATAAATCATGTCCTTAGGGACTTAACAAGGCTTGGGGTAGCAGTACTAATTTTAAACCTTAATGTCACCTTGCTCAAGCTTTATCAAATGTACAACACGAGAGTCTTTGTGTATTAAATACTCATGGCTTCTATGAAAATAAAATTCATCAAGTCAAAAAAACATCAAACGAATGATAATGAATCAGCAAATCACTAGGCATCTTATGGGACTAAAACTGCAGCCTGGAGGCAGGATTTTGGAGAAGGGAGGGAGCTCCAGAAGCAGAACTGATTCTTTGCTCCACCTCCATTATGGTGAAGGACACGACATGGCACAGACAGGAAAAAAAGGGGGAAAGGAGTTTGCATTCTGAGGGAAACCAAATGTAATAGGGCCACTTCGGTGTGTGGTTCCCAAGATAATAAAAACTTCATAATTCCTATAACCCTGCCTGACTCACAGCAACAACAAAAAGACTTTCACAGCATCAGTGTGTGTGGATATGATGATCATGTGAAAAAGACACTATTTTTCCACCAAGAATAAAGTAATATGCATTTGACCAACTTATAATCCTGTGGTTTTCTTCCCTCATCTGGCACTTTGTATTTTGAAATCTGATTCCCTTCGTTAAGGGAAATTCCTTTACTTTTCATAACCATATTATATTTGCAGAGCTTCAGCTATGCAAATAACTTTTTGATTAACTTTTTCTCATTTCTTCTTTTCTAAATGCTTTTGTTTGCTTATCAGAATTTGCTGAAAATCACCACAGTTGAACATTAACCAGACACTTGCATAGGTGTGGGTTACTCACTCATTTGGGACATTTTTTCACAAGCCCATCTGGCAATGTCCTATCAGGAGAAGGGGCTACTCTGGCTGCTGTCTCTTTTCCTCCCCCATGCGCCCATAGATGCTGTCACCTTAGGGGAGGACTAGTAAGTTCTTTGGGCTGGTCTGTGGGGGCAGAAGCATGTGAAAGATCAGTTGATTTCACAGGGACCAAATGTAAGGGACCCTTGTTGCAACTTGCTCAGGGACGCAGCCTTGCTCATTGTGCAGCATCTGCAAACCTTGCCCTGTGCATCCTTCATCTCATTGCATTTCCATAAGCTCATCATGCCCTGGTTATATTCAGGAAGCCGAGCCCCTGGTCCCCTGGAATGTGCTAAAGCAAAAAAGGAAAAACTGCACTGCTATTCTTGGTCAGCTTCATAATGAGGAGCTTCGGATTCTATATAAAATGAAAGAGATTCAATTGGGTGAGGTCACCAGGTCACAATCTCCCTGAGAACACTGCTATTTAGAGCAAACATCCTTCTCAGAGGGGTCCTTAAAGTTTAATAACATCAGTCAACTGCAGCTAGACCCTGTGAGAGCACAATCCAAAAATGATTCTCTGTGTGCTGTCTATCACGGAGGAGCTCTGGTTTACCTTGCGTGCAATTTTAGATCATCAAAGGTGACATTGAGTGCTGTCTCCTAAATTTCAATCATAGCTTTAACCACCCAGTGATTTAGCCAATAGCAGTTCTGTGGCTCTTTGGGAACATAAGGCCACCTTTGCAGGGCTGGAGGAAGGGCTTACACAACAGAAGGCAGAGAAGCACCCACAGTAAAAACTAAAGGGGGGAGCCATCTCAGCCCAGAAGTTCAAGGCTGCAGTGAGCTCTGCCCTCATCACTGCACTCTAGCCTGGGCAATAGAGTGAGACCTCCATTTCAGAAAGCAAAACAAAACAAAATTATGCAATGAAAAGATGTTTGCTCAGCCGCTATGGCATGACTTGGGACTACGATGTCCCTAGCATGCTGTCAGACATTTTTCAAACAGAACTTCTCTTTTAGATTAGAAAGAACATATAATGACTTCTATCCTCTTACCATCAACCTCAGCAAAAGCAGAGTAAGTCCTAAGAGAAGGGGACAGTGTGCCCTTCAAACTGCTACCTCCTAAAGCGTCCCACGCCAATGACTACAGTAAATAAATAATGGTGAGTGAAAAGGGCAGACACAATGAGTATATATTGTTCAGATTCCATTTGAGCATTGAGCATTCCAGAAGCTCAAGCATAGGTCAGATTAATCCGTGATGATAGGAATCCCAAAGTGGCTGCCTCTGAGATGTGTTGTTAATCAGGAAGGGGGTGAAGGAGTCTGGGGTAGAAAAATGGCTGTTTGCCCAGATACCCACATGTAAACATTGATCAGGTTGTACCGTATAGAGCTTTACTGTATGTAAGTCACAGCTCAGTTTTAAAAGTTCTAAAAAGCCAACTAGATACACACATTAGCCCTAACTTCGGGGCTTAGAAGACCACTCTCTGTGAGCAAGCAGTGGACCCCCTTCTCAGCCCTCCCCTCAGTCCTCCTCCCCCAACAGGCTCAGTAACACCCGGTGCTGCTTGTCAGGTCGCAGGGGTGGTGGCTGCCCCACTGTTTGTCTGGCCTAGATTTCCCCCCCACCCAGCTGGTCTGTGTTTTTTCCTCCTTTTGACTAAAAGCACTGCAGCGAGGTCAACATCCAGGACATCCAGATGACAGAAGAGGTCTGTCATCCCCCTGCCATTGGGTGCCTTTCACCACTTGGGGTTCAGAAATGCCAGCCAGCCCAGCATGTTCTGACCTGCAGACCTCCCCCCCACCCCATCTCGGACTCGGCAGTGTCCCCGGAACATGTCCCACCCACTTTGCTGTCTGCCTTATTCAGTGCCTTTTCCTCAGTTAAAAACAATATCCATGTGCTCGTGTGTGCCCTGCTCATGAGTCACTGAGCATGATGGAACCTGAATTGGAACAGAAATGCAAAACCCTTGAGCTAAAGCACGACCAGAGTGGGATGTCTGCTATCCCAGTCCAGACCCAGCACTGCCGCCTGCACAGCAGTGGCTCAAGCTGACTTAATTCAGGTGTTCAGTTATTAGGTATCACTCTGTGTGCACATAATGCGATACTGTGTGCTATCAGTCCGTTACCCTTTGGAACTGAGATGCTTAAACAGAACAGAGGGAAATTTGAAGACATCCTTTGTCTTCAAAGTTCAACTCGGTTGCAGAACTGTATCGAAGCATAAGCATTACAATAGATTTTCACGTCAGTGGGGTGACATTTTAAATGGGAGCAGAGAAATTATTTCCACTAGCTTCCTTCTATTGGCAAGATCTCTTCTTACAACATCCTTGAGAGCTGAGGGAAACAGTCACCTGTGTGTTATTTTTACCTCATACTATAGATCAGTAGCAAAGGAAATCTCTGAATTTGTACTCCCTGGAGACTAGACAATATTCTCTGAAACCTGACTTGTACCTTCACAACACTGTTGCCAGGTGTGAATTTCACACTCATATATTTTTTTTCAAATAATAATCCTTTTCCAGGCTCAGGTGTTTTCTCACATAAATTCCCCCAGTTTAAATTCAAATCTAAACAGAGAGGACATCACTCATTTTTAACCGTGTAAATATAATACCTTTCTGCATCCCCATTAATTCTGTTCATAGGTTATGTAGGGTCTATGAATAATATATACTCTTCATTTACATCAGTGTTTTATATTTACAAAAATGATTTATTTTGTTAGTTTCTTAGCCCTTACGGCATCTTTGGAAAGTCAGAGCAGAATTATACTCCCCTTCACAGGTAGAAAAAAAAGGCAAAAAGTCAAGGGTATATCTGAGAAAGATTTACGAACCCAAGGCTTGGGTCTCCAATTCAAGTTATCATTCTTGAGTTTTTCTGAATTATTTGGTTTTATATCCAGAGCTTCCTCATCATCCACCAAAGCATTGTTGAGACTGTCCCTCACTGTGACTCCCTGGATGCCTACAGAGCAGTGACCCTAAGGATCCCAGGGTTCCTCTGCATGGCATCAGGCTTCCTAGAATAGTTCAACTTGACCTGTTCCCTGGTGATCAGACCCCACCCCCATGTCCACCCATGGGGCTCTGCTGCCTCCACAAAACACATAGGAGGTCTGTGCTCTGGGTTCTCCTTTAATCACAAGCGAATGCTTTTTGCCATTTACCTGTCACCCAAGACATTGTAAGGATTTGTGACATTTACTGTTTTTCTTGCACAAAGTTAAAAGGTGGTTGACATGGGGCATTTGCATGGAGATTCATGGGCATTTACTCCAAATTGAGGACGTCTTCTGAGTAGTTTACCCCATAACATTCTCTCTTGGTGAATGTTCAAAAAAACTTCCAGGTTTGTTGATAACATTATTGATGGCTTTAAACATGAAACAGCCACTCTGACAAAGGAGGATCTGACTTACTACTCAGAGATGTCATTGCTTTGAACAGCCAATCACTTTATTTGTTGATTAGATAAGGGCCTGTGTAGGGAGAGACCAAAATTCAATCAGCTAAAAAGTAGGCTAAACAACTCGTCTGATTCCCAAATCCTTTTTCTACCTTGTCACTTGGTTCCAAGACATTACCTACTGCTATTCTGATCGCTAATCGGGGTGCCTTCTGCTATACAACAAATGAACTAAAACTCATGAGCTGGTTTCATTTCCTCTAAAGTCTGCTCATTACTAAGTAGTACCAGCCCTCAAGCTTATTAAAACCGGTGTGTGGGCTGCTATAATCTGGGGCTAAGTCCATTCACTGTAAGAGAATTCAATTTGCATGCTCCCCCACCACGGGGATTTTCCCTCACCTCCTCCATGAGGTTGAGCAAGTCTCTTCAGCTTCACCCAGGCCTTGTTGCAGCCAGAGACAGGGAGGGGGTGGAATTCTCATCCGTGGACCATGAATCATCACCAGTATACATTCCCAGCACCAAAGCTAGCCTTCCACTATCCTGAGGCTGTCTCTTAAACACAAACAATTCTCCACTTTTAAAAAGCCCATTCTAAAGCAATACCGTGGACACAGAAAATTTTTATTCTTACAGCTAGACATCTCTGGCCTACTGCTACTGCAGTGTGAACTGTCATGGGGCAAAAAGACAGATAAGCATTTGAGTTTTTAAGAAACTTTAAGTGTTTACTGATTGAAAAGCAGGGAGAGTTTCAGACAATTGAAACCAGGAGAGAACTCACAGTTAGAAATATTCTGCTTGTGTACCTAATGGTTTGACTGGCCAGAATTATCCTCTTTCAGTCTGTCTAGAAATAGCCTCTCTTTCTTGTTAACCTACTGTGAGGAAACAGCTTCTGCCTGGTGCCCTGGACACCTTGCACATGTCCATGAGAGCGGCAAGGTTTGACCCGCAGCTCCTCTGTGTCTGGGCAGGACACCTGAGGTCCTCCCTGGGGCCTCTCATTCCCTGCCTGGCTCCCCAGGAGGCTGTTAGAAGGCAATTTCTCATCATCTCCCAGGTTCTGAAGAGGAATGAAGCTTGGGGAAAAGCTACAAGCTCATCTGCCATCTAGAATCGAGTCCTCAGCACTGGGGTATCTCACAACCTAAGTGGAGGTCACTGCTTCTTCTGTGTTGGTATTATGTTCTTTCATGCATGGGGTAAGGACCATGGGAAAGTGGAATTTTGAATCTTCCTTTCACTCTGTACATAAATAATAAACTGAGTGCCTCGTTGTAGCTTTACAAGCCCAGCCAGCCAGTCAGTTCTGGCCTTGGCTTCTCCTTGTCTTATGTGTGCTTGACAAGTAATTAAGATTCATTTGGGTAAGAGGTAATTCTTGCAAAATCCAAATTACTCCAGGACCACTGCTATTAACTTTTTGGAAGGAAGTAAAGCAGTTCATAGATCCCTTTGAGAACATGTTAAAAGATATAGACAATTTTCCTCAGAAAAATATAACTGCATAAAAATTTATATATATTGGGTGGTACCTGTGGCTCAAAGGGGTAGGGCGCTGGCCCCATATACCAGAGGTGGCAGGTTCAAACCCAGCCCCTGCCAAAAACTGCGAAAAAAAAAAAAAAATTCTAGCATTTTAAATTGTTAACTAAGAATCCAGGTGGAAAAATGCTTTCCTGTCCATCTAAATGTAAAACACATTACTTTTTACCATCCTGTTGTTGGAAACTTACTCC
>NW_003852422.1:13786981-13794817 GCF_000181295.1 Otolemur garnettii | reverse complement strand
TTTTCTAGAAGTGTATATACACCATGGAACTTTGATGGGAACCTCTGCTATAAGAGGACTTAGGTCCTACCAATCACTTGTGCTATGAAACAAAATAATATTATCCAACTGGTTTCCTCATATTTACTGATGGTCTCCCACATACGGGCACTGTCCTAAGCAGTTGGGTGGCAGGGATGGGCAGAGAAAGTATGTCTTCATGGTGTATACATCACCCAGTCTACTGCAGAAGACAGACATTACTCATAGAAAGAAATAGAAAATGTAACTAAAATAAGTAAAAAGAAGGGTACGTAGTACCACAAAGACTTGCTATAGAAGGATTTGACCTGGCCTAGGAGCTCAGAGAAAGTTGAGCTTTCTGAGGAAACAAGATTGAGCTGGAGGATGGCAAAGGCAAGGAAGGAAGCATGTGCCAAGGCCCTGTGGTGGGTGGCAGCAGAGTCTGAGGGACAGAAAGAGGTCAGTGTGGTTGGAGGACAGAGAGCAAGGGATAGTATGAATAAGATGAGATGGGAAAGATGGGTGAGGGGCAACAGAAAGTTTCAACCATACTGTGAGAAAAATGAGAAGGCATTCAATTGGGCACAGTGGGGTGGGGGTGCTGGGTGGGGTGACATGACTGGATTTGTGTTTGAAACTGTGACTGCAATGTGAAGAATGGACCAGACGGGGGAAGACCACTTAGGGCCCTATGGCAGGAGACAGTATGAGAGTAGGGAACAGTATTAAGAGTCAGAGGGAAGGGACAGAGTTGAGAGCTGTGCTGGGCAGGTCTGAGCATTTCGGCAGACAGGACAAGTTAGTAAGTGGAGCATGGGGCACTCTGAGCTGTGGGCCTCAGGGGATAAGTAAGAAGCGTGCAGGAGGAAGTACCCCCCTTTCCTGTTGTTCAGAGAGAGTGACTGACAATGAAAAGATTTCATAATGACTGAATTGTGCCTTCACTGCCATTTCCACAGCCTTCCACTCCAGATCACTCTTCATTCAGATGGTACCTGCTCACATTCTCATGGGCTGTGGATTCCAGAATTAGAAAACAGATGGCCGAACTTAACACCTTTTCTGGGTTCAGAGGTGAAAATGCTGTCCCAAATTTTTGATCTTATCATTTTGAATAAACAAGAAGTTTATTCCCCCAAGCAATGTACCCTGTTGAACTTGAGTCCCCTGAGACACTCTTCAAACATTTGATAAAATCAGCTTGTTAGACACTCACCATATGCTATAGTCATCTTTTGGATATTCATGAAGTTCATTAGCATATTCAGGGCTCAGAGAAGCCCTTCCACAAGGAAACCCTTCTAAACCCATTTTTCCTGAACTGTACTTTTTTATCCTAGCACCTGCAAGTGTAAGGTTGGGAAACCTGCCTCAGGTCTAACTATTATTTCTGTAGCCCACGTCCATCATGGCCTGGAGAAGTTTCTTGGGGCTCTGCTCCTTTGTGGCATCCTCCCTCAATTCTTAGTCTCTGGGGTTCTCTAGGTGCCCTCTGGCTCCTACTTCAGGACCCCACCCAGGGCTGTCTCACCTCCTCAAAATGCTTCCATACTCCACAGTCACCAAATTGCTCATGATTACTTTTAAATCGAAAGTCCATTGCCTTATCCAGGCACAGTGGCTCATGCCTGTAATCCTAGCACTCTGGGAGGCTGAGGCAAGTGGATCACCTGAGCTCAGGAATTTGAGACCAGCCTGAGCCGGAGCGAGACCCCATCGCTAAAAATAGCAGGCCAATTAATAAGAAAAGAACAAACAATCCCATCTGTTTGTCAGCAAGAGACTTAAAACAGAAACTTCTCTGAAGATGACAGGCAAATGGCCAACAAACACATGAAAAATGCTCATCAGAGAAACGCAAATCAAAACCAGTTTGAAATATCACCTAACTCCAGTAAGATTAGCCCACATCACAAAATCCCAAACCTGCAGAAGCTGGGACGGATGTGGAGAAAAGGGAACACTTCTACGCTGCTGGTGAGATTGCATGTTAATACAGCCTTTTTGGAAAGAAATATGGAGAATTCTCAAGAAACTAAAAGTTGACCTTCCATTTGACCCTGCAATTCTATTACTAGGTATCTACTCAGATGAAAAAAAATTATTTTACAGCAAAGACATTTGCACCAGAATGTTTATCGCAGCCCAATTCATAATTGCCAAGTCATGGAAGCAACCTGAATGCCTATCAACCCATGAATGGATAAACAAATTGTGGTATACGTATACCATGTATATCATAAAATACTATGCAGCCATAAAATAGATAGAGACTTTACACCTTTTATGTTTTCTGGGATGGAGTTGGAACATATTCTTCTTAGTAAAGTATCTCAAGACTGGAAGATGAAGTATCCAATGTACTCAATACTATCATGAAACCAATATATAATCACTTATACATTCATACAAATGATAAAACACAAATACAGTCCAGTAAGGGAGAGTGGAGGGGAGGGTGGAGGGCCAGTGGAGGGTGGAGGGGAGTCATTTTGTGGGATCTTGCCTAATGTGCACAATGCAAGGGTACATTTCAAAACAACTAAGAGTAAATTATAAATGTCTTACCATAAAAAATAATTAACTGAATTGATGGCTATGTTAATCAGTTTGATTTATGCATTCCACACTGTATATCAAATCATCACATTATACCCCATAAATGTATACAGTTATAATTTAATAAAAAATTAAATTAAAAAAATTTAAAATGATAAAAATAAATAAATAAAATAAAAATAGCAGGGCATTGTGGCAGGCAACTGTAATCCCAGCTACTTGGTAGTCTGAGGCAGAAGGATCACTTGAGCCCAGGAGTTTGAGGTTGCTGTGAGCCATGACACCACAGCACTCTACTGAAGGCAACAAAATGGGGGGGGAAAAAAGTCCATTGCCTCAGTACAGTCACTATCATCTATCACAGAAGAAAGGCGACCTGCACAAACCAATTCATGCTAATGTGTAAGTGACTAATAGCCTGCCACAAGCTCCCTTTAGGAGACTCATCTTATCCCAAACCATCTCTCATTGTAGTGATTCTTAATAAACCAACAAGGCGCACCAGGGGAAGAGAAATAGGGGGCAAAGGAGCCACCATATAAAGGAGACTAGCCCTGATAATCTCCTTTAAGTGATTTCTCCACTGCAAAAATCTTCACTTCATCTACCCTTAAAATCATAGTACTATAAAATTTGCAAGTTTTACCATTGTTTAGTCACTTGCTACCCCAGGGGCACCAATCTGTGTGAGTAGCAGAGAGAAAAACTGCTCACATTTTTCAAGCCTCATTGTCTGCAGTAAGGCACAGGGAATAAGCCCTTTGGTGCAAGATGAGTGATAAATCAGGCACTCACAAGTTCACATCTTTTTGTGACATGTTTACTTCCATGGAGTCCTTAAAGCTCCATAGAAAGATGAGAATGATATTTGTGTAGTAGTTACAAAAAGTAGTAGTAATACAAAAGTTTATGTCTTTGTTGCTGTCTTTTTCATCTGGGACCAAGCAAGTATTGTCCTCTTTGTCATTGCTGGTTTTTTAACAGCATCCCCAGGCTGACACTGACGGCTTGTCATCCATCCCTAGATCCTTCCTCCTTGTTTATTCTAGCATTTGTTTGTTCATTCCACAAGCCTGGCATGAATGTGACTCAGCTTAACCAGCTCATTTGGGTTTCTCAGGGCTTTCTTGTGTCCTGATTGGGTTAGAGAAAAGCTACCAGTGGTTTGCTGAAAGCATTTCCCACCCTTTGCTACAAAGAAACTCCTTGGCCATCCATCCTCTTCCAGTTGGCTGAATAGGGGTGTCATGGCCCATGGCCACATTCTTCAGGCGTACTGGCCAGGGCCCCTTCCACCCTAAGCCAATGGCCTCTCTTCTGGAAAGTGTAAGTCAGAAACTCTTGTCTGTAGGAGAATGAACACCATGCTTATAAGAACACTCACCAGTTCTTGAGGGAAACGCTAGGAGCAGGAGCCTCCTAGCTGGCCTAGAGATGTTTTGCAGCCTGGGGACAAACCTTCAAGTAACTTAGTGCTCTGATGAAATGAGATGGGTTACTGTTAGTAAGCAGGTGCTAGACCTTGAGCATTTGTGGTGCTTCAGGGTGGGGGTAGAGCCCGTGGGGAAAGAGCAGGCCGCAATCCTTAAGCACATAGTGCTTGTATGTGCTTGCTGAGCACTCCCTACACCTGTTATGTATTATCTCAATAAATAGCCATGGGGGAGGTTGCTCGGGGCTCTCCTGCACCCAAGTGAGCCAGACACAGAACTTGGCTCTCCTGTAGCCTTGAGGGAGGTTACTGGGAGGCTCGCTCTCCAGCAGCACTGGTGAGCCTCACTGCTTGCAAGCTTGTACTTTCAATCCGAGTACTGGCTGTTTCCTGCATGTGGCACTGCCACTGGTCTACCAACCAGACACCCCTATTATTTTTGTCTGAGACCCCTATTTTTTCTATTATGTTGTCTGAACCTCTATTATTTTTAAAAAGAATGTTTCCTTTCCTTTATCCTGTGACCATATCTCTTAACCTCTTGACACTCATGACTGGGTTTCATTCCTTCCTATATAATCTTCTCTGGCATTCCAACCAAACTTAACCTAATTTTTAATGCTCTGACAATAGTGTCAATTACTTCTACAAATTCCTTCAGAAGCTTCAATCAACCCACTCTGTTTCAGACTCTCTGTCTCTCTATGTGTCTTTCTCTGTCTTTTTTCTCTGTCCCCATCTTTCCCTGTCTCTGTCTCTCTCTCTCACACACACACAACCAAAAGTTCTCACACCCCATTTTAGGAAATACTCTTAGAAATATTGCTGGTATCTGGTATAATTTAGATAGGACACCACCACCAAAAGTCTGAAGTGTTCCTGGAAACAGAAGATCCTATTATTGCCAACAGTTTGAAATCTTCAAGCACTCACATTTTTCAAGACCCTTTGCCAAACAGCTAAAAATGATGCAAGTCTGCACTATTACAAGTCATATTTTCAAAATTCTTTACAAGAGGGGTTACCTCTGGCCTGTGTCCAAATGGATGGGAAAATGCCAGCAAAACATGGTGAAAAATATCTGTATGGCTTAAATATGGAAGGGGAAACAAGTTCAATGAATTCCAGGTATAAATCATCCATGCTAGCAATTTTACTGCTCTTCCCCTGGAAAAACATGGTCTTAAACTTCACTGGGATCAGCCCAACTAGAACATACACAGGTAGTATCCTTAGTCAGGAGAGTAGAGCCACAAATGCAGGCAGGGCTGTCACTTATCCATGAGGTCAGTCAGTGTGTCAGCATTTGGCATAGTGATAATGTTATAATGTTACACATTATGTGTTAATGTACAGTTAGAAGGTGTAGGAGAAAGGGCTGAAAATAAATATCATTTTTAAAAAACTTCAATGGCCTATCTTAATTCTGATACTTTGTTGTATAATCCCACTTCCTCTGAAGATACAGTCGTTTACCTTTTAGTTTTTCACTTACTATTGGTTCATGCCTAAAGAAATGACTTTTGTTTCTGTTCCATTGACTTGGTCGGAAGTTAGGCACACATGGACAGTCTTTGGGAGCCAACAATAGGGAATTCCATGGACCCTTTGTAGAGAAGACAGATCATTTAGAAATTTGACCATGAGATCCTTAGGAAGGGTGGATTTGATTACGAGTGATTTAGCCCACTTTTTTCTCCAATCACTGGGGTGACCAACATCCCTGCCATATTAGGGAGGGAGCATACACTGGGCCAAACCATGGGATGAACCTCCTTCTAGTTCTTTGCCTGCTCTCTGATGCTGGCATCAAAGACCATTAGCAATTTTCCCACTTCCTTATTCAAAACCAATCCTTTGTTCATTCATTTATGCAACTACAAGGCTGCTGGCATATAGACAATATGCAGTATTGCAGATAGCAAAGCCTTAAAATAGGAGGGGAGGAGTACAAGGGTAATTCTCAAACTCTCAGCTTTCTAGATCTTAGCAGCCCAAGTCATTAAGGGAAATGTCCAGAGCCCCTCACTTTGATCTACAGGTTATAGGTGATCTTAGGTAACTTGCCTAAGAACTATCTTAGATTGACCTTGTAATGATAGTTCCTTATTATAAAAAGGAGACAACTCGACCATTGTTAACCTTTCCAACTCTGCCATGTTCTGATTCCAGAGAGTTCTAAAGTTGGAGTCCAGTCATAGGGGAACTTTTCAAAAGTTTGGAAACACAGCAGTCAGCCAGCCAGGAAGACATTGCTAGGTATTGACCCCAGGAAGCAGGCAAGACATAAAGTCCACAAAGAAGTTACACAAAACAGATGCCTCCCTAGCTCCCCCACAATTCTACTAGGTCCAAAATAATATGAAATCTAGGTGTGGCATCCAGGCTCCAAGAGCGCCCCCAGGGACCAGTATTCTGGTATGTGTCCCCCATCCTACTTTGGATAGACTAGGCTATGCTTCTAAGATGATATATGGAATTGATGGTCTATGATGTCTACACTAGTTCATAAAATACGCTGCATCTTCTACATCTCTAAATCACTCATTCTGAGAGAATGAGTGTCAGAAGGACACTCAAGTACCCCTGTGGAGGAGTCTACATGGTAAGGAATTGAGACTTTCTACCAACAACCCACATCAAAATGCCAATCCTGTGAATGAGCTTTCTCAGATGTGGATCCTTCAGCCTCAGTCAAGCCTTCAGATGATTGCCGCCCCAACTGACATCTCAACTGCAGCTCATAAGAATCCCTGAGCCAGAACCACTGGGCTTCTTTCTGATCCACAAAAACTGTGATATAATAGATATTTGCTATTGTTTAAAGCTACAGAGTTTTGGGAAAATTTGTTATGCAGCAATAGATAACTACTATGGCAGGAATAATACAAAATTTGTATAAATACAAAATCACTGGTAACCACAACTCAGAAAGATGAACAAACCTTCATATGTATGGACTTGTTCTGAAATCCTAGAAGCAACATACTGATTTTGTCATTGCCCTCCAGTGAGTCAGTGTTTTATCCTCTCAGGACTTAACTGTGACAAGGACTTGGAGTATGAGGGATAGTAGCAGAACCAATCTACGTCACAGGATGTGAGTGACTAGAAACAAAGGCAAATGGAGGGCCTGATTAAGCAGATCAGAAAAGGCTGGTGCATTCATGATTTTTTCCACTACCAATGTCATGGATAAACATTCTTAAAAATTCTCAAAGCAGTGTTTTGGGAACCTGGAAGAGGAGCTGAATTTCCCCAAAGTAAATCATCCTCAAGTTATCTGTCCCAATGTACCCCCTGGCAATTTTGTAAGATAATTAGCCTTACAAAAGAATTCCACACAATTTATTTACCCAAAACTTTTATCCCTCAGTTTGACCTCTAAAGTCTCTTGAAATGGTGTTGATACAAGATTTAAAAATTAATGACTTTCTTCACCTCTTTACCCCATGCTATTTTGGAATTGTAAAAGTATATTTACAAATGTTCATCCCAGAGTAATCAAAATCATGTTGATTTTATCTGTGCAGTATCATTGAGTTAATTTATTTGCTGGGATCAATCTAATTTCCAAAGATTCCTTGGGCCTGCCCAGAGGCACTGAATACAACAGACACTTACACAAATAGCAGCAGAAGGTCTAGGACCATGTTTAGTTTGGTGCTGTCTGGACTTCAAAGTCACCAAGAGCTTTGGCAACAGCCCCAAAAGTAATTTTCCCAGACACAGACCAAGGAATGTCCCCCAAAAGATTGAACTTCAAATGGAAAAATAAATATTGACAATAAGAAGGGAAAAAAATGTAGTCCCTACCCTTCCCCCAAAGACTTCAAAAAAAA
>NW_003852422.1:13784607-13785979 GCF_000181295.1 Otolemur garnettii | reverse complement strand
ATCTCCATAAGCAGCGATAATGTAGGTACACATTATAGGAGGATTCTGTGTGGTGTTGGGAGAATATATTAACAGAAATGACTCCCTGTTTTTGAGTTAAAATGGATCTAGTCCAAGCTGGACCACTGAGTAAACTGGTTGTTTGATCCATTTACGTGGGTGTAGAAACGCAGCAGTTTGGCTCTGGGCAAAGTCAAAGCTAGAATCTTAATCACTTTTTTTATATACTTACACTTGTCTGCAATTTGATCTATTTGGTTCGTTTACTTGCTAGGTTACCCTGACAGTATTTCACAGATTTTCCTTGGTGGTACCTAGACTTCATTCAGATTTCACAGTGACCTGCAACAGTGAACTACTCTCCTGTGCCTCTTTCTGAAATCCACCATGCAGATTACCAAATGAATAGAGGTCTGCAGAACATCCAGTAACCCTTTAAAAATGGGCCTGGGACTCATGTGAAAGTAGAGATTATCTCCAACTAAATTTCTTGGAGATTCTTATGTAAAATTCACTCTCAGGAAGGAATCATATCAGATGGAAGAATAAAAGGAGACATGAAGGAGTGGAAGCCATCTCTGGGTGCCTAAAGGATAGAGGGGAGGTGGCAGAGAACTTCAAAGGATACAGCAAAGAGTGAGTTAAGAGAATGAATTTGATGTTGCCTCACAACTTTGCCAAGGGCAAAATTGCATCTGAATGCAGCAGCCTCCAGAGGACATGGCAATCTGTAGCCTGTGTTCAAGGCTCCTCTTGCTCTTTCTCCTGGTTGGGTGGATGACATCATTTGACAAGTCATCTTCCATTATGTCAGGAGTTTCAGGGACATGGAGAGATATCAACAGAATTTAGAAGAGACTAAAAAGTAATGCTCCTTGGGATCCCTTCCCAGTTCTATCACTGACTCATAGGATGACTTTATCATTCCCATTGTTATTAGGGCTATTTTATTGAAGACTGATACAATACTTAACAAGATTTGGAGGTCAACTCAAGATCATTCCTTGGGGCTTAATATCTAAATTAAATGTAAAACTTTTTTGCAGATACAATTGAACAGAAAAGCAGATGTGAAGGTTATAAAATGTAAGAGAACTGGAGTTGGAAATTTTGATACATCTTTCTCTTCCTTTAAACATTTTTCTCTTCCTTTGAAAATGTTATTTAAAAATGATTTTTTAATTTATTAAGGTAAAATTAGAGAACATAAAATTAAGCATGTTAGAGTGAGCAGCACAGAGGCATATTGTATATTCAGAGTGTGCACGACCACCACTTCTGTCTGGTTCCAAAATCTTTCCAACACCCTAAGGTTGAATTCATACCCATTAATCACTCATTCCCTATTCCCCCACCCTCCATCCCTGTCAAC
>NW_003852422.1:13780981-13783762 GCF_000181295.1 Otolemur garnettii | reverse complement strand
TTGTGGTAAGAATGTTTAAAATCTACTCTCTCACCAATTTTGAAATATAAAATATATTATCATTAATAGTTGTTTGACACAAGATGCTGTGCTGTGCAAGGGTGTGTGAGCTCCTTCCTTCCAATTCTCTTCTTTCCCTAGCTCCTGTCCGCCCAGCCATCGGAGCATAACCACTGTCCTCCCCTCTACCTCTGTGACTTTGGCTTTTTTTGGTTCCACATGTAAGTGAGGTCATGTGGTATTTGCTTAGACAGTCTTTTACAAGGAGAATTGAACTTCAGAAAAGGATTTCAATGATAACAAATTGAAGAAAACATTGGTATCTATCTTCTTGGAAGTTTCCCTATTTAAGGAATTGTTCGGCTAGAGTGAGACTAATGACCACCTATTCCCGCCACTAAGAGGAAGGCTCTAATTCATCTTTTTTAAAAAAGGAAAGGGGAGAAAATGGACTTTATGGGGGAAAAAAAGGCTTTTTAACTTTTAAAAATAATCAGCTTGTAAAGAAATAGGAGACCTCCATGAATGTGACTTGTATATTTTCTTATTAATATGGACAGAGATGAGAAGGTAGAAAACACCAAGGAGGTGGGCGACTTCTCTTCTTTCTTCCTACCAACACATGTGTCACTGAACCCAATCCTGTGTCTTCAAAATGCTTAAAATGTCTGTGAAAATACTGCTTTGGTGGCATCAGGTCAGGAGGCCCAGCATATTTAAGCAAGTCATCCTGTCAGCCTGTCAGGAAAAGGTTTAGAAACAACATCCCCTGAAGCCCATAATTCCTTTTCTCTTGTCAAACTTAACTCCTTTTCTTTTTCCTTTAAGATCACGAGAGATCAAAAAGCAAGCAGTGGGTGAAGCTGGTCACCACGGACATTTGGGTACTAGAGATGGTAGACTTGAAATTGGTAGCAAGTGTTTAGTGGAGGGAAGTCAGAAATAAAACCAGATCAGGTATGAATTATGATCTATGCCTTAGAACCCCATTCCAGACCTGAGCAGCCTTTCATAGTCAGAATGTGCACATGTGCACCTACAAATGTGTGTGTGTGATTTTATATAATTTAGGAGTTACTTCTGGTGCATGTCCCAATGAGAAGCCCAAATTCTCTACTACAAATTGAAAAAAAGATATGATAGCAATCTCTGATGCTTTCATTGGTAATGCTCTATCTTAATAACCTGACACTAAAATTCTATAGACTCTTCTCCCAGCAAATGGGGAGGAAGAGATAGGAGACAGGACACCTCTCTAGGACCAGGGCATGGTAAGCAAACACCAGGTTCTGTTGGTTCTTAAGCCCAAAGTCAGCAGTTAGACTCCAAAGGGATAATATAGGAGAGGATATTTAAAGAGACCTCTAGATCACAACTGAAGTCTACCAAGTGGCTGATGACCAGCAAGCTCTGAATCAGGGATTCTCATAGTGCTGTCCCTGGAACAGCCAGCAACAGCATCTGGGAATCTATTACAAATGGAAATTCTCTGACTCCTCTCCAGACCCACCATGTCAGGCAGCTCTGGTGCCCACAGCAGACTACTGCACACTGGGCAGCATAAACAACAGGAATTAATTTTCTCATGGTTCTGGAGGCTGGGAGTCCAAGATCAAGGTGCCATCGGGGAAGGGAAGGTATCTGCTGAGGCCTCTCTTCCTGGCTAGCAGACAGCTGCTTTCTTCTTGCAGCCTCACATGCTCACATGGCCTTTCTAACGTGTGCACTTAGAGAGAGAGACTCCCCTGAGGTCTCTTCCTGTTTTTGCAAGGACAAGGACCATATTGGATTTTATGACCTCATTTGAATTTAATTACATCCCTACAATCCTTATCATGAAATACTGTCACATTAGGGATTGGGCCTTCTACATAAGAATGGGGGCCACCTTCAGTCCATAGCACCTACTGAATCAGAAACACTAAGGTCCAGTTTCTGCTGGTCCAGTTTCTGCTCCATCAAGCCCTCCAGGACATTCTAATGCACACTAAAGTTTGAGAACCACTGACCTAAAGTGAGTAGATTGCTCTTGTTTTGGCACCAAAGCTCTGAAGGACTGGATTCGGTGACACGTTAGGAGAAGGAAAGAAAAGCATGCAGTCACCTCCTTTGTGGTTTCTCCCCTCTCATCTCTGTCAATATCAATTAAAGAAAATATGCAGCTCACATTCAGAGCTCTCCCATTTCTTTATGAACTGACTTTTTTTTAAGTTAAATGTCTTTGAATATTTGAACTTTAAAAATGGGCCTACACCAAGTGCTATGGCTCATGCCCATAATCCCAGCACTCTGGGAGGCCCAAGGCAGGAGGATCAAGACCAGGCTGAGCAAGAGTGAGACTCTGTCTCTACAAAAAATACAAAAATTCTCTTCCTCCCTGGCTGCCTGAGGATCGCCCGCTATCATGAACAACATAGTAACTATCCGGACCAGGAAGTTTATGACTAACTGACTACTTCAGAGGAAACAAATGGTCATTGATGTCCTTCACCCTGGGAAGGCAACAGTACCAAAGACAGAAATTACAGAAAAACTAGCCAAGATGTACAAGACCACACCCGATGTCGTCTTTGTATTTGGATTCAGAACTCACTTTGGTGGTGGGAAGACAATGGGCTTTGGCATGATTTACGATTCTTTGGATTATGCAAAGAAAAATGAACCCAAACATAGACTTGCAAGGTATGGCCTGTATGAGAAGAAAAAGACATCAAGAAAGCAGGGAGGGCAGCGCCTGTGGCTCAAAGGGGTGGGGCACTGGCCCCATATGCTGGAAGTGGC
>NW_003852422.1:13778171-13780665 GCF_000181295.1 Otolemur garnettii | reverse complement strand
AGAAAGAAAGAAAGAAAGAAAGAAAGAAAGAAAGAAAGAAAGAAAGAAAGAAAGAAAGAAAGAAAGAAAGAAAGAAAGAAAGAAAGAAAGAAAGAGGTGGACCTATAGAACTTGCCAAAACAATCAGCTATGTTGACTTTTTTGTTACCACAATGAAGTGTTTTCATAAGGATTTTAGAAGCATGAAAGTAATCCACACATAGTGAGAAGGAAAGAAGCCAAACCATTTAATGGAGCTGAGAAGGGCTTTTCTGCTGGGACAGCTGCCATTAGAAGGGTGACCTGCATCATTTGCATATCAAATATGGCCATTTGTCCCTGGCCCAGCAATGTGGGAGAAGCAGAAATTCAGAAAGAAGTATCCCTGGCCAGGGAAAGGGGCTCATTCCTAGTGGGAAAGTTTTTATGGCAGTACTTTGGCTAGAAGCTATTGCTACGCAATGGGGGCAGAATAAGTAGCCCCTTCCAGACTGTAGAGAACAATACATGAGACAAAACAAAATTTAAGAAAATTGGAAAATAATTGAGAAATATGTTTCTAAAAGTGATCCAGGTAAAAACAGAGTTGAGCTGTGATCTGAACTTGTGGTCAGGAGGTCCAGGTTGAGTCCCCTAGGGATCCATAAAGCCTGAGACTTAATCTTAGAGAGCAGATAGACAAATAAGGGGGGAGACTCAAGAGCAGTGCAAGACAGGAGCTCAGTTTAGCCCAACCCAGTAGAAGGCAAAATAAAGGGAAACTGAGATATGATATTTTAAATATTTCTCCAACTGAACAAAAATTCACAGAGATTCAATGGGGCTGAGAATTAATGAACTAGAATAGCAGAAACAATAATAGCACCAGTTAAAGCAGTGGCTCTTAACAAGGTTCAGTAGAAAAACTCTTGTCCCCTCCCTGGGGACATTCAGCAATGCTTAAAGACATATTTGCTTGTCACAGCTCACCAGGGGAGAGGGAGAGTAGCCACCGGCATCCAGTGGGTCGAGGCCAGGGATGCTATTCGTCAAGGTGCAATGTTCAGGACAGCCTCCCATCAACAAGAAGTACCTGGCTCCCGGAGGCAATAGTGCCAAGGGTGAGAAACCCTAAGTCAAAGCACTACAAACAGTTTTTCACATAGAATAATGATAATGACCTGGACAGCCCCCCTCCCCACTTCTGTTCACTCTTAAAGAACCCACTCAGTGACTGCAAACTCTGGGGGACCATCTGCAGCTGTCAAAGCACTTTGCTACCACCATCGTCATAGCGGTTAATGTCTTATATTCCAGTGATTTGCTCTACTCTTTCCCACTCACATGACTCCAAGATCCTCCCCCTGCCTTTGTCTTCTTTGTATTCTTTATCATGTTGTAAATATTCAGTAATCATGGGTTGAACGGGTGAATTAATGAATGGATGAGAATGATTACATAGACAGAGATCTTTTGGGAGGATAAGTACATCAACTTTAACATTCCTTCATCTGTGATCAGCATCTTAACAGAGACTGTCTTTTGTTTGCACTGCAGGCCCACTGAAGCAACAAAATCATATTCAAATGGTCCAGTTCAGGTCTGGGATTTCTACATAATCACACACCTGGGATTCTGATCATATCTTAACTCTAAGCTTTGAAATTAAAAGAAGTAACAGAAAAAGATCAGAAGAACATTATAGGTGACATAGATTTGTCAAGTTATATGTACATATAGCATCTATGATTTCAACTTGTTTACATCCATGAATTCTTATTTAATTCCAAAATGTCTGTCCATGCTCGGCTGACAGTAATCTCTAGCCACCAGGATAAATCATCATCTTGGACCTGGCTGTGGCTCTGAGTATAGTCATCTTGGATCACTGTTTCCTTGAATTCTGTATTGAAGAAAACCTCCCCCTTTTCTAGTGATGGTTCTTGTTTTTCAAAAGTTTTATCTATAAAATTGCACAGCATCTTGCACAGCATCCTGTACCTCCAGACTCCTCTCCTTGTAAGGGATGCTCCCATGGACATTCTAGTTCTGTGTTTCTGTGTGTGTCTGCCACATTATTAGTTATTCCCAAATTTCTCTCAAAGGTAATTGTAAAAATGTATGCTCCTATCAGCAATACACAAGAGTTCTATTACGTCACACTCTATGCATCGCTCAATGACGCTCCTACAGGGATATGCTCTGAGAAATGTATCATTGTGCAATCTTGTCATCAAGCGAACATCGTGGAGTGCACTTACACAAACCTCGGCGGTAGGTAGAGCCTGCTACACACCAGGCTATGTGGTATTGCTCCTCAGCTACAAGCCTGCACAGCATGTGGTAACACAATGGTAAGTATCTGTGTATCTGACCATACCTAAACATAAAAAAGGAACAGTAAAAGTGTGGTGTTATTATCTTATGGGACCACTGTTGTATATGTCATCTGTTTTTGACTCAAATGTTGCTATGTGGCGTATGTCTGTGCTTGGCATCATTGAACTTGTTGCTTTCACTTTCATTTTCCTGGTAG
>NW_003852422.1:13770391-13777145 GCF_000181295.1 Otolemur garnettii | reverse complement strand
TCAGAAACATTTAGGTTTTCTATATCATCATGTCTGTTTTTGCTAAAATTTTATATTTCTAGTAATATGTTCACTTTATCTAAATTTTCAAGTTTATTGAGTATAGATAATGGTTTATAATATTCTCTTATCATTTTTTTCTGGACAAGATGCTTTTTTAAAAATTAAATCATAGCTGTGTACAGTAATGCAATCATGGGTATGATGTGCTGGTTTTACATACAATTTGTAATGCTTTCATTTCTCTTATCATTTTAATGCCTAATAGATGGGTAATAATGGTCCTTTATCTCACTCCTAAAGTTGATAATGTGAGCCTTCTGCCTTTTTCAACAGATTCATATCACTAGGGGATTTCAATTTTATGAGCCTTTTCAAAGAATCAGTTCTTGACTTTGTTGATCTCTTTTATTATATGTTTTCTCTATTTTATTGATTTTTGCTTTTATTTTTATTATTTCCTACTGTCTACTTTCTCTGGGTTTTTTAACTTCTTGAGATGGATGATTAACTCTTCAATTTCAGCCTTTCTTCCTTTCTCACACTTGATTTTAATGTTATAAACTTCACTTTAAATATGTAGACCATAAGCTGCATCTTGTCAGTTTTGATGTGTCATATTTTCATCATTATCTTGATCAAAAAATTTCAATGTTGACTCATGAGTTATTTAGAAGGGTGTTGCTTTATTTCTAAACATGTGGGGATGTTCCAGAATCGTATGATTTCTATGTTAATTCCATCATGGTTTAGAACATGTTCTGTATGATTTAATCCTTTGACATTTTTTGAGCCTTGTTTTATGGTCAAATATACATTATTAATAGTTTTACAAATAGTCTACATAATTGAAAAGAATGTGCATTCTGTAGTTGTTGGAAGAAATTTACTCTGTATGTCTATTAGATTAAATCTTCTAACAGTGTGTTTCAAATATTCTGTACAGTTATTGGTTGGGGTTTTGTGTTTTATTTTTGATCTGTTTATTCTACCAGTTACTGAAAAAAGATAAATTTAAAGTAACCACTATAATATAGATCTATTATCTTTTAATCTTTTTCAAATTTTACTTTGTGTATTCATGCCATGTTAATAGGCACACACAAGTTTAGACTGATCACATCCTGGAGGTTAATTAATCTGTCATCATTATGAAGTGTCCCTTCTTTATTTCTCCAGTAATATTTTTTTGCTTTAAAGTTTACTTTGTATAATAGTAACATAGCTATACTAAGTTTCATTTATTTACTATTTGCATGGTACATTTTTCCATCTGTATTCTCTTTCATCTCTTTTTCTTTTCTTTTTTTGCAGTTTTTGTCCGGGGCTGGGTTTGAACCCGCCACCTCCTGCATATGGGGCTGGCACCTTACTCCTTTGAGCCACAGGCACCGCCCTCTTTCATCTCTTAAAAGCATCTGTAGTTGGAGTTTTTGAAGCACTGTTTGATAAACTTTGTCTCTCAGTTAAAGCCTTTAGCCCATCTATGTACTGATTATTTATATATTTAGATTTAAACCTCCCACCTCGTTATGGGCTACGACTGATTCACCTGTCCTACATTCTTTTTTAGCTTTTATTGCTTTGTTTACATTGATTTAAAAAAAATTTATTGTGATAAAATACACATAATATGTATCATTATTAACCATTTTAAGTGTACAATTCAGTGGCATTGAGTCCATGCACAATGTTGTACAATCATCACCACCAGAACATTCTTTTTTTTTTTTTTTTTGAGACAGGAGCCTCAAGCTGTCCCCCTGGGTAGAGTGCCATGGCATCTCAGCTCACAGCAACCTCCAACTCCTGGGCTCAAGCGAGTCTTCTGCCTCTGCCTCCCAAGTAGCTGGGACCACAGGCACCCACCACAACACCTGACTATTTTTTGGTTGCAGCCGTCATTGTTGTTTGGCGGGCCGGGCTGGATTCGAACCCGCCACCTTGGGTGTACATGGCTGGCGCCTTAGCCACTTGAGCCACAGGCGCCGAGCCCAGAACATTCTTAATATACCAAACAGAAACTTTATATCCATTGATTATTTCTTATTCTATGTTTTTCTGTTGTTTTGGAAACTATATTCCTAATCTATTGAAATTATCTTAGAGTTTGCAGCATGAACCCTTAATATATATCTGAATCTAAGGTTAGCTGGTACTTATATTCTACTCCTGGACAATACAGAGACTTTAAAACAAACTTCACACTTTCCTCTTGTGTTATTCTGTATCTTTTAACCCTTCAGCTGGAATTATTGTTTTCAACAGTCAATACTCATTTACCTTTACCTATAGTTTTTTGCCTTTTCATTGCTCTTTATTCAATCTTGAATCTCTGAGCTGTGGTCTGGGATCATATTCCTATACTCAAAAAAATACTTTTTAGCACTTTCATTACTGTGGTCCCACTGGTAACAAATTTACTCAGCTTGTGTTCACCTGAAAATATGTTTATTGCCTTCACTTTTATAAAGTATTTTTGCTGTGTATAGAATACTAGGTTGGTGATTAATTTCTTTCAACACATAGAAGGTATTCCATTATCTTCTGGCTTTGATTATTTCTGCTGTGGAGTCTCTTGTTTTATTTCACATCTTTGAAGTTAATTTGTAGTTTCTTCTGCTACCCCCAGCTGCTTTTAAGACTCTCCTGCTGTCTTTGGTATCTGTGAATTTTCTGCTTACCAATAGTTTTCTCTGCTTCTTTTTCAGTTCTTTTGTCAGATTTTGTTTCCTTCCATGGAAGGCCGTGCCCAAGCTGCCTGTGGAAAACCCTAAAACTGACAAGTAGGAAAATAATCTAGATCTTGCTTCACATGGGCTAGAGAAAAAAATTTCAAAATCTGCAATGTAGGTTCAGAAAAAGAGAGGGACAGAGAGACACAGATACAGAGAGGGAGAGAGAGCAAGGGAGAGAGAGTATGAGTGGGTTGTATAAACACAGCTCAGCAAGATTTTTGTTCCCAGCATCTTCACATCAAGCCTGAGTGATGTGCTTGCTGAAAAGCAGGCTTATGTGCATCAGGGCCTACCTGCTGAAGAAAATAAACAAATAAATAAAAGCTGATGCTTTCTCAGCCACTTGCTCTCAGACTTGGCAAATTCCACACCTCCTCATCACTCTCAGTGCTTTTTAGTCAGGGATAACGGGGACACCAGAAAGCCATCTTCACTCAGATGTATTGTGTGACTTTTCTCTTCCCAGAAAACTACTTCACGGAACTCATCGGTGTTTCTTTCATTTTATTTTGAGGCAGAATCTCACTCTGTTGCCTGGGCTACAGTGCCGTGGTGACATCCTAGCTCCCAGCAGCCTCAAACTCCTGGGTTCAGGCAATCCTCCTGCCTCAGCCTCCTGAAGAGCTGGCTCATCAGTTTTCTTGACTTTCCCCTTTGAACCTGGCCCCAGGAATTTTGGATATGGGCTTTTTCTATACAGTTTTTTAGCATTTTTAACACTAACAGTGATAATAGTCTAACATATAATTTTTTAAACACTTTTTTCTAGCACGCAATTTTTCCAGACAATTTTCTAACATAGCCAAAATTTATTCAATGTTTTCATCATCATCCCAAGTCCCACAAGAATCTTAACATACTTTATCATTGAATGCTCTTTCTCATCTTGGAATTGTGTCCTAGCCGTATAGTTTTAATTGGTTTTTTTCTTAACTTTGCAAGTGAATTTGAATCAAGAGTTGAATTTTATGATACATATTAATAATCTCTTGACTCCTCATTATCTCTGTTAATCTCTTTTCTTCCCAGATTTCTCACCTCTTGTTGTATCCTTATTTTAATAGTTATTTTATTGAGATCTGGTGGGTGGGAAATTATTAAAATAAACTTTTTTATGTCAGCACTGTCTTTATTTGGCCCTTACTCTTAGAAGATAATTAATCTGGCATAATACTAGTTGCAAGTATTTTTCCCCCACACTTTGCTTCTGGGGTCTACTGTGGCTAATGAGAAGTCAGCTGTCAGCCTGAGAGTCATTTTCTCTTAGCTATCATGTTTTGTGTTGCTATAACAGAATACCTGAGACTGAGTTATTTATAAAGAAAAGAGGTTTATTTAACTCACGATACTGCAGGATGGGAAGTTCAAGGGCACACATGCCCTTGACTTCTGAAGAGGCTTTTGTGCCATGTCATAACATGGCAGACAAGGTCAAGGGGGCAGCAGACATGTGGGAAGAAGGGGTGTCCTGGCTGAAGAACAACACGCTCTCATAGGAACTACTCAGTTCCTGCAGGAACTAATCTAGTCACCCCAGACCGAGAACTCACTCACCACTGTGACAGCTAGAATGGTACCAAGTGACCATCCATGAGGGACCCTCCACCATGATTCAAACACTTCCCACAAAGCCCCACCTCCCTTCACCACCTCCCTGGAGGGTCAAATTTCAACATGCGTTTTGGTGGAGACAAATGAAACTATAGCAGCTTCTCCAGTGTTTTCTCACTGAGAATTATTGTTATTATTATTATTATTTGGGATTCTTGAGGGTACAAAAAATTAGTTTACACTGATTACATTTGTTAGGTAGAGTCCCTGTTATAATTGTGTCGGGCTCCTAAGAGGTGTGCCATCCACCGTGACCCCCATCCCCCTCCCGCCTCCCCTCTACCTGCTCCCTCCTTCCTCTACCTCCTCCTTACATTACATCATCTACTGCCTTCATCTTAGAATCAGCTACACTGGATTCTTGCTTCTCCATTCCTATTTCACTGAGAACTTTTAAGATTTATGTTGATTCCTGATCCTTCATAGTTTCAATGGGTGAAGACTTATCCTATGACTTACAGTTTAGAGTGCATTTTGAATTATCCATATTTTTATTCAGTGCCCTAGTAATAATTGCTTCTTGTTTCCCTAGCAACAAGTTTTTCAAACCTTTTCTATAAAAGCTAGATAATAAATATTTTAGGCTTTGCAGTCCATATATGGTCTCTGTCACATACTTCCCTATTTCTTTTTTTCTAAGAATTTTTCAAAAGTGGAAAAAAAAATTAACTCTCAGGTTGTGAAAAGGTTTGCCAACTCTTATCCTAAGAACCCTGCCTAGGCTGCATCTCTTTCCCAGTCAACTCAGCTTCCCATCAAAAGCCACACATGCATCTCTACAATGCCACAAACCACATCACGCTTCACAGGAATTAGTTCAAATCACTTGAAATCCAACATATCTGCAGAAATGTAATTCTGACACCCAGATCTATGATTCTGGAAGAGTCTTTCAGAGACACATTTTGCTTGGTGGAAACAGTCCTTGGCCTACAGCAATATTTCTCACATATACACATATATGAAACAAAAGTTCCACAAAGTACCTACCCCGACTGCACACAGTGCACTCTGGTAATGTTTCTCTTCCATTCTACTCTATTTCATCATTTTAAAAACAGTATTACAACTCACTAAATTGCTTTTATGACTCTCTCAGTCCATTTGGCCTGCTATAATAGAATACCACACACTGAGTGGCTGAGAAACAACAGAAATTTATTCCTCACAGTTCTAGAAAGTGGAAGTTGAAGATCAGGGTCCTGGCAGGTTTGATGTCTGGTGAGGGCCTGATTCCTGGTTCTCACATAATATTTCTGGCTGTGTCCTTACATTGTAGAAGGAGTCAGGGAGCTCATTGGGTCTCTTTCATAAGGCCATTAATCTCACTCACGACCTAATCATCTTCCAAAGGCCCCACTTCCAAATATCATCATGTAGGGGACTAAGCTTCAACACATGAATTTTGGGAGGAGATAAACCTTCAGCCTAATAGCACCTTTGAAAGAACACCATGGTCTATGATAGTCTTTACAAATAAATAGGAGTTAAATCCAGTTTTGCGTATTGGTTGGGAACTCTAACCATCATGTGTGACATTCCTTCATTGGGAAATGTACTCTTATGTCCAGTGAAGTCCTAATGGGCACTGACTAAAAATATGGATAATTCAAAATGCACTCTAATTAATAGGATAAGTCTTCACCCACTGAAACTGTGAAGGATCAAGAATCAACATAAATCTTAAATAACGGGATTAAATCATAAATAACTGGATTAAAACCCAATTTGTAGAACTCAATCCATCTGTAAACTGGGACTGCCAAGGTCTAAATCAGGAGTATTTTTATATTAGGAGTTCATTTAGACCAAAACAAGGAAAACCTGACAAATAGCCTTCCTAAAGTAATTCCAATACTCTTGTCTACTTGGGAATAGAGTTCATTGGGATGTAGTCAACCTTAGCATTTATGTAACTTCTTTTCCCTTTGCAAAATAGCTTAATTTGAATTTCTGAAGACAGCACAGCGGTAATTCATTTTCCCCATAACACACGGATAAGAAGCTACTCTAATGTGTTTGCTAAGAAATATAATTCTGCACTTGCTGGAAGCATTTTCTAAAATCCACTGGTTTTTGTTCCTAGGGTTTCAGCTGTGTCTTAGGCAACACTTTTGCCACTTTTGGACAGAAAGAGTCAGACCATTTCAGACATTCACTTACCATGTACAACATGCACAATCGCATACCATGTACAATGTGTACATTCACATACATGTACAATGTGCACAATAACATACAATGTACAACATGCACATTCACATACCATGTACAAGGTGCACATTCACATACCATGTACAATGTGCACATTCACATACCATGTACAACGTGCACAATCACATACAATGTACAACGTGCACATTCACATACCATGTACAATGTGCACAATAACATACAATGTACAA
>NW_003852422.1:13763265-13770071 GCF_000181295.1 Otolemur garnettii | reverse complement strand
GTACAACGTGCACAATAACATACTATGTACAACGTGCACAATCGCATACCATGTACAATGTGCACAATCGCATACCATGTACAATGTGCACAATCACATACCATGTACAATGTGCACAATCACATACCATGTACAATGTGCACAATAACATACAATATACACCGTGCACATTCACATACAATGTACAACATGAACATTCACATACAACATACAACATGCACAATCACGTACGACATACACTGTATACGATCACATATGATGTACAACATGCACATTCACATATGATGTACAATGTGCACAATCACATACGATGTACAATGTACACAATCACATGGATGCCTCCTCATACAAGGGGGAACTATGAGATTCAACCAGCTGACCTGTAGGAATTACTTATTATAGTGTCTGGCATATGGTAAGTCACTATTAGTCTCTTTACTCTCCATTACCAGCCCCTTTTTTCTTTTTTTGTTCCAGATTTTCATTTTAAAATAAAATTTAAAAACAATATTTGTTGGGATTGGGATTTCCAGTTCCAAATGAAGGACTGATGACTAGGATTTGCTCATATCCTCCCCACTCTGCCCTTTCTCTTTCACCTCCCAAGACTCTGAAGGTCCCTATCACATCATAGTTAATCTGTAACACCAAAGACAATGGCAAACAGGCCCACATTGGACACTGCACAGGTGGGAAAACCAGCTCTGACTGCTATAGCCTCACCAAGCCCAAAGACCACAAAAGAAAGAGTTGGCCATCGACACAGGTATACACAGGAAAGAATTGGCTAGGAACAGTCTCCTCTCACTGACAAAAGAGCCATAACTTTGGACCTACAGAAAGAGACAATGACCCTCACACATGGTACAAAAACAGACTTTTGGTACCCAAACTTTGAGAATCTACTCATGGAATATCTCAATACACATTACATACATTTAGAACAAAATGTAATTTCACCACTTGGTTTTGAAGTGGTACAGCAAATTAATTAAGAGTCGGGGCTGTGGTTTTAGACAGTCTGGATCTAAATCCCAGCTCTTTCTCACTGAGTGACCCTTAGACTGGAGAAAGTGAAAGGTGTGCATACCCAGAGAAAATGCATCCCAGGCAAGGGAAACAGAAGTGCAAGAACATGAGGCAGGAGTAAGCCTGGTGTGTTTGCATAGCAGGCTTGTTTCTCAGTGGGAGAGAGTAATAGGATATGAGGTGAGACTGCTGTGATTTGAATGTTTGTCCTCTTAAGTTGAAACAAAATCTCCAATGAGGCCATACTTGAGGTGAGGTCTTTAACAGGTATTGAGCCATGAGGGCCTTGGATTCATAGATTAATGGATTAATGGGTTATCACAGGAGTGGGTGGGGGCTTTATAAGAAGAGGAAGAGAGATCTGGAGGAGAATGCTCAGCCCCATCACGATGTGATGCCCTGTGCCACCACGGGACTCTGCAGAGAGGCCCCACCTGCATGAAGGCTCTCACCAAATGTATCCCTTGACCTGGGACATCTTAGCCTCCATAACTGTAAGAGAGAAAAATCCTTTTCTTTATAAATTACCCAGTTTCAAGTATTCTGTTATGAGCAACAGAAAGTGGCCTAAGACAGAAAATATGCAGTAAAGAATCTGATCTTGCCCCCAAATGAGGCCTGACCTTTACTTTTGGCTTCCAGGAGGTAGTCACCAAGCCCTTGAAATGATATACCTGATGATAGTGTCTTTATTTGCCTATGGTCTTTGGCCAAGCGGATAGCAACAACGTGACTGAGGAGAGGGGGCTTCTTTGGGTCATATGGTATCAGCTTGACCTCCTGAAGGGCTGAAAAGAGATCAGCCAAACAGCCATGTGGGTAATCAATCATGCCTATGTGGTGGAAACCCAATAAATGCTCTGAACACTAAGGTTCAGGTGAGCATCCCTAGTTGTCGATATTTTGTGCACACTGCCACATATCAGGAAGATAACTCTGTCCTGATTCCATTAGGTAAGGACAGCAGGAAGCTCTGTGTTTGGTGCCCTGCTGGATTCTGCCCTATTTGTCTCTTCCTTTGGCTGATTTTCATCCGTATCCTTTCTGGTAATAAATCATAACTGTAAGTGTAATAGCTTTCAGTGAGTTTTGTTAGTCCTTCTACCAAATTATCAAAGTTGAAAGTGGTCTGGGAAACTTCCTGACCTTGCTACTGGTATCAGAGTGAGGGTGGTCTTTTATGGACTGTGTTTCAGTCACATTTATAGCTAAACTCTCGCAGAGCGATAACAAGGAACCAGGTCGTGTAGGGCCTTGAAGGGCATAATAAACATGTTGGCTATTTTTCTGAGAGTGATGGAAGGCCACTAGAAGGTTTTGGGAAGAGGTAGGACTTGATATAACTTAGGTGTTAAGAGGTCACTCTGGATTCTGTGTTGAGAAGGGATTGAAGATGATCAGAGGTGACTGATGGTGACCAAAGCAGGAAGCCATTTAGGTTACTGCAATGTTACAAGGGAGAGATGATGGTAGCTGGAACCTAGAGGTAGAGGTGAGAAATGGTAAGAGGAAGTAAAATGTTGGATAGAGATATACCTAAGATGGCTTGTTCTCACGTAGAGGAGTCAAGGGTGAGGACAAGATTTTTGGCCTAAGTAACTGAGGGATCTAGTTTCCATTATTTAGGATGGAGTAGGCTGAGGAAGGAGCTGGCTTTCGATAGTCAGGATCTCAGGTTGGGTTGTGTTAAGTTCAAGGTGTTTTCTATATATCTAGGTGGAAATGGCAGGTAGGTAACAGGATAATTGAATTTGGAATTCAGAGGAAAGGATGAGAGAGGCTGGAGATAATAATTTGGTAGTCATAGATCTACAGATGACATGCAAAGCTGAAACTGGAGAGGTCCCCAATGTCATAAACATAAACAGGAAAGGAAAAAAGTCAAGAATGAAGCCCATGGGCGTGTCAATGTTCTGACATCAGAAAGTTGAGACACAACCAGCAATGAAAGATGTTAGTTTCTTAAGGGGCATGTGTAGCCGGTAGCAAAATAAAAATAATATCAAACGTGAATAAATGTTTCTTAATAAATCAAGAAGTAGCATGTTATTTAATGACATTCAGATAGCCACCAGAAGAACTAAAAATAGGAACTATTAAAGGTGGTCCACTCCAGGAAATTGGTCTGGGGAGGGAGCAGAACTGTGCACCTTATGAAATCTTTTACACAGTAACAATAAAATCCATGTGTGTTTACTTTTACTATGGTAAAAGGGAAATGAAATTAAAACTTCATTTAATGAAAGAAAGGTGAGGAAGATGTTTTTTTCCCTCTGTAATAAAAGTGATCATTATGTAATTTACATGATTTATATGCCCCCAAAGTATTTCAACAGCAAATATGACCCAGGTGGAATCTTCACCTTTGAGATTTCCCTGAAAAAGCTTTTCCAAACTATCATTATGTTCCTAGGAAACAGATTATGCAAAGCAGTTCACATAGGTCTACTGGTACAACTCCACAGTTGTCACATTTTCTGCCCTCAAGGACTTAGACTCTCTAGACTTTCAGAAACCACAGATTTGAGTCCTAGGACAGCTAACCCAGACACTCAAGCAAAAAAAAAAAAAAGATAAAGAAGTGCAAATTTTAAGCAGCAGAAGAAAGGATTTTGAAAATCTGCTCAGCTTACAATGCCTATCTAAAACCATAAGGAAAAAAAAAACCACTGCATTAACTATGATTAACTAGTTAATTACAGGCATTATCACACAAACCCAGCAGCACTGGCTTCTAGAGGCTGCTCATCACACAGGTGTCACACTTTTATAGAATGTTCAAACAGCGAGTAAGTTGCTAGGCTAACAATGAACTAGAAAATCACTTTAGAATTAACTGTGAGTCAAGCAAGATTTCCCTTTCTTATTCAAAATCTGAAGGTCTAAATGTTACATAAGGAACAGAATGATAAATATAAAATTCAGAATTATGGCTAGAAAAGATCAGATAGAGATCTAGACAGAGGCAAAGAAGGGGGAGAACACTGTCATGATATTGTCAATGTTCCAGTTCTTAAGTTAAGTGGTGGGTTCACAGAAATGGAGATTACTGTTATGCTTCATGATCTCCATATATATCATACATATATTATTTTGTATGTATCAGGTATTACATAATGAGATTTTTTTAATTTTTCTTTTTAAGTTGACAGTTTCTAATTATGTGTATTTATGGGGCATAAAGTGATACTGTGACTTATGAATACAACATGGAATAATTAAATCAAGCTAGTTAACATATCCATTGCCTCAAATACTTAACATGTCTTATAAGGAGAGCATAAAAATTTATTCTGATAGCAAATTTTGAGAGTACAATAAATATTAATGTGTAAAAAAATATCAAGCAGACTGAGAAAGAGAAACTATTGCATTTCTGTCCACTTCCTTGGTAACATTAACTTACATCTTCCTTTGGTTTATTTATCTTATAAGTTCTTCCACAAATATTTCACTGTTTCAAAAATATTATGTAGGTTAAATAGGAAGAGCAAAGATTCAGTTCAACTCACGTTCAATACATGTACCTGCAGCTTCTAAATTTCTCGTCAAGTTTCATCTGTTAATTTTATTTATTTATTTATTTTATTTTTGAGACAGAGTCTCACTTTGTCACCCTTGGTAGAGTGCCATGGCATCACAGCTCACAGCAACCTGAAACTCTCAGACTTAAGCAATTCTTTTGCCTCAGCCTCCCCAGTAGCTGGGACTACAGGCACCTGCCACATCACCTAGCTATTTTTTGTTGCAATTGTCATTGTTGTTTAGCTGGCCCAGGCCAGGTTCAAACCCACCACCCTTGGTGTATGTGGTTGGGGCCATAACCACTGTGCTGTGGGTGCCAAGCCTGTTAATTTTAATTAGTATACTACTTCTTTCCCCATTTCACTTCTTCATATGCATTGCCTTGTGTCAGTAGTAACTGTCTTTCACAGAAAAGCACCATCATTCTACAAACTCTAGTTTGGAGAGTGGTATGTGCTATGGTGAGAGCTGACCTCACAGAAGTAATCATTTTTTCCACCAGGACTGACACAGTATCTTTCCTATGGGAAACTGTACTCACTCTCATACTGAGTCCTAGATCTGGGAGCCACAGCATGGGCCACCTCCGGGACCAGCACTTGACCAGCTGGGAGGGGTGAACTAACATTCAAAGAGAAGACTTGAAAGTTCAGGAGACTGCCAGAGAGGAGTCTATATAGTGACTCACACTAAGAGGCTCTGTAATATAATAAAATATTCATTCAAACCCAGGTAGCCATGAGCCTTGTAACTGACTCCAAAGATGAGTAGCAACAATTCTTCCCAAGCCTATAGCTCCTCCATCGATAGGTGAACTCTATTTCCTCCTATGGGATCTGAGCTGGCCCTGTAATTTCCATTAACCAACAGAGTACAGCAGAAGTATAGTAGTGTTAGCTCTGGGTCTAATCCACGAGAAGCCTAGCAGATTCAGTTTTCCCTCTCTTCAAACATTGAGGTTTATATAAAGAGGCTCAGGTAGTCTGGTGAAGAGACACATTACTTGGGAGAGGGAAGAGAGGCCTGCTCAGGCCCCAGCTCCTCCAGCTGGCCTTGCAAAAGAGCTAGTCACATGAGTAAACTTGCATTCATTTCCCAGAACTACAAGAACTGAGTACCGCACAGTGTTTGGATTAAACAACAGAAATGTATTCTTTCACAGTTATAGGGGATACAAGTCCAAAATCAAGGTGTGTCAGCAGAATCAATTCCTTCTGCAGGTTCTCAGGGAAAATCTGTTCTGCACCTGCTCCAGCATCCAGGGGTTGTGGAAAACCTCTGGTAATCTTTGGCTTATAACTATATCACTCCAGTCTCCATCTCTGCTGTCATGTGGTGTCATCCTTGCATGTCTTGTATCCTATCCAATCCAGCATGACCTCATCTTAATTCATGACGTCTGCAAAGACCCTTTCTCCAGATAATATCACATTCTGAGGTTCTGAGTAAACATCAACTTTAGGGAGATTATGCAACCTAGCCCACTTCAGAGGCCATCTTGAACATTCCTGCCCAAGTCAAGCCTCCAGACCACTCACTGCAGCTGTGTAGGAGACTCCAGGAGAGAGAGTAGAATGAGTCACATTACAAAATCATGAGCAAATAAATGGTTGTAGTTTTATACACTAAACTTTGAGATGGTTTGTTACCAAGTAGAGATAATCAAAACAGTCCTTTTGAAATGTTAGAGGAGTGATTTGGCCAATAATCAACTTGAATTACCAAGAAAATGCTATAATTCATAAATAAAATTAATAAAAGGATAATGAGAACACTGAGGGTTTTTTCAAAGTTTCCATTGAAACTTTCACAGGATGTCCTAACTATCATTCATGAAATTGTTTTTCTTCACCCAAGGGTTTCTGAGGGGTGATTTCCTGTTAAAAATGAGAAGGAAAATAAGGGTGGGAGGTGGCGGGTGTCTATGTCTAAAATCGGCTATAGAGGGCTGAGTAATGTGGAAGGAATGTGAAATGCTCTGAGAGAAAAAGAGTTTGGTTTCTTGTGATTATGTCTGATAGCCCCTGGAAAAGAAAAAGAAAGGGGATGGATTTTGGGTTACAACTAATGTTTTGGTTTGTAAAAAGTAGGAAGGGAACAAACTTAAGGTGCAGGGGTTGGGGGGGGGAGAAGAGGTCTGGTCCTAACCAGGGGTTCAATAATTCCACCCTTACCTTATTTAGACAGATGAGTTTAAGTCTCAACCTTCTACAAACTTTGGAGCAAATCAGATGAAGAAATGAGATGTTGCC
>NW_003852422.1:13751105-13763134 GCF_000181295.1 Otolemur garnettii | reverse complement strand
AAAAAAAAAAAGATGGATTGTGACTATTGTGGCCTACTGGTAAAATAATTCCAAATCTTCATAAGGGATAAGGACCAATAGATGCAAATTTAAGTCCAAAGATAGGGCTCCTTGCCACTTACTGTGAGCATTAGATAAGTTTATTGTGCCATTTGGTTTCAGATTCCTCATTTGGAAAAGGGGGATGATAATACCACACTTTCCTATAGAGTCATTGTGAAAAGCAAATGAAATTATGAATGTGAAAGCAGTTTTAACAGTCCAAAAGTACCTGACAAAGATAAAGGTTCCTTGTTATTCAGCACACATTTAAGCATGTTCACCAGCAAGAAGTATTTTCTACAGTGACAAATATAGCTGATTAAAAGAAATTGCTAAAGAAACTTGCTCAACAGTGATGGAGAGAGCCACGACCTCATACCAGATGTTTAGCTCCAGTATTTTTGACTTCTCAGTTCTCAACCCTGCCTAAGAATCCCAGACTTCTTCCTGCAAAATGCTTTCTCTATCCCCCACTCTCATATATTTACAACAACGATCATTGTTTGCAATGGGTGAATTTCCAGTTAATGTCCTCCAGGAAAACCATCCTCCTTGAATCTCCACACCAGATTCAGCTGTCACCTCCTATTTACTGTCTAGTCCAACTCAGACCATTGCCAGGATGAAGCCAGTGTCTGAAGCATATGTTTTCTCCTTAGGATCTTGATTACCAGCCAGATTGGCATCATATGAGATGATGGAAAGAGAGAAGACTGAATTTATTTTTCCACACTCCAACAAAGTCTCTCAACATGTGGGTTCCCAAGCAAGTGTAAAAGAAATAAATTAAGTCCTGCTAACCATACAAGACAACTAACAAAAATGATTTTATGCCATCCTTACAAATATCTTCTAAGATTGATATATTATTATTCCTTTTTATAGATAAGGAAATCAAAGGCAGAAGAACTTCGGTTACTTGCCTAAGGCCACAGAGCTTAAAAAAAAAAAAAGGCAGTAGAGCCAGAACATGAACCAGGTGGTCTGACTCCATAATAAGCTCTCGCTATTACACAATACAGTATCTTTCCTGGAACCCTCGTGTAAAAAAATTAAATGATGATGGAACAGATACATTTCTCCCAAATTTAATTTACTGGCGGCTATGGCACTATATATGAGCATACAAGCTGTGGCATGTCTATGTTCTTTTGGTGGAAATTTAGTCATCCAGTTTTTACTCTTGGCTATGTTATATACAGCTGCTTCTCTCTCTCTCCCTCCCTCCCTCTCACCAAATGCGTACTATTAGTCCTTCTATCTCCTTCCATATTCAATAATGAATTCATTGATAGTAACAACAAAAGTCTCAATTCTTAAAGTCTACACATTCACTACTCCATGAACTGGTCCCCTTGTAGTTCCTGCCTGCAGTTTTCCTCATTGCTCAAAGCACTGGGAAAACATACTATATTAAGAATCACAACCTGTGGGTCCCATCTCCATGTATTATGATGCACTTTCATGTAGAATGACGGGTCCCATCTACAATCAATTCTTGTCAATATTCTGAAACTCCTAATGTAAATTAAACAGTTACCTGGAGTCATAACATCACAGGTTGACTAGAAAATTAAGTTTCTTGGCTTTTGGCCAAAAATGCTAACTCAGTATGAAATACTGATTATATCATCTGACTAGAAACTCTGACTAGCAGTAATGCATGGCTTTTGTGACACAACTGAGAAGCAAAGTACCTCTTGATCAATGCAGATTTATTTATAATGAAAAATTTTTTAAACAAGGAGGAATGGAGGAGGGGCTAGGTAATACTTGGTGATAGAAAGTATATGAACCAATCCACCTATACTGTTCTTTATTCTAGCCTCATTTTTTCTTAATGAAATTATTAATGTTTTTGACATCTCAGGTAAATTCTCCTTTTGTCATGAAGACTTCCCCTACGTTATCAGGGAGAAGTGACTAATTCCCTCCTTGCTTTTTGATCCTATGGCATGGCATACATGCTATTCTCATTGCAATGTACTTATCTTATTGTTGGCTCTTAGATGCTAACCATGATAATTTGTATGGTTGTTTTATACACAACAAAGAGAAAACACTAACTATCAACTAAACTACAGCATGCCACCCTGATTTTAAAATGTAAAAAAAAAATTTTAAGTGTGTAACAGAATTGATGAGAAACATCACAAATAGTTTGCATTTCATCTCTTTTACTGTATCTTTCAGAGGGAGCCACTGCAGGCCTCATTTACTTCTATTTCCTCAGGACTTTATACTGTGCTTTACATGTAGTATACATTCCACGTGTGTTATACTGAAATGTCTGCAAACACTCCCCAAATTAAGTAGCAGTAAGGTGCTTAATCTGTTTCTGTCTTTTGCATACACTTTAGATAAGGCCCATCTACAACATAGACAATAAAAAAAAATTATGTGATCCTAACAGACTCCCCATCTACATATTAGGAGTAAATGTTAGAAAAGCATGTCAGTTTTCCACTGAGCTTTGTTTTCAGATAACTTGGAGTGCTACACAGAGAATTTCCTACTTACAACTCTTAAAGAAATTACTTTTGAAAATTGAGCCAAGCAAGGAAGAGGAGCATAGGGAGAGAAGAGAGGGTCAATTCAAAACTGAGATCTCTTGTCTTGGTCCCTGGGGGATGCCATAGCTTTAACAGACCATTGGAAGTTTGATGGCTGAATGGAGAGAGGGTTAGAAGGATGATTTAGTCAACTAACTACCACAATAATGCTGCATAACAAACAAAAACAAAACCTCAGTGCCACACAATAATTCACACTTAGTTCATGTGGTTTGGTTGGGAACTCTGATAATCTTGGCTGGACTCACCATGCATATGCAGGTCAGCTGGGAGTCAGCTGGTCTAGGATGGGCTCAGCTGGGGCAGCTAAAACAGCTAGACTGGAGTCACTTTGCCTTCACATGCCTGTTATCCTCTTTCTAGGACCAGAAGCCTGGCCTGCACACATTTTTCTTATGGCTATAGGCAGAGCATACATGAGTAAGCAGAGACATACTGGGCTTTTTAAGGCCAAGGCTAGGCTCAGAACAACATGCTGTACTTTTCCTGTATTCTTTTGGCTGAAGAAAGCAACATAGTCAATCTCAAAACATACTTTAGAAGAGGACTTGCAAAATCATGTGGCAAAGGGCATAGTTACCGAAAGAGTAAAGAATTAGGGTCATCTATGAAGAGAATGGCATCCTACACATAAATATGGATTTAGAATTTACAAAGTATATTCACAAATATTTTAACATTTTCACAACTACATGAGAAGAGCAGAGCAGAGAATTATTATAATTATTATAATTATAATTATTCCTACTTTACTAAAAAAAAAAAAGGAAAGCAGAGAACTTAAGAAATTTGTCTAAGATATATACCAAGTTGTTGGGTGAATTCAAACACACGCCATAATAGTTCTTTATAAATTACCACATACAATACCACTACAGGCATAGGGTATGTATGTTTTCACTAAAAGGCTGAGTCAATTCAGAACAGCTCCTGATGTTGGACTTCGTCTCTCAGGGAACAGCCAACTACACCCAGGGTTTCTCAGAAGTCAGCGCTGGCTGATATCTATGATACCTATGTAAGCATGAGTTGCTGCTTGTTTTTAGGTAAACACATTAATTTATAAAAAGATTGGGATGAGAATACAAAGAATGATGAAAATCCAAATTGGGAGCAGCACTGAGATGTAAATGGCACCACACACTGATAAACTGCTTATGGATCTTCTGCCTTTAACTGATTAGGGAAGAAACTAGTTTGAGGTGATGAACTATAACTGTAACATGTTGGAAGTAATTGGTTTAGTGAGGAAAAGGGTGTTAATTAAGAAATATCAATATTACTATCCTCCTGGTAGATTAATACACAATATAGACAGAAGAAAATCAGAGCTTCCGAATGATCTGATAGTTTATAATTTCATTTACCACCATATACATCTCGCAAACCTGGCACTCAGAGTAAGTGGGCTTCCGCCTCTCCAGCAGAAACACTGACAGCTCTCTACCCACTCACTGCCATTTAGATACAGAGTGTCAAAAGACAAAATTACAACCATTTAGTTTAAAGATCCCAATTGGCTTTATTGCAATTCTAGAATCAAGCAATACTTCATTCCATAAAAATAAGTATTTCAGTGACAGAAAAGGGCTGAAGAAAGCAAAAAAAAAACCCAAAAAAAACCTAGATTAGTCATTTCAAAGTTGAAAGTTTCATCCTTGTAAGGCAGGATCAGGGAGACAGAACAACTGGAACACAATCAATTGGGGAACATCAGGTTACCTCAGTTACTCTGTGCTATAGAGATCAACACTGAGGGAACTTCATTATCACGCCAACTGAAAACTGAAATTGGCCTGTTTGGAGAATGAGGCTCCCTCTGTCTCCTAATTGCTCAGAACTCTGCTGTGGGTTGCTGAGCACAGGTGACTCCACTGTGATTTTTCAGTCTGGTCTGTCAGGGCCTAGTGTAGGAGTTTAGGCTGAAAATGGACTCCTGTAATTTTTGTTCAACAAGAAAGGAAAAAGCATGAAAATCAAGGTTACTTAATGAAATCAGGATTGGGGGTAGAAACAGAAGGGCTAATTCAAGTTTCTAGTAACTTTCCAGTACTTAGTCCAATAACTTAGCCTAGCCTTCAGTCAGCCTCAACTTTCCTTGATACCCCTGCCACACCCACCCAAGGTTAGGACTCCTATTAGGATCCCAGAGCACCCTACACTGTTCTTTTGTAACATTATGTCAGTTACAGTTTATTCTTTCTCAATGTTGCTACTGGGCTGCCTGTTGTATCCTACCTAGACTATGAACCTATAAGGGGAGATCAGTACAATAAAGCTAAAGACTGGGAGCTAAGCTGAGAGAGAAGAGTGATAACTGCACATATCCTCTACTGAGGCAAGCTGTGACTCCAAAAAAGCAAGATGCTTGACCTGTAGCCAGGATGAGAGTCATTTAAGTGGGAGGAGGGGTACAAAACTCATTCCAAAGGAAAAGTGCCCATCCCCTGCAAGAGAGTTTTTGTTTGTTTGTTTGTTTTTGCTTGCTGTAGGTTTTCTACAGGCAAGTAGTGAACTGAGGACCTCTTGTCTCACACCATGGGAGAGAGTTGCAGGAATTGGAGACTACTTCTCCAGAGGGATCCTGCTGTGACCCTAAGCACTCTCTTGCCAGGCATGAAAGTAGAACTAACGTTTTCCCTGCCATTTTGAACTTCCAGTCCACGCTTCCCTCCTTGCCTGATGGTCCAGACACCTAACCCCTGCCGAGACCGAAATCCCTGCAGTTCATTGCCAGGTCCGAGCACTGCAAAGGCCATGGTAGAAAAGCTTCACTGTAACAGTGAGCCCAGCAGTAGTACAGACAAAGAGGGGGAGGCTGTTGGACTTGGCTCTGCGAAAGTACAGACCAGCTGTGGGAGGAGGTCTGGAACCGCAGTCTCTGCCCTGCCAGAGACACGCCCCCGTACTCCGTCCTGCCAGAGTCACTGGCCCTCTGCTCTGTAGGATCCACTGTCTGCCATAGCCCTGCCAGAGCTCCAGCCACACACTCTGCCCTGCCAGAGCCTTGTGCATGCCACCCTGCCAGAACTGCATGCTGCAGCCAGCCCTGCTTTGGAGATGCACCCCCATGCTCCAAGAGCCACCACTACAGCTGCCTCCCTGGCCATGGGAGCCACCTGAGAGCTGCACAGGGACACCTTCCACAAAGATTTAATAACAGTAGAGTGATCCTGCCAGGGTCTAATCTTGGAGAGACACCTCCCCAACTCTGAGGACTGCCAGAAGAAGCCAGACCTCGCCCCATAGAGATACCAGCATTGCAGAGTGGCTGGGGCAAAGGCATGGAGGCTGAGAGAGAAAATCATTTGCTGACTTGTTATCCTCAGGTTTGGACTGAGCTCAGGTGCAAAACTCCCCAGTTGCCATTGAGTACCCGAGACAGGCAGGCCTCAGCTCCCCCAGCCAGCTGAAGGCAAAAGGAGGTGGCCAGGCCGAGGGGGCATTGACTTTCCTTTGACTCTGGCAGGCGCAAAGCCCTGGCACATCTGCTTATTGGAGGGAGCAGGACTACAGCCCCATGGGATTACCAGTGACTGGAAATGAAAGAGGTGCAAGGTAGAGAAAGATACCAGCCCCCTGGTCAAACTCTGCTACTGGGCAGGTCTTTCTGACTCCACAGCATACCAGAGTGAGCACATTTGAGCAGCCAGTAGACCTCTGCTATCTAGTTGCTGGAGACCTTTCAAACTCTCCCACTTGAGAATTGGTACTGACTGGGTCAATTCGTTTAGAACTCCTGACCTGGGTCAATCACCCATGGACTCTCTTGGGTGGTATCCTGGTTGTGTGGTAATGGGAAGGGTTGATTTTCCTCTTCCAGTTTTTGCCTTTGGGGGGTGGTGGTGGTGGTGTCTTAGTTGCTTGTATTTCTCCACAGCTGAGACTTTAACCCAGAGTCACTGACCCACTAGGATTGGACAAAGACCAGCCAAATATAAGACAGAGCCACCTAACCCCACCACACTGAGCAGGTTCTCAGAGCCTCAGACTGTAATACTGTATGGGTCCTTTGCAAAGCTGTAATGGAAAAAGCTATAATCACCAGTCCCAGATTCTTGGCAAAGGGCTGGTCAACCACAACTCTAGGAGTCCCCAATCCAATTTCACCTAACCTGCCCATCTAGCCAAATGGTGAAAAATAATCATGGGACGGAATCAGCAGAAAAATTCTGGCAACATGAATAATCAGAGTAGATTAGCTTTCCCAAAGAATGACAAAACAGACACACCAGATGATCCCATTCATAAACAAATAGCTGAGATGTCAGAAATCGAGTTCAGAATTTGGATGGCAAATAAGATTAACAAAATGGAGGTAAAAATGAAACTAGAATTTCAAGGAGTAATTCAAAAGATGTCTCAAGAATTCAATGAATTCAAAGACAAAAATCACCAAAGATTTTGACACATTGAGGCAAGAACTTGCAGCCCTCAAAGATCTGAGAAATGTAGTAGAATCCTTCAGTAACAGAATGGAGAAGGCAGAAGAAAGGATCTTTGACATTGAATACAAAGCTTTTGAACACTCCCAAATGCTCAAAGAGGAAGAGAAGTGGAGAGCAAAAACAGATCATTCCCTGAGAGAACTGTGGAACCACTCCAAAAGAGCAAACATTTGCCTTATAGGAATCCCTGAAGGAGAAGAGATTGCTTCAAAAGGCCTAGATGTGCTACTCTAAGAGATAATCAAGGAGAACTTCCCAAACATGGCAAGAGATTCTGAAATCCAGATAGCAGACAGTTTCAGAACTCCAGCATGACTCAATCCAAATAAAACATCTCCTAGACACATAATTCTGCAAGCACCTAGACATAAGAAAACCATAACCTACAAGGGAAGACTATTAGAATGACTGCAGATCTTTCTACTGAAACTTTTCAAGGTAGAAGAGGATGGTCATCAACCTTTAACCTCTTAAAACAAAATAACTTTCAACCCAGGGTCCTGTATCCAGCTGAATTGAGTTTCATTTATGATAGAGAAATTAAATACTTTAATGACAGTCACATGCTGAAGAAATTTGCCATAACTAAACCAGCTCTCCTAGATATTCTTTGACCCATCCTCCACAATGACAAGCACAATGCTCTACCACCAAAGTAAACTCACTCTGATCAAATTCCAACTTCCACAGTGGTGAAAGGATTAAAAATGTCCACTGGACTTTTGAAAAACTCGATACCCAAAATACTACCAGGTTTATCAATACTCTCAATGTAAATAGCTTAAATTGTCCTCTAAAGAGGCAGTTGGCTGACTGGATACAAAAACTCAGGCCAGATATCTGCTGCATACAATAATCTCATCTTACCTTAAAAGATAAATATAGAATCAGAGTGAAGGGATGGTCATCTATAATTCAGGCAAATGGAAATTAAAAAAAAAGCAGGTGTTGCAATTTTATTTGCAAATACAATAGGCTTTAAACCAACAAAAGGAAAGATAAGGATGATTAATTCATATTTGTTAAGGGCAACACTCAATGTGATGAGATTTCAATTATTAACATTTATGCATCCAACCAGAATGTGCCTCAATTTATAAGAGAGACTAACTGATGTGAGCAATTTGATTTCCTCCAGCACCATAATAGTGGGAAATTTTAGCACCCCTTTGGCAGTGTTGGATAGATCTTCCAATAAGAAACTAAGCAAAGAAATTTTAGATTTAAACTTAACCATTCAACAATTGGATTTAACAGACATCTACAGAACATTTCATCCTAACCAAAAAAAAATATTAATAATAAAGAATACAATGCAAAAGAAAAAAAAAACTGAATACACATTCTTCTCATCAGCCCATGGAACATTCTCCAAAATTGATCACATCTTAGGTCACAAGTCTAACCTCAGCAAATTTAAAAGAATAGAAATTATTCCTTATATTTTCTTGGACCATCATGGAATAAAAGTTGAACTCAATAACAACAGGAATCTGCATACTTACACAAAAACATGGAAACTAAATAACCTTATGTTGAATGATAGCTGGGTCATAGATGAGATTAAGAAGGAAATTACCCTGTGTGTCCTTGCATAGCCATATTTTAGTTCCCACTTATTTTATTTATTTATTTATTTTTTGAGACACAGTCTCATGTCACCTTCAGTAGAGTGCCATGGCATCAAGCTCACAGCAAACTCAAACTCTTGGGCTCAAGTGAGTCTCCTGTCTCAGCCTCCCAAGTAGCTGGGACCACAGGCACCTGCCACAATGCCTGGCTATTTTTTGGTTGCAGCCATCATTGTTGTTTGGCGGGCCCGGGCTGGATTCGAACCTGCCACCTTAGGTGTATGTGGCTGGTGCCTTAACCACTTGAGCCACAGGCGCCGAGCCTTAGTTCCCACTTATAAGTGAAAATATGTGGCATTTATTTTTCTGTTCCTGAGCTAGTTTGTCTGCAAAGAGACATAAGGAAACTTTTGGGAGTGATTAAAAAATTTAATGTTAAAAAAAAAGAAAAGTAGTTATGATTATGTTAAAAATTCAAATATGGAAAGGTGTCAGGTGGGAAATAAAAGATTCCACTGTGAAGAGTTTCTTAGGTAGTTTTGTAGATTTTTTTCAATGCATATGTAAACATATTTTTGTCTGTCTTTATTTTATATAAATGGGATCTACGACCTGCTTTTTTGTTTTATTCTTTTAAATAATACTGAGATAAATATATTCACACATAAATTCTTTTTGTGTTTATAATTATTTCCTTAAGACAGGTATGTAGAAGGGTCAGAGTGATGGATACATTGAAGGCTCTTAATAAATATTGCCAAATTTAAAGCATAGATGTTTTAGGAAAAGTATGGTAATATTATCAAACAATAGATCATGCTATGGTTATAACTTCTTCAAACTTTAGGGAAACATGGTGTGCCAGTCTCCTAAAACTTTTTTATAAATAACCTAATCATTTATCACATTTATATCCATCTGTTATGGATATAACATATTTACATACATATTTGTGCAAATGTAATAGGTATGATCACACATACTGAATTTATTTAATCAGGGTAGGCCCAGTCATTTTACCCTACAATGAATTTCAGCCTACCATTTTAGATTTAGCATTGTTATTTTTATTGATACCAGTTAAGATTATCTTTCTCAGTGTCATTTTTTTAGGTTATAATTTGCTTTAAAAATAAGTTCTATTGAATCTTAGTTCATCTTTACCCAATTTATGGGTAATTCTAGCACTTTGGGAGATCAAGACAGGAGGATTATTTGAGATCAGGAGTTCAAGACCAGCCTGAGCAAGAGTGAGACCACATCTCTACTAAAGTAGAAAAATTACCAAGGCACCCTGGCATGTGCCTATAGTCTCATCTATTCAGGAGGCTCAGGCAAAAAGATCACTTGAGCCCAGGAGTTTGAGGTTACAGTGAGCTATGATGACACCACTGCACACTACCCAGGGCAACAGAGTGAGACTCTGTCTCATACATACAAAAAATCATTACCCAATTTTTAATTTATTTTAATACAAGGTGGCCATAAAGTTTATGTACATAGACAAATATTTTAAATTGCACATGAACTTTATGGCCACACTACATAATAATCAATTTTAAGTTTATTTTAAAATAAATATAGCATCTTTCTCTGATTATTCAATAAAATTAATGCCAATACAAGTAAAACAATTCAGACACTATGGAAAGAAATAGAGAACATCACTTATTAATCTCAACATTCATCAATAACATTTTGCTGTATATCATTTCTTTTTCTTATATGTATATGTTTACTTGCATATATGCTGTCATGTACATCCGTCTATCTCAACATGAGTGTTATTATAAATAACACTCAGTAACATTTTGCTGTATATTCTTTTGTAGGAGATGCCAACATCCAAGCAAGATGATCTGCAGCTCAGGTGTGGACCTCGGGCCATTCCTCCACAGGAGTTCCTTGTGGGAGGAGCCCGTGCCCTCAGCACACAGTCATTGTTAATTTCTCCCCTCACCTGTGTTGTTCTGGCTCAATAAAAGGCTGATGCGGAGGTTGCTCAGGGCTACCCGGAAAGTAAGGGCTAGCCTGCCTTCCACAAGCTTGTACTTCTAATCTGCTTCTCGCCTGGTTCCTTCCTGCGCTAACTGAGACCAGGGCCACAGAAGCCCAACGGGTCATGACATTCTTTTTGTATTCATATGTATTCTTGTAATTTGTTTGTTTTTATTAGACTGTGGATACCTTTTTTGTTTATACATGTGTGTATATGTCAAAATAAAAAAAAAGGAAATGACCAAATTTGGGGAACAAAATTATAATGAAGACATGAATTACCAGAACCTCTGAGATACTGCAAAGGCAGTCCTAAAAGGGAAAATTATAGCTTTGCAAGCCTTCCTCAAAAGAGTGGAAAGAGAGGAAGTCAGCAACTTAATGGGACACCTCAAGCAACTGGAAAACGAAGAATATTCCAACCCCAAACCCAGCAGAGGAAAAGAAATAACTAAAATTAGAGCAGAATTAAATGAAATTGAAAACAAAAGAATTATACAATAGATCAATCAGTCAAAAAGTTGGGTTTTTGAAAAGGTCAATAAAACAGATAACCCTTTGGCCAACCTAACCAGAAATAAAAGAGTTAAATCCCTAATTTCATCAATCAGAAATGATAAAGGCCAAATAACAACAGACTCCTTAGAAATTCAAAATATCCTTCATGAATATTACAAAAAGCTCTATTCTCAGAAGTATGAAAATCTGAAGGAAATAGACCAATACTTGGAAGCACGCCACCTTCCTAGTCTTAGCTAGAAAGAAATGGAAATGTTGAACAAGCTTATATTAAGTTCTGAAATAGCTATCTTTTCAACTATAAGAAATCTCCCCAAAAAGAAAAGCCTGGGACCAGATGGCTTCACATCAGACTAGTCCCTATATTACTTAACCTTTTCCAAAACAGAAAAAGAAGGAAACTTCCCAACACATTCTATGAAGCAAATATCACCCTGATCCCCAAACAGGAAAAGACCCAACAAGAAAAGAAAATTATAGGCAAAAACACTAACGAATATTGATGTGAAAATATTCAACAAGATCCTAGCAAACAGAATCCAACAACACATCAAACAAATTATACATCACGACCAGGTGGGTTTCATCCCAGGGTACCAAGGATGGTTCAATATATGTAAATCCATAAATATTATACATCACATAGACAAATTAAAAAATGAAGATCATACAATTCTCTCAGTTGATGCAGAAAAAGCTTTTGACAATACCCAGCATCCTTTGTTGATCAGAACGCTTAAGAAAATAGGTATAGGCTCAGCACCTGTGGCTCAAGCTGCCAAGGCACCAGCCACATACACCTGAGCTGGCAGGTTCAAATCCAGCCCAGGCCTGCCAAACAACAATGATGGCTGCAAACAAAAATAGCCAGGTGTTGC
>NW_003852422.1:13749427-13750865 GCF_000181295.1 Otolemur garnettii | reverse complement strand
TAAAATTGAAATCATTTTCACTCAGATCAGGAACCAGGCAAGGATACCCACTGTCTCCACTGCTTTTTCACATTGTAATGGAAGTCTTAACCATCACAGTCAGGCAAGAGAAGGCATTCAAGGGTATCCAAATAGGATCAGAGGAGATCAAACTGTCACTCTTTGCAGATGATATGACTGGATATCTGGAAAACCCCAGGGACTCAACCACAAAACTCCTAGAAGCGATCAAGGAATACAGCAGCATCTCTGGATACAAAATCACTACTCACAAATCTATAGCCTTTATATATACCAACAATAGTCAAGGTGAAAAAATAATCAAGGACTCTTTTCCCTTTACAATAATGCCAAAAAAGAAGAAATATCTGGGAGTGTACCTAACAAAGGACATGAAAGATCTCTATAAAGAGAACTATGAAACTCTGAGAAAAGAAATAGCTGAAGATGTAACAAATGTAAAAACATACCATGCTCATGGCTGAGAAGAATCAACATTGTTAAAATGTCTATACTACCCAAAGCAATTTGCAGAGTTAATGCAATCCCCATTAAAGTATGTCTGTCATACTTTATAAAGATCTGTAAAAATTAGTACTTCATTTTATATGGAAACAGAAAAAACCTCAAATAGCCAAGACATTACTCAGAAATAAAAATACATCAGGAGAAATCATGCTACCAGACTTCAGATTATACTATAATCTAGAGTGATCAAAACAGCATGATACTGGCTCAAAAAAAGAGAGAGAGGTAGAACAGAATTGAAAACCAAGAGATGAACTCAGACACTTATCGTCACTTGATCTTTGATAAGCTTATCAAAAATATAAATTAGGGAAAAGATTCCATATTTAACAGATAGTGCTGGGTGAATTGGCTGGCGACTTATAGAAAACTGAAACTGGACCCACACCTTTTCCTTTAACAATTGACTCACTGGTTAAAGGACTTAAACTTAAGACATGAAACTATAAAAATTCTTGGAGAGAGTAAAAGGGAAATGCTTGGGAGAGTACTTTACAAGGAGGACTTCCCAGGCAACTAAAGCAACATCAAAAATACATTACTGGGATCTGATCAAACTAAAAAGCTTCTGCACTGCCAACAACACCATAAATAAAGCAAGTAGACAGCCCTCAGGATGGGAGAGGACTTTTGCAGGTTATATTTCTGACAAAGGTCTAATAACCAGAATCCACAGAGAACTCAAACTTATTAATAAGAAAAGAACAAATGATCCCATTTCATTGTGGGTAAGAGACATGAGCAGAAGCTTCTCTGAAGAAGACAGGTGCACAGTCTACAGACACATTAAAAAAAATGCTCATCATTTTTGAGCGGCGCCTGTGGCTCAAATGAGTAGAGCACTGGCCCCCTATACCAGAGGTGACAATTTCAAATCCAGTCCCAGCCAAAAACTGCAAAAAAAAAAAAA
>NW_003852422.1:13745984-13748599 GCF_000181295.1 Otolemur garnettii | reverse complement strand
AAAAAAAAAAAAAATACTGTGCTCCTGTTGGACTGTAAGCTCCATGAAAGCAGGAACTATGACAATTTTGCCTATCATCTAACACCCCTGATTTTTGCTCACCATTCAATGTCCAGAGCTTGGCCATTATGCCTGGAATTTAGTTGGAACTCAATAAATATTTATTGAGTGAAGCAATCAATAAATGAAACATATATCACCTATCTCTACATCTCTTCCACTCTTCCCATAAGGATGAATACCCAGAGGGAATAAATCTGGTTCCACAGCTAGCTCTTTGTTGACATTAATACTTTCGAATTCACATGACCCAGGTCTTAGCCAAGAAACAAGTCCCAGACGAAGGAACACAGTGCCTTTGCTTAATAATATGTGGAATGACTTTTTACAAAAAGAGACACAGAAGCTTCTGTGTCCTTAGAAACTTCATCTCACTATCAGACCAGTCATTAGTGAGCTTTCTCTTTATAACTCTTTTCTCATTTATCATAGTTTGTCACTTATACTCTCAAAACTCCTATACCCGCCCTGCCACATATGGCCACCGCTTGTTTACAAAGAATGCTGATCATGCTTTCAAACAAAACTGTTCCCATATGCTTGTGATTCATTTCCCTCTTCCTGCCTTTGCTTCATTTGTTTTAGAATTGGAGTTTAATTTTGAAATGGTTGCTCTCATAGGAAGTGACTAGGGAGAGGAAGGATTAGAAGAGAGGGCCCACAGAGCTGAGCGGGATAAAGGCAATGGTCTGCTGCTTGTTCAACCCACAGATGGGATCAAAGACTGTTAGACTGACAAATCCCTTTAAAGGAATAGCAAAGTCCCACTTGATCCCTTCCTTACAGATAAAAGGAAAGGGATGGGGGAAACATGATCTTAACTCCATTTCTGGAATAGAGATAAGTCCCATTATCTGCATTACAGCTGAACCCAACATGGGGTTCAGTGGCTGACAAGACCGACATTTCAAACAGTGCATGCATACTGTCTCCAGAGAATATTAATGAAATCAAGGAATGAGTTGGATGATATTTTCTGCTGCATGACCTTTTAATAGAGTAAAGTGTTTATAACATAAAACCAGACTGGCATTCTTGGGTAATTTATTCATGTAACAAATATTATCCAGCATCCAATTACATGCCATAGCCCTGTCTAAGAACCTGTTGCAGTAGTGAAGAAGAGAGATATCTCTGCCCTCATGGAGCTTACATTTTAATGGGGAAAGATGGACAATTAAACAACCAAACAAGAATATAGATAGCAGAATTTAATTTGTTTTACAGGGGATATGAGTGGGAAGGGAAAAGACTAAGAACTGCAGGGAGGTGAGGTTGGATGCTTGTTACCTGGAAAAGGGTGGTCAGAAAAGTCTCATCAGTCAGGAAAAGAGGAGTGGGGAAGGGTGGGGCAGCTCCAAGGGGATGGAAAAGCATGGGGGCAGGAGCAGAACTTCTTTGCTGAGGAACACCAAGGAAACTGATGTCACTAAAGCAGAGGGTAAGAGAGAAAGTGAGATGTGTCAAAAGGGAACTGAGTCACATGGGGCTTTGTCGTCTGTTGCTCTTTAAGAATTCAGGGTTGGGGGGGTGGGGCCAAGATGGCGGAACGCAGCCAGCTTTTTACAGAAGCTCCCATTCAGAAGGAGGCTTAAAGGACAGCAGTTTAGCAAGGGAGCTGATGTTTTGGAGTGGAGCCAAGAGAGAAGATTGAAGAGTGCACTTCGACCTTCCTGAGGTGAGCTGCGACCCCAAAAATACAACCAAAAGGTACAAAATCCACCACCAAGCGGATGGGAGTCCCCTCCCCCACAAGGGCTCGCAGTTTACTCCATGCAAACAAGTGAGCAGAGTTCAAACTTCCTCCCACTCTATCCCACAGGAAAGACCCCCTAAAAACTGGACCTCCTACCCCTGCTGACAAGCCACGGCACCCTCCTGCCAGACATAAAACTGTAAAACTGTATAAAACTGTATATATTCCCCACTTGCAACAATGAACTCCTACCCACCCACTCTGAGGTCTGGAGGTTTGTTACCTATGGAGTCCAGATTCTTGGGCATCTCCTTGAGAGAAGTGGAGAGGGAAAGGGTTGGTAATGCTCTGTGCTGACTGTGGCATGGGCATGAGGAGAAGAAAATTGGCTCGGAGAAAGCCAATACAGCAACAGTGGCATCCTGAGCTGTGAACTGACGCCATTCCAGCCTTGTCTCTCTGGGCAACCATAGGTTCCGGAGAGCAGCCACAGGCAGAATGCTGATAACTTTCATAAGTAAAGAGACCATTGGCACCAGCCTTCAGGGTAATATAGCTGAGACAAAGGCAGTGGGTGGGCAGAGGCTGGAATTGACACCTGAATGTAAACTGCTATTTGTCTGCTGCCCAGAGCTGAATGCAGCTTCTGACTTTGCAGAGGAATCTAGTCAGACAGAAGCCTAATTTAAACATGCAGGGCCCCCCTGCCAAACTCAGATTTCTGGCTGATTTTGCTAGTCATAACCCCCAGGAGCAGTTTTCTATTGGAGTGAATAGGGTCATAGACCTGGGGGATTACAAGTGACTGGATACAAGGTGGGTATTAACCTTCCCAGACTAACCCACTTGCTAGATGGGT
>NW_003852422.1:13744179-13745521 GCF_000181295.1 Otolemur garnettii | reverse complement strand
ATAACCAGAGTAGATCAACCCCCTCAAGAAAGGATGTGGCAGACAAAACTGAAGATCCCCTTTATAAACAAATGGCTGAGAGGTCAGAAATTGAATTCAGAATTTGGATTGCAAATAAGATAAACAGAGTAGAGGCAAAGATAGAAGTAGAAATTTAAGGAGCATTTCAAAAGTTCACTCAATAATTCAACGAATTCAAAGACAAAACCACCAAAGATTTTGAAACATTAAGACAAGAGATTGCAGCCCTCAAAGATTGTAGAATCTCTTGGTAATAGAGTGCAGGAGGCAGAAGAAAGGATCTCAGACATAGAAGACAAAGCTTTTGAACATGTCCAAACGTCCAAAGAGAATCAGAAATGGAAAGCAAAAATGGATCATTCTCTCAGAGAGCTCTGGAATAATTTGAAGAAAACTAATATTCACCTTATAGGAATCCCTGAAGGCAACAAAATTGCTTCGCAAAACACAGAAGCTCTTCTTTATGAAATTATGGAAGAGAACTTTCCAGATATGTCAGGAGATCCTGAAATTCAGATTTCAGACAGCTTTAGAACCCCAGCACGATTCAATTTGAATAAGACATCCCCCAGACACATCATAATTAACGTCATTAAAGTGAATATGAAAGAGAAAATCTTGAAAGCAGTGAGATGTAAGAAAACCATAACCTACAAGGGGAAGAATATTAGAATAACTGCAGATCTCTCTGCCAAAAACTTTCAGGCAAGAAGAGGGTGGTCATCGACATTTAATCTCTTAAAACAAAATAACTTTCAGCCCAGGATCCTGCATCCAGCTAAACTGAGTTTCATTTATGATGGAGAAATTAAATACTTTAATGACATCCATGTGTTGAAGAAATTTGCCATAACTAAACCAGCTCTCCAGGATATTCTCAGACCCATTCTCCATAATGACCAGTGCAATCCTCCACCACAAAAGTAAACTAACTCAGAAACTATTGATCAAACTCCAACTTATACAGTCGCAAATGGATTAAAAATGTCCACTGGACTTTTGAACAACTCAGTACCTAACATTTTATCAGGCTTATCAATAATTTCAATCAATGTGAATGGCTTAAATTGTCCCCTAAAGAGACACAGATTGGCTGATTGGATACAGAAACTCAAACCAGATATTTGTTCTATACAAGAATCTCATTTTACCTTAAAAGACAAATATAGACTGAGGGTGAAGAGATGGTCATCTATATCCCAGGATAATGGAGAGCACAAAAAGCAGGTGTTGCAATTTTATTTGCAGATACAATAGGTTTTAAACCAACAAAAGTAACCAAAGATAAAGATGGCCACTTTATATTTGTTAAGGGCAATAC
>NW_003852422.1:13738349-13740721 GCF_000181295.1 Otolemur garnettii | reverse complement strand
TTTGATGAGAGTATTTCAAAATGTATATGAAAACAGCACACTGTACCCCATGATTGCATTAATGTACATAGTTATGCTATAAGAAATAAAAAAAATAAAAATAAAAATAAAAAAAGAAAAGGGCATTACCAAAAAGGCATTCTGGTTAGAGTGAGTATACCTGAGTATCTATTAACTCTAGAAACACTGACAAAATTTAGTTTCAGGGCCTTAGACCAAAGCAATTTCATCAGGCTGATGCAAACCTCAGGACCTCTGAATGCCCAGCCAGTCAGTCTTCTATAAGCTTTTCCCTTAACTAACTATGTACTTCCCAATTTTCATTCAAAAATGTTACTAGAATGTTAAAGACAAAAGTATGGTGTATGTTCTATCAGGCATAAAATGGTGGTAAACACTGGGCATCCAAGTTCATGAAATTGTACATGCCTTTTGGCGGGAAAAAAAGCCTGAAAAAGAAATGGAAACTCTCTTCCTGCCTATACAATAAATTTCACAATCATACCCTTAAAAAAAAAAAAAAATTCGAGGTTTTTCCCTGCATGAGATAGGAGGGAACTGAAGGGTTTTGAATAAGGAGTGATATGATCTGACTTATGTTTTTAAACATTCACTCTCGCTGCTGTGTTGAGACTAGACTCTAGGAAGCAGGACAAGGATGAATACAGGAAGATGGGTTAAGTTACTGCCATACTCCAGACAAGAGATGATGGCACTCTGTAGCAGGGCTATTGAAGAGGAAATGGCAAAAAAGATATTGCAGCTTCCCATAATGAAATACCACAAACTTGGCGACTTAACACCAAGAAATTTATTCTCTCACATTTCTGAGGCCAGAAGTCCTAAATCGGTATCACTGGGCCAAAATGTAGGCATCAGCAAGGCTGCACACCCTCCAGAGGCTTTGGGGAGAATCTGTCCCTTGCCTCCTTCAGCCTCCAGTGGTTCCCAGCTTTCTTTGACTTGTGGCTGCATCACTCCAACCTTCAAGGACAGCATCTTCAGCTCTCCCTCTCTGCACCATCTTCCCCTTCTCCGTGGGTATCACATCTCCTTCTGCCTACCTCTCATATGGATACAGGGGACTGTACTTGGGCCCCACCTGGATATTCCAGGATAATCCCCTCATCTCAATATCTCTTCAATTCAAGCACATCTGCAAAGACTCCACCTCCTTTTCAAAGTAGCTATATAAAGTAACATTTGCAGATTCCACAACATAAATATATCCCACTAAACTCAAACTAAATGTATCCTCTACTTACTCTTAAATCAGTCTCCAAAATACATATATAGTCACTCCAATATTTCAACATCATCTAACACAGCGGTTCTCAACCTGTGGATCATGACCCTTTTGGGGGTCGAACAACCCTTTCACAGAGGTCACCTAAGACCATCCTGCATATCAGATATTTACATTACGATTTATAACAGTAGCAAAATTACAGTTATGAAGTAGCAACGAAAATAATTTTATGGTTGGGCGTCACCACGTGAGGAACTGTATTAAAGGGTTGCAGCATTAGGAAGGTTGAGAACTACTGATCTAACACAAAGGGAAATTTTTAACTTTCTTAAATGGAAGCTCTCAAATTACACAAAGATAAACAGAACAGTCTAGCAAATTCCCCCAAACCAATCACTGGTTTCAACAATTATTCAAGGCCACTCTTGTTTCTACTTTCCATCTGTTTCCCCCCCTTCCTGTATTGTTTTAAAGGAAATTCTAGATGTTATATTATTTAACCTACAACTGCACATTATAATAATTTCTTCATATTATCAGATAGTCAGTGTTCAAATTTCTAATTAGCTTATGAGATACTATAAATTTATTTTTATAGTTCATTTGAATCATAATTTAAATAAGATTGCAATTGATATGACTTAAGTTTTTTTTTAATCTAGAGATTTCTTATCTCTTCTTTTTCTTCGTAATTAATTTGTTTAAGGAATCAGGGTATTTACTCTTTGAAGTTTCCCACAGTCTGTATTTTCTAATCACGTCCCTGTATGCCATGTGTTTATCATGTTCTCCTGTCCTCTTAATTTTCTCTGAATTGGTGGTTGGATTTAGAATCTTTATTTCCTGAGATTTGGTAGCTGGATTTAAAAACTTGATAGGATTCTGGTTTGAAATTTTTGACAAGACTGTTTCTCTGGTGGTGTTGGGCACCTTATTGTCTGGCTGTTTCTCTTTTGTTGATGTTGGCAGTTGATGGTCTATGTTGCCTTAGGTTAAAGTCTCCAGAATAGACCTGGAGACTAGCCTTTGAAAGGGACTGTTTAGCACCTTGAGAGACCTGTAAAGAGGTGCAGGAAGCAGAACAGCAAAGAAAGGAAGCCAAGTGAGAGACTCAAGCAAAATC
>NW_003852422.1:13737642-13738228 GCF_000181295.1 Otolemur garnettii | reverse complement strand
AGGTGGGCACTATCCAGGCACTACCAGCTCTGAGCATGTCTATAGAAGGTGCACCAAACAGTAATAAGGGATCAGAAAGGATCAGGGCAGAGCATTGACATCATCTGCATAAAACAGAAGTTTGACCAATTATGTGAAAAACACCATACTCTACAAATATTACAGAAATGTATATGCATGGGACCATATTGCTATGGCACCACCAGAGCTTCAGAAGGGGCCCACAGCAATGAGAGGACTTCACAGTTAATCTTCTTTAGCCTTAAGAGAAATCCACCTCTGTTGTGAGAAAGAAAGAAAACAAGATAATGTGGTATCCTGGCAGATAAGAAGAGACCAGGTTTGGGAAACAGAATCACGATCTGTTTGAGATCCTACCACTTACCAGATCTGCTGGTCTTCATGCCTTCATCGCCTACTTCATGTCTTCACCTCCCCTGTTGTCGTCCCAGATTCCATAACTCAGTTATCAGCACTGTCATCTCCTTTGACTCTGCTGTTGGCCAAGAAGATGAAGAACTTTGGAGTTAACCATTTGGAAGTCATTAGTAACTTGACAAAACCAGAGAAGGTAAATTATTTGAAA
>NW_003852422.1:13734940-13736480 GCF_000181295.1 Otolemur garnettii | reverse complement strand
AGTTTGATGTTTTCTAGGTAAACTGGATGCTGAGGCAAAGGAGTTGGCAGTGCTTAGATTTCTGAGTCTCAGAATCTAAGCTGGATAATAGGGGATAAAAAAGCATGAAGAAGGTAAGGGAAAATAAAAAAGTAATGAAACCAAAGATCTCATAAGTCTCAGTATGATTGGGTTTGCAGGGAGGGTGTGCTGGAAGGTGATTAGCAATTAAGTCACATCTACTTGAGACTGTGGAGACAGTGTAGTTAACAGTGATGACAAAGTCTAAAGTTTGACCACGGGGATGAGTGGCCAACAGAGGGTAAGGAACAGATCATTAGAGAAAAAAGGAAACCAAAAGCCTGTGGTATCGGAGGGCTCATCTAAACGGCTCCTGTTATCATTTAATCATAAATTCAATATCCTGTGGCCAATTACATTTCTATACCATCCTTCTTCCTCCCACCTGTACAACCATCAAAAAGACCATTGCTTCTCCAGAGGTTTAGCTGAAGTGGATCTTCTGGGATGCCTTATAAGTACAGGTTTCTTCATCAACTCAAGTAGTACAATGTGGTAGGACCTCGACAGCCAGCAACAGTCAACTTGTATCTTTTACACTGGCCTTTTTTAATGTGAATGCCCAACTCTACAGGAGAAAAATTCCCTGGTACTTCAAGCCATAAACACTTTCATTTTGTCATTTATCTCTTAAACTATTTTTTCCCTATAATACTGAGAAAATGTCCTGTTTTTGTGGAAGAAATGTATTCATCTACTGCTGAACTCTCCTGCAGAAAGCCAAAACCCTGTTGTGATCAATAGCATTTTTGCCCATAAACTCCATCTCCTTTCCTATAACCATGGGTGAAGCCTGTGTGCTCCTGAGGTCAGAATGTGTTGAGAACAAAGCAGTTACAACAAGATGGAGCTACCCAGGGCCCCCGCACTATCCACCTTCTAACAGAGAAGGCTCTCGGTCATTTAAACTCACCTGTCTCTCACCAAGTCCTGGCTTTTCCCAACTTCTAACCATTTTCTCCTCAACTCTGGTTTACTCCTTTCTTTATCCTTTTTCAAAGCCAGAGTTCTTCCACAGAAATACAAAATGTGGTTAAAATAAATACCCAGGCTGGAAATGATGGCTCATGCCTATGATCCCACTGCTTTGGGAGGCTGAGGTGGGAGGATCACTTGAGCCCAGGCATTCAAGACCCATCTGAGCAACATAGTGAGTCTCCACGTACCTGTAGTCCCAGCTACTCCAGAGTCTGAGGCAGGAGACTCACTTGAGCCCAGGTGTTTGAGGTTGCAGTGAGCTATGATGATGCCACAGAACTCTAGCCTGAGGAATAGTAAGACCCTGTCTCTGAAAAAATATGTATAGTCTAAGAAGAATCTAATAAGCCAAGTTTCAAAAGACCCAGAGACTAGAGCAGTGATTTTTAAACCGTGTGCCATGAGAGGATTTTAGGTGTGTCACAAAAATTTGAAAGATCATTAAATTATTTTTGAAAGAAGTTCTAAGCATACTGTTTTTTTTACTCTTTTTTTTTTTTTT
>NW_003852422.1:13687264-13734593 GCF_000181295.1 Otolemur garnettii | reverse complement strand
TGGAAATGACTTCAGTTTGGGTTTTTTTGTTTGTTTCTTTTTTTGTTTTGCACCAGATCATCTCACTGCCTACATCTCGCTGGCCGGAGAAGGGAAAACCTCAGGAACCCAAGATTCTCTGCTCTGTTCATAACTACAGTTTATACCATGACTTTATTACAACCTTCTTTATGGCACCCTCAGCTGGCACTGATACCAGGTACAGCTGCCTTAGTGTGAAATATTGCAGCCAAGATCATCTCTTTACCTGTTCCCTGTACGACTCTGCCTTAAGTGGGTTTCTGTGGGATAGGACCTTACCAGTACTTTCAGGGCACCCCGAGGTAATGTTGTTCCCCTTGGGTATATCCAAACTCCTCCCCTAATCTTAGCCAGCATCCCAGTCTCACTCTCCCACCTCAGGACTTTTCTCTAAAGCTCACCTTCTTACAAAGAACTGGTTGCCCACCCCAATCCCCTAACATGTCTCCAGCCATCAGTCAGAATTCCCAAATTCATACAGGAAGTATTTTGCTCACAAACTGAAAATTACATTGATTTCCAGGTACCTATCTTTATGACATTCTTATTTGCCACCAGGCCAAAGTGCTCTCCACTTTCCTGTGTGGCTCTCTCCATGTTGGCCTCTGGCTCCCCCCAAGGGCAACAAAGAGAAGTGGCTTTGCTATTTCCCCTTCCAAAAGATGGGGGATCAAATGTACCAAGTTTCTCTCAATGTGAGTCTAAGGTTAGATATGGAGATGACCCTAACATTCAGAAAGAGATTTTTCACCCCAGAATCTATTATTGAAAGACAGCTTAGCCACTAAACCTGTCACAGAGACTCAGCAGGACTGAAGATAGCCATTTTTTGCCATCCACCTAAATTACAGTTTTCAATCAACATTTGGAAATTGTGGTAATATGCAATTTTTTCTCCAATTCTTTAAATTATAACAATAACATTACCATGGCAAAATTATAGAAAAATTGAAAAACATAGAAAATTTTATGAGAGAAAATGAAACCACTTTAAATTCCACTAAAACAAAAATAACTATTATTTTAGTGCATTGCCTGCCTGTTTTTCTACAGATATGCAACATATTGTTGTAATTAATTTATATACATATAATATGAACTGCTTATTATAATAATTTGAATTTGTTGTAGGTATATACTGCATTCTTGAGAATATAAAGAACAATCTTATGTTTTATTATGCAAATGACTGATTTTTTTAAATTAGTGAATTGACACCTGACTATACCTAAAGAAAGATTATGTCAGATTCTGACACCAACAAAGCTGAATGCTTATCTGTTTTCTACCAATTAGCAGTTCTATGACCTTGGCCAGGTTTCTTAAATCTTCTGTGCCTCAGCACAGGCACCTCTTACTGGGATAATAGTATCTACTTTAAAAGAGTTGATGTATCAATTTAAGGAGAAATTACATAGAAAGTGCCTACACTAGTGTCTCGCATATAGTAAGTATTAAATAAGGGTTAGCTGCCATTATCATCTTTACCATCTGTGTGTTTCTCCAAGGCTTCTTAAAAAGTTATGAATAAATGGATTTATAATAAAGTGAGAATCCAAGAATACAATTTATTTAAAGGCTGATAAGAGTTGTGGTTAGAACAGCAAATTATTTAAGTTTTTAGAGAATTGAGTGTTGAACAGAAAATATTCCTGAAAACCATATAGCATAATGGTCAAGAGGGTGAGTTTTAGATAAAGACAAAAGTTTAATTCCTAATAATAATAAACATTTCTGGAGTTAACACAAAGGGCCAGGCATTGTTCTCAGAGCTTCACTTACAGTAGCTCACTTAAGCCTCACAATGACCCTAAGATGTTAGGTACTATCGTTAATAGGCAACTTAGGCACAGGGAGGTGAAGAAACTCATGGCAAAGCAGCAAGGCTAGTAAAAGAGCTAGGATTTCAACTAAGGTGACCTTAGTCTAGAGCAGTAATTTTCAACTGGTGTGCTGTGAGAAGATCTTAGGTGTACCACAAAAGTTTTCAAAGATCATTAATTAAATTATTTTCAAAAGAAGTTCTAAGCATAGTAAGTATATTCTTTTTTTTTTTTTCTTTTGCAGTTTTTGGCCAGGGCTGGGTTTAAACCCACCACTTCCGGCATATGGGGCTGGTACCCTACTCCTCTGAGCCACAGGCGCCACCCCATAAGTATATTCTTTTTTTAAAAATCTTTTTTTAAATCAACATAATTTAAGTATGCTGTGGAAGTTTACCTATAGGTTCAGGTGTGCTGTGACATTAAAAAAAAAGGTTGAAAAACCCTCGTCTAGAGCCTCTGCTTTTAAATATTGCTATGTTGTCATATATTTGAAAAAGATATTTAACATTAGTTGTTAAATAGATTGTGGTCTTTTTTATGGATTTGACAAAATTATTTGTATATTCTTGATAAAAAGCCCTTTGCTAATTGTCCATGTTGGAAATATCTTCTCTTACTCTTTAGCTCACACTTTGACTATCTTAGTAAAGTCTTTTGATGGATAAAAGTTTTTAATTTTCCTGTAAGACCAAACATCTATATTGCCCTATCCAATCAGGGAATTTGTGCCTATCTTATCTTCTAGAAGGAGTGTGTTTTCTCTTTTCCTATAATTTACTTGCAGTAGATTTTTTATATGGTGTGAGGTAGGGGTCAAGATGTATTGTTTCCCCACATTTGGATATCCAGTTGACCCAACACAATTCATATTGAAAAAAGTGTCCTTCCGCTTGCTTTTCTGCAGTGTCACCTTTCTCACAAATCAAAGGTCCATCTATATGTGAGAAAAGTGGTTTATCATGTACCAACATCATAGTAACTGTGATTTTAGAGTAAGTTTACTAACTTTGTTTTTTTCCTGTGTCTTCACTATTGTTGACCCTTTGCATTTTCATAAAGTTCAGAATCAGCTTGCCGATTTCCACAAAATGATCTACCAGGATTTTGATTGAGATTGCACTGAATCAGCAAATTGATTTTGGAAGAATTACAATTTTGTCATATTTCTTTATAATACTGTTTCTTCCAATCTATGACTATGATAAATCCTTCTTTTTAAAAAAGATATCCCTTAATTTCCTGTAATAACATTGAAAATTTTTAAAAATATAGCATTCTTAAAAAACTTTTCTAGATTTGTTCTTAGGCATTTGATGTTTTGAGTTGCATTTGTAAATGGTATTATTTCAAGTTGTATTGTATCTCCAGTAAAATGTTGAGTAGAAGTGAAGATATCATTTTTTATATCTTATATCCTTTTTATAATTAAAGATATTTTTAATATTTAATTTTTAAAAAATTTTTATTTTTTTTAGAGACAGAGTCTCACTTTATCACCCTTGGTAGAATGCTGTGGCATCACAGTACACAGCAACCTCCAACTCCTGGGCTTTGGCAATTCTCTTTTCTCAGCCTCCTGAGTAGCTGGGACTACACGTGCCTTCCACAATGCCTGGCTATTTTTTTGTTGCAGTTTGGCGGGGGCTGGGTTTGAACCTGCCACCCTCAGTATATGGGGCCGGCGCCTTATCCACTGAGCCATAGGCGCCACCCTTAATCTTTAATTTTAATGAAATTTTGAGAAGGTACCAACATAAACATGTATTTAAGCTACTGTGCTTAATTAGAAGTCCCACAAGAGTACACATAAAACCATCTACTTTTTTTTGTTTGTTTGTTTGAGAAAGTTTGTCTGATGTTTAAAATTTTTAGATTTTCATTGGCAAATAAAAAATTGTGTATATTCATGGTATACAGCATAATGTTTCAAGGTATGTACACATTATGAAAAGACCAAATCAAGTTAATTAACATTATTTTTACCTTCCATACTTATGTCTTTTTTGTGGTAAGACCATTTAAAATCTATTCTCTTCACTATTATCAAATATATAATACTTTGCTATCAATTATAATCAGTATGTTGTATAATAGAATTTATTCCTATTTAACTAAAGTTTTGTATCCTTTGACCAACATCTCCCCAGGTCCCTTCTTCACCCCCAACCCCTTGTAACCATCATTCTACTCTTTGCTTCTATGAGACCCATAGTTTTAGATTTCACATATACATGAGATCACACAGCATTTGTCTTTCTGTGCCTGGCTTATTTCATCTAACATAATATCCTCTAGGTTCACCCATTTTATCACAAATGACAGGATTTCCTTCAACAATCTACTTTTTAACTAAGGTGAACTTGATATAATGGATGAAAATCTTTCTGTGTTTCCTAAATTGGCAGATTTTCAAAATAAGTTCTATTAATCTTCATAGGTTTAAAAATATGTGAGAAACAAATATGTTAGACACATAGAATTGTCACTTCCTCAAGTACTAAACTAATAAAGAAAATTTATTTCACAGTAATTGAAGTTTCGCTTTGAGTTGCCGTAGCCACTTTTATCCCAAATTATTTTCCTTACAAATTGACACTCTGCTTTCATGCCAAGTTCAACTTTCCACTTAATTCAGGAATCTCTTTAAATATCCCCGAGTAATAATCATCTAACCTTCACTTAAATACCTTCTATGCCAGTGAGTTTATTATTTCTTCCATGGACAGAAATAAATATCTTAATTTTACATATTAAAGTAGTATCACTTAGGTTTGCATTATACTGTAAATAACAGAAAAATCAAGTAAATGGTTCCTTAAATAAAGCAGGGTTTTTTTCCTTCTCACATAACAAGAAGCCCAGAGGTAGATCATCCTATTTTTAGCTCTTGCATCTTAGACCTTGGTCTACAGCCCCATGTAAACTGCCTCCTACACATCCAGGCAGCAATTCTATAGTCAAGGTCTGGTGAAGAGCCTGGTGAAGTACAAAAACCATGACCCATGGCATCAGCCCATTTATAAAGAGGTGTCTCAATAGCCCACCCAGTAACTCCTCTTATACCTCATTAACCAGATTGTCCCACTTGGCCACACCTTGCTATAAGAGTTGAAGTCAGTGTTTATCGGACATTATGCCACTCTGAACAAAATTGAGTTCCAGTAGCAAAAAGACAGGGACAGAGGATTCAAGTCAGAAACCAACAGTATGTACCACAAAAATTTACCCTGTTTTCCCATATTTACTCCTTCCCACCTCGAGATAAGAGCAGTCAGAAGCTTTGGCAATAGCTAAAAGCTGAAAGGACCATTCTGAACTGCCTGGGAACTAATAGTCAGAGGGGATAAAGTCAAAACCAGAGGACTCATAGAGAGCACACAGGGAAAGGGGAGCTGACTCCAGCCGCCCCTGGGAAGGAAAGTTTAACAAAAGAATCTGGGAGGGCCTCCAGCTGGTCTGGTGGGGCTGGAACTGGGAGAGATCAAGACAGAACTAAACAGAAACAGCTGTTGGCTACCTCTGCCAGCCTTGAGGGGATGGCCCATGCACATTCAGTGGAACAATTCTGTTTGATCCATACACATGTAAAAAATCATTGCCTCCCTCACTTTCTGAGTGCCTGGAATTATTATTTTCCTATTTAAGATTTATATCTGTATCTGCTAGGGTAACACATGGTTGTCTGCCAGAACTTGTAGAACAATCATACCCAGCACAGACAGGCATATAGTGCTACCTTACCATCCATTACTTTAGGAGTTTCATTTATTTGGTGGCCAGTTATATACTTTTACCTTGTGCCAGGCTCTGGGATGAGCACCTTTTTTGTTATATTATTCGTCTTCATGATAACCTTGACATTATGCATTCCAGTTTTAGAGATGAGAAACCTAGTATACTCTTTCCCAGGCCTGCCTGACTGAGGGTGGCAAGCCCAAGATTCAAGTCCAGGACTGATCCTAAAACCATGTACACATAGCAAAATCCCTCCACTTGTTGCCTTAAAGCTAGAAAGGAACTAATCACACATTTACAGAGGAAGATACACACACACACATACAGACTCCAGAGGCGCCAAGGGACCTGCCCAAGCTTGGCAGTTACAAAAAGCATAGTGAAAATTTGAACCCAGTTGCCTGTGTTCCTTTTTCCCACTTCTTTGACACAAACTAAGCCTACATTACTGATGCCTCTAGTACTTCAGAAGGACTAAGTTCTACTTTTTGCCAGAGATAGACATTATTTTCAAATGTTCCTTAATGGTCCTTCAAGATACTTCATTAATCACATTAACATTTTTACTTCTCAGACTAATAAAACGTCTTTCTTGTTTGTTTTTTTCAAAGAATCACATTTTGAATCTATGATTTATTTGTAGAGCAAATTACCAGGAATTAGATATAGACACATTTTAGTTTTACTAGCTAGCTAAAAACCAAAAATAAGGCAAAATGTCTTTAAGCCCACCCTAATAACCTCTTTTTCCTAATAATCTCTTAGGAACCAGTTCGGAGGCAAAAGGTGGCCACTTTAGGAGGCCAGGTGAGTCACTCTTCAGTCATCTGTTCCTCAGGGAAGCCTTTCCTGATCCAATGTTCTATATGAAATTCCCCCGAATAGCATACTGAGAATTCTGCTTCTGGCCATGATGTACTAACTGGCACTGGACTAGCCCTCCTGCTGTAAACAATAATACTGGATAAAACATATAAAATTACAGTTTTCAGACATTGGGTAACAGAAAGAGCAAGACTGTGATCCCTAAAAGGTTAAGTCTTGTGATGTTCTTTCTGATTCCAGGCACTTTCCAGATTGTGGCACAGGGAGGAAGCCAAATAGCACAGTGTTCTTGCTGAACTGAGGAGATAGAAACTGGAATTTTGGATGACTGAGACAGTTGGAATGTGAAGGACAAGGTACCAGAGAGAAGGGAGCCAGGCAGAGAAGGCACTCCAGATAGGGGGGTTCTCCTTGAGGCTTTAGCTAAACACCTTGACAGGGCAAGACTCACTGCAGCAGATCAAAAAACACTGGGGAGCTGAGAACTCAACTACTGGAGCCTGAATAGGTCTGGAGATGCTCAAGTCTACTCTAGACCTACCATAACAAGGCTTTAAACCAACCCTTGAAAATATTGAGATGATGTGTAAGGAAATAAACTTCCAGTCAGAAAAAACCTCAATGCTCTAGTAAAGAAAGAATGCAACAAAATGAAGACACTCAACTATGTAGCATTCATAATTTGTAGGCCCAAATAAATGAAGATACACATCATAGAGATGAACAATCTGTATTTTCAAGTTGTTGACTATTTTACTTTTATATGTATTTACTACATGCATATTGTATATAATACCAAACATGGTATTAAGTTTAACTTGGTTGTTTTCACTGAACATTAGGTTTTTGTGATTTACATTGACAAATGTACCCTTTTTCCATCAGTACACAGTATATTCCAATGTCATCTACTCATTTTAAGTATTGAGTATTATTTCTCTACATGAATAAACTAGTATTTTTACTATTATTATTTTTTTTCTTACTGAGACAGTTGTTTTGTTTCCTTTGGGTTTTGTTTTGTTTTATTTGTCCTTTTCCCCCCCCATTTACAGAGAAAGGACATTTCAGACACAATGACGAGTTCATGTAAAAACCAGAGAGGATATAGCTATAGGTAGTTAAGTCAGCCTGGAAAACATTATGAGAGAGGTTAAGCAGCAAAAGATAAAGCTGGAAATATAGTCAGGGACCATTTCACAGAACATTGTATATGCCATGCTTAAGACAACTCCCATACATATTTATTCAGCCCAGACCTTGTCTGGACTATGCAAACATCCACTGGACATTCCCTCAGGATTGCGTTTGGATAGCACACCTTGAGCATTCTAGAATAAAACAGATTTATTCTCCTCCTGGATTTTCTACCTAAGACAAGGTATACTCTTTTTTTGGTCTCCTAGGCTAGAGTACATTGGTACAATAACTCATTGCAGACTTGAAGTCGCAGTCTCAAGAGGTCTTCCCACCTCATCCTCCCAAGTAGCTGGGACTAAAGGCACATGCCACTACACCTCCTCTCCACACCCTCATATTTATTCAGTTCGATATCCAAGCAGGAATATCCACCATCTGTGACTTCTCCATCCCCCTCGGCTGCTACATCCAATTCAACAGCCTTTAAAAAATTTCCAATGCACCTCTCAGCCCTGCCCCATCTTTATTCAACTTCCATTAGTCTTTCACCTAGACTACTGCTGCCCATGTGTTAGATTCTAAATCCCTTCAAGTTAATGGTAACTGTCTCAACAAGGCCTACTTCTAATGTTATGCCTGTGAAATCTACCCAATCCCTTCACCTTGTCAGAAGTTGTCAGTGTCCCTTCTGTGTTCCCATGGTACCTGGGACACATTTGCTATACCACGACAGCTCATTATTTGTTTGAAAATCCCTTTTATTCACTGGAATGTGAGTGGCATGCAAAAAGAACTCAGTACAGTTTTGTTAAAGTAACAAACAAAAAGAAGTACACAGAATTCTTAGTAATAAGAAAGTATTATAGCTTCTAGAAATGTGAATTTTGGGATTTGAATAGCAGGATAAGGTTAATGCTATTATGTCTCTTTTCAACAAATAATCTAAAAGGTGGCAGGAAAAAAAAATACTTAAGCGGCCAATTTGTTCAAGACTTAGGATTATAACTTCTGAAGTATGGTACACATTTAAGCAATCTTAACCCTCCTTAAATTTCAAAAACAGGTGAAAAGTCTCATTATCTGTCTGATTACTATAGACTCCACAGCCCCAGGAACAAACCAATGACAAATTATACTAATACTAGCACAGAGCTAAGATAAATAGGAGCCTACAGGCCTCTCTTAAAAAGCCCAAATCTTTCAAGTTGCAGAGTAATCTACTTTAAAAATGTCTTGGGTAACAGTCCTATAAAGTTTGATGTCTATTATTTCTACAAAATGTACCCAATATGCTTTTCACACATGGAGAATCCCAGGTGTCTTCATAGTGATCATTCTGCCATTAGGGCTCTTGTCAAAAAAACACTCCAGAAGGAATCTGCTTTGGGGATTTGACAAACACCTCAGAATTTGCCATGGAAGTACGAAAGACGTGACACTATTGTCACCACAGAACAATGTGGTACCATAATTACTGCAAATGTAAAAGTTACTGTGGCCTAAGAATTTTTCTCCTTAGGACAATGTTTTAAAAAGACAGTAAAATGATAAATACTTATTTCCACTTAAATGTACCCTTTTTCCATCAGTACACAGTATATTCCAATGTCATCATTGAAACTGTGCTGTCTTACAGTAAGGCTATTGCTTGCCATTGGTTCCACAACCCACAGAGATAGCAACCCACCAAATAGCTCGCTAATTCACTTCCCTTTCCCCTTGTTCCTAAAATGACAATGATGATAAGGATGCCTGACAGTTTTCAGGTGCCTCATGACTTTATGTACCTGATCCTCCTGAGGAAGTTTCTCTTTGCCAGTTGTGACAACAGAAATCTACAATGGTGTTGCTATAGCGGAGGGATTCCACTGACTTTATTGTCCTGAGCCATTCAGTTGTTTATACTTTCAGGTGTCAGCTCCTCTGAAAGAATGGATGAGACCATCCTGAGATAGGCTTAAGTCATTTAGAACATCTGCTCTAAAGAGCAATAGAAGAAATTAAAATAGGAAATGTCATTATTTAGGTTGCAGCACCAGGTAAAAATAGTCTTCTTGACAAAACGTCAGAAATTTTCTGCTTAAAGTTTTTAGAAGTTTTTATTCCTTGTCCATATTATGATTCTAATCAAACAGAAAAGCATCATGTTTGAACAATTCTGAACAAAGTGCTATTTTAAAAATGATCTATGTTTTCGTACAGATCAAAGTTGCTGGAGTTTTCCAAATAACTGATGTCACTGTTCTATTGATAGCAGCTGTCTACTTCTGTTTTCTTAGCTTCTTAGTATGTGGAACAAACAAGGATAAAGTTTTGAGTTTGCTTTGCAAGTAAGGAAGTTATCAGAGAAAGAAAGGGAAGCAGTCTTCCTTGCTGGCAGCCCTACTTGAACTCCACACAAGCAGTTCCATGTGCTTGTCTTTCAGATCAGTAGATCTGTCAACTTTCTGTGTGAAAAACAGCACAGAAATTGCACAGTTATAAAATGTTCTCCAGAGACCAAGGCTGAGGAGAGTTCAAGGCCAACACAGAACAGGCCACACCACTGGGTCAGGGCCTGGAGGCTAAGAGCAGGCAGCTGGTGAAAGTCGCTTCCGTGAGCTTTCTCCCCTGTCTTACTCCCATGGAGCTCTGTGTAGTCAGAGTTTGGACAGGGACAGGACAGGGTGTGAGGAAGACTTTGGATGAAGGACTGTTCCATCTCTTGATGGCTTTGTGCCACTTTTCAATTTTTCTCTGGCCCTTTGGATAAACTGGTCAGAGAACCAATTGCATCTCTCTCTCTCTTGTATGTCTCACACTCCTCAAGGGCCTTCCTCTCTACCTGCAAAGCCTGAGTGTAGGGTCTCTAACCATTTCCGCTTCCCTAGTTCACCCTCACAGCTGACACATATGGGCTTGAGTAAAGCTTCTAGAAGGGAGAAACAGAAAGGAGATGGAAGGACTCTTGGGTAGATGCAAGCAAGTTTCTCTTTCTTGAAGGAGACACTTTGCTCTGTTGACAGCCAGTTGAACTGACTCAACCTGAGAAAGTTGAATGAGGAGGGGAATGGTATGCTTAGTACCAGTGACTGCTACACCCCAAGTTACAGTCAGGAGTAAGGCCAGAACTTCAAATTGCCACTCAGAAAAGCAAGAACCTTCCAGCTATGTGGAAGGTGAGAGGGGTGGGTAGGAATGGAAGCACAGAGAGCAGGACAGAATACTTAGCAGGAGATGGTACTGGCTTTTTATTAAACTTCACCTAATGCAGTGACAGGAGTCGCATGCATTTGCAGTTTACCTGGATGCCTTCACTGTGCTGGGGCAGGCTCACAAAGCCAGACCCTGGGCTCACTGGCTTTGTTCCTGGTGTTAGAGGCATCCTAAAGGAACAGCTCTACAAGCAGATAAGAGTAAGACACCGGGAATGAGCCTTGGCTGCACATGCTCTCACACACGGGGGCCCAGGGGTGGCTAATAGGTCCCCACCTCATTATTCTCCCATCTCAGACTCTGGTGAGTTTGATCTGTAGCCAAGGCCCTGGGGGCATTAAGAACAGTAGCTCCAGCCATCAAGCTGACCTGAGATGATTCAACCAGAATGTCAGTTAGCATTACACAAGACTTGGGCTTAACAAATGAAATGCCACACAAAGGCTTCACTCTGAGCTTCAGAGAATGTTCCTGTTGTGGTGCCAGGCCATCATGGGGGCACTTATTACATCTAATTCTGCCACAGAATTACTTAGAATGAAGCTTTTCTCAAGTAAGCCCCCAAAGGTTTAAGGGATAACCAAGTTTATCACAAGATTTTGACTTTCTGGTTTCAATTGGATCTGGACACATAAAGGCCCAAAATATCAAAGGGAAAAGGAAAACCTCAGGATCTCTTTGTTAATTCCAGAGAAATATGGCAGAAATGTTCTAAAAAAGCAAAACTGTCAGCAATTTCGACATTAAAGAATAATTAATTCTACCTTCAAGTTTATGGGCTGATATTTTTATATTGACATTTCATGGTGAACTGTGATAGTCAAACTCGTGGCCCAGTAAATTGCTCAAGTTAGCCATGCCAGTGCTATGATTTGTGCTTTGAAAATGAGGGGGGAAAAGATCACGATCTTTCTCTGTGTGGCACTGCAGGTGCCCTTCGGGCCTTTCTAAGTACTAAGATAAAAAGTAAGCACTTGTGTTTATGGGTACCTCATAAACCAAGGCTCAGAAAACACCATGGAACAAATTTGTTTGAAACTATTAATGGGAACCCTTGGAATAGAAAGTGGAGATGAACCTGAGTCCACTGAAATGCATTTCAGTAGGTACATGTTTTCTTTGAAGGGATCTGAAAAGTGGAGTGATGTGAGTGCCCAAGGAAGAAGCCGGGTTTTCCTACAGTCAACACTAACCAGTGCCAGATGCAGCTGTGAGGACAAGGTACATCTTACCCCAAAACACAGACACAACTCTGATCTTACCTCAAAAGTGAAAATTCAGAAAAAATGGGGTAAATATTTTCTTATGTACCTTTTCTTCTTTTCTATGTTTCTGTAATCCGTCATGGTAAGAACTTGAGGGATAGGTGGGAAAGTATTTATCAGAAAAATAGCTGATGGTCATGTAAAATTCACCTCACCAACCATACTTATTTCCTGTGGCTGCTGTACCAAATTACCACAAACTGAACAGCTTAACCAATGGAGGAAATACATCGTTTCACAGGCTCAATATCCTCAACCGAGGTATCCATAGCATCCTACTCCCTCTTCTGGCTCTAGGGGAGGGTCCTTCCTGGCTTCTCCCAGCTTCTGGTGGCTCCAGGAGTCCTTTGCTATGGGGGCATCGCTCCAATCTCTGCTCATCTTCACATGACCTTCCCCTCTTTCTGACTTTTCTCATAAAGATGATTGTCATTGGATTTAAGGGCCATCTGGGTCCCCCAGGATGATCTCTTCTTAAGATCCTTCATGTTATCTGTAAGACTTTTTTTTTTAAACTAAGATCATATTCACGGATGCTGGGAGCTAGGATGGGACATATCTTTGGGGGGTGCATAATTCAACCACTATTACAAGTATATTGTGGACTTCTAAGTCTTTACAAAACTTCAATTACTTGAAAATAGACAATGAAATTACCTCTGTTCTTCACTGTTGGGTGAAAAGTAAGGAAAATTCTTCATTCTTCTGCTTCACATACCATTTGGAAAGCAGCTGGCACATGCCTCAAAGGTGAATGTTAGGAATCTGGTGCAAAGATGCCCCAAGCCCACAGCATGCACATCATCAAAGTGTACTTCAAAAGTGTAATTTCTTAATTACAATGTTTATATTTAATTGGAAATTTACACTTCTCAGCACATCGGTTTTCCTGAGCTTTCTCTCTGAGTCTCTAAGCATTTATTACATGTATTACTCATTTTATTCAACAACCATATATATATATTTTGAGACAGAGCCTCAAGCTGTCCCGCTGGATAGAGTGCCGTGGCATCACAGCTCACAGCAACGTCCAACTCCTGGGCTCAAGCAAGTCTCCTGCCTCAGCCTCTCAAGTAGCTGGGACTATAGGCGCCCACCACAATACCCGGCTATTTTTTGGTTGCAGCTGTCACTGTTGTTTGGTGGGCCCGGGCTGGATTCAAACCCACCACCTTAGGTGTATGTGGCTGGTGCCTTAGCCACTTGAGTCACAGGTGCCGAGCCTGTGACTATAATCTATACCCAACCTCTAAGCAATGCACCAACGAGCTAATATCCATTAGAAGGTAAAATCTTCACACAATTTAGTATGTTTGGTGTTTCGATCTAGTTTATCAATGCAATGAGACTAACAACCATGTCATAGGGCAGGCAGTATTATCAGTTTTGCAGATGAGTCAGTGGAGACTCAGAGAGGTTTGCCTAAGGTCACACAACTAAGAGGAGGCAGAATCAGATGGGTCTGGGTGATTCTAGAGTGTATGCTCATAACCAATAAGCATATGAGTTCTGTCTGCCAATCCAGATTGTAAGTTTCTTGAGGACAAGAATCAGATCAAATACATCTTTGTGCTCCCCTTATCACATAGGATAAAGTCTTAAAGGAGACAGGGGTCTAGATTTAGGAACCAACTGATGAAATGGCAAACATTTTTACTAAAAAATTTTTTTTAATTTAATTTTTTGGAAATGGAGTCTTGCTATGTTGCCTAAGCTGGCCTCAAACCCCCAGGCTTAAGCATTCTTCCTGCCTCGGCCTCCCACAGAGCTGGGACTACAGGAACATGACAAACATTTTAGAATCACACAACCCATTGGTGAATGGGTAGAAAGCCAAGATGTCTTTGTATTGTTTTCTGAATCTAATGACTTTTTGCCCACATGAGCATAAATGTCTACCTTGAAGTCTGATCTGTACGTAAAGTATATTTGACTGTAATTAACTGATCAGTCAATTCAGCCAACAAAATGATAGGAAAAAATCAATAGTAAGTTGTTTACATTTCCAATAAAGTTAAGCAATAGAGTAAATAGGACTGTATATTTTGTTATATATTACGTATAAATATATAATCTGCAAAGAAAATATATCCCAAAGATAAACAACAGCAAAGTAATCAATTGATTTTTATAAGTTATATAAAGTTCAACTTAGACCTTAAACCAATGCCTTGATTATGGTCATCTCTAAACAAAACAATGTTAACGCAATATCATGTTTAAACTTCCACGGTTGTGAAATCCCCTTGGGGAAACCAAACAGTTCGATTGCTTGTTTTCATAGAAGGCAGTAAGAAGCCTAATTTATTGTTAATAAGTTAAGCACTTCCATTTCCAATTCCAACAAGTGTGTCAGGAACATGTAGGGGTTTAACCAAAGGAGGCTTCATTTTCCTCACGAATCAAGAAGCTGGAGGTAAGCTGTCCTGGGCTGATATGTGAGTGGCTAAGGGATTCTACCTGGATCTGGCCATCTTCCTCTTCCAGCTAAGCCTTTTGCTCAAGGCACTTTCATTTTCAAATGTATTATTCCAAGGTTGCAAAATAAGCGCTCCACCTCCAGTAGGTTGCCATCATTTCAGACATGAAAGGGGGGAAAGACAGCAGGCAAGAACGAACACACCAGCTAAGAGCTTTCCAGAAGCCCTACCTAGAGGCTTCTGATTACATCTCATTGGCCAGAACTGAATTACATTAGTATGCCTGTTGCAAGGAAGGATAGATTTCTTCTTTTTTTTTTTAATCCAGACCTATTTCTGATAAACAAAGCAGGGTTCTGATTGCAAAAGAGGAGATACTAGATACTGGATAGGCAGCTAGCAATGCTTGCACAACTGGAAGAATACACATAAACCATGGATCATATTGTTCTTCTTTCCTCTGGACATTTCAGTACTTGATCTTACATAACTATATGGTTTATGGGGGAAAGGGGGAAAAAGTGAAGAGACCCTAAACTAGGAGCCACAACACTCTCCACAGAAGGTCTAGCTCCATTCCACTGGTTCTTAGTGGCCATACTGTAACCTTCTTGTTTATCAACTGCTGGTTAAAACACTGGCACATCACTGCCATAAGAATCCTTATTCTAGTAGATGCTAACTGGTATTTTAACCCACCACTGAGAGTATTTTTCCTCTGTGTCTGACCATTCACTTAGATTAAGCTCTCCATGTTTTACTGCCGGTCTTCCTTGAGGTGGTTCATGTGAGGAACTTGAGCCTGAAGGGCTGGTGCAGAAAAAGCACTCAGTTAAGTATTATCTGCAAGTGTAATTACTATTCTCTTTAATTATACCCTAGGTTCTTCCAGGGCAAGGGTGATATCTTACTTTGTAAGCTCACTCTGCCTAGCAACGAGAGGATATGAAAGTATTTGCTAATTAAAGCCATGTACCACCTCATGCCCCGGACCTGCAGAGTAAGGTTCCGCTATCACCATCTATGTAACTGCACTTATGTGACTTAGAATAAATGTATTCAGAGTTTCAAATTGTTGTCTTCTGTGTGGACTATTTTCCTGGAATTCCCCGAAGAAGCAGTTATATATCCCTAAGGAAGTCTGCAAAGTTTAGCGGTTAAAAGCCTTGGCTTTAGCAGCAGACCAAATTAGGTCTGAGTTGACTCACAAGGCAACTTGCAGGTTGGAAGGTTCTGGGAAATCCATTTAAAAACTCTTTGAACTTCAGTTTTCTTATCTGGAAAATAAGGCTAATATCTATCTTGGTTGGCATTGTGTGGATCATGGTTTGGCCTGACCACAAAGCACCTAAGTGGAGATGGGTGGAACAGCCCTGAGACCTGCAGTACAGGCTGGGAGAAGGTCCTGGTGCAGATCTAGCAGGGATGCAAAGGCCTGGTGACACTGGCCCTCCTGAGCAGTGCAGTTGCTGCCTCTTATGGTAGTGCAAGTCATTAGGGAATGCTGCCAAGGCAGAAAGCCTCACTTTGTCACCCTGGGTAGAGTGCCATGGCATCATCAGCAGCTCACAGCAACTTCAAATTCCTGGGCACAAGTGATCCTCTTGCCTCAGCCTCCCATGAAGTTGGGTCTATAGGCACCTGCCACAATGCCAGGCTAGTTTTGCTATTTTTAGTAGAGAGCAGGTCTCGCTTTTGCTCAGGCTGGTCTCAGAACTCCTGAGCACAAGCAATTCACTGGCCTGGGCCTTCCAGAGTGTTGGGATTCCAGGCGTGAGCCACTGCACCTGGCCTAAGACATCCTTCTTGACAGCCTGGAAACTCAAACCAGGTTCCCCAGGTCTGGCCTACCACAAGCGGTTGTAATGACTGGATTAAATGAGATAATGAATGTAAAGCACCTGCCATTGGGCTTGGCCTATGGCAGGCTCTCCATAGTGATTATCTGTGCTTTACTTCTCCAGTAGCACCTATCAGAGAATTATTTTTGTTTTGGAGGAATAAACATGTATGGACTCTGCATTTCTTGGGAATAGAGGCTATGTAAAGCTAAGAATTTTAATTACTGTTTTCCATATGTAACACCAAAACAGGCACGTGAACATTCTGTAAGGTAAGACACGAAAAGTAATACTGTTGAGTCAAAGTGATAAAGTCCGAACTAGTTTTCATGGAACTCTCCTGCCCCCTGAGTTCCAACTTATAAAGTAAAAGAGCATATACAAAAATAAACATTTTAAGTGGAGCTTTGGACTTGTCATGATTCTCTGTGTTCTTAGCAATGCCAGGAAAATCAATCCCTATTTTTTTTTTGGAAGAGATTACTTATTGGAAGTTTAGTGGAATATCTCACTTAATTAAACTTGACCACCAACAGCTCCTGAACTTTACAGCATAGAAATTTCCTCTCAGTTCCAGATTGAAAATCTTGCAAAAGTACTCAGATTGACCTGGCATGGGTCAAATATGCACCCCTAAACCAGTCAATTGTGACTTAAAAAGAATCACAAAAGATACTGAGCTTCTGCCAGAAACACAAGGTGAGCAATGGAGGCCCAGTTATCTCAGGAAGATGGAAAGCTGAGAAAAGGCAAAACCGACCACTCCATACTTACATGATACTTGTGTTGAACATAATCGCTGATGGAAATTCATGAAGTAAAAATGTATTACAATAATAACTGATGGAAACTAATTCAGTAAGTAAGATACATGTCATAATGGGTTCTATTATGGCTCAGAGAGGGGAGTCAAAAGAGTAGAGCTCCAGAGAGAAAATTAAGAGAAGATGGAAAAGAGGAAAACCAAGGAACATAAACCACCCCTTCAACCCTCTGCTCATATGCTGTGATGTCACTTACACATTCATGTAAAATTATTGTGTATACAGTAATTATAATTTTAAGTTATCTCTTTACTTTAGAATAGTTTTATAGAAAACTTGCAAAGATGGAACAAAGAATTGCCATACACCTCCTTACCCAGTTTTTCCTATTATGTTAGTAAAGTACATTTTTTGCAATCAGTGAACTAATTGACTAAAACTAACTATTTTTCATTAACTAAAATCTATACTTTATTCAGATTTCCTTTTTTTCCCTTTTCCTTCCAGTTTTTATCCAATGTCTTTTTCTGTTTCAGAATTCCACCCAGGATGTCACATTACATAGTAATCATGTCTCTCTCAGCTCTTCTTGGCTCAGACATTTTCTTAGCTTTTCCTTGTTTCTCATGACCTTGACAGGTATTTTGTAAAATATCCCTTTATTAAGATTTGTCTGTTTTTCTTGTGATTGCACTATGGTTATGAGTTTTGGGGAAAGTCCATAGAGGTAAAGAGACACTCTCATCATATCATGCCCAAGATATGTACTAGCAACTTAATTTATCACTGTTGATCTTAACAGTGATCATCTGGCTGATGTAGGGTGACATTTTATAAAATAAATCCAATCACAGTAACATAAGAGATAGGACAAGACAAGCAGAAGCATATCAAGCAAATTGGGATTTGATTTTTTGGTTTCTAACTTTTAGGACATTATCAGAAGAAGAACTTTTAGTACAATGATCATTGCTCCTGGATGTTCTAGGAACACTGAAGTATTCTAGATAAAAATTAATGAGTGTCTATAAGATTTACAATCATCTTTGTTGGTTCATTCAAAATCATATTAGTCAAGTCCACTGAAGATTATCTAATTACAGCAAAAAAATTACAAATTCATGGAAATGTTGATATTTGATGCAAGCGGTAGATGGTACAAGTCAAGCTAATTAAGTGTGTGTGTGAAAAGAATTTATCTTCTCATGAGTTTACCCAAGTTTTAGCCCTTTGAGGTCAAAAAAAATCTTAGTCACTGATGTTTTCTTTTCATAAACTTTTTGTAGACACTTAAACCACTTAAAAAGATTAACTAGTGATCACCCTTTACAGTGTCAACTCACAAGAAAATAAGCTGATATTGTTGCAAATTTATTTTTTAGGTAAAAGGGTAAAATATAAAGTCTAAATATTTAGTCCAAACTATGACAAGGCTGTACAATGAGCTGTGTACAGGATGCAATCTGCTAGAACTCAAGAATCCCACATAAAAAACTCAATGCTGACAGGAATAATATACAGAGCAGGCAAAATTGCTGGTACATTTTTAAGTGTTTCCACATTAAGAGTTAAAATAAAAAGTTTCCCAGTTCTCAGGAAAAACAATTCAATTAGGCAAATACCACCCCATTTTTGAAACTGTGACAAACTGAAGTGTTATTGTAAAAGTATGCTAGTGACATTTCTAAAGAATGTTTACCAGTCAGAACGGAGACCCTAAGGTTGTCTGTAGTCAAGGAAGTGCAAACCTTGGACGTGGTGCTATCTTTCTCCCTTCCAAATGCAAAGCAAATTTTATCCCCTAGTACTAAAATAGTACCTTTTTAACTTTGACAGGTGTTTCTCAAATGTATTTGATCAAAGAACCCTGTTTATTATGACATATACATGTCATAATATACATATACCAAGGAACCAATATTCTCAGAGCCATACTTTGAGAAATGCTTCTATGTGACAAATAAATACTGTTAGGTAGGTATGGACAGGGTGGATGACAGATGCAATAGGCTATTTTGGGCTGGTCTGGGTCACGCTGACCTGGGCTGTTATGGGAATGAGGCTGATTAAAACCTTCCATGTGGGCTGTTTTGAGAACAGAGTTAATTAAGACTCTGGGAGACTTCCAAAAAGCAGAAGATACACTTCAAAGTTGTGTATAATACCCACAGGCTGCACATTCCAAGGTGCCTGCAGTCACTAGGACAGGACCTGGCTTGCTGTGCAAGTCATTAATAAATTTCTTACTAAATAATAAGTAATTTCTTACTAATAAATTAATAAATTTCTTACTAAAATTTTGTTTTCTTCAATGATTCTGATAACAACCTCAAGTTGCTCTAACAACACTACAACTGTAAGGGCAGTAAGATGAGCAACAACTGCAATCTATTTAGCACATCACAGGAAATTAATAAGTGATAGACATCAAATTTTCTTTTTATTTCCTTATAGAATGAATATTAAGTAGAGAAATCCTACGCACTCTCTCTCTTTTTTTTTTAATAAACTATGCTGGATGCAAAAATGACAAATGTTACAAAGACACTACTACAGTACTGAGAGCACACAGTGTAATCACCAGGAATCCTCTAAAACATTTTAAAGAGACCAAAAGGAATGTTAACATAAAAAGAACTAAGAAGAGTTGAAAAATGACCAACTTACGTTGGGTGGCATAAAGGTGTCCTCAGATCTGATAAAGGGATTCCTCTCCAAATGACTGAAGTGAATTAGCTTCATTCTCCCTACCAGGTGGACTCTAACACGTACACAGGAGCTCACCTGGTTTTCCCAAGGAGAGACACCTATGCCTGCCTCCAGGCAATCCCTTTTGTTCCCTCTAGGCCAACCTCATCAGAAATCATGTTTTTAATGGCATAGTTATACATCAAAAAGAGGAGCAAAAGCTTACCAAAACAGGAGGGTGGGAGGGGAGGTGGGAGGGGAGGGAGTGGGTTGATACAGATAATGTTCTTAACATCTGAGTTGTCTAAATATGGAAGGACTTTTTTATGAGAAATACTATTATAACTGATGAACAGAATTTCTAGTTTCAATCCATCATTAGTAAATAATTTTGAAGACATTATCATAAAAATGACTACTATTTATAACATTCTTTTCCCAAAAAATAAAATACTTTATGTTCCAATATTGCACACTAAATATTATAATATAGTGAATTGACTTACTGGTAAATTGTGGACAGGCTGCCATAATTAAAGCCTTAGTGTTCCCTCTAAAATTTATTCATGGCCCATGCAACATGGCATGGCCTTTCTGTTGTTAAACATTTTCCCAACTTCATATGCCCACTTTAACTCTTATAACATTCCTAATTTAAACAATGTTAACCAGCAAATGTTTATGTTTTTGATTTGGAAATCTAGCATGACATAGGAGAAATGAAAAAATAAAGGCTTCAAACAGAAATACTTTTCACCTACATCTTATTTTTTTTCTGTTATTCAATATAAAAATATACATTTCAAAACATTTTTAGATACCTGAGAAACAGTGAAACAGAAAAGGCCCGAACCCAGGTGATTATGAGGGGTCTGGTTACAGCACAGCAAGGGCAGACTGGCTACAGGTGTGTTTTCCTTTTCTGTGAACTCACACTGGCCTGAAAGGATAATAATAAGAAAAGACATGCTTCGAAAAGCAAAATAAAGATAGAGCACTGAGCACCTTCTACAATGTTGTAATAAAATATTTGTTAATTTCACTGTATGAAAATCTGTGAAAAGATGAAAGACAAAACTGGATACAAAAAGAGTTAAGCCATAGGTATTTAGAAAGCTAGTTTTCTCTGACATCTGTATAAAAAAAAAAAAAGATAAAAAATCCTCTGAGATAACACGAAAGTTCATAATTCTCTTTCCGCCAATATCATCATTTGCTACTGTGGCTTCTTAGTTGCCCACTTAGATTTTATATTACAGACTAATGCATGAAGTCTTGTGTGACAACAAACACTTTAAAAAATATTATAATGCCTTTACTGCTGTACCATGAAGTATTATTATTACAAATAAATTATAACTATACTTTATCATAAACAGAAATTAAACTTTGCCAAACTGATTTTTGAGTCCTCTAAATTTTATTTGTTCACTTACTGCCAATTTCAAAAATCTAGTAATTTGTAGAGGGCTTCCTTATAATTAATGTGAATTAACAAAGCTATAATTTAATTCAAAAGCAATTTTTTTGAATGGGGCTCATACCAGCAAAGCTTAGTATCAGCCAACAACGGGCAAACTAAGGGAAAAAGGTCAGACTCTCCAGTGATATGTAAAGGTCTCTTTCTGGACAGTCCAAAAAAAATTCTTCCCCAAACATTTTGCTCATTAGAATTAGTTTACAAATGGAAATATAATTTAAAGAGATGTTAGGTCTTTGGGCTAGAATCTCACAACTAGGAGGAATAACAATTTCAACACAAATTCTTATGATATTGTCAGAAAGTTTTACCACTGATTTAAAGAAACCTGTCGAAATAATAAATGAAAAAGCTATGGGGTAACAGCTGTTGAGTCTACAATTAAAAACTACTTTTAATTTTTTTCCTATAGACAAGACACAAATAAAAAGAATTTTCCATATTTGTATTGCCAGAAATTCCATGATAGTCCAAACATGAAGAAGTGAAGGTTAAACCTGCATCCAGCTGGTTGACAATGAAAAGCCTGGAACCAGCACTGAGCAGCATAAGACAGCATTACTGCGTACCAAAGACAAAGGGCAAACACCTGCAAACATTTTTCTACTGAAGCTCCAGTAAATTGGCAATAACACACCCTGATTGTCTTTCTAGTGATGATGTTGAATAGTTAGGACTACCACAAAACCAGTGCTGAAAGCTGATAAATATTTATGGTGCCACCTGGTGATTTCTTCAAGTTCAGCCACAGCTATGATTTTGGATGCCACCAGGACTGCCCCCACAGGCAACTGCTCTCCTGTGAGGATATGAGAAGCTGTAGGGTTGGGAACCAGATTGTTGCAGGTGCTCTGAACAAAACTGAGAAGAGCTGCCAACTAAAATAAAAAAATAAAAAAGAACAATGTTTTCCTATGCTTTTCCACAGAATCACTATTTCATGCCTGTGAAAGCTAAAAGAAAAGGGAAGCTCCTTTATTCCGCATAACCTGTAAGTTCAAGTTTCCAAGTACACATTTTCATTACAGTAGTAGCACACACTTTTTCAGCAACATCCATCTTCTTATTGAATCCTTGATGGGATTTTAGTTTAGAAGGAGGAGAAACAGCATCCAGATGCTGAACGACGGCTCCAGCAACATCATATGAGATGGCTTTTATGTTTGCCACGTAGGCTGAGTTTTGTTGTCGTGAGCAGCTGTGCCAGGCCATTGAGAAACACTAGAAAGATGGTCATGGACATGACGATCACATAGTGGCTGATGCTGCACAAGGAGAGAAAGAAACATGATACAGGTAGGAAGAATACATATGAGGAAAAGCATACAATTCCTCTAATGTTTTAAAATGGATAGATATGTAGAATTACGAAGGGTCCAGTGATTTCAAAATAGATACCAAAATGTTTTTAAAAACACAGTTTTTATAGTTTAGTATGTGAGCAACTTATGTACTTCCTCAATAATGTATTAAGAATCAATAATGCATATTACTTGTGTATTAATTTTTAATCCCTAATAACACAAACTACCATTACACTGAAACAGTGATGAACGTATGTTTTTGCAGTATCTGCAAAAACTGTAATATGTTATGATAATGTCTATATTTGGTCTTGGCAGTATCTGTGTCTTGGTCACCAGTGGAAGTTAAATTTAAAAAGCCTTTAGAAAAATGAAGACTTTTTTCTAAAATTATATTAAAAAACTATCCTCTTCTAATTCTTCAACCCTTTGAATTTTATTCACTGATTCCCCAAGATGCTCCCAGGCTAAGTATTGGGACGTGATCTTTCTGTAAAATCTTCCAAAGCAAGGCAATTCAAGTTTATGAATTGATGCTGGGGAAACATGTCCTCTTAAACTAGAAATTTTTTAAAAATCAGAAAAACTCTTTCAGGAGTACTTTCCCCTATTACTCCTGCTAAGTTCAGTCTTCCCTTGGTATCCATGGGGGAGTAGTTCCAGAACTTGCTGCAAATATCCAAGTCCTCAAATGTTCAAGTCCCTGATATAAGATGGCATCGTCTTTGCATATAACCTCTGCAAATTCTCCCATATACTTTCTTTCTTTCCTTTTTTTCTTCTTCCTCTCTTTTGAGATGAGGTCTTCTCTATTGCCCAGGTTAGAGGGCAGTGGTGTGATCATAGCCCAGAGCAGTCTTGAACTCCTAGGTCAAACAATGTTCCCATCTCAGCCTCCCAAGTAGCTAGGACTGTGCCACCATGCTAATTTTTAATAGGATCAAGATTTTGCTATGTTGCTCAAGATAGTCTCAAAGTCCTGGCCTCAGGCAGTCTTCCCTCCGCAGCTTCTCAACATGCTAGGGTGACAGGTTTAAGCCAGCACACCTAGCCTTCTCTTACATGCTTTAAATCATCTATAGATTGCTTATAATAAGGCAATGTAAATTATATATAAATAATTGCTAGACAGTATTGTTTAGGGAATAATAAGAAAAAAAGTTTGCCATGCTCAGTACAGACACAATGGAATTAAGCAAGAAATCAATAATAAATAGCAGGTAATTCCCCAAACACTTGGAAACTAAATACACTGGTGAATAATCCACAGGCCAATGATGAAGTTTCAAAAGATATTCAAAAAAAAATTGAATGGAATAAAATGAAAATCCAATTATTTAATCCAATTAAATTAATCCAATGATTAATCACTAGTGAGACTCTATCTCAAATAACATAAATAAATATAATGTAAAAAATCACAGTTGGGGTACACAGCTAAAGCTGTGCTGAGAGATGGACCTATGCAAATATGTACCCCCCCCCCATAAAAAGAGTGAAAACTACATACCTGATATCTCTCCACACCTATCACTGTGAGTCTCACATTGGATATAAAAATTAACTAAAATGGATCACAGACTTAAATGTAAAATGTAAAAATATAAACATTTTAGAAAAAGAATTATCAGGAGAAAATATTTGGGATCTGGGGGCCAGGCAAAGTATTTTTAGACTGGACATTAAAGTGCAATCTAAAAAAGAAAAAAAAATGATAAACTGGACATCATCAAATTAAAAAACTTTTGCTCTGTAAAAGACCTTGTTAAGAGGGTAAGAAGACAAGTCACAGACTGGGAGAAAAGATTTTCAAGCCATATAGCTGACAAAGGAATAGTAATAAATTCTCAAAACTCAATGTGGGAAAAAAAATCCACAAACAACCCAATTAGAAAATGAGGAAAAGGCACAAAGACACACTTCACCAAAGAAGTTATACAAATAGCAAATAAACAGAGAAAAAAAATGTTCAACACCATTTATCACTAGGGAAATGCAAATTAAAACCAAAATGAGATATTGTTACACATGAATGGCTAAAATAATAAATAGTGACAACATCAAATGACAGAAAGGATGCAGAGAAACAGGATTACTACTCTCTGCTCAGCTCCTCTGGAAAACAGTTGGCCAGTTTCTCAACATGCAACTACCAAAAGTAAGATGCTTCTGGGCATTTATGCCAGAGAAATAAAAACATATATTCATAGGAATATTTATAGAAGTTTTCTTCATAACATCCCCCCAAAGTGGAAATAACTTTGATGACTTTCTACAGGTGAATACTGAAACAAATTGTGGGGCACTTTCATACCATGGATTTACTCACCAATAAAAAATAACTATTGAGGCGGTGCCTGTAGCAAAGTGGTTATGGCACCAGCCACATACACTGAGGCTGGTGGGTTCCAGCCCAGCCTGGGCCATCTAAACAAAAATGACAATTGCTACAAAAAATAGCTGGGCGTTGTGGCAGGCACCTGTAGTCCTAGCTACTTGGAAGGCTGAGGCAAGAGAATCATGAGCCCAAGAGGTGGAGGTTGCTATGGTTATGATGTCACGGCACTCTACCAAGGGCAACATAGTGAGACTCTGTCTCAAATAAATAAATAAATAAATATAACTATTGAAACACACAACGACCTGAATGAATCACCAGAAAGTGAAAAAATGCTAACTCCAAAAGGTTATGTACTATATGAAATAATAAAATTATTAAAAAAAATTTAATCTTTTAAATCAAAAAATTTAAAACATCCCTGGGTGTTAATGAGGGGGCATAAAAGGACAACATGAAAGATCCTTGTGTTGACAGAAATGTTCTGTATTTTGACAGTATCAACTTCAATATCCTGGTTTTACTACCTGTTATCCTGTAGTTTTTGCACAAAGTTACGATTGGGAAAAACAAGGTAAAGAGTACACAAGATCTCTCTGTATTATTTCTTACAATCTCATGTGAATCTATAGTTATGTCAAAATAAAATGTTTAATTAAAAAAATTTTTCTTAGTTCTCAAGCTATACAAAAACAGGCTATACAAGAGGTAGGTTGGGGCTGGTCCAACATTATTGGGTTATCATAACTTACTAACATTGGTGTCACTAAACTTGATATACAATATCCCCACTGCTAAATTTGACTCTTTAAAAAATAAACAAATAAGCAAACAAAAAAACAAGAGGTAGATTAGATTTGACTGAGGGGCATGGGTTGCTGATAAAAGCTCTGTAGAAGTAGGGACCATGATTTTTTTTTTTTTTTAAGAGACAGAATCTTACTTTGTCACCCTTGGTAGAGTGCCATGGCATCACAGCTCATAGCAACCTTCAGCTCTTGGGCTTAAGCGATTCTCTTGCTTCAGCCTCCCAAGTAGCTGGGACTACAGGCACCCGCCACAATGCCCAACTATTTTTTTGTTGCAGTTTGGCCGGGGCTGGGTTCAAACCTGCCACCCTTGGTATATGGGGCTGGCGCCCTACTCACTGAGCCACAGGCACCACCCGGGACCATGATTTTTATATCACTTCTTTTCCCACTGCACCTTTAAAGTATAATGGAAGGCCTTATGTGCATTTAATCAATATTTATTAAATTAATTATTAAAGAGAATAATTTATAATTAAAAGAAATCATAATATCCTCTTTTGTTTTATATTACCCCAGTAAGTTTAATCTGGACTTAAATCAGACTCTCCTAAAATAAAAGTCATAAATATAATCACAATTACATGCTAAAAACAAAACAAAAATTCTTAAACAAAAAGAATTTCTATGCAAATAAAGTAAAACTAGCCCTGCAAGATATTGAAACATAAAGTTAGGCATAATCCTGGCATTAGAATTAACAGTCAGAACAACAACAAGCTACAATACAGATGAATGCCCTGTCACAAGAAGATACAGGAATCATCACAGACAACAGCTGTTCTGGTTGGACTCACTTTAAATTTATGAACACAAAGGAGATTTGGTTCTTGTGAATGCCTCAATACCGACTGCACACTTGTGAATTACTTTTCTGTCTCTGAGCCAAACCACTTCACGTCCTGTCATTTCTTTTTAATGTTCTGTCACCTTCCTCCCATCTCAGCAGATGACTTGCTTATTTTATTGAGAGGAAACTGACAGAGCATCAGAATGGGAAGTACTTCTTCTCACCCTGCTAACCCACCTATATCTGTGCCCGTATCTCCTGTGCCTGCTCCTGTCTAAAACAAGCTCCTCCACTTCATTTTGGATCCCATCTCAATTTTCCTACTAATTAATGTTCCTTTTGCCAACTATCCCCTCCTTACTTATATCACTGATCCCTCCCTCTTTTGCATGAACATATTCTTTACCACATAAATGTGTAATTTCTCTCATCCTAAAAACAAACCAAAAAATCTCTCAAGTTCTCTTAGCTCCCTCCAGCACCATGCCAATTTAAAGCATCTTAAATTTGATAGATCCAAAAACCTATTCTTCATCTCCTGCACCTTCCTTCACCAAACTCAGTCCTCTTAAAGTCCTCTCTATCTCTGGAAGTGGCCTTACCATTCACTGAGTTACTCAAGACAAAAAACCTAGGAGTCGTCCTTGATTTTTCTCCTCCCAGTATATCTGATCCACCAACAAATTCTATCAACCTCACTTTTAAAACATTTTCTAAGACAAGCCTCTTGTCATCATTTTAAATTGCTACACTAATCTAAGCTGCCATCATCTCCAGCTTAGAATGCTATAACCTCTTAATCTTCCTGCTCCTCTCTTGATCCCTCCAAGGTGTTTTTTACACTGTGGTCAAAGCATTGTTCCACAATGTGAAGCAAGTAAAATCACCTCCTGCAGTCTCATGTTTCACTCTTTCAGGTAGAATAAATTCCTAATTCCTTGTAATGGCCTTCAAGGCCACTGTGATATCAAATGCCTACTCTCTGAACTCTCTCCCTGCCATGTTTCCCCTCACACCATTCTAGTTACACTAACCTTCATGTTTTCAAAAGTACTTAAAGACGTGGGGGAATCGTTATTATAGAAAGACAAATTAAAAAAAAATCCCTGTACATGTTTGCATGTAAATTAAGGCTAAAAGGACATATATAAAATATACTGAACAGCGGTCTTCTCTGAGGTAATGAATTATGAGTGACTTATTTTTTCTTAATGCTTTCAGTATTCTTCATACTAAGCTTGTGATACATTTATTTTTATGTGATGTTTACAAATTATGCTAAGTTCAGTCACAGAAGTCTAAAGCTGACTTCATAATTATCATAGAAATTTTCAACTCTACCCTTCCTTTGAGGCGGCACCTGTGGCTCAAGGAGTAGGGTGCCGGCCCCATACACCAGGGGTAGCAGGTTCAAGCCTGGCCCCGGCCAAAACTGCAAAAACAAAATAAACCTAAATCTACCCTTCCTTTGAGGCCTCAGAGGACACTTTAAAATCTGTACCAGTTCCTGAGATTAAAATGCTCAATGCAATAAACTGGATATAATGGTCACAACTTCCTGTTATAAGATTGTTTACTCCACAGCCCAGGGACTGAAGCTTGGAGTCACAGGTGAGATGAGGGAGGGAACGCAAATTATCTAGCATATAGCTTGAAGATCAAATCCAAGAAAGCTCAATTTGACCTTGGTTCCACAGGCAAGAGGTTGGAGCAGTGTAAACAAAGAAAAGCAATAAATACTGTAAAAATATTAACACTATAGAAAGGATAAACAAAATGTGGTATATCCATACAATGGAACATTATTCAGCAGTGCAAAAGAACAAAGTATTTTTTTACATATTACAATATAGATGAATGCCAGAAAAAAAATACACTAAGTGGAATAAATTATACACAAACAATTATACATTACAGGATTCTGTTTGCTGCGCTCTTGTAGTACGAGTAGTCCCAGGTACTCAGAAGGCTGAGGCAGGAGGACTGCTTCAGATCAGGAGTTCTAAGACTACCCAAGGCAACATAGCTAGACCCTTGTTACTAATTTAAAAAAAAAAAAAAGGAAAAGTCCATTAAAAAGCAACTAGAGAACAGAAAGAAAATTAGTGGTTGTCTGAGACTTGGTATGAGAATGGAGATAGACTATAAACAGGCCACAGAAAACTACAGAATAACAATATTAGTAGGTGGCATTTCTTGATGTTTATTAGATGCCAGGCACTATGCTAAATGCTTTCTATCAATTAATTCATTCCAAATGACTGTAAGAGAAAAGGAGGCTTAGAGAGATTAAGTTGCTCACCAATGGTCTCATAGCTTAAAAGCCGCAGAAATAGGATTCAAATCCAGGTGCACTGATCTAAAGCCAGTGACCCACTCTGCTCTGACCCACTATCTATCTGGACACTTTGGAAGAGAGAGCTGGTACGAAGGAGATATCTAAGCTTTCACATTTAAGAAACAAATGAAAACAAAAATCAATGATCTATGAAGTGCCTTTTATGCGCTAAGCAAACATGGCATGTAAGAGATTCAAATCAGATCTAGAATCTGTCTCAGAATTAATTTTGAGGGGGATAACAAAAGGATAGACTTGTTTTCTTTTTTCTCATAGAGAGGAAATTTAGCAGATTATGACAATTATGACATTCAAATCACAAGACAGAGGAAACTGACCTTGTTCAGCTTATACTTCAAATAATGTTAGAGGTATCACATGTTAAAATGTTTTCATATTAAAGGTTCTAGTATTCTAAATGAGTACATGAAATTTAAACCACCACATAAAATTCACACTACAACTTAAACAGCCTTATTTCTGTAAACAGAGATTGAGAGATTAAGAAAACACACAATAACACTAGAGTGATCTACTTCAAAACCCTAGCTTTAAGTAGTTTATTTTGTATCTTCCATTGTCTTTTAGTTCTCTACAGACTTAACATCTATCTTCCTCCCTCCTGTATACCAAGAAAACACTAATGTGTTAATGGTAAGAATTGAAGAGATGTCAATTGCTACTTCCTATACCTACCTCAAAATCATAGTGACACCTTCCATACTAGAATTTTCACTTTTTTTTTCACTGCATGCTTAAGAACATTTATGTGAGCATAGTCAGGCATCACATACCAACATTTCAGTTGATGATGAACCACATGTATTGCAACAATGGTACCGTTAGATTATAATATATGAGCTAGGTGTGGTGGTAGGTGCCTGTAGGCCCCACTATGTAGGAGCTGAGTGAGGAGTATCACTTGGGCCCAGGAGTTCCAGCTTATAACCAGCTATAATCATGGCAGTCTGGGTGATAGTGTAAGACCCTGTCTTTAAAAAATAAAAATTTTTTTAAAAGACAGTAATAAAGCTCAAAAATTCCTGTCATTTAATGACATCACAGCTATTGTAATGTTGGCAGTGCAATGCATTACTCATATCTGAGGTGATGTTGGTATAAACAAACCGACTGTGATATCTGTTATATAAAGTATAGCATATATGATTATGCACAGTACATAATACTTTACAGTAAATGACTGTATTATTGGTTTCTGTATTTACTATGCTTTTCATCATTATTTTAGAATGTATTCCTTTTACTTTTAAAAGTAAGTAACCTGTAAAACAGTCTGAATTAGGTCCTACAGGGAGCTTCCATGAGTGTTTCCCCTGGGGGCCAAGACATGGAGGTGGAAGACAGTGATACTAATGATCCTGACCCTGTTAGGCCTACGCCAAAGTGTCCTTGTCTTAGCTTCTAACAAAAGCATTTAAAATGTTTTAAAAAAAAATTAAATAAAACTTATAGAATAAGGATTTAAAGAAAAAACACTTTTGTACAGCTGTACAATGTGTTTGTTTCAAGCTATGTGTTATTTAAAAAGTCAAAAAAATAAAATTTAAAAGTTTATAAAGTCAAAAGGTTATAGTAGGATCAAGTTAATACATTATTGAAGAAATAAAATAATTTTTTCATAAATGCAGCTTATAGCATACGTGTACAGTAATGTAGTAGGCCATCACATTCACCCCTCACTCACTCACTGACTCACCCCTAAGCAACTTCCCATCCTGTAAGCTTCATTCACAGCAAGTACCCTATAAAAATATCATTTAAAAAATATCTTCCATGCTATATTTTTATTGTGCTTTTTCTATGCTTAGAAACACAAATACTTACCATTTGTGTTACAACTGCCTAGAGCATTAAATATAATAACATGCTATACAGGCTGTTAGCCTAGGAGCAATAAACTATATTCCATATAGCTAGGTGTGCAGTGGACTACACCACCCAGGTTTGTGTAGGTGCACCATGATGCTTACATAGTAACAAAAATCACCTAACAGAACATTTCATGACTATATTTACTATACCTTGTTCCAATATCAAGCCAGCTGCCATAATCCTTGACCAAGAAGAAAAAATGCTGTAAAATAAAACAAAATATGGCTTCATTAAAAACAAAGCTAGTTAGACTCGGTCTAAAAACAAACTTGTTTTATGATTGCATGTTACAGATTTATAACCCTTCAGGACAACTATCTGATTAGAATCAACAAAAATATTCCATTTACTAAACTTTTTGCTCACATTAAAATGACCAATAGTCAAAAAGTCAGAAACAGAATAATCATTTCAATCCAATGGACACAAATGTGATATCTGTCAATAAAGAAGAACCAGCCAACTTTCAAAAAGACATGAAGTACTACAGACATTAGTGAAAGAAGCTATATCATCTATTCAGCAATGAATATTTACTGACTGACCACTATGTGCTGAAAAATTCCCCTTCATAAGGCAGATAGTCTAGTGAATAATTCAGTCAGATTATCAGTGTTTGTATATGTGCACATGCATGTGAGAGATGAGTGTTCTTATTAGAAAAGACAGGCAATTATGGGAGCACAGAAGTAAGGCACAGACTCTGGGGCAGAAAGGAAGGCTTCCCAACGAAAGGTAAAATCTGAGTGAAAAATAAGAGTCAGTCAGGGTGCACCTGAATCTAGTTAAACTTCTGTGGCATACTTAAATTATGTTGATAAAATAAAAAGGACAAAATATATAATAAATAAATAAATAAACAGTAGGAGTCAGGAAAGAGAAGGTTGGGGAGAGAGTGTCTGGCAGAAGAAACAGCTGATACAGAGAGTACCACAAAAAAAAGTACACACATTTTAGGAGCTCCTGATCATGTTAAAAGTAAAATTGATCATTTTACTGTACAAATTACAGGTAAAATGGATGTGCACAGTATGTCTAGGTAAGCTTGACCAGTAATGGTATCTTTAATTCAACTTTAAAAAGTAATACATAGGTAACATCTCCAACAATATGAATATCTATACATTTTTTTCACATATAAAAACACATTCAGATTTATCTTGCTTAAATTAACTTAGCAGTTAGTTTCTAATCTTATTCATACTGACTACTCAGTAATGCCTTACCAGAGCCATAGTGTCTGATATGATGAGAACGAGAAGAAAAAGACTGGAAAAAAAATTTGAACAGATTACATATTCCTATACAATAGGAACATTTTTCAAACACACAAAATCCAAGGGAGAATAATAGAACAATCCAATATTCTGTTAGTACTTTTGCTTCTAAAAATACTACTTTCAACAAGATAGAATTCTTTTCATATTATCATGGGTGACCATCCCTCAGAGATGAGCTGGACTTCAACACGTATTAGAAGACTATACATCTGAAAAATGACTAATATCCAGAATCTACAAGGAGCTAAAACAAATCAGAGAGAAAGAAATGAAACATCCCATTAAAAAGTGAACAAGACACTAACAAGCATTTTTCTAAAGAAGATATACAAATGGCCAATAAACATATCAAAAAATTATCAATATCGCTAATCATAAGGGAAATGCAAATTAAAACCACAATGAAGTAACACTTTACCCTTGTCAGAATGGTCATTGTTAAAAACTTAAAAAAAGCAAACAATACATGTTGGTGCTGACAAGTTCAAAAGGGAATGCTTATATTCAGTGTTGGTGAAAACTATAAATTAGGACAACAGTATGGAAATTCCTCAAAGAACTAAAAGTGGACCTACCATTCAATCCAACAATTCTCCTGTTAAAGATCGATCCAAAGGAAAAGAAGTCATTACATCAAAAAGACACATGCACTCATATGTGGGGGATCCTGTGTACCCTTCCCCTACCCCGAAGTACCTTGCAAAACCATGGTACAATATCACAAGCGAGATATTGGCATTGATACTGTCAGGATGTGAAATATTCCATCATCACAAGGACCTCTCACTGTGTCTATCCTCCTTTACCACCTCCTGCCTAATTCCTAACCCTAGCAACCAGCAAACTGTTATACATTTTTATAATTCTGTTTTTAAGAATTATATAGTCATTTATATAACAAATAAGACCATTTATGTAACACTTTGTTACCTTTTAGGACTAATTTTTCTCACTCTGTATGATTCTCTCAAGATTCAGCCAAGGTGTTGTGTGCACCAATAGTTAGTTTATTTATTTATTTTTTTTAGAGACAGAGTCTCACTTTCTCACCCATGGTAGAATGCCGTGTTGTCACAGGTCACAGCAACCTCCAACTCCTGGGCTTAGGTGATTCTCTTCCCTCAGCCTCCCAAGTAGCTGGGACTACAGGCACCTGCCACAACACCCAGCTATTTTTTTTGTTGCAGTTTGACTGGGGCTGGGTTTGAACCCGCCACCCTCAGAATATGGGGCCGGTGTCCTACTCACTGAGCCACAGACGCCGCCCCAGTTTGTTTATTTTTATTGCTGAATGGTACTCCACTGTATGGTTATGCAATGGTTTACTTAATCACCCAAGTACTGAAGGACATCGGGGTTGTTTATGTTATAAACAAAGCTGCTATACACATTTGTGTATGGTGTTTTGTGTGTAAACACGTAATTTCGTTTCTCTAGAAAAAATATCCAAGAGTGCAATTGCTGGGTCATCTGGCAAGCTGCATGTTCACTTTAATAGGAAACTGTAAAACTCTTTTCAGAGTAGCTGGACAATTTTCCTAAGCATTGTATAAAAGCATCCTTACCAGCTTTACATCCTTACTAGCTTTTGGTGACGCCCCTACTTTTTAATTATTCTGACACACGTGTAATAACATCTCATTGCGGTTTAATGTGCATTTCTTAATGGCTAATGATGCGGAACAACTTTTCATTGGCTTATCTGCCAGGTTTATATCTTCATGAGGTGCTTTATTCATTTTCTAACTGAATTGTTTTTTCTTGTTGAGTTTTGAGAGTTCTTTATATATTCTACATTCCTGGTTTGTAAACATTTTCTCCCAGTATGTAGCCTGTCTTCTCATCCTCTTAGCAGAATCTTTCACAGAGCAAAATCTTTTAATTTTGAAGAAGCCCAACATCTTAATTCCAGTCTGTGAGACACATAAATCCTGTTTCTCTCAGCTACTATTAGATTTTCATTGCTCACAGCCAAAAGTATTCTTAACAGATCAACCAGTGGGAAATCTCCATGCCCAGATATTCCCTCTTAGTAATATCTATCCAAAATATACAAGGTTTTGTTGATGAATGAACCCAGTTATTGAGACAGAAAAACTAGATAAATTATTGATATTCAGAAAAGTTCGTTTATGTCATGCAAAATAAAACAGTGTTAACATAGCTTTTCTACTTCATCTTTGTTCAATACATATTTTAAGAAAAGCAGTTGGAATCCTCTCACTGGTGGTTATATTCAACTTATCCTTGGCCTTATGGACCTAATAAACAGTCATTAGCATAAACTGTACCACTACCTTAACTCTTAGGCTTTTAAGAGTTGTAAGAAAATGTTTAGTAACATAGACAATGAGGCTGTAAAAATGTGAACAGTAAGAAGAGATAATATATTAGTGGTATCTGACAAGGGGATATGGCAGTGAGGAATGGATAGACTTTGGCTTCAATGATGGATTAAATAAAGAAAACAGGATGAGAAGCCAGTTTGCAACAGGAAGAAAAGGAATTGCTGGGTTCATTGTGAGACATACTAAATTTAAAAAGTCAGTGTGACATGCAGGAAGAAATGCCAGTGACTTGTAAGGTATTAAAAGTCAAGAGAGCAGACTTTTTTAAAGCCTTAATTTTGTCACTTTTGCCACAGTTCTCTCCCATTATATTTAGTTTTCCATTGTACTAGTTTCATGATCAGATTACTATATACACACATACAAATATAAGGATATATAAACACACACTTAAATGAGCCTTCTACTTCTCATTCCACATGTTCTCAGCTCTGATACATATAAATCTTAATTAAAATCTCTTCTAAAAATATCATCCATAACAAAGATGTAGGAACATATGTGTCATTCACCAGTGTTTTATTCTACCTATCTTTTATGTGATGTTGCCAAGGCATAAATGTTCTCATTGTTAAATTCATGTAAATATCTTGCAAAAATATACTAAACAAAACTACAAGTGAGATTTCGACTATTCTTAAGAAGCAGAAGAAAAAAAATTATTATGGCATATGCATAATATGCTAAACCTAGTTCCGGCTTAAATTCATCAAGAACATGTAAATTTATGTTAATATTAGTTATTTCAGCATTGAATATGCCAGCTTGATTCACGAATAACAAAACTGCTAAGAAACTTCATATTTATATCAAGTGCTCTTCAGAGTCCCTGTGCTGATGAGACAATTTTATTGGTTAAAAAAAACAAACAACAAATAGTTGCATTTACAGCTTCTATTTTATAGTCTTGAGTGCTTAAGGCTACTCCAAAAAGTCCTCAAAACTCAAAAAGAATAATTTCCATTTCATTTGTCAAATGTGTAGACATCAAGACTAACAAACTGTATAAATTATTGACAGTAAGAAAAATGTAAGCCATGTAAAACTAAGTAATGTTAACAGAGTTATCTAATACAATTTAAGAAATAAGCCAAGAGAATGTGAGAATGATATCCTTTGCTATTGTAGGCATAGTTATATCTATAACAACCAGGAAATTAACTACAGTAATTTAACACTTATGTTTTACTGTTTTCTAAGAAAGCTCTTCAATAGCTTGTTTTTTTTGAAAACAAAGTCTTGCTCTGTTGCCTGGCTAGAGTGCAGTGGCATCATCATACCTCACTGCAGCCTCTAACTCCTAGACTCAAGCAATCCTCCTGCCTCTGCCTCCCAAGTACTTAAGACTAAAGGTATGCACCATCATGCCTGGCTAATTTTTTTATTTTTGTAGAGACAGGATCTCACTATTGTCAGGCTGGTCTTAAACTGTTGGTCTAAAGTGATTCTCCACCTCAGCTTCACAAAGTGCTGGGATTAGAGGTATGAGCCACCACTCCTGGCCTTAAATAATGTTCTCATAATATCCTGTTGCTAAGAAAGCATGTTTATCTGGTAGAGGCCCTAAATCAACTAAAGTCCTCCAGTGACAATGGAATTCTGACTAAACAGGCAAAATATTTCTCATTTTTGTAATAATATATATTAGAGTATCTTAATAGCAATCACATAAAATATCTTCAAATGTTTACTTTCATTTTCTAAAAGCACACAAATCCAGTGCTTCTTAAGCTAATTCATCTTACCTTTTTGATGACAACTGAGTAGTTAACTGAACTGCTTCGAAAGCACACATAACAAGAACAAAAGGGATTAAAATCTGTTTAAAAGAATAAGAAATGATGCCATGAGTAACTGAAGCATTTGAAAGACTTTATGAAACAAATACTATTTCTGCTTATAGAAATGTTTTTAATTTCTCAAGTAACATATATACTAATGAAGAACCCTAAAATAAAAGCATGATACCAATGACACATAAAATACTAGTGAAACTGATCTAAATTTTTTTTTTTTTTTTGGCTGGGGCTGGGTTGGAATCCACGTCCTCTGGCATATGGGGCCGGCACCCTATTCCTTTGAGCCACATGTGCCGCCAAAACTAATTTAAAATTTTACCACAAATGCAGTAATAAAGACAGCAAACACCAATAAACATTCTAATAAAAGTCTATGGCAAAGTCTGTTCTATTTAACTCATTCTAATAATTAACAAGAATATTCAAAAGATTCTAAGAGGGTATGAAAGGCATAGAATGCCCAAATCAAGTAAATTGCTTGATTGATAATTTGATTCACAGATCCCTGAATCCACATGGTTATTTGAAACTATATTGCTATAATATGGTCCGCTGCTTTATCACTGCTTTTTGGTTTTCAAAAAAAATGTGAATTTCTGATCATAAAATCCACACTCATTGTAATAAATTTGAAAAAATATAGAGAAATTTATAATAAAATTTATGTTGGCTGAAAACTCATAATCTAGAGCTAATACTGTTAGTATTTTAAGGTATTATTTTCTAATGACCAATTTTTAATAATATAATTTACTTGATTTTTCAGATAAAGTAGGGAGACACAGACAATAAATGATGTTTAAGACTGTGTAAGATTCTTTTCACATAACAAACATATGAATAAAACAGAACTCAAGAAAGCCCTCATTTCTGGGCAAATCAATCAACAAAAGTCAAGTGTTCTGTTTCATTAAAGTTTACTGAATTATGCTGGAGATTACGAATCTAGCATTATAATTTGAGCTTTGCATTTCTTTCTTTTTTCTTGTTTTTTACAACCACAATTTTTAGAAACGTCAATGAAAATTAAGGAACTAATAACAAGTTTTAAAACAACTCAATAGAGAATAAGTCACGAGAAAATGTTGAATCTCTTTTTAACAATTCTTAAACTTAATATTGTGTTAGCATAGTAAGAAAAAGTAGATATTAATCCTTTTAAGGACAAACACCTTTAATAATTACTACTTATGTGATCCAAACTGAAAGTAATCAGATTTTAGGCAGGTATCAGTTACTTTATTTGGCCATATATATATATAAAAACTATGCAAAATGTGCCAGGCACTATGGTTGAGGGAATTTGGTAGAGGGAGTAAAACAAGCATAATGACCTTAGAGAAGAAGGGCAAGGACATGAACTACATTTCACTGGGGAGTCTAAACCTCTGGGAAGCAGGGAATACATTATTATCTTTGTATTGTCAGCACCCAGCTAGGGCCTACCACAGTACTGAACATAGGTAGCACTCAATGACATATCTGTCGAATAAACTGATCAATCCAAAGTACATGGATTATGAGAAAAGTCAGCATGTTGGCAATCATTCATGGGTAGGGACATGGGTTCAGGGAACCTTAGAATCTTGAACAGCACTGCAGTTTTGATCCCAGCTTCCCCATAGGCCATAATAATATTTAATAAGGACTTTCTAGGACTAACATGATCCTTACTGTACTGTAGTCAAATAGGTTTAAGAGTAAAGCAAAAAAATTAACTGTATTTTGGAGTAAGGGGCAGGATGTCCCACCTCCAGTTGAGCAATGGTATAATGCCAAGTCGAAAAGGTATTTTCTTTCTGTTGTTATTTAACTGTGTCGTAAAGACTATATAACCTAGTTATGTAATCTTAAAGTCACAGTGCATTCATATACTTAATCAATAACTTAATAAAAATAAGAAAATAAGAAAACTAACCTTCCACATCATCAGGGCTCCCATCATAAAAGGACTAAACACAGTCAGAAAACAATAGACAGAGGCAAGGTCAAAGCTAGGGGATTATAACAAAGAAAAAGGATTTAGAATTCACACTGTAACGTCAAATGAATGTTCTGCTATAAGGAGCCTAAACTAATTCTCTGAAACCTACTTTTACTAAAATACAAATATACATCATATCAAAAATTATTATGAAACCACTAAAATGAACAGTATCGATCTGAATATGCGAATACATACAAATCTCCAAAATATATCATTCAGTACAGAGGCAAGGCACAGGACAAAAAGCATAGAAGTCCCAATTTGCACTGTATTTTTGGTTATACATAGGCTGTTTTCATTTAAAATTACCTGTTAATAGAGGCTATATTTCCAGTTCCAAAAAATGCTGTCACTAAGAAAAAAACCTAAATAGAGTTAAGGAAATGGCAAAACAAGTCAGAATTTATACAACGTTCTTCTTCATTCAGGAAAGACATGCTAATTCTCTATGAGTATAATTGCTGTTTTACTTGTCTATTGTCATGAATTGTCCTAAATGAGTGTACCATCTTATCTCCATATGAATGTATTGAGAAATAACTTTAGGAAGGTTATTTTCCTCTTCCCTGACATGAGTGAGTTGAACCGTGTTGGTAGTTGGCTGCTAATGATTTTTTCAAAAGAAGAATATAGATGACCTAGTGCATATCACACACCTTTGCAGCTAAAAGACATACTTTTAGTTTATATGCCCACGTTTACATGTGCCCACTACATGTACAAGACATGCTAGACTCCTAAAAGTTCAGAAAGAAACAAGATTATGTTTTTAAATAATTCAATAGAGAAGACACATGAGAAAATGTTGAACATCTTTCTGACATTTCTTAAACTCACGTTTTTATTTGTACAGTAACAAAAAGTAGATATTAATCCTACAGGTGTTCAAGAACTTATTGCCACAAAGTACTTAAAATAGTGCCTGGCCCATTGAAGGGGCTCGATAAATGTTATTTAGTTTATTATTACAGACACACAAAAGTGGTAAACATACACCAGAAAGGAAGTATGAATGACAACAACTTTCAGTGGAAAAGTGGCATTTGAGATGGTGAATTGACCCTTAAATGTATTCATGAATCCATTTTTTCAACCAATCATCCAACCAATTACTAGACATTGTCTAGTACATGCTGGAGATAGAGCTAGGCACAAAGAAAATGAATGTAAATAGTCTCAAAATGCTCATATGGTGACCAAGATTATAATGATATGTCAAAGTAGAGGACAGACATTTTAAGGAAAAGAAATAGTGTGAAAATAAATGACATAGCCAAGAAACAGTAAACAAGTGTGATATGTACGTAAGAGTTTATTAGACGATACAGTGAAAGACGAATCAAACACAGACATGGCCCACCAGAGAGAATAACTTCAGTGAGAAGTGGAGGTTGTCAGTCAGTTTGGGACATATATTTGGTGATGCTCAGCAGAACACTGAACATGTGGCTCTTAAGGTCAGGAGGGAAGTTAAGGCTAGAAAAATAGATCTCAGAGTTGTTGGCACAGAATGTCTGTCAAAGCTCTAGGAAAAGATGGCATTACCCAGTCACAATAAGAGAAGGTTAATGACTTAGCTTAGAGAACAAAATATGATTTGAGATTAGGCAAAGGAAGAGATATTAGAAAGGAGATTAGAGATGACATAAAAAGCTAAGAAGAAAACTTGGATTGTGTCCTGAAAGTCAAAGGAAAAGAAAGAAGAAAATGAATAGAGTTGACTGTTACAGTGTGGTTATGTGAACTGGAGGATGGGAAACCTGTGCCCTCAAGGCCACATGTGGCCCTTCAGATCCCCAACTGGGGCCCTGTGACTAAATTCAAATTTCACAGAACAAAGGGATTTTGTTCAGTCAAAAGGCCTCACTCAAGGATCCAGAAAACCACATGGCCCCAAGGCCACAGGTTCCCCACCCCAATACCCCCTAGTAGACACACATAAAATTGGTATCTTGAAGAAATATCCACACTATCCCGTTCATTAGAACATTATTCACCATAGCCAAAAGATAGAAACAACATAAATGTTCACTGGTACATGAATAAAGAAAATGTCTCCATATATGTGTATATAATGGAATACTATTCAGCTTTAAAAAAGAAAATCTTGCCTTTTGTGATAACATGAAGGAACCTGAGAACATTATGCTAAGTGAAATAACCCAGACACAGAAAGATAAATATTATATGACCTCACTTATATGTGAAAACTAAAATAGTCAAATTTAGAAACAAAGAGAAGAGTAATCATTGCCAGGGACCAAGAGGAGAGTGAAAGCAGATGTTGGTCAAAGGGCACAAAGTTTTAGTTATGAAAGATAAATAAGGTCTGGCCTGTAATCCTAGCACTCTGGAGGCTAAGGTGGGTGGACTGCTTGAGCTCAGGAGTTTGAGACCAGCCTGATCAAGAATGTGCCTAAAGTCCCAGCTGCTTGGGAGTCTGAAGCAAGCGGATCACTTGAGCCCAAGAGTTTGAGGTTGCAGTAAACTCTATCCTGGGCAACAGAGTGAGACTGTCCCAAAAAACAAACAACAAAAAAAGATATAAAAGGCCTGGAGATCTGTATTTAATACAATATTATATATTTGAAATGTGCTAAGAGTTGATCTTACATGTTTTCAACACAAAAAAATTATAGAAAAAAGGAAATAGTAACTATGTGAGATGATGGATACATTAATTATATTGATTACAGTGATCACTTTATAATAAGATATCAAACATCAAGTTGTTTACCTCAAATATAAAAATTCAATTTTTATTTATCAATTATATCTCAATAAAGCTGGAAAAAATTAAATAAAATAAAGGAAATACTTCTCTTTGAATTTCTTGCAGCCAGTCAATCAGCCCTCCCAAAGTGAGACTTGTATTCTTCCAAAATCACTAATCCTACTAACTTCCACAATATTGCCTCTGTGTAATTCAAAAACTCTTGTGAGGTAGATGTTATATAACACATGCTTAGTATAAAACACGTGTTAAAATAATCCTAGGGTGAGAGATATTAGATTGGAGTTGGGAGATGAGATTTTGCCTGTAGCTGGAATGTTTTAAATTTTTAAAAATACATGCGTATGTTTGAATGGTGGGAATACATACACAAATGTGCACTCGTTATTTCATTCTTTATACTTTCCTATAGTTAAAAAAAACCTTCAACTGTGAACCATACAAGAAAACTACAGTCGAAAAAGAGGGTAAACAGCCTCTGAATTAACACCACTAGCAAGCAACAGACAGAAACACCTTCCATGTCATCTGACGTCATTAAGAGGTTGCAGCCTTAAAAGTCTCAACAAAGGATACAAGAAAAAAGGCCCTACGGATGTCATCCAGATAGAGCTGCCGAAACTGAGTTATATCAGCATTATAGGAGAATTGGATACTGGTGAGCTGCGAGATAATAATAATGTTAATGCACAATAACAGCTCACTTCTACACTCAAAGGCAACCTTATAACGGCTAAGTCACAATGGCTAGAAACATATTCTGTGCTGAAAAAAAATCAACAATAAATCTTTTCCTAGCTTAATTATACCTTAATAAAATCTGCCAAAAAGTATAATATGTTGCTAATAATACAGAAAACAGAGTTGCAGTGTGTGTACACTATGTGTGTAATAAAAGAATTGGGCTTTTTCTTATCCTACATAAAGGTTTCACTTTTAAATCCCAATATAATTTTTCCCTTTTCTTGATCTTCTTAAACTGAAGTATGCTATGATATTTAAAGGGATGGTAAAAATCAAATATTTCTGTTTCTTTGTTTTCTTTGTTCCTCTGTTAATTCTATTTGCAGATAAACTATTTTCTCTCTATGATATAAAAAAAATATTCCTGTGTTTGGAAAATAGAAAATTGTGCAATTTCAACAATATAAGTATAGTCTTGTTAATTCTCTTTTCTCCTCAAAATAACACTGATGGGTGAGTCAAAGGAAGACTTTCCACACCCCCAATCCCCATATAAGTTCTAGAAAAAGATAAACTTGACTTCAGTTAAAATATGGAATTTAAAAAATAACACAATGATCCTCAAGCTGCTGAAATATTTAATGTTAAGGATAATCTCTATTTGCATGAATTTGGTCAAAAATGCTTTTCATGTACTGTTTTAATATTCTAAGACTGAAAGTTAAAAACCAGTAATTATTAAATATACTTCAATAAAGTTTCTTCTTTATTAAAATTAATTATTCTGAATTATTAATTACTTCCCTTAAAAACTTAACTGAAAACCGTTAAGGAAAGTGTTTTTTGGCTACATCATTTTATCCTCAGTAAAACTGTAAATATTCTATCACCAATTTCTTAGAATTATCTTCAGTTCTAAAAAAGAGACATCAATTTAACTCTCTCAACATAATAAAGGTATTCTCAAAATTTTGTTGAATATTAGCCAATTCGAGCATATTGTGTTTCATAAGAAGTCTAAGGTCTGGATGAAGACCACGATCATTAAGGTGACAGATTAGGCACCTTGAATCAGGATGACTAGAAAGAGAAAAACAACAATAGAAATTTAAACGTCATCATATAATCAAATTCATAAATTGACTTGTGACAACATAAACATTCTTCTGACTAAAATAAATTGGTGGAAGGAAAAATTAGATGTGAAAACAGAAAGTAAAATATAAATTTCAACTTCAGCATCAGCATTTTTGAAATTTATTAAATCTTGAGATAATTACATGTTGAAAGTGGTAGAGATACTGAAAACTCATAAAGTAAATGACAGTAAATAAGATAAAGGGCATTCTTTTCTTCTCTTTGCCCTCACCTATTATCTATTATTTTTATATCTGTGATTCTCAAGTGACCACTAAGAAAGGGCCAACCTCAATATTGCCCATAAAACAATAAAATTGTACTTTCTGAATAAGTAAAAATTTTCCTTACAAATTGTTTAACTGAATTATTAATACCAAATATAATTTACTAAAGTTCTTTAAACACAAAAATTTTAAGTAGAAAAAATCTTTGATGAAATAACATTGTGACTTCCTTAGACAGAGGGTAGTTTTAATATTCTCAAACATAACAATGACTTTGACAAGCTACCTTTTGTTTATAGGAAACACCAGAATGCTGTAGGGTTTCTTGTTCCATGTATATCCAGACAAACATCAAACATGACAACACTAATGGAAAGAGAGCTTCATACCTAAGGAGTGGAGATGGAGGGGTAGAAATCAAAAGAAAAAAAATTTAAATAAAAATGCAAATTTATACCGAGAGATGTTCCTCAAAACAATTTTGATAATGTTCTTAGTCACAGTAACACAAAATTTAAAATGTCTATGCTTTTCAGAAGAAAGCAGCAAAGGAAAGTAATATAAAAATCAACTTCAATATCAAATATTTTGAAATGTATTAAATCTTAAGATAATTACTTTAAATGGTTCAGATATTGAAAAATCATTTACACAGTAAGTAACAGATATACCTAAAAAAGAAAGAAAACATTAAGACACAGGTAAAAAGATAATTCCTGAGGTAAAATTATTAATATACATAAAAAAGCACAAGATGAACATTCCAAATTTTCTAAAATATGGGTAATACAGGAACACAAACAAAAATATGTTTGACCTTATCAATAACTGATATGAAAATTAAAGCAATGGTAAGATATTATATTCACTTATATTTATCAATATTAAAAAAAACAGTACTGACAAGAGCGTAAGGAAAAAGGAACTCTTCATACTCTCTACAGCATTAGAGACTTTTTGGAAGGCCACCTAAAATTATTTATCACGAAATCTGAAAAATATTCATATACTATAATATAATAGTGCCATTTCTTGGAATTTACCTTGAGAAAATAGTAAGATGTAAGTACTAAGATTTCCATTATAAACATGTTGTGATACTGCTTATAGAGGGGAGAAACGGAAAACAACCTATATGCTCACAGAGGAGTGACTGAATAACCTGTGGAACACCTACAGGCTGGAGTATAATACAGACAGAAAAAGAAAGAAGAAATGCTCATGAGATGAAACAGTAACAGAAGCCTTTTCTAAATTATTTCCTCTTAGTTTGGGATAACTGGTCCACCCCGGTAATCCCCAAATACTCTATTATAAGTCCTTACACCATCTTAATCACATGTTTATTTGTATGTATCTCCTACTAGTTTATAAAATAAGTCTGTGATTCTGTTGCCACCATTGCTGGCCTAGGTAGATCACAAAAAGTACTGGTTGAATGAAGTTCAACCTAATCAGAAGTTACAAAACAAAACAAAGCAAAATAAAGCCTTATTTCCTTTTAGATTCTTTCAAGTACTAAACTATCTATACACCATATGGCACTATTTCCTAAACATAAGAAAGCAAAAGAAACAAAATTCTTTAAATTCCATCACAGATCATAAAACTGTAATACTGAAGACCAGGCAAAAAACATTTAGGTTTGAGAAAACATACATAAATCACTTGTTATATAAGATTTAGAATTCAATTCAAGTTGGGAGGAAGAAGGAGTGAGGGGATGGGTGTGCTCCCACCTAATGGGCTCAATGTCAGGGTGTATGGTACAACTCCGAGTTCAGGACACAACTACAACAGGTATTTTACCTAACAAATGCAAACATTGTAACCTAATTGTTTGTACCCTCATATTAATCTGAAATTAAACAATATATTAAATGGGAAATTCCAGAAACAAACAAAACAATGCACAAGGAAATGAACAGACACTACATACATGAGAAAATAGCATTAGGAAAACAAGTACAGAACACTGTACAAAGTATCATTTTTGACCTATTAAAACAGACTTTGATATTCTTGGTTAAAAACGAAAATAACCATTAAGGATATGATGAAATAGTATCCCTCAAAGTTCGTTAAGTAGGAAGAAAGACACAAAATTGTACATGTACTGTGATTATTTCTAAGTTAAGAAAACAGATACAAGGCTAAGCTGAAAAGATACCAGAGCATCAACAAGAGTAGAATTAGTGATTTTCTTTCTTATTCCTACTTTCTGAAATATAATGATACTACTGTTACAATGATTAAAAAAAATAATTGGAAAGCAAAAATTTAGAATGCCTTTATCCCGGGCATTCTTGAAAGGTCAGTTCAATTTCCACAAGTCCTTGATGGCACCAACTCAGTCCCCCTATTCAAGCTCTTTCTCTAGTCATTCTTTATATCACACAATTCACAACAACTTAATTGCTCCATTTTGTAGTTGTCTAACACTGTAAAATATAGCTCTTATTTTATGGCAGCTTATAACTGTATTGTACACTGGTAGGACACTAATTGTTCTTTCTATATGCTCCATACTGCTCAGGACACTGGTGAAAGAAAAAACAATTGTTGATTAATTGAGTAAAGAAGGGGCATACTCTGGGCAAAAAGGGACCATAATTTTAAAAAGAAGATTTGCAATTATATACATAGCTACTTTTTCCTAATACATAATAACATAATTTTATAGGTCTGCAAATAGTGCTACAGGTTTATTTCCTTTCAAAAACTATATACAATGATCACTTTCTTCCTACGGGACTTTACCTCTTAAGATAATCAATATTTTGTATAAAGTCTTTGTATCTCAGTTAATAAACTGAAATACCAATGAAATATCATCACAGACTTGGAGAAAACAGAACGAAACTTTACCAATTTAGGATCTGCTGGTTTGGTCTCTATACAAATTGAATAGGGCTGACAAGGAGTTTAACTTTGTATTATATAAAGGAACAAGGTAAACAAATTTCAGAGGGAAATGTTTAACCATCTTTAACCAAAAGAACAAATGATTTTCAAGTATTATAATAGTTTTCATTTGCATAAAAATAATTAAGTACTGATTAAAAATGAATCTTCTTTATTCACTAAATCAAGGACACATTGTTAGAATTTAGAATTACTATATTTCCATCATATAATAAAACTACGCTTCTTTTAAATATCCTGTAATGCTGAACATTCACTAATTTACATAAAGAACCCTCCAGGTCATGATAAACCCTAACAGGTGGACTAAGTTTTGCAAAACTGATTTGAAACACTGAAAAATATACAAACTGAAATGATTAGACTGTGCTGTTTCAAGATAACCTTTTGAGGGTTTTTTTTCAAAGCTAAATATAGTTTCTGAGTTGAACAATGTATCACTTAATGCATTCATTAATAAGGTCACACATGGCATTAATATTCTGATTAAGGATATGAATTTTCACTTTTTAGACTTTCTTAAAGTACGTTAAAAATACATGTGATAATCTGTTTTTGTGTCTCTTATGACTACTAAACTAGTGACTGAAAACACTATAGTACCCCCAAGGTAAATTACACAATTAACTCACTCTACACTAATAGTTTTTTCACTCAAAATTAAACTTTAATTATCCTTCCTTTCCATATTCCCTTTCTAATCCAGTGAACCAGATCTATTTCTAGGTTTGCTGACATTTTTTAATCAACCACATTATTGCTTTAACATTTTAAGGTTTAAAAAGAGAAGGATTATAGACTATTAAATGATTACATAGATGTTAGCACATATTTCTGGATCCTTTCAAACATTTATTTCCATAAATCAACCTCTGGGTGTGATTATCTTGAAACTCATGTGTCACCTCAACATGGTGACTTAGAATAGAGATGATTTTATATTCTGCTTTCTTACATAGACCAAAAACTTGTACATATTTAAATTCATTTTTACTTGGATGAATTCTAATACATATGTATAACAAAATTATTTATCCTGAAATTTCACCAATAAAAAGGAAAAGGGTAAGGGGTTCTAGCTCTCAAGATGTTTATCACTCTTGAATATGAAAAGCTGGATGCTTACAGACTTCAAGTTTTATTTGAAAGTTCAAAGATTTAAATCTCAAAGCAAGCCCATCTTAAGATCTTATTAGGCAGCTGCTGAAAATTTCCATTATGCTTATATTACATCTTTGTCGCTGTGGCCCACATCTGATTAGTCAGGGGAAAGGGAGACAATAGGAGGTGAGGGGAGCTCTGGTAGAGGAAGAGGTTTAGCACCCCACTGGATTATCTCCTATCCTGGGAATATAAGAACTCCTGAAGTCTAGGTCACTTAGGATATTAGCATCTACTATGAAAATAATTTGAGAATATCTCTCTAATCCTAAATTAGAACAACTAAGTTTCCCAAGCCTTGGACCCAAAATAGCTTTACAGAATCACTAACTATACATAATTCATCGACAGCATGATGGTGAAGCCCTATATTTA
>NW_003852422.1:13681864-13687122 GCF_000181295.1 Otolemur garnettii | reverse complement strand
CACTTAGGATATTAGCATCTACTATGAAAATAATTTGAGAATATCTCTCTAATCCTAAATTAGAACAACTAAGTTTCCCAAGCCTTGGACCCAAAATAGCTTTACAGAATCACTAACTATACATAATTCATCGACAGCATGATGGTGAAGCCCTATATTTAATCTAAATTTGATCAAACTGGGCCAAAATTGAAACAATGAATTGTGTTTATTAAATGTGTCTGTTATAATGTGCACATTTCTTACCCTCATAAGAATTTAAATAAGAATAAAATAAAATTCAAAAGGAAAAAATTGTTTTCTCCATAGTAAATGGAGAGAGTATATCACTGTCTTCAGTGAGTTCTAGAAATTGTTTCAGGATTCATCCTAAATTAAGCCGCTAGATATTTTAAGAAAATTTTAATCTTAAATAAAAATAGATTATTTAACTTTTGGAGAAATACCCTGAAATTTTCCTGAATCAAAGGAATATTTGGACTACAATACATATAAGAATAAAAATAAAATATTATATTCAAAAAAGAATGGACAAATCAAAGCACAATTTAAATGCATGGAAGGAATATAACAAAAAATAAAATTCATTAAGACTGAAAATTCCTCCATAATCAACCAGAATTCTCTAACACTAAAGTTAAAGCAACATTTAGCAACTTCAGGAAATAGAAAGACAAAGACAACAGACAGTACAATACTACAAAACTGACAAGGAAAACAAAACAGAAGATTACAGATCAAGTCGCATGCAGTTCTCACAGAGTAGAAAATATTTATAATTTATTCCTCAAGATTTACAAAACGATTTCCATTTCCAGAAGTTAAATACTAACAGAGAAAATTTCAATATATCATTTAAAACTTACTGCTATAAAAATAAAATTTTTCAAAAGTATACCCTGTGCTTAGAAGTAGGTAGGTTGACATCAAGGAAAGAAGTATGCTGAACAATCGCTGAAAGATAACTGGAGAACTCAGGAGTGGAACAACTAAGGAAGATGCTGCAAGAAAGCAAAGCCAAGTCATCTGTTAGCACGAAAGACACAAAAAATGTTAGATTAGAAGATCTGAACAATCTATTATCATTTACAGCAGTTATTGTTTGTATGATCTTAATATGAGGGAGGATATATTTGCCTAATCATTTCTGTAAGAAATCAGAAACTTTACATTTTTAATTAAAATTATATTTCATTGTTTTAACTATATTTTTGTTTTAAATAACACAGATTTTCTTAATTTATATTCAACCTGGATCACTGCAGTAATTTAACTCCTAAATGAATATTCTGTTATTTTCTAATGAAATAAAAAAGATCACTCAAGATTCAGAAACTCTTCTTTAATCAGGCATTTATATCTTCGTTCAAAGACAACTTACTCTCCAGAATCTGATTTTTCCTATTTCCTTCCTCCTCCACATTTTCCTACTGTAAAGTAAGCATTCATAAATACAGTGTGCCACTTGGAAAATTAGAAACAAGAGAAAATGACTTCCCCATGCATGAGAGTTGTAATAAGAACAATCTTAATGAACAAGGTAATCTGAGAGCAGGATACTGAAAGCAACTACCCCTCAGTGGAGGAAGGGCAAGTGAACAGGGTAGGCCAGCAAAATATAAACCCGCTCATCTCTATTATGGGAAGGAAATGTGCTTAACCTCCTAATCCCCCAGAGCTCCACAGCAGTGGTCCCCAACCTTTTGGCACCAGGGACAAGTTTCATATAAGACAATTTTTCCACAAGTAGGGGTCAAGTAGGTAGGTAGAATGGTACAGGAGACAGAACTCAGGTGGCAAGGCTATGAGGCCCTGTTCATACCAGGACCAGATCAGTCTGCAGCCCTGCTGTTGTCACTGTGGAGAAAGATGACTTGAGAGGGAATCTCAGGTGAGTTACTTATCAATTGGTTAACTGCAGGACAAGTTTGTGAACCCATCTATGGGTTTATCCATATGTCAAATAGAGATTACATTAGAAAAATGTTCTGAGGTTCAAATGCAATTTCATCTATAAAATATGGCCTGTGCATAGTGCCTGGCATAGTGCAGAGTAACTGTTAGCTGATGTTATATTACTAATCAACATTTTATAAGTTAAATGTAAAGACAAATTCATTTCTGGCTGAGCAAGAGGACTGGCTAAAAAAAAAAATTGTATTTTCATTCAAAGCCTAGGCACTGCAAGATTTAAGACTATGCAAATTATACTTCTAATACCCTTAGACAAGTAGCTTGACTTTCAGACATGTACAGATAAACGGATAAAGAAATGCAGTATATACACAGTAGAATACTACTCTACCATAAAAAAGAATGAAATCATGTCACTTGCAACCACATATTAATAGATGGAGTTGGAGGTCATTACGTTAAGTGAAAAAAGCCAGGCACAGAAAGACAAGTATCATATGTTCTTATACATAAGTATAAGGAGCTTAAACAGTTGATCTCCTGGAGACTAGAGAGTAGAAGAATAGACACCAAGAGGTTAGAAGGGGGTTTGGTGGGTGGGGTTGGGTGTGAATGAAGAGGGGTTAGTTAATAGGTACAAAAATATAGTTAGATGTTGGTAACCATAAAAAAACAAAAAAAAATCCTTTTTTTGTTTGGCACTGTAGATGTTACAATAAAAGTAGCTGTTTGGTAATCATAAATATATATAGTTGCATAGAAGGAATAAGTTATTAGTGTTTGATAGCACTGCAGGGTGATTACAGCTAACAATAATTTATTTTATATTTTAAAAATGTGTATTAATAGAAGATTTGGAACATAATCTTCCCAACACAAAGAGATGACAAATGTTTGATGTAATGAATATCTCAATTATCCTGACTCCGTCACTAAACATTGCATGTATAAAAAGATCTCCATGCCTCACACAACTATATACAATTATGTATCAATAAAAAATTAGAAGAGTTGCAAAGATAAATTATAGAAACATACTAATAAAAGAAAAACAACACCGGCCAGGCATGGTGTCCCATGCCTGTAATCTTAGCACTCTGGGAGGCCAAATTGAGCTCAAGAGTTGGAGACCAGCCTGAGCAAGAGCGAGATTCTGTCTCTACTAAAAATAAAAAAAGTAGCCAGGGTGGCGGTCCCAGCTACTCAGGAGGTTGAGGCAAGAGGATTGCTTAAGCCCAAGATTTTAAGGTTGCTGTGAGCTATGATGCCATAGCACTCTACCCAAAATGAGAGAGTTAGACTCTATCTCAAAAAATAAAGAAAAAAAGAAAAGAAAACCAACAAATTCTTAGAAACCTTTAGTAGATTTCTTTATTGTAATGGTATGAGTTCTAATTCTCTTAATCAAATTCTAGCAAGAGATAGAAATGATAGCTGGTTATTATTTTTTTTGCAACATAATTGTTTCTTTCAAGAATAATAATACAGACATAAATGGATTGTTTTATGACAACTAAGTTGATGTAAAATTACCTCGTTTGGTTTGAGTGGCTTCTTACCTAATGTTGCCCAGCTTACAATTTGATTTATAAGAGGCAGTCCTTGTTTCTTGAGTAGACTACTATGGGTGCTATATACAACATACATGGAAAGCACTGTGTTCAGCATCTGAAAACGAGGTAAGACAGATTAAAAATAGAGAGAAAGGTAAAATGGTGAAAGAATAGTAGAAAGAATGCTTAGAAAACTACTAGAAACAATTAGAATTTGGACAAAATGCTATTACTATTAAAACTGGACCAGTTCTCCTTTTTGTGGCCAAGGCTAAGAGTTAGGACCTAAGAGTTAGGACTTCCAACCAAAAGTCCTCTTTTACAAGCATAAAATGAGCTATTTTATATTTTCAAGAGTGTTTTGCCATCATACATCATCACTCTGTTTGTACTTACAAGTATTCATCATAAACACTGAAGGCTTTTAAATCATGAAAATGAAGACGGTGAAATGTACACCGTTCAGTGTACGTGGTTTAGTGACTCCATCCTGATCCTCCCCCATGGTAATATCCATTTATTCATTCAACATATTTTTGTGGCTTATTTATATGGAACTGGGAATACAAAAAGTATAAATACTCTTCAGAGAATACTTAAACTGGTGCAGAAGCTGGCAAACTACAGCTTATATGCTGGTGGCCTGTTTTTAGAAATACCTATATTGTTCTATTGGAACATGGTCCCATTCATTTATGTGCTATCTACCTTGCCCTTCAATGACAGAGTTAACAATCTAGAGTAGACTCCATAAGGCCCCACCAGCCTAAAACATTTACTGTCTATTAAAAAAGATGGAGATTTTACATCTTTTGTATTAACCTGGTAAAGTATCTGAATAAAGTATTGCAGGAATAAAAAAGCAAGAGTCCAATGTGCTCAATCCTAATATGAAGCCAGTAGATGATCTAATATATACCCATACAAGAAAAAACTCAACAATCAATTCAAAGAGGGGGACAGGGGAATGAGAGAATGGGAGGGATGAGTCTTCTCTACTTAATGGGCACAGTGGTAGGGTGTATGTCACACCTCTTGGGAGCAGGACAAAATTATAAGAGTGACTTTATCCAACACATGCAAACATTGTAACCCAATCTTTGTACCCTCAATCTGAAACAATAGAAATAAATAAATAAATAAATATTTACTGTCTGGCTCTTTTAGACAAATGTGTTAAATTATGACTATGAACAAAGTAAGTGCTCTTAGAGATTAGGATAGCAATCTTGTTATCAAATCCCACAAATATAATTAATTTACTCATATTTTCAGTGTATTAAGAAGCAAAAATGTGGTTAATAAAGCTCTAATACAATCCTAGGATAATTTTAACTATAAGACACAGTTTTGTTCCAGAGATGTTAAATGTAAAAAAGATGTGCATTTTGGAACCAATAAAATATGAAAAGAAATACAGGAATTAATGCAAATTAATAAAGCTAATGCAAAAAAGAATTTTGTAATCAAGTTACCTAATACTCAGGGTTATGTCTAACAAAGCACATAAGAATTTTAGCATGATATTCTGTGCCCCTCTATCTATTCTCTATTACTATCCAAGAATAAATTTAACCTGTGATATCTTTTAAATGTTGCATATTTTTATTTCAAAGTCTTAGGAATTCTTTCTATTATCTTAGATTTGTTCTGAGGAAATTTTTTGAGAAGATTCACATGAGTTTTGCTTTTTGTCAGTGTTTTAGACGTGGTTCTCATTTATTCACTTAAAAGAAAAAAATAGGCTCAGCGCCTATAGCTCAACCAGCTAAGGCGCCAGCCACGTACACC
>NW_003852422.1:13662119-13680890 GCF_000181295.1 Otolemur garnettii | reverse complement strand
GTGGCTGGCGCCTTAGCCGGTTGAGCTATAGGCGCCGAGCCTCCATGTAATATCTTAAACAGAAATCTTTCTTCTTAGCTGGCACATTCTGAGTGACATAAACGTAATGACAGGAACCTAAGTAAATATAATAGTAAGATACATTTTGGTATATCATCAGTATGACAGAGATTGAAAATATGTGACTGACCTGTAATCCATGTACCCATAGGTCTTCCTTTATAAAACTACTTCTTCTTTTCATGAGAGATGTTACAACAAACAGGGATAGCAGAAGCAGCAGCAAGCCCGCACCCATTCTGTTTCAAAATATAATTCACAATTTAAGATGTTAAGATATTTACTGAACACATATTATATAAAAACATGATACATTTCACCCTAATGTGGAATTTCTCAATCATTGGTTTAATCAAGAGGAAGTAGCAAAAACAGGTACAACTGAAATAAAAATCTTAAGATAAAGATGCTGCAAGGATGGGTTATTTGTAAACTCTCCCTACAAATTTTTAAGTATCTTTAGCTTAATTCTACAATTTGATTTTTTTTAATTTTATATATACCAACTATCTTAATTCTTAGCCTGAGTTGGGCAAATTTACAAGAAACAATGTAAAAAATAGCTAACCACCTACATTATCAACAACTGCAACATACACTTAGTGACAATCCAGACAGCTCCTTTCTGTCATTGACTGTCCTAAGAAAGGGGAGGACAGTGGTCATATGCAGGTGAGGCGTTTGTACAGCTATGAAACAATAAATTATGCTTTTCAGGAACACCAGGTTCCTCGAGTCAAAGGTAAATGATAGTGGTGCACTGTTATCAGGCTCTATTTCTTACCTCCTAAAAATAACACAGGGCAACTGAAATTATGTTGAGGGCAGACTCTGGAACCCAAATATAACAGAATCAGGGAAAGGGGTTGGTAGTAGAAATAAAAAATAGCAAAAGAGCGGGATACCTAAGAAGAAAGAAAAACAGGAATTCCTAGGAAAGTGCTTGGTTTTTGTTTGTTTCTAATTCTTTAAACACCTCTTTGAGAATCACAAGGAAAAAAGTAGTAATATATGGACTATTGGATTATCATTAAAACTTATAAAACTAGCCACGTATGATCAAGATTCTTTTTTTCTTCTTCTCTTTGTTATAATTTTTAAAATAATTTGGCACCCATGTTTTTACTTTAAAGCATTAGAGTAACAGGGACATTATAACTATACTATATACATTTTGCTTTTTCCTTTAATTTTACTCTTAAATATTTCAGAAAATTTTGTAATTTTCTAAAGAGGATGATGTGAGAGATTAAATAGTGAGTAGTAATTTCTCCATAAACCAAAAATCAAAATAAAGAAGTTGCAAATATAGCTAATAGGAAGCCAACATAAACTTTAAATCAGTGAGCAATTTAAATTAAGCATATTTAAAATATCAAGTTAGATTAGTTAGATTTCTCATATTTTAACAAGTTTGTTTCCTGCATTCACCTTTAACAGAATATGCAAGTGGCAAATTTTTATGGAGACTGTTTATACAATTTCCTTTCCTTTTAGCATAAGGTAAATTCTGCTCAACTATGTCAATACTACTTGTGAAGGACTGATAGGCAGAGACTGAGGAAAGGGGCTTTAAGAGAAACAATAGAAAAGCTTACAGAGCAATCTGAAGCAAGAAATAAATGAAAATATTTGAATTCATTTTCCCACATACTATTTATAGTTTATGACAGTTGCAAAATGTTTTGACTTAGGAGCAGTCTAATAAAATACAGCCTAGATAGCATGGTCTTTAAATTCAATACAATTACTTTGGGCTTTGGTTATAAAATTGACTTCCTGGGATAATTCCTGATCTTACTGGCATTCTCACAAAAATGAGAGAAAATGTATAAAACCTAATAAGTAAGCACATACTTTAAAAAGATATTGTTTAGCTAATTTTCCTTCAGTTGAAAAAGTTATACCCTGTCTATTAAAGATTCAATAAAAATGTTGAAAAAAATACAGAATTTAGAAGAAAATAATAAAGATGATTACATGATTAGAAAATAAGAAGAAATGTTAAACGAAATAATGAGTAGTTTCCCAAGCATACACACAAACAGCCAGTAGGTTACTTAACAATAATTTAAAAGTGCAGTTAAAAACAAAGGAAATCAATTATTTTATAGATTTATATGGATCATATTAAGGAGAAATAAATAAGACAGAAGAATGAGGAATTTAGGTAAGGTATACAGAAGAATTTTTGAACAATTTGAGTGATGAAACATGGGGAAAGGTACAAAGGTAAATATTGTTTTCTCTCATGGAGACCTTTGCATTCAGTTTAGAATAGGAGAAAATCTCATTTTTCTAAGATATGTTTCTGGGAATATAATTGAAGGCAAAGACAGGAAAAACATGGTGGCTTTCAGACTCTTTTGTTTCGGCAACATAACATTATTCATATGACACCAAAATTTTTACTGATTTCCTCAATGTACAAAAGAAAGAAAACCTAAAGTTGTGGGGTGGGGGTGGGTTCCTTGGTATTTTAAGTTATATTGTTTGGCACAATTTCATTCTTTGTGAAGGCCTGGAAGCATTTCCAAGGAGGTTTACTGACTCTTGGAGCCTAGGACAGTCATGACTAATGGTTTGATAGTGGTAATTTAACTTACAGTTTGTTCACATGATTATTAAACTCATGACCAAGATTAGGTTCAAATTTCACAGTGTTAATTGAGAAACAAGTTGTTGAAAAGAAAATAAATTAAAATATTATGCATACACTAGAGAGATATCTGGCTTTCGACCTACAACCGGCATTAGTGGGAACGCAGCCAGCAGCAAAGAGAAGAAAGTCCAACTCAGTGAGGTAATCTAAAACGAAGAAAAAAGTTATCTTTAGACAAATACGGTACAGAAAACTATCATCAGTTTTTCAGACTATATGACCATGAGACTAAAAGGAAAATGCAAAACTTTACAGTTTAATTTAAAAAGTAATATAGTTACTATTTGTGAAGGACCTTTTGCATACTAGTTATTACGTTAAAGACAATCTGACCATTATCTCATTTAATTCTCACAATAACCTCAGGAGGGAGGTTTCATTAGTAACAATATTTCAGATCAGGAAACTGACATCAGAAATGTTAAAAGGTAAGTAGTAAAACGTCCACAATTGTAAAAGAAAAGTCCAGGATTTAAACCCGGTCTGATATTTTAAAGCAAGTGCTTCATTCAATTGCTGTTAGACCATATATTAATAATGACATCTGTTATGAAAAACCAGTCTACAACATTTACTAAAAATGTAATTTCTGAATTCATTTGAACATGATCACAATGTCTTGAATAACTTGAAATCTGTTTCAAAAACTTTATTAAAGACTATAATCTTACTGAATTTGAAATGTTAAAAATTAAAACTTTTAACACACCTAGAAATCATAGAGTTTTTCATTTATAGATTATTCAAAAACTGGGATAAACTCTTAATGGATTCATTTCAAAGTCTTAACTTACCTATATTTTCTTTTGGAAACGTAGAAGTATTTTAGAGAAAATGTAATTTCTGAATTCATTTGAACAGGATTATGAAGATTTGCTTGGTTTTTATAAACATTAATGACAATAAATAAATCAAGCCCATAAGGATAGTATTTCTATATTTAGATTAAGAGCAGAAAAAGTCAATAATCCCATTAGTTGGAGACTTTTATACATTCTCATGGGGTAGAAAGAAGATATTTCTAACTTCCTGTTACCTCCATCAAAAGTATTAAAGTAGAAAGATACTGTAGAAGCACATTGTAATTATTCCCGACCCCGCTAAACGGAGAAAATCAAGAGTAATTATATTTTTAAATAACCTGTCCTGAATTCCTGAATATATATTTCTCCAAAAGGGGAAAAAAAAAATCAGTGATTCATGGCAAGGAGGAAGGTAACTCCTGACTCGAGTTCGGAGTGCAGCCACCTGAGCCACTGTGCTGCTCTGAGGAATTCCTCCCCTGCTCCACCTACGTAAAGGAAATCAGGAGCTGCTTCAGAGATGCGCCTATCAGCTCTGCTTCTATGGCATTTCAATAACCACATAACTGGCTCATTTTGATAAGAAATTCTAAGTGAATCACTGAAATCTTATAGGTAATGTCAATCTTCCTATCAAAAAGACCAGGTTTTTTTATGTAATGATACATTCTATGTTTTAAATACATTTTATCCTTTTTTTTAAAATTAAATAATTCCTGAATTAAACACATATCAAAACAAAGCAGTTACTAATCTTTCACATGTCAAAACAAGTACTTATACCTTTGCTTGAGTCCACAGCTGCGTGAGAAATGGCCAACCCGCAAATGCAATAAGCCCAGCTGTAAGCATATAGCGGTAGAAAAAACTGAGAACCTAGTAATGCATTCCAAAGAAAAAATGAAAAATGAGGCCATTTAATAGTTACAAATATATAAAAGAAATCTGAAAATGTTACAATCTGGTAAATTACTTACTAGTACTTCAATTCCAAGGGTAAAGACTAATAGGTGGCCAACAAAATGGCTCAGAGGAAAGGACAACAGTGATGTAACAAGGTCTTGAATAACTTGAAATCTGTTTCAAAAGATTAAAAGACTATTTATAATCTTACTGAATTTGAAATGTTAAAAAATTAAAACTTTCAACACACCTAGAAATCAGGGAGTTTTTCATTTATCGATTATTCAAAAATTAGGATAAATTCTTAATGGATCTGTTTTAATGGCTTTACTTACCTATATTTTCTTTTGGAAATCTAAAAGTATTTTAGGGAAAATGTAATTTCTGAATTCATTTGAATAGGATCACAAGGGTTTGCTTGGTTTTTATAAACATCAATGACAATAAATGAATCTTGTTTGATCTTAGTTTAAAGTGGGTACAGACAATTACAGATACAATATCAGATATAAAATACAATGAACCCAAATGCATAAAAACTGAAAATTAAAAAAATTCATCAGGGTAATCTTATATTAAAATCTCAACTGTTTTAATGAAATAAAGGTAGGTTTTCCTAATCTAGATAGGAAAAATGTTAATTTCACTTTAACTGAAGTAATCTTTAATTTCAATTTCACTAAATTGAAATAACCTTTTCCAAACCCAATTTAAGATGTCACTAATTGTACACTAATCGTAATTAAATGTGAATCCATAACTATCAAAAATGTATTATACATTTGAGTACTTTTTACTTTTAATCACTGGGGAAAAAACCTTTAATGTTTGCAGTACATTAAGTAGGTAATTATAAAAGGTCAGCATCATTTAATTTATGGCCTTTTTTTATTTTTATGGAAAACAATGGCTACAGAATGTTATCAAAAGTATTAAGGTGTCATGCAGGAAAGAAAAGCTACCACCAGAGGATGATTCATTTGTTCTGAACAATTAAGCACAGAGGAGTAAGAGATAATTTCATAAAATCATTTTACAAGACTTTTTCCTTAAAAAAATGAATTTGTCTTATTTTTATGTAATTTATTAAAAAGATAAAGGTCACAACATACTTTCAAAATCATATTTTCTCTTAAGATTTAAACATAAATGTTATCTTCATAATTAGGATGTTTAATAATTCACGAGGATGGCGGCACCCATAGCTCAATGAGTAGGGTGCTGGCCACATACACTGAGACTGGTGGGTTCAAATCCAGCCCAGGCCAGCTAAACAACAATGACAACTGCAACCAAAAAATAGCCAGGCATTGTGGGGGGTGCCTATAGTCCCAGCTACTTGGGAGGCTGAGACAAGAGAAGTGTTTAAACCCAAGAGTTTGAGGTTGCTATGAGCTGGTGACACTGCTGCACTCTACTGAGGGTGACATAGTGAGAATCTGTCTCAAAATAATGATAATAATAATAATAATAATAATGATTCAGGAGGGTTCTGTAGTAGAATTTTCTGCCCCCCTCCAAAAAACTGGTCATTTTAAAAACATTAAAACTAGAGTAAATGACATTTTAAAAAATCTGAATTAAGTATGCATATCCAACAATCTTATTCTTTTAAAATGGAGACGTTAACAGTATACTGATCAGTGCTTTTTTGCTTTATATTATAAACCAGTTAATGTTTTAAACATCTTAATTTTTATTTTTGGTATTTTTAACATTTAAATATTATTAATACTTCATTTTTTTAAAGGATGGAAGATATGGTCAAAGATGGAGTAACAAAAATTAGAATAAAAGTATGCAGAGTGTTGTGATACATGTTAGTCGGCCTGGAGGATACCCTTACTCTGGGCTCTCATTCCCATTATCTGCTTTGAGGGTCTGATTTTCTTAGAGGATACTTTAATGTCCAAAACTAAATTTAAATTCTAGATTTCTGGCAAAACAGAAATCAACAAGATCTGCAACTTGACTCTGACCGTCTATGAACATGAACCAGTAGTAATTTTAATGACTTTACTTAAAAGTCCTTGAAACTTGCTGAAAAGCCTTTCTTCTGACATTCTCTACAATGGTAAGAATCTACATTAAGTAAAACCTATGACGAAGTAGTTCAAGGTAAAACCATTGTCTAAAACTGAATACATGTTAATAATAAGAGCTAATCTCTTGGTATACATATTATTATTTTGCATTTAATTACAAAGTTTCATTTATCTAGGTTTATGATGACCAGGAAAGGAGGGACAAAAATATTTTGAAGAATATGCAAATTTATGTAAAACATGAAGATATTCTGGAATCTAAGATGATCAGACAAGTTCACAATGTAAATTACTATAGTATAATCGATATTATGTTATTTTTTATTCCAGATTTTTCTTCTAAAATATAAAGAAACAAACAGGGTCACTGCTAATTCAGGGCAATAAAGATGAAGTAAAAAGGTAAGCTAAAAAGGATGTTCCTATGCAACATTTATACATTTATAAATAAGAGGGCTTAGATCTTTGATGACTTAGGTACAATAATCTAATATACTTTAAATACAGATTCAGCTGTCAACGAAGTAGAAAACAAGGCAGCAATATGCATTACTTACTCTCTTAGAACCGCATACCATATTGGCACTGGCAACAAACAATATACATAATAAGTCCAGGGACAGGCTTGAATCAGCAGGAAAAATGCTATTAAAACGCCAATAGCTACAAAACTACATGGCAGGAGATGGCTTGATTTCTGAAAATCAAACAACATTGAAACACTTCCAAATCCATGGCAACTGATAGGTTGTTAAAGAGAAAACATTACTTTCTTTCAATGGTTCTACAACAAGATGATTAATCAAAGAGTTATATAAAAAAAGAAAACAAATCTCTCATTTGAGGAACATTTTACAGAAGAAAAAGCTCGATAGCCTGGAATTGTTGCAATTAAGCAATTCACAACTTAAAAGTGACTATGTTCTCCTAAAGTTTCTTTGCAAGCAATTCGTTCATAACTCTTAATAAATTTCCTCTTAGGAACAATTTTATAATGTCATTTGAGTTCTCTGGCTAGCTCACAAAGCCTGTATTACCTATAATAAATATGGAACTTAATCTTCATTTGGGAAAATGTTTGTCTCCATTCAAGCTCCAACCTGACTTGCTTCCTAAGTTGCTCTCTCCATTGCCCAGACACAGTAGGGTCATTCAGTTGTACCTACTCTTCCCAACCATCAGTCAATCAAGAAGGGAATTCTCCATTGTCAGTGACTAGCAATAGCTTCCATGGGTTAGGCAGGTCCATGGATGCTCTGGGCCAGAGGTACAAAGGTCAGGGACTTTAAGCACAGAAGATCATTTGAGTCTAGATCATCTGGGTGAGCCTGATTCAACCAACTGAAAAGCTTTATGAGTAGGGCTGAGGCTTCCCTGACTAAGAAATTCTACCTGTTGAGTGCAGCTTCAGCTCCTGCCTAACCTATGGATTTAGGACTTAACGTAATGAGCCCAGCTAATTTCGTAATTTTCACTTAACGTAATGAACACAAGCTAATTTCTTACACTAAATCTGTTAGTATATAGCTCCTACTGGTTCTGTTTCTTCGGTTTAATATTAACTAATATAGCAATTCTTCATTAAGTAAAATAAAGATGCTTCACTAAATAAAATTTAAAGTACCAGCATTTTAGACATTTCATTACTTCGGCCTAATCTATATTGTCGGTAATATTATTTCTTATCCACTCCTTCAACAAACCTCCCACATTCCACCAAAATGAACTATTTGTTTCAAAGACATTGTGGCATAGAGAGGGAAGGAATTTAAGATCTAGAAAAACGTAAGTTCTGTTATTTAAAAAGAATGTGTCCTTGAGGAAACATGTAATCTCTCTGTGCCTAAATTCCTCTGTTCCTATTATGAGAATCGAAGTTACCAAATTTAGGGCAGTGTTAAGATTAACTGAATAATGTATGTAAAACACTGGTGCTCAATACGTATTATTTATTATCCCAGTATAATAGTGCACTTCACTAAATCTGCCTTTGTTCACATCAATTTGCTTTAATTCTCATCCTCTCCCTACAGTCTGACTTTTATTAAACTTCCACCAAGACTTACTTTTTCCTGTTATCATCACCTTATTCAAAGTAAACTCTCCTTTTTTTTTATTTTTTTTTTGCAGTTTTGGCCAGGGCTGGGTTTGAACTGGCCACCTCTGGCATATGGGGTCGGCGCCCTACTCCTTTGAGCCACAGGCACCACCCTAAACTCTCTATTTAAAATATGATAGTCTTTGTATCACCTCAAACATTTATTATATAGTAAAGTTGTCATCTATAGTATAGCACAGCTATAGTGAATTACATCTGGTAAGGTGGCTATGTGTGTACATCTCTTATCTACTTCATTTAATTTAATTTGAAACTCTTGAGGGCAGAATCTGAATCTTATATTTCATTACATAGCCTATATAGTACCTAGCATTGTATCAAGTATTGGCTGCATTATCAAATTAATAAATATAGAACACTCAATTATGAAATCTTGATAATGTATAAAAACATCATATCCTTTCTCAATAACCTGAACATTAGGATAAACATGAAAAAGGCAATCTTAGGCACAAAACTGCTCTGAATTCAAATCTCAGTCCCTCACATGCTAGCTGAGTGACCTTTAGCAAGTTACTTAATCCTCCTTAGCTTCAGTTTCTTCTTTTGTAAACAGAAATTACAATGCCTACTTCCAGCACAGTTATGAGTCTAAGACAGCAGAAAATATTTCAAATATTCAGTAGAATACATAATATCCTCATTACTAAAACACAGCCATTTCTGTTTCTTTCCCTACCATATATGAAATTATTCAACATATAGGAAATTATTCCCATTTTAGCCAACTTCACATATATTCAAATAATTAAAATTACTTGAAACTGTTTTCAAGATGTATTGAAACTGCTTAAGAGGTATTAAAGCATTACAAAAAATTGGAATAAATAATAATGATTTTCCATTACAGAAAAATAAAGTACAAAATTGGAAAAATCACTGGAAATGTTTGCAGACTATTATCATTAAAAATATACCATCAGGATTTATTACTTTTTAGAGGATGTACATGTGGTTAATGACCATTAGAGAGAATGAAGCAAAGGAAATCGAAGTAGCACATTCTCCCTGGTAATAGTGAATGATAGGTAGCAATATATTTTAAAATAGTAAAGTGTTTAATGTAGTAAAAGCATATATACACTGTTATATTTCATCACTAATATGAGGTATCAGTAAAGAGCACAGTTAAGCAGTGAAGAATTTATAAAATAGGGATAAAGAGAAGGTTCTGAAAATTTGTATTTTGAGAAATTTTAGGAAGCTGAAATAAAGTAAGAGTAAGTCAAGAAAAATGTATACATTATGTTGTGTTAAATGTATTTCTTCAAAGTAGTTTCTGACCATCAGTACTAGAAAGATATGGAATACTTACAACATGCTAAATAGTTATCTAAAAAAGAATAGAAAATCAACACTATTAACATCATAAGAGAATCTAAATTATTTATATAGCCATCTTTATAATCCTCTTAAATTACAGGGTCACTATTCTCAATACATCTTTTTCTTAACTGAAGAAATAAAAATTGGAAAATGATGCAATACCACAAAAGCAAATGAAAAACAAGTGAGTTAGCTGAGAACAATGACTAGCACATTCTGTATTCATTACACTTGACTTGATCAAATTTCATTCACTTGGTCCTAGTGATTTTACACCATCACCTGAATTTTCATTATGTTTTCTGAGCCTACCTTAATTTCTATACTAACTCCTCTTGTCAGATTGGAATGAGACTTGATGATCAACAAGGAAGCGTAAGATATCCATCCAACAAAACCAGTAACAACACTGATGCCCAAAAAGAATCTGTCATATGTGTGATAATAGGACAATCCTTTCAATGCAAGATCTATTAGCTCCTTGCAAAGGGAGACCTATAAAGAAAGAAAAGTATAATTTGTACATGGAAAACAAAAGAACACCTAAATTTCAAAGAAAGAAAACTTGTAGCAGCCAAATCATTACGTTAAAATTAGTGAGTAACTGCAGATGATGGATTAAGAATAGATTGGAATTATTTGAGGATCTTTTTGCAGTGTTGAGAACAATCCAAAGTAAAATAAGCTTTTTAATCTTGATAAGAAAAGGCATTTTAAATGTAAACTTTCTGGGATATACTTAGCATTTTTAAAATGATTAATTTTTTGGAAATGATCTTCAGCTGTCCGATGAAAGAAAGAAATAAAGACTCTCTAAACACAGCTCTCAAATAATGGAGACGGCCATATTTATATCATTTTTTTCCTTTCTCATATCACATCACCCAATTCAGTTATAAAACATCATTAAAGTAGCTTATGTAAGTATTTTAAAGGAGAAGATAGCTTACCATTTTAAAAACAGCAAAAACAAGCATTAGCAAATGCATGGGTTGGCAATTATTTAGGCATTTAGAAACTTTATAGAATTCTCTCCTACTTTAAAATTTTACGGCCATTTAACAAAAAAAAAAAAACAATAAAACCGGTTTGAGGTAGGAGCTGGGAAGAGTCAAAGCTTCCATATGAATCATTAGATTTCGGATAGATAATAGGCAATTTCAATAACACCATGTAGTGTTCTAAAATATTATACATAAGTAGGGCGACTGAAACTTGCAATATATTTTCTCATTTAATAGTTCACTTCTAATGCTAACCTAGAAAAATCTACCCATAATACATAATCATCTGAAATAGAAGAAGTACATTCATAGCTAAAGCAACCACTCAGGAAATTCACCCCTTCCTGAAGACTCAGGAAAGCTCCCTGGCCAGCCTAACTTTGTTCTCCTTCACCATACTCTTCCCCGCTCCATCCCCCAAATGATAGTCAGCTATTTATGTCCACAAAGCCTGTATACTTACTACTTCATCAAATTTTTTCTGTTTTATACAAGATCGTGCTTTTCTTAAAATATCGAGCTGTTTAGAATCAGAAAGCAACCTATAAAAGAAAAAAGGAGTAGGTTTAAAGTGTTTCCTCATTCCAGTTATGGTGTGTGGGGCTAACTGAAGATGTATTGCAATTTTACCTCTCCTCTGACCTCTGGCTTGTCTGAGACCTTGTTGTGTTATCTAAAACCTTACCCCTCTGGTGGTTACTGATTGCTAATTTTTGACTCTTGTACATCTTGAGACAACCAGAACTTCTGTCTGCCTTTCAGGGGCTTTTCTCCTTAGCTGCTTGTCCTACATTGGTGACTGACAGACTTACATTTTTTTTCATCTTCCTTCTCAATTAGGACATGACCTTTATTTATTTACTTGAGTTCTCCAAATAATATAGTATAATATAATCTTTCTTATTCCTTTTTTGTTTTCTGAGAACAATGCCTCTGTGACTCTGGGTAGAATGCTGTGGCGTCAGCATATCTCAAGTAACCTCAAACTCCTGGGCTCAAGCAATCCTCTTACCTCAGCCTCCCAAGTAGCTGGGACTACAGGAATGCACCTCCATGCCAGGCTAGTTTTTCTACTTTTAGTAGAGACAGGGTCTTGCGAGCTCAGGCTGGTCTCAAACTCCAGAGCTCAAGGAATCCATCTGCCTCGGCCTCTCAGAATCCAAGGATTACAGCCGTGAACCACAGGGTTGAGCCTAATATTTCTTTCTTATAAAAGCTTCCTCCCCTACTCTTAAAATTTCACCTCAGATTCTCTATTAAATTAATTTAAAATTTAAAAAATGCAGAATGAAAAACCTGTATTATTTTCTTATTTTTCTTTATTTTTTAGGTCCTCAAGTCCTGGCTGTGTTGGCAGCTACCAACTTTAATTTTTATCACTCTATTCTAAGATTGCCAGAGGCTCTATTGGATTCTTCACCTCTTGGCAGCATCTGTCTGCCCAAATTCTCAGCCTTTTGCTTTGTGCCAAGAAGAAGAATGGCAGATGCCCTGGAAGCTGCAGTTGTAGAATACTGGTTTACTTTTGCGTGATTTCCTTCTAAGAGCTTAGCTTTTCAAAACTTAAGAAATATTTCAAACATGCTGAAAAGAACAGAGAATATAACAAAAATCCTTGTGCCCACAATTCAGTTTTAAAAAAATCTTAAAGATCTAATTTGTCTGCAATTCTTTTTTCCATTCCACGTGGTTCTCAAGATTTGTCCATATTGATACTTGCTGATCTCCATTGATCATTTTAATTTATATATAGTATTTCTTTACTTACTCCCCTCATAACTCCCTTTGTTCTTATTTATTTTGTTTTTATTTTTACATAAATATGAACATATTGTGCCGTGTGTTTTTATATTTTACATGTCTTACAAAACCTCTTTTGTAAGAAAGAGAAAAGCTTATTTTGCATCCTATATGAACTTGATGGAAAACTAAAAAAAATATTATATTGGGGGACAAGTTTAAAAGACAATGTCATGTGTTTTTATGAGGTTTGTACCAAAAATTTTGATGAATTCCAGATTACAACCTTTGGTATATCTACTTTTGGTACGTTCCAAAAGTAACATATAAATAGTTTATTTAGGAAAAATTATCGTTTGGTCTGACCCCTGTTTTTTAACCCGAGTACTTATAAATATTTCTCTTTATGTTTTCTCTCATTCTTCATAAGACTTCACTTAAGAATGTCTATTTCAGACACGTTTTCTTTTATTCTTTTTATTTAAATTCTTGGGTATTTAAGAATGGCAATGTACATTATTATCCTATTTTTGTATTTTAGGTCTGCAATATTTTGATAGCATTTAATCAATTAAGATTTAGCACCATTCTTTGTGCCTGTCAGAGGATAAGGTAAAACCTCTCTAGAGAAGAATGAGGTAACTTCAGAGCTTCCAAAACTTAATATATTATCAGTCTGAGCTCTTGACTCAGATTTCCAATCATTTGTTGAGAATATACCATGATGCTATTATACACATAGCTCAAACTCAATATATCCACAATTAAACTTGGCCTTCCTCCTTTGAATAGCAGCTTGATAAATCATAACAAAGTGTCCAAACATCTCTTAAAACAGGAAATGTCACACTTCTTTTTTCCCTTATAACTGGGTCATTGCCTAGGGCTAATGATTCCTAAATCATTCCACAGTACCTAAATCCCTATCTTCCTTCATTCCTACCTTCTTGGCTCTAAAGCAGTATTCCAAAAAGTCATTGGGCAGGATAAATCTTATTCTGCTTAGTGATAAACTGCAAGCCAGACTGCTTGGGTTTTATCCCAGCTTCAATATTTACTAATTCTGTTATTTTGGGGAAGTATCTTTCTACTTAGAAATTGAGATACAGATGTTCTTCAACTTACAATACTGTTAGGTTTCAAAAAACCCTATTATACATTGAAAATATCATCTAAGTCTAAGACATATTTAATATACCTAACCTGTCAAACACCATAGCTTAGCCTAGCCTACCTTAAACATGCTCAGAACACTTACATTGGCCTACAGTTGGGCAAAATCATCTAACACAAAGCATAAATGCTGACTATAATTTGTATATAATTTATACAAATATACATGTAATTTACCAAATACCCTACTGAAGCATGGTTTCTACTGAAACCCTATCATTTTTGTACCATAAGGTCAAAAAATCATAAGTTGAACCATAAATCAGGGACTGTCTATAAGAATAGTATTTACCATATAGGGCAGTTATAGGAATTAAAAGAGCTAACCTACGTAAATTACCTAGGACAGTGCCTTTCACACATTAAGTATGTAATAAATAGGAGCAGGTGTTTGTGAGTATGGAAATGGTACAAGACCTCATTTGCTTGAACCACGAAGAGTGTTTTACCTGCTGTTTATCCCTTCAGCCTTCCCTCCTTATGTACAGCATCACATTAATGCCACATCCATTTCTGATGTTCCCCTCAAACTGCCCCCCCCATAGTCTGCCCCTTCTCAGAAAAATGACAATACCACTCATCCAAGCCAAAATTCTGAAGTCACCTTTATTTCCCTCTTTCTCTAACATCCCACATTGAATCTATCAGTAAATATTATTTTTGTACTTTAAATCTATCTACCCTTCACTCCCTGAAATAAGTCATCATTGCCTTTTGCCTGGAATAATGCAATAGCTTAATTGGTCTCCCTATGTCTCCTTTTGCCTTCCAACAGTCTTTCTCCAGATCGCTTTAGCATGACCATTTAAAAACATTTCAAGCCATATAATTCTTTTATTTAAATCCCCAAAGCCTTCTGCCAACTCACTCACAATAAAGTCTCTACTATGGTTCTAAGGCCCCACCACTTGTTCTCTAGTTCTCTCATCTCATGCCCTGCCACTCTCCCTCACTCACATCACTAACACATAACATAGCCTCTAACCTCCTTGCTGTCACTTAACCCACATCAAATCCTTTGCCTGGAATACTCCTCCCTCAGATACCAATGCATCATATTCCTTCACTTTCTTCAGTTCTCTCATCAAGTGTCAACTTATCTGAGAGACCTTCTCTGAACAAAAACATCTAAAATAGCAAACACACATATACTATTTTTCTTCTTAGCACTAGAACACAAGGAGGTAGGCAGATTCTCGGATGCTCCCCTCCAAGGAGTCCTACCTACTGGTATTCGTGGCCATGTATAATTCCTTCCCCCTTGAGTAACTTACTTCTAAGTAATAGGCTGTGGCAACATTAGGAGGATTTCACTTCTAAAAATGTATTTTAAAAGACTGCAACTTCTGTCTAGGTAGCAGACTCTTTTTATTGCCTTTTTTTGGCTTATGCTTTAAAAAAGAAAAGCTTTCATGAGGGAGAGGGTCAGTTAGTAAATAACTGAGGGCAGTCTACAGCCAAAGGCCAGGGAGGAACTGAGACATTCTGTCCAATAACCTGTGAAAAACTGAATCCTAACAATACCAAATGAGCTTAGAAGTGTATCCTTCCACAGGCAGGCCTTCATGTGAGACTACAACTCAACCAGCACCTCACTGCGGCCTTGAGAGAGAAGAGAAAGCAGAAGACCCAGCTAAACCATACCCAGATGCCAGACCAACAGAAACCATGAGATAATAAATGTGTTGTTTAACCTTTTAATTTTTGCAGTAATTTGTACTTCTTGGACATAAGATGGTGAAAATCTGACCTAACTGGAATGATCTAACATTGGCTGTGGTATAAAATATGTTAAAAGAGGAGACATTATTTCATATGAATTGTACACTGAAAAAAAAAATAAGGATTAAAATGGTAAGAATATTACGAGCAGGTAAAACACAATAAATATTCCCAATTTTGAAAGCAAGAGTGTAGAATAGTGGATGAAGATTCAAAATAATTGGGATTTGGGTTTGCTTCTAAGCCTTATGAAGCTATGCCACATGGTACATGCCATGCAGTGGTCTATGAAGTCAGAAAATGGGTTCTACCACACTCGTGTTCTCTCACTTGGTCCTCTCTGAATCTTAACGTTAATCTCACTTGTCTTACTACCTATAAAGATTATTGTGAGGATAAAGCAATAATTTAAAAGCAGTTCAAAAATGGTTTCTGTAAAGTAAGGTGACATATGTAATAACTGACGACCCAATCAGATGTCTAATTAGAGAGTATTCTTTCTGAGACCCTCACTTTTTCTATGCTTTTGCTCATAAGATACTAGAATCACTTCCTAAATCCTGTACTATCATCTGAAGTCTAGTGTTTTTATCTATGTATCCTATGTATCATGCATATCTCACATAAATGTGTCCTATACTTTTTTTTTTGAGACAGATCTCAACTTGTCACCCCGGGTAGAGTGCCATGGCATTACAGCTCACAGTAACCTCAAACTCTTGGGCTCAAGCGATTCTCTTGCCTTAGTCTCCCAAGTACTGGGACTACAGGCTCCCACCACAATGCCGAGCTATCTTTTTGTTGCAGTTGTCATTGTTGTTTTAGCTGGCCGAGTTTGAACCCCCCAGTCTTGGTGTATGTGGCCGGCACCCTACCCACTACCCCTACAGGCGCCACCCTATCCTATACTTTTTTGTAACAGTTTCTCACTATAGTTATCCAAATATCCAAAACATACCTAAAGGTAGAATGAATAGACAGGCATGATGATGGAAACGGCAGTTAAAATACATGAAGCTATTTTTTCAACAAGAAAATGAGTGGGAAATTATACATGAAAAACATCAACAAAGATAAAAATCCTTATAAAAGGATTTTTCCTCCTTCTAAGTCTTGGCTTAGCATATTTATCTTGTAAAATATTTTAATGCAATTTTTTTAATGTCAATAACATTTCAAACTCCCAACAAGAGTTGTTTCTGAATTTTTAAATATCATTTATAAAAATGACTATATATAAAAAATTCACTGTTACTATTTGTAACATTACAACAAAAATATAAAATTTCTGAATTTCAAAACTGGGGAAAGAGATTTGATTAGTTTCTTCTATCAGACACTTGTTAATGTGGCAAACTGAGGGCTTTGGTAAGAAACCCTCTTTGAAGATGATGAGATGATGAGATTTGCTTATGACAAAAAGTATAAACAAAGAAATGGCTGGAGGCCAGCCAGGAGGAATGCCAAGGACACGCCTAAGTGATAAGATCACAGACCTAGAAACATAATTAAAACCAGTGGGCCACAAGAGTATTTTACATTTAAACAAGGAGCTTTAGAACAGATGGGGTCCATAAGAGGTCACCAACAGAAAGAAACACCCACCTAAAGAATCATTGTATGAATAGTTATTAGAGAATGCAGCTTTAACTCTGGGTACAGCTGGCAGCCCACATGCAGCCAATGAAATCAAGAAAAAAAAGGGTGGGAGATTGTTTATATTGATAAGAAGAAAAATTCTTTGTTTTTGCATTACCAAAGTAAGGTGTGAGTCATTAAAATATTTTAATAAAATCTTCATTAAATTCTGTAAGCCCTATTATTTCTAGGTTATTGTATTTCATTAATGTCTCTGAGTCTGCTATTGTCCCTATGCTACAATACAGTTTCTTAAATATATTTTAATATGAAAAATGTAAGGCAAAAAAAAAAAAAACCTTGTTAAAATCCTTCTATTTGGTTTTACAATAAGAAATCATCAAAAGAAACATTAGAATATAAATATTCAAAGATGCTTCATTTGAAATACAGATCTCCCACTTACTCCAAAAACTGAAATTGATCAGACTGAGTATTCACACCACCAAAATTGGCAAATGCTACTAATTGGCTCTCTTTCCCTCCCTTTGAGAGTAGAACCTTTTGTTCAACACTTATCCACACATCACTGCCATATTTTCCTACATCATACTCTACTTTCTTACCCAATTCAGACCTACTACAATTCACAGCAATAAGTATCAAGTTAATGAGAACACGTATATTGGCTGTTACTACTACCTCAGAAGGGTGCTGTGCTGAAGACTTCTTGGGTCTCCACTTCAATTGCTCTGCCAGGTAGTAACAACAAAATACAATAGCCCTCTTCTTAAAACAGTCTTCACTAAAGTGTCTTGTTTAACTTTCCTAGTTCCTATAAATTTGCATTCTCATCTGTGTGTTTGGTGCTCCTCAAGTGTCCTTAGGAAAACAAACTGTCACTCATCCTACATTGAACTATCTCTTATCATACTGTATTATAATTTTTGCTGTATTCTATGTGTTTCGGCTAGATCTTGAGTCCGATGAGGACAGGCACTGTATCTATCTTATTTTCCAACACTTACTACATCTAAGAAAACAATAAACATTGGTTAAGCAAATCAATGAAGCATTAGAGAATTTCTCTGCAATGGCTAAAATGATGACAAATGTGAACAATTACTTTTTGTTAAAAGTTAAATTGTATGTCCCCAAAAGATATATTAACGTCCTAAGCGCTGGCTGGTACCTGATTTAAAAAGCACTGATTTTTAAATAGTGTCCTTGTAGATATAATCAAGGAAAAATGAATCAATACTGGATGAGGGTGAACCTTCAATCCAACAACTGGTTTCCTCAAGAGGAGAGGGAGATCTGGACATGAAAACACAGGGAAGAAGTCCATGTGATGACAGAGTTAAGAGATTGGAATGATTGATAGTCACAAGCCAAGAAACATCAAGGACTCCAGAAAGCCACCAGAGGCTAGGTAGAGGCAAGGAAGGAAGTCTTCCTTGGAAAAGAAAGCATGGTCCTAGTGACACCCTGATGTTGGACTTCTAGCCTCCCAAACTGTGAAAGAATAAATTTTTGCTATGTTAAGCCACTCAGGTTGTGACAGTTTCCTACGGCAACCTTAGAAAGCTAATACATCTTCCAATCAAGTAACCCAAAAGGAAAAGTGACATTTTTT
>NW_003852422.1:13654777-13661343 GCF_000181295.1 Otolemur garnettii | reverse complement strand
CCACCTTAGGTGTATGTGGCTGGTGCCTTAGCCACTTGAGCCACAGGCACCTAGCCGCTTTTCTTTCTTATTATGATTTTTGTTTAAAAAAATGTATTCACATCTACACATGACCTAATATTTTAATGATACATTTTTTGTAATGTCTATTTGGATTAATGGGAAGAATAATTCAAGATGATAAAAAAAGAGAAAACAGAATAAAAAAATTATTTCTAAAATAATTTTCATTGCTTTAGCATGATTAATGATATAAAATCATATCATCTTTCATATGTCATATGAAATTAATAAGTGAATATTTATAAGTAAATATTTTCCTACATATATATGATATATACAAGTTTTTTCAAAAGATAAATTTTAATTTTGAAGCAGAAAATACATTTTTGTAATTAATTAGTAAATCAGATGTATAATGTGGTAAACGTTCACATACAACTAATATTTAAATTTGGTCTAAAGGAGGAAATTTTATCACCTAAAAGAAACAAATATACGAAAGAAACCAAATATCTATTGCTATTTTAGTAGAAAATACAGTTTTTTGTTAAAATTCTAAGTTTACATAATGATTTTCAAATAAAAGATTACATACATTTTGGCTTCTATTGGTAAGGCATCTATCTCCTTCCCAGTTCTCTTTTTCCCCCTAAAATATTTCTTTAAAGTCCTTTTTAGAGGTTTTCCCCTCATTTCATTGCATTTTTTTTCTTATAAATAGTTTGTCTTACTTTGGCCTCTATTGTACATGCTTTTAAATATAAAGTAAGTGTTTTCCTCCTTTTTAAAGTACATGTGTACTATTAAAACCTTTTAGGCTTCTCCTAGTCACGTAGCACCACCTGCTGGTCATACCTTGGCATACCATCCAGGTCTGCTGGACCCAACTTTGCTATCTTTCTTGAGTCCTTCTATTTATCAGAATGGATATTTCATGAGTTTTATTCTTTTAAGGGGTCTTTAAAATATTAAATATTTTCTTATTTTTATAAAAATAGTATTAAATAGGATATTCAATTACCATATGGACCCATTGGATCCTCTGACAAGTCTAAGATATAGAATCTTAACAATCTTATTTTTTCTATCTTAAAACATTTGCTGTTTCATCACCCTAGGAATTATTTTATTATTCATCAGTTACTCCTAACTGAGCTAGAAAATATTTTAAAAGACAATAGAATAACGGTGGGAATACTACTAAACTAAAATCTTGTGATGCTGGTGACATTAATCACATAACAAAACCTCAAGACTATGAATTTTCAAATGTCAGTGTCTTAGATCAATTTTCTCAAACTTAAGAAAGGATAAGTGAGCAATATACTTCTTAGAATAGAAAGGAAGCATGGTATTTATTAATTAGGGAAAGACTTCATTGCATACTGGTTTGTGACTGTTTTGCTGAAAGAACGTACAATAGCGATCTTTCATCCTATAACATTTATGGGCCAATATTTAATTAATGTGGTTTCTAAGAAGACAATTCTGGCATTGTACATATATATAAAGATGAGTAAAAAGAAAACAGATGATGTAGAAATAAAAAAAGTACACTGGATTTGAGAAAAAAATAAAAGAGTCCATTGTACTCAGATAATAAATAGTGATTATCTTTTCTTCTGGTATACTGCACATTACAGAGTTGGGATATAGAGCTATCATTTAGTTAATACCCTCAAATGTACCTGTTTCAAAATACCTTAAGGGAAGAATGAAATTCTTTAACAGGTAAAAAGATAAATGCTTTTTAAAAAATAATTCAACACATAATTTAAGCCTCTAACAATCTCCCTAAATAACAGAAAAATAATTTTCAATTTAGTATTCTAGCTGGCTCTGATATCTACTACATAATGAATAAAGTCTTATTACCATGCTGGCTAATATCCTCACGTATGTGTACTTCCATGCTTTTCCTATTCAGCCACACATGTATCAGTAGTCTTATTCTATATTTTTAACATTAATGATATCATGGTGTATTACAGGTATATTATTAGCCTTTGCTACTCAGCAATCTATCTGAGAAATTTTCCCATATAAACATGTATAATACTACCTCATTCTTGTTAAACTGCTACATGCTATTTCCCAGTACGGATGTTACTAGTGTTAATTTAACCATCCCTCCTACTGATAGACATTTGTTTCAGGTATCATCCATAAAAATGATATGGTACAAATCTAATTCTCTAAGAATAGACTTTGAAAAGGAGATTTTCTTAAGCATATAGTTGGAGCATTTTCGTACTTTTAGGAAGTACTGCGAAACTATGCTGCAAAGTGGCTGCACCTGCTCAGAATGTACCAGACTCTGAAGTCAGACTGCCTGGTTGACTTCAGAGTCTGCTGAAGTCTTATGCTACTTACAGGTAAAAAATCTCTAAATTACTTCTATGAGGTTTAGTTTCCTTATTTGCAAAATGGGGAACATAACAGTAATTGCTCCACAGAGTTGAAGAATAATCTATTTAATACATGTAAAGCAAATAAAACAGAGCCTTGTGAATAATAAATGTGCAATAAATGTGAAATGGATCTTCTTTTCATTATTTAGGGATCATTTGCATGTTCTCCTTTATGAATTTTCATTTGTCCATTTTCAATATGGTCACTATTTTTTTCTTACTGAAGAAAAAAATTCTTTCTATAAGATTCTTCAAAGAGTTACTAATTACAATACTTATAACATATTTTTCAAATATTTTCTCCTAATCTGAAATTTAACTTTTCATAGTTACTTTACTGAATATAAGTATTTAATTTTGATGTAATCAAGTTGTCCATCTTTTCCAGATGACTGTAAAATATTTCTTCTTTTTATAAGACTGTTATATTTTATGTCTTATTTACAGCCACCACACTTTTACTTATTTTAAAATATTTTGTTCTTTAATCAATGTGGAATTTAGTGTTTTGAATGAAATGAAGTAGAAGATCTAAGTCTATTTTTTTCAAATAAACAGCTAATTTTTCTAGTACAATTCTTTCCTCTACTGATCTGAAATGTCATCTTTAATCAAAAACAAATCCCATGTACATGATCCCCCAACTTCCGACAGTTTGACTTAAGATTTTTTGACATTATACTAGTGCAATAGCAATATGCACTCAGTAGCAATGTACTTTAAGCACCCAATTATAACTACTCTGTTTTTCACTTTCAGTATAGTACTCAATAAAAGTACATGAGATATGCAACACTTTATTACAAAATAGTCCTTGTGTTAGAAGATTTTGAACAGCTATAGGCTAAAGTAGGTGTTCTGCATTAATTTAAGGTAGGCAAGGCTAACCTATGATGTTTGGTAGGTTAGGGGTATTCAACATATTTTGACCTAGGATATTTCCAGTTTATGATGCATTTATTGGGATGTAACCCCACTGTAAGTTGAGGCACATCTTTAGGTATTAGTCTATATACTCTCTAATCAGTTCCATTAATGTATACGTTTAGCCTGCATCAATATCACACTCCTTAAAATAGCTTTAGAACATGTCTTGCTAGCCAGTAAAATAAATGTCATCTGATAATTTTTTTATATAAATTTTAAATCCTTTTTGCATTATATTAAAATACTTTTGTCATTACACTGTATTTGGTAAGTTATCTGAAGAGGACTGTCATTTTTACAATATGGAACAGTAATATTATTCAACATTTGTTTATATGGTCCGTTATGCCCTTATATAAAATTTGATAGTTCTTTCCATGATATACATTTCTCAGTATTTTATTCCTGGGTATTTTATTTCTATTACAAAACAGTATCTTTTTTTCTATTACATATTCTATTTGATTTGTGTCAATGATTAGAATATCTAGCTTTTCTTTCCTTTTTAAATATATTTCATCAAAGCAATATATGCATTTAATTTTTAAAAAGCAAATAGTATAAAGGGCATAATGACAATCAGTAAATCCTCGCTCTACCTTTCTCATTTCTCAGTTCATCAACTTATACCAAAACTTACACGTGTTTGTTTTTTATTTTCTTTTTCTTTCTTTCCTTTTTTTTTTTTTTTTTTTTGAGACAGAGTCTCACTTTGTCGCCCTTGGTAGAGTGCTAAGGAATCATAGCTCACGGCAACCTCAAACTCTTGGGCTCAAGCAATTCTCTTGCCTCAGTCTTCCAAGTAGCTGGTACTATCAGTGCCTACGACAACACCCAGCTATTTTTAAAGACAAAGTCTCGCTTTTGTTCAGGCTGGTCTCAATCGTGTGAGCTCAGGCAATCCACCCACCTCAACCTCCCAGAGCACTAGGTTTATAGGTGTGAGCCACCATGACTGGCCTAGTTATTTTTCTTAATATACTTTTTGCCTTCACACTTGTTAGCTGTACTGTACATTATCAAGGTTGGTAACATTTGCATTCTATTCTGTAATACTGGTAATAGTTAATTCTTCTTTGCTTTGCCTAAGGACTGACTCTAAAGCTGACAACCAATATTTATATTATTATAACTATTTAAATACTGTTCTATTTCTTTAAAGCCTAGATCCATGTGACAATGTTCAAATGAATTCTCCTCACATTCCCAGAAACTCTTCAAATCATGCCACATCTGAGGCTGCTTCATATTAAAAGCATGCTTTCTTATAAGTTTTCAAATCTTTCCTTTTCTCTTCAGTTTCTGACCATCATTGGTTTTTTGGCAAAGGATGAAGAAATGTATACACTCTATGTATGCCATCATGTTAATTTCCTACAGCTTCCTACTCAGTCCATCTACTACTTAAAATCCATTTAACTTAGCTGGAGGTCTACTCACTTCCTACACTAATTTGGAGGGTTTGCCTCTCATTTGGGCAATTCTTGTACAATTTACCTTTCTTTAAATTTTTAGTGCATTTCTCATCCTTTTTTTTAGTGTAACCCATATCCATATTCATGTTGGTTTTATTTTATGAATGCAAAAGTTTCTTAAATATTTTTGAGGATTTTAATATTTTTAGGTTCTGTTCTGTACCTGGAATGCCACACTAGTGCTACATAAATTGTCTAAAACAATTCCAGTGACGGCTGGGTGCAGTGGCTCATGCCTATAATCCCAGCACTTTGGGAGGCCAAGGTTGGAGAATCACTTGAGCCTAAGAGCTTGAGACCAGGCTGGGGAACATAGCGAGACCCTGTCTCTACAAAAAAATTAAAAATTAGCCAGGCGTGGTGGTGCATATCTGTAGTCTTAGCTGCTTGGGAAGCTGAGACAGGAGGGTTGCTTAACCCAAACGTTTTTTTTTGTTTTTTTTTTGAGACAAAGTCTCACTATGTCACCCTTGGCAGAGTGCTGTGACATCACAGCTCACAGCAACCTCAAACTCTTGGGGTTAAGCGATTCTCTTGCCTCAGCCTCTCAAGTAGCTGGGACTACAGTCATCCTACACAATGCCCTGCTATATTTTTTTTTGTAGTTGTCTTTGTTGTTTAGCTGGCCTAGGCTGGGTTTGAACACGCCAGCCTTGGCATGTGGCTGGCGCCCTACCCACTGAGCTACGGGCACCACCACTTAACCCAAATCTTCAAGGATATAGTGAGCTATGATCTAGCCACTATACTCCCGCTTGAGTGACAAAGTAAACCTCTGTCTTTAAAATAAATAAATAAATGTGAAGTCACAAAGTGAGACTGTTTTTAAAAAGTAAATAAATAAATAAATCTGAAGTCATTTAATCGTGTCCCTAAATCTCATATGATACAATTTATATTTATTTTGGCCAATAGCAAAATCTTTGCTAATTGTATGTGAACCTCAAAGGAGATGGAGTAAACCTGCCCAAGCCTATGTGTACAATTAGTAGTACCAAGCCAAGTCTGTGACTTGGATCTCCCTTTTCCTGATTCAAGGAAAACACATCTTCCTAGGAAATGGGACAGCAAAATCTGCTGCCCACCAAAGTCAGCTCTCTTCTTCGCCTGTCTCTTAGGAGTCAATCTTCCCAGAATTCTACCCTTGGCCTTTCTTTGCTTGTCCCTTTCTTCCTCCTCCCTAGAGCCTCCTACATGTGTAACTGTTTCCATCACCATCTGTATTCTTATGGCTCCGAAATCTTCATAACCAACACACATCTCCTAAGGTTCAAGCTTTTATTTTTAATTAATTAATATCGTCATCCTTGTCTCTAAAATCAGTTCTTCTTTCTATAAGCCATAATAGCAGTGGCATCTTCCTGACCAACCAACCCAACAGTCAAGTAGTCTTAGTCTTCCTCCTCCTTACTGCCCCTACAGCTGCCTAGCCAACCAGGTAAGCCCTGTTGAATTCATCTCTGAAATATTTCTCATATATCTCTATACCTCTCCATCACCTCTTCCAGCCATTCAAAGGTTTCTAGCTCCTGGCTTACTCATTTAATAAAGTAATAGAAGAGGGGGAAAAAAAGGTAATAGAAGAGGATTCCAATTTGGGTTTATACTAATATACACAAAAAGACAAAGTTTATTAGTAAACTAATTTATCCTATCAGCATCAACTCACAAATTTTTTCCTTCAAGTTAATAAAGAAATATAGGCTCGGCGCCTATAGCTCAACCGGCTAAGGCGCCAGCCACGTACACC
>NW_003852422.1:13626353-13654653 GCF_000181295.1 Otolemur garnettii | reverse complement strand
GGAGGTTGCTGTGAGCTGTAATGCCACGACACTCTACCCAGGGGGACAGCTTGAGGCTCTGTCTCAAAAAAAAAAAAAAAAAATAAAGAAATATAAAGGACTTACTTAAAAGGTGTAAACAAAAATGGTAAAGTAACTTCTTTTTTCTGAGTCATTTTCACCTGTGAACCAAGCACGAAAACATCATAAATGAGAAAAAATTAATGAATTTCATTTTGAAATATAAATATCTATAAAGTGATTTCTTAAAGTGAAAATAAATGGAATTTTGTGTTATTATATTATTTCATAAATATTTGAAGAAACGGTAACATTTTCTGACTGTCTCAATAAGCAAAGAATTAAATACATCAGTTCTACAAAATAACATTACTAAAATATAACTAAAACTACTTCCTTAACCCTTTGTAAACAAAATAAGCCAAACTGATTACTAACAGCATTAGGAATAACAAAGTTTCAAAGGGTCATCTCTTTAAATTCTTAAGACATCTAATAATGGAAAGACAAGAAATGTTGTAATCTTTAATAATACTTCTATGGATCAAATTCCAATAAAGATGTAACTGTAGTCTTTACAAGCATACATAATAATTTCACATTTAGGAACAATCTTTGAAGGCAATTCTATACCTTCAACCTGAGTCATGGAACTTACACCTCAGAAAGTGAATTACTAGTCAAATACACAAAAGTTAAAGATAATAAATGATAGAAAATTGGGCGGTGCCTGTGGCTCAGTGGGTAGGGCGCCAGGCCCATATACCAAGGGTAATGGGTTTAAAATCGGCCCTGGCCAAACTACTGCAACAACAACAACAACAACAAAAAATAGCCAGGCGTTGTGGCAGGCACTGGTAGTTCCAGCTACTCAGGAGGCCGAGGCAAGAGAATCACCTAAGCCCAGGAGTTGGAGGTTGCTGTGAGCTGTAACACCATGGCACTGTACCGAGGGCAACAAAATGAAACTTTGTCTCTAAATAAATAAATTAGAGACAATCACTTATTCAAACACAAAATAAAATATTTTCACATTACATGTTCAATTTACAATTATAATATTGCCACATTTTTGTGTTGTTCTGTACCTTGAACTGTTCAAGAATCTGTACTGCATTGGTAAACATGCTCTCTGCTTTGAAGAGATCGGTGTTGTTAAGATAATCTACTGGAAGGATTCCCTGTAAATAATAAACACTGGCTTAGTGTTACAAAGCTCAGGCTATGCTTATGAAACAAGACAGATTTAAAAGGAAAGCAATAAAGATAAGGCATATGGATAAATAACAAATTGTTAAGTGAAAAATCTTTTTTAAAACCATAACTGAAAGATGTTCTATTATTTTTCTCATATGGTAAATAAATAAAGCAAAAGTGATGAATTAAATTCAATAAAACCTAGCAGTGACTGACAGAGCACTATGTGCTAGGCTAAGTACTTCATACACAAAAAAAATCACTATAATGGGCCACAGCCAGTACGGTTTTAAAACAAAGATACAGAACATATGAGAACATACTGTGCATAGTAAGAGTAAAGACTTTTTCAGTAAACGTTTGTTTCAGTTATAGACAGACACACACTTATGACTGTCAGGGTCATATTACTCAGCCTTCTGAGTAAGAAAACATTTTTTTTTTTAAGTAAATTTGATCTTAAAGAGTGGATAAGAGTGGCTGGTTTGAATAGATATTTTTTGTTGGTGTGTTCTTAGTCATTTCAGCATCTAGTACTATTTTTAAATAGTTGAGAAATCTTCTGAATATAGCATGATAGGCTTACAATCAGGGTAGACAAATAACCCAAGCTAGATGATCTGGAATTTGACACTTGAGAGTCAAAGAACAGAATCTAAAACAGGTGTAATTCTCTTTTACCCTAGTGTCAGTGCCCTGAGACGAATGGCCCTGCCATGGATCATGGACTTCTTCCAGGGCTCCAGAGCTCTCTTGGTTCCTACTCATTTCAAAGCCTGGTTTTCAAGCCTAGCCCCGGCCAAACTGCAACAAAAAATAGCCAGGCATTGTGGCAGGCACCTGTAGGCCCAGCTACTTGGGAGGCTGGGGCAAGAGAATCGCCTAAGCCCAGGAGTTGGAGGTTGCTGTGAGCTGTGATACCATAGCACTCTACAAAGGGTGATAAAGTGAGACTCTGTCTCTATTAAAATATATATAAATAAATAAATAAAGTAAAAATAGCCGGGTGTTGTGGCAGGCACCTGTAGTCCCAGCTACTGGGGAGGTTGAGGCAAGAGAATTGCTTGAGCTCAGAAGGTTGAGGTTGCTGTGAACTATGACACCACAGCACTGTACCACGGGTGACAAAGTAAGACTCTGTCTCAAAAAAGAAAAGCTATTAGGTTTGTGCTCTGTGTTATAGATATCATCAAAGATTATACAGAAACACATAAAAAAGGGTAAATTTCACTATGCAATTTTTTTTAATATAGAGAGTTGATGAGATTTTATTCCTTACCACTGAATTGAGGGGAAAAGGAACTCCAATAAGGGAAGCCATCAGTGGTGCAATATCAGCCTACAAAGAGAAAAGGTTCAATTCTAAAAGTCTTCAGGTCTCAACAAAGAAGTTAAATAATGCAACTATATTCTGGAATATAACCATGATATTTTTTATAATCAATTACCTTCAAATATTTACTTAATAAACACAAAATATTAATCTCTAAAAATATCATTTATTAGAGGTTCAGGAACTAATGAAAAAATAAATTTAAAAAAAAAATTAAGGAAAACATTTATCCTATTATCCTAGAACTTGACCACTTTATGTAACAGGTATTTCAGTATTATGGAAAGGATGCCTTAACTACACTGAAAATAAAAATCAAGAGATGATTTTAACTGAAGAAATGTATATATATTAACTAAAAAGAAAAATCTACCAGAAGGAGGTGTGGCCAGCCAGTGAAATCCAGAGAAGATATAAACCAGAAAAGAGACTCTTTCACTAAAAGATTCCATATATCAGTTTGGATACTATTCCTTCAAGTCCAATTCCTCAGAAGAGTTATTGATGCATTCTGCCTTCATTTCCCCATCTTACCATCATTCTTCAGCTCACTCTAACTTGTTTTGACCCTTTACCATTCCACAGACTATACTTCCTAAGAGTACTAGCAATATCCTTTTTTTTCTAAATCTCATGAACTGTGTTTATACTAGTTGTTATAATTTTAGGTAAAAAAGTGCTTAGAATTCATAATACCTGGTTTCAAATCTTTGCTTGCAATCTCGGAGATGTAGGGTAGTTTATTCAACCTCTCCACTGCATTAATTTCCTTATCAGTTAAAAATATAAGTTTTTCCCTTACAGAATTATGGCAGGATTAAATAAAACTTACAAAGTATCTGGCACATAGTAAGCCTGCAATAATGGTATGTACAATTGCTATTATTGTTTTTTACCAGACCTCACTCCTTTCATGGCCTTTGTTAACCCCACAGAGCTGAGTTTCTTCCATCTCACTGGCTGCTCCTTTCAGATACCTTTACTGGTCCCTCATTTAAAGTTGGAGTTCATCAGGTTTGGTCCCAGGCTCTCAATCCTTCTCACATATTACTATTTGAGCTGTCTTTACTAAGTAACATTACCCAAAACACTGAAAATTGCTTAAGTCCCCCTAATCACCATTTCCCTTCCCCCAGAACTCACTGCTGGCCCCTCTCATCTTTCTCCATGCTGCAGCCAAGGCAATTCTTTCACAAAAAAACTGAATCATGTTACTCTCCAGGCTTCAAACACTTCAAGGGTTCCCCAAGTTTAGGATCAAGCCCACAAGGCTGATATGATGCTGAAGGATCTGGACCTCCTTTCTTCTGCCCCCATCACCGCAGTATCTGTTGCTCTGTTTTCTTCAGGAAAAAAGAAAACAGGGTGATGGGGGCAGAAGAAAGGAGGTCCAGATCCTTCAGAGTGGTGCAGTGCCTCAAGGCAATTGCCAAAATAATTGAAAAGAGCAAGTTTTAGAAAGAAGAAGCAAATTTATTAACAACTTGCACAGCAAGCTGGGCCTTGCAGTTTCATACACAACTTTGAGAATATCACTGCTTCTTGGACATCTCCCAGGGTCTTTTAACTTTGTTCTCAAAGCAACCCACCTGGAAGGTCTTTATCCATCTCATTCCCATAATAGCCCAGATCCACCTGACCCAACCCAATCCAGACCTGACCATGTCCGTCATCTGCCCTGCTCTCATCTAGCTGACTCCCTCATATTACCAGAGCTCTGTGTACATGCTGCTCCCTCTGCGGAGAAAGCCCTCATCTTACTGCCTTGGCCTGGTAATTCCTGCTTATTTTTCAGTGTCAGCTCAAGCCTCAACCTCTCAGGACACTTTTGTTGATCACAGTCTCCAGATACACCCACTTTATGCTCTTGTAGCTTCACAGGGCTACTCTGTAGTGCTTATCTAGCTAGAATATACTTATTCGTATACTAATTTAATTAGTATCTATTCTCCCCCCAAAAGTATAAGATTCCCGGGGCTGGGATCTTGTCTGCTTTTATACACCATTACATCCCTTATACTCAGTCCTAAGTTTAAACGTACTGCAAACACATAACAGTGTTGGTAGAAAGAATGAATAAAGTGATTCTCGTCTGCTGCAGATCTGAAGCAGTAGTATTAGCCAATAGAGTACAATAGAGTTATGAGCATTTACAAATAGCCAAATCTATGTTCAGTTTCTGATTACAATCTGGTCTGGCTGTGAGTAAAATATTCTTTTTGTCATCTTCAAGTCTCATTCCTGTGCCTTTGACAATTATTTTTTATTGTAAATTAATAAACTATTATTATGCATTTTCATTTAATTTGGTAATAGGCATCTAAACTGGGAGAAAGACTATTTTTACTATGCTGAGGAGAAACAGATTTCTGCTATCATAGGCCTGAAAGTGAGACCTTGAACCTGGCCATCACCATAAGGAATATTACCTTGTACAGTGACTTGAAAAGCAAGATTCTCCTGCTACTTTGGAAGCCATATTTCAGTGATGCTACATACCAGCTATAAGTAGCAAAGATGGCTATGAAAGCCGTATGTTTTCAACAAGAATGAGTTTGTGCTTCATATTTATAGATAATGCTACTAGTCTAACTTTGTTAGGTTGGCTACACATTTTCTTGTAATAGAAGGCTTTTGGCTGAGTAATTTACAGTCTTCTCACTTTTTCCCCATTACATTTGTAAAGATGCTGGTTAGAATTAAAGGGAAAATATGTGTTAATAAAGAAGAAACAGTAACCAATGTACTATAGGAAAGAAACCTACAACAGGAGACTTATTAGATTCGTGCTTAAAGCAAGCACAAATGAAACCACAACAAGAAATCACAGGAATTTCATAGGCATGCAAATTTCAATTTACATAACAAATAATTATGCAGTATTGTTTGGAGGAAATCTTTTATTTTCATCTAAGTTTTTTTGTTGTTGTTAATTTTGCCATAAGAGATTTTTTTTTGTAGTGAATCACATTTTTTTTTAATTATTAAATGATAGCTGTATACATTAATGTAAACACCATAAGAGAGTATTTGGGCTAAAGTATGTGCCCTGAAAGTATTTCCCTTAGTTATTAAAATGTTTTTAAAAAGACTTTGTCAATATTATTAATATACCTATTTTTTCCATATTTTTTAGCCTAAATCTTTTACAGGAGATGACATTAAATTTGATGTGACTAAATTGAAACAAATACCTGATTGACATCTTGCCTCTTCCAGTTCTCCAATTTCCATTCTGAAAAACACAATTATACTTAAGATCCAGTATTAAGATTTAAAAAAAATAAATCATTTGATTTTTAGGAGTGATCAATACTAAAGGAAAACATAAGTTTGGAAACATCTCTCTATTTTAAGCCAACTATTAATAAAAAGAGTGCTTAGGCTAGGCATGGTGCCTCACCTCTGTAATCCTACCACTCTGGGAGGTCAAGGCAGGTAGATTGCTTGAGCTCAGGCATGCGAGACCAGACTAAGAGCAAGACTCCATCTCTACTAAAAATAGAAAAATTAGCCAGGCATACTAGCGTATGCCTATAGTCCCAGGCACTTGGGAGACTGAGGCAGGAGGAACTCTTGAGCCCAGGAGTTTGAGGTTGCAATGAGTTATGATGACACCACTGTACTCTAACCAGGGCAAGAGAGCAAGACTCAAAAAAAAAAAAAAAAAAAAAACAAAACGAGGGAGATTTTAAAAAAGAACACCAAAAAAACAGAAAAGTGAATATCTAGAGTTTTATGTAATGACTTATTAAGCTTTTTAAAATGCTCATTTGGGGATAATTGTTTCAAAACATCAAAAGCAAAGGAAGGAAAGCTAGAAGCAAAAAGTACAATGGTAACAATTGTCAGCTTGACTACAACTCATTATAATCCTATTCCAGAGGGTTATTAAAGCAACTGATAATGCATTAATTAATCCAAATTATTTTTTCAGTGATGATAGTTGCTTGCAAAATACTTAAATTTGTAGCTGTAATGCTTTTAAAGTCACGACCCTCATTCTCCTATCTCTCCACATAAAAAACTCAGAAATTACATTAAATGGCAGTAAAAATAACTGATTATAAGAAGCTAAATCTTGCTTTAATTGCTTTAGGATTTACAGTACGTTGACCACCCAAGCGACTATAACAAACTGGCCAACATAACAAGAGGTAATCAACATAAGGAAATTCCATTGAGTTTATGTAGTGCATGTCCATTCTATGAAAATTAGGTCAACTTAAGCAAGTGATCAATGTAGGGAGATGGCTAACTATGGAGGTACTACTAAAAGGATTCTAAAATCTTTGTATAAGACTAGGCATGGTGGCTCATGCCTGTAATCCTAGCATTCTGGGAGGCCAAGGCTGGTGGATTGCTTGAGCTCAGGAGTTTAAGAGCAGACTGAGCCAGAGCAAGACCCTGTCTCTAAAAACAGCTAGGCATTGTGGTATGTACCTGTAGTCTCAGCTACTCAGGAGGCTGAGACAAGAGGATCACTTAAGCCCAAGGGTTTGAGGTTCCTGTGAGTTATGACACCACGGCACTCTACCAAGGGCAACGAAGTGAGGCAGAGTCTTACACAATAAGTAAGTAAATAAATAAATAAAATCTTCATATGGTGAAGTTTCCTTTCATAAACCAATAAAGTTTAAAAATATGTTTCCACTTCTACTAGCCAGCTACCAAAAATTCATATTCATCACCCGTGTGAGTAAAAAACGCATATCCTGCCTTTATAACTTATGATATTTAATTTTCAAATGGGAAAATATATATTCCTTCTGTTTTTGAGACAGAGTCTTACTCTGTCACCCTGGGGTTTAGTGCCACAGTGTCATAGCTCACAGCAACCTCAAGCTCTTGGGCTCAGATGATCCCTTTGCCTCAGCCTTCAGAGTACCTGGAACTACAGGTGCCCGCCACAATGCCCAGCTATTTTTTTTAATGACAGGATTTGTTCTTGCTCATGCTGGTCTCAAACTCCTGAGTTCAGGCAATCTACCCACCTCAGCCTCCCAGGGTTTACAGGCATGAGCCACCGTGCCCAGTCTTTGTGATGATTCTTAAAGTCATGTAATTCTTGAATGTGAAGAAGATCCAGCTGCAGTATCCATCTTCCCATGGATCACAAGGGTTGAATCAGCTGAGGTGGCTGGCTAGGAGGGCATCCCCACCCTTCCTCCCTCACTGCTGCACAGGCATCCCTCCAGAAGCTGCACACTGGGTTGAAGAGGACAAACTTTCCCAATAGAAAAGGACCATTTCCTTGGTCAAAGGTAGGCAGGTAGCTGCACTCCTCTGCTACAACCTACAAACAAGCTCCCAAGTCATGTGATTCCAACATCAGTTCATTGAGAAACCAAAATAAAGTTAAATCTCCTAAGGACAAATATACTATTTACCCTCTCTTCTATCTAGATCCAGTCTAATCCATTTATCACAGAGCAGCCAGAAAGGTAGCTGCTATATAGCAAACTGGAATCTTGGCAGTGCACTGCTTAAACCTTTAATGATGCAGCATTGCAACTCAGAACTCCTTGTTCCCTACCCACAGGCTTTCAAGTCTCAAATGATCTACCTCCTGCTTACCCCTCCAGCCGCTCAACTCAGTATACTCTCCTCCTAGATGACAGTGCTCAAGCCATGTCAGCCTTCCTTCTGTACCTCAAAGCAAGCCAGGCTCTTTCCATTTTATGCCTCTGCATTTGCTATTCCCTCCACCTGGAACACTCCTGCCCTCACTTGCATGTGAACAAGCCTACTATTACCTACTCCACAAAAAGTATCCTATTCCATAAGAGAAAACTTCTGAGGTACTACAAATGTTATGGATGTGAATCTGGATGATGATTACATGGTATATACACACATGTAAAAGTCATCAAGCTATATACTTAAGATTAATGCACTTTATCTACTTTACCAAATATCTCAAAAATGTGAGAGGCAGGGAGTAAAGAGCCCAGTCTTACCACTTCTTATCTGTTTTATCACATCATTCTAATTTCCTTCGGAGCAGTTATCATAATCTTAAACTTTGTTTTAAATGTCTTATTAGACTAAGTACTAATTTCTTTGAGTGCCAAAGAGTATCCCAAAGATACACAGTAGATGAAAAAAAAGAATCCTTTAGATTTGTTTTGTTTTGAGCTCAAAGAAATCTGGAAATAACATGACAGTATACTGGCTGCATTATGCTGGCCCTGTCAGACTGCTCCTCTGTGGGCTTTTGATTGTCTTCATTAGGGCGCAGGGAAAAATATTTCTACCTTTTTATCTGTAAATACTATGATTTTGTAACTAAAGGCATTGTTTTTTATTTGGGTTGGAAAATTTCCATCGAATTTACGATTTACCTCCAAGAAACCTTAGATTTCTTATTTAATCTTTAATTAATAAATTAATTTAATCAAAGAAGATTGAAAATTCCATTTAGCAAACATTTGGAAAGTTCTAAGTAGTTATTAGTAGTAGAATACCAAGAAAGGTTCAAAACATGTCTCTGTAAGAACAGAAAAAAACCAACTAAACCCCGTGGGTTTGTAGTGTTTGCATAGAAATAGTAATGGCACAAACATCAAAGTGAGAAATTTAAAACTGCAATTTAAAAGTAATTTTTTAAAAAATTAAACTTTGATATTATTTTAAAATATCTGTATAAAAATAATGAAATTCAATGTTTATACCTTTCAAAAATTCATCATCAAATTGTTGAGCTGATACTTTCTGGGGATACTTGATTCCAGCTCCCCAAGTGATCAAAGGAGTTAAAGTCTCTGAAGGATGACCAGCCCCATGGAAACCTATAAATCACATACCGAGAGTAGTAAGACAAGTAGTAAAGAACTTATAGCTAAATTTCTTGTTTAAAATACTTTGTTTTAGCTACCATATTCCCAAATGTTTACAACTTGTTATCACAATTAGCTTGAAAATATTCCCACAAAACAAATCACAGCATCAACAACAATTAAATTAAAACTATAATTTAAAAACTGAAACAGGCTCGGCGCCTGTGGCTCAAGCGGCTAAGGCGCCAGTCACATACACCTAAGGTGGCGGGTTCGAATCCCCAGCCCGGGCCCGCCAAACAGCAATGATGGCTGCAACCAAAAAATGGCCAGGCGTTGTGGCGGGCGCCTGTAGTCCCAGCTACTTGGGAGGCTGAGGCAGGAGACTCGCTTGAGCCCAGGAGTTGGAGGTTGCTGTGAGTGTGATGCCATGGCACTCTACCCAGGGGGATAGCTTGAGGCTCCGTCTCAAAAAAAAAAAAAAAAATTGAAACAAATATCAGAATGTCTGCTCAGTAACTACGTGAAAGAAGTAAAACAGTAAGACACGGAAGAGATGTCGCCACTGCTGGAGTGGCACCAAAGACAGAGAGAATGAGCACAGGTCCTTTGAGCAGTAATCACGCAAGCTCGGGGTATGCCGTGAGCATGAGGGTGTCCATTCTGGAGGAGATGAGAAGGTCTCTGGGTCCTTTTCTTCCAGGCAACCCTGGCTGGTGTAGCCAAAAGAAGCCCTTTATAACATGGAACATAACTCCCTAGAATTCTATATCATGATGTGAGGAACCAAACAGCATCTGTGTCTTATTAGTATTTCAGCAGTACTAGGTCCTTTAACACTATCTTAACATCACTTCCTTTGCCATCTCATACAGTTAATTCCAGGTAGATAACAGGCACTTCATCTTTCCTTCTAGATGTTTTACTCTAGTTTCTCATTTGTAAATGAATATATATTCTTTTTATAGTTAGAAAAATGATTCTTTATATAATATCAGTCATTTTTATGCTAACATTTTAAGCATACAATTATTATGTGCTAGACATTTTGCATATACTAAGATCTCAAATCCTTTCAACACTGTAAGATATTTGCGACCTACATTTACCACTACTTAAATTATAAGGTACTTATCACTTCAAGGCAGACTAACCCCAGTCTGTCATTCCATGGTCAGAGGTAAAGATAAATGTTGTTTTCCCATCATTTCCATAAAACTGTTTAAACATGGACACGATTTCCTTCACTCCATCATCAACTTTTTTAATATTGTCCTTATAGTCCCTGTTTATAAAAAAAACGAAGAACAAATTAATTGGGAAAAATCAAATTTATTCAATTTGGACTCATTACATTCAAAGTCAGTAACTCCTGAAATGCTTTTAGATTTCATCTTTAATATTTTCAAACTGGAGCTCTTCAGATTACTGACTTTTTTTGCAGTTTTTGGCTGGGGCTGGGTTTGAACCCACCACTTCCAGCATATGGGGCCGGTGCTCTACTCTTTTGAGCCACAGGCACCACCCTACTGAAAATATTTTTTCTCCTTTTAATAAAGCTAAAGAACCTGAAGTAGTTTTCAGAGATGACTTAAAAAGAGGGCATTATCAAGTACATTTTAGCAAACCCTTTTTAAAACTCAAATGAAATAATTCTGACTTTCAAGTTCATGAAATTGTAATTTAAAACTGATTTAAATTACCAGTATACTGGTCTGTCGACATTAATAGCTAAATCATTGTTTCAAGTATAAAATATTTTCATCCCAAGTGTTTGGGATATAAAATAAAATAGAATATGATTTAAAGAAATTATATTTAAATTTTCCACACCATTGAACAAGGGTGGTTTGGAATGAACACTCCATTAATTAAACAGTGCATCATGTTAAAGAAGGGGAATGTGTGGGCTATTTGTTACTGGCAGCTAACTTGATAGGCTTTACAGAAACAAGGTGATCCAAACCACATTCAAAATAAATAAAAGTAAAACATAGTTTTTTCTTTTTTCTTATGGTCTATAAAAGTGAGAATATTTGCTGTTAGCATATATAAAGAATGCTATCATATTATAGTATATAAATTTGCCAGATACAATTTGATGGAACACACAATAGCTAATTACATCTTTTGTGATATAAAAATTAAAACTATAAAACTGCTTTTTATTTCAAGATTCACTGAAAATATTTCTAAAATATATAAATTTTTAGATAAAATTTTTTCTCTGCCTTGATAAATGAAGAGTATATAATATATGAACAGGATAAATTTCACTTATATTAATGTGCAATTTGGCCACATTAACCACTATATTGTAGGATATCTCATGTAGCTGAGAACATGTTGTATATTACAGTAGTTATTTAGTATATTAGTTCTAGTGTTATAATTACAAAGAAAACATAATACTTTGAAATTCAAAGAGCTGTTTTCCACCAAAAAATCAAATTAAATAAAGAATTTAATTACCTTGATGATGGTCGATGAGCATGTCCATTTGTATCTAGTCCTAATAAATGTAAGAAAAAAACTATTTTCTCTTCATTTATTTTAGAAAACAAAGACTGGTTGTTTCTGGCAGCATGAAAGAAGTCCTATATGCAACAAATCAGTTAAAAACTTTAGTTCACTTATTTAAAAAATATTGCTGAAAATATTTAATTAAATTTACATATAACTACAAAATTAAATTATCTTCTGTTGTTTAAATTTCCCCTCAAAACCTATCAACGCAGTTTTTGCTATCATTTCAGACATCTACATTCAAATAATGAGCAAGCTATTTTCTTTGTTTTAATTAGGCCAAAAAAGATTGTGGAAATAAGATCTTGATTTCATAAAGACCTCATAACATTGTTCATCCCATAATTCAATAAAATATAGCAGACGGAAAAAATATTTTATTGAGAGCCAAAAATAAGACAGTAATAGGGTAACACTTAAGAATGATTAATTATCTTTAAATATATTCAGAGCAAGACCACTTCTCATGATCCTGTCTACAATTACCCTAGCCGAACCATAATCTCTTATTTAGAACATTGCAAATAGCCTCCTGATTACTTCCTTTGCCCCAACTAGACTCTGTTTTTCACATTGGTGACACAAACATATCTACTTAATAAAATATGGTTTAAAAATTATTTTAATTTGTAATGATAAACTGAATGCTAAGATAAGTAATTCACCCTATACTCACATATACATGAACATGTAAAAGTACCCATGAAGAGTACCTTTAAATTATCTTAAATAAGTCCACAAGCTATTCCAAGATATATCTTTGTTGTTCACATGGCTCTAACTACAGAAGATGTTAGCTTTTAACAGCAAGAGATGTTTAACTTTTAAATAAATGTCTAAAGTATTTCAATATTTTTTGAAATAATTCTCCATTATTATAAATGTTAAAAGAAAAGATATAATTGGTGCCATTAGAGGAACTAGCTCTTCAAGAATAGAATTTTTTTAAATAACATGAAAAAGACTGAGCAACTAACTTGAGTTAAATTTAAAATTTGTTCTATGATTGGTAAAAAGTATGCAGCTATGTAAAAAATGCTGTTTCATGTATGGACATAAAATCTGGGAAGCTATGAAATTCAAACCTGGTAGAGATCAGTCTCTCTCTCATTATTATACTCTCATTTTTAAAAGTTGATCTTCTGGCTATAAGAGGTAAAATATATTCCTAGTTTCATTTCCCTAATACTCAGTATACTTATGCTATCAGCTCCTACTTGTGTTGAAAGCACCCATTCACTTCCATACTCAAGCATGGAGACTGCAAAATGCATGCATTCTCTTCTTCCTCCTTAGCCAAAGCCTTCAACCTTATGGGACATGGCAATACTGAGAACCTAAAACCTATACATTTCCCATCTTTTCTTGTAGCTAGATGTACCTTTGTGGTTGTAACTAATGAGATATTAAGTCAAATATTTCAGTCAAAAAGCTATGTGGACCAATGGCTCTTTGAAATAAATATAATTCAGTAGGAAAGGAGGTCTTCTTTGATGCCTCATATTATTGGCTTAAAACTCTGAAATAATAGCTAGAAATTTAACATTATCTTGGATCAGGAGATAACTTCAATAATGAAACTCATGCATGAGGCTACAAGAGAACTTTAGGAGATTGGGTCTTAATGACACTGTGGAACCACTATAGCATCCTGAACTCTATCAGTCCTTGCTTGTCTACTTCTGGCACTATCTTTACTAAGATAGAAAAAATTTTTTAAGCCATATTTTTTTCCTCTTACATAGAACTGAACCTAATCAAAGTTAATATGTGTATGTATATACCAAAGAATTCCTTGACAGGAGTTTTAGATTTAACAATGTGAAAAACTTAGTATCTCTGCCAACAGGATGTATATAAGTTTGAAGGTGAATATGCCAGTGTATCAACATGGCAAATACGCCAATTATATACAGTGTATACTGCATTAATGGAATATAGAGGAGGGTTATTTAAGTCAAACTGAAAGTGAACTAAAAAAGGAAAGCCAAGACCTAATGGAGGGGATGATACATGAACTGAATTTTTTAAAATGAACAGATTCATCATGTACGCAGTCTTTGAGAATATTATACTAAGTGAAATAAGCCTATCACAAAAAGACAAATAATGTATGATTCCACTTATCATGATGCAAGGTACATAAAGTAGTCAAATGTATGAAAACAGCAAGTAGAATGGTGGTTGCCAATGGTTTGGGGGAGGGGCAGTGGGGAGTTATTGTTTAATGCATACAGAGTTTTAATTTTGCAAGTTGAAAAAGTTCTAGACATTGGTTGCACAATTCTCTGTATATCAATACTTAACACTACCAAATCATAGATGCTCCTTGACTTACAATGTGGTACATAATTATCTTAGGTCAAAAATGCATTTAATATACTTGACCTACTAAACATCATAGCTTGGCCAAGCCTACCCTAAATGTGCTCAGAACACTTCCATTAGCCTATAGTTGAGCAAAATCATCTAATAAAAGTCTATTTTACAATAAAGGCTTAAATATCTTAAATATGTCTTGTTGAATACTGTTCTGAAAGAGAAAACAGAATGGTTGTATAGTTTCTCCTGAATGCATATCAATTTCCTACCATCATAAAATTAAAAAATCGTAATTCAAACCATCATAAATTAGGAAAAAGCATTAGCAAATTATTTTCACTTAAAATGGTTAAGATGGTAATTCTACGTTATACATGTTTTCACCCCCCCTTTTTTTTTTTTTTTTTGCAGTTTTTGGCTGGGGCTGGGTTTGAACCCGCCACCTCTGGCATATGGAGCGAGCGCCCTACTCCTTTGAGCCACAGGCGTCACCCCCCAATTTTTTTTAAAGAAGAAGAAAATTGCATGGATTTGGAAACTGTTTGATTTGAATTACCATGAGTCTTGGGGCAGAGCACAAAGTCCAAGTGGCGGGGGGAGATCAGATCAAGGGAGGGTGAATGGTGGGATCACACCTATGGTGCATATTGCAAGAGTACATGTCAGAGCTATTAAATACAGAGTATAAATGTCTTAACACAATAATTAAGTAACCAAGATGAGGTATACATTAACCAGTGTGATGTAAGCCTTCCTAATTCTATATAAAATCAGCACATTGTACCCCATAAATGCATTAATGTATACATGATCTGTGTTTATGCTTTAATAAAAAAATTAAAAATAAATAAATTTAAAAAAAAAGACCACTAACTCTCGCTCTGACCTCATATGAGACCTCACTCCTAGTCAGTGCTCCTACCACACTAACCTACCTTCTTTCAGTTCCTCAAGCCCATTATGTTGGCTTCTGCCTTAGGTCCCAAGATTTACATAATGTTGTTGGCCTGAAATACTCTATTCTACACAAATTCATCCTTATCTATTTCTTAGCCTCCTGTATCTTTTCAGAGATCATCTCAAAACTCTGAGGAAAGCCTTCTCCTACCTGCCCAATCTAGATCAGAACTTTCTAAAGATATATTCTTAGTCTGTATTTTCTTTTATACCACTTCCACTGTTGATTATTTCATATTTTTGTTATTACTTGGTTAATGTGTGTCTCTACCATATTTCAAGAAGAAGTCATGGGCAAATTATTTTTTCTGTTCACTATCATATAACCAAGACCAGCAGTATTGAAATAAAGGACAGAAAACATGAAAATCAGGCCAACCACCAGCTATGTCTGCCCAATTCAAAAGGAAGCAAGTCTATGATTCTGATGCAGTTTTAGCTATGCGTATGAAATTAGAAGCCAAGGGCTTTCAAGTAGACGTTAACAGATTACATTAAGAACTAATGGTTACCAAAATAATTTTCTATTTACGTAAAGGATTTTATCTAATTTGAAAATTTTCCATGCTGACAAAAGTATATGTTAAAAGGAACAAAAAAAAAATTCAAGGGAAAAGCTCTTGATGAAAGAAATAGAGTTTAGCAAATAATTTAATAAGCACTTAATTTCTGCTAAGTAAACAAAAAGAAAAACAAAGACATACACTGAAAGTACATTTACAAACAAAAATAACTATCAAGAAGTCTACAATATCAGTTCAAAGGACACTATTGGTAAAAAGAAGTGTCAGTTAAGGTCAATCAAAGAAAGCCATTTTCAATGGATGAATTATGTATTGTTATATGGAGATGTAGAAAAATGAACTAGTAGAAACTAGAAGAAAGGAGAAAGCCAACATCCACAATGGAGATTTTCCCACAATTTGAGAACATGAATTCTATTATATTCCTAATAAAACTGTGATAATTGTCACTATCAAATAGTTTAAATATTATAGTTTATTATTTAAAGTAACTCAGATATTTTATTATGACTATGTTTTTCCTTATCTAATCTGCTCATCTGATTTTTCTTTAAAGGACAATGTTTCCTTAAAACATTGTCTACTTTATTATTATAAATGTTACATTTGAACAGCACTTTTCTTATTTTTTTTTTTTTGAGATAAAGCCTCAAGCTATTGCCCTGGGTAGAGTACAGTGCCGTCACAGCTCACAGCAACCTCCAACTCTCCTGGGCTCAAGCGATTTTCTTGCCTTAGCCTCCCAAGTAGCTGGGACTACAGGCACCCGCCACAACACCCGGCTATTTTTTGGTTGTTTGGCATCATTGTTGTTTGGCAGGCCTAGGCTGGATTCAAACCTGCCAGCTCAGGTGTATGTGGCTGGCGCCTTAGCCACTTGAGCCATCGGCACCAAGCCTTTAACAGCACTTTTCAAAAGGCTTTAGCACATTTCACATAGTCTCCTACTGCAAGAGACTGATGTTCTATAGTCAATGAAAGATCAAAATTCACCAAACTAGAAATGAAATGTAGGCTTCATGAATCCTAATCTAGGGCTAATTTTACCATGAGGAACACAGAATTTTAAAAGGACACCTTTTTAAAATGTTTTTAAATTCTATTAATTGGTTGTTCTAGAATACATAATTTCTTAGAATTCAGTCTTTTTAAAATGTGGGCTACAATACAAAAATTTTAAGCTCATCCAAGCTGAAAATACTTAAGAACATTTTCCAGTACTTTAGGTAAGAATATGTGTTTTACACATTAACCACTTAATAGCCCATACCTTAACATTATCAAAAACCCAGCTATCCAATTTTGTTGCATCATGGGCACCAAAATCCTCTCTTTTGGCATCATAACTATGTGTATATATATGGTCTCCACTAGCACCTGAAAAGGAAAGTTGGGAAAAAATAAATTTTTTAAAAAATCTTTTTTCAACTATCACAGAAGATGAGATAGTCATTTAAAGATTTTTTGTAAATAACCAGTATTTTTCACAAAGCACTGTGTGCTATGACAGGCAAGTAGAAGACAGGAGGAATAATTAACATTTACTTATTTATTTTATGTGACACAGACCGTGCTATGTACTTTAACAGATTCCATTGCTTTTTGTCCTTACAATCTTAATTTTATAGATATATTACCTGTAAGATTAATAGACTTGCCAAAGTCAAAATCCTAATAAGCACCAAAATAAAAATAAGCACCAAAGTTTGTCTTCCTTTAAGGATTAAACTATTCAAAAGATATTTCACCTCATATTCATACAATATGCATATTTCTCTCAATATAAAAGAATAAATATTGCTTATTGCCAAATAATTTGAAAAGGTCAACAGATATATTAATCTTGTATATTTGCAAGATTTTAAGAATCTAATGAACTGAGTGAATTCCTGGGTTAGATAGCTTCTTAGAGGTAATAAGGAAGAAATATAATGAAGTAATGCCAATCTCTATAACATTAATTTAGCTCTGATGTCTCTATTCTCCTGCTGAGACATTCTACTAGCCATATCCCAAATAAAAAGATTTGAGCAGGGTTGTTGGTTACCATAAGAAATGGAACATACATGTTACACTTACACATTCAGGCATTGGTCCCGTCCCATCAATTATAGCCAGAAATAAGAAGGTTAGTTTGGTAAATCATCACAACTTAATCCACCCTCCTCACCATCAGCCCCTCAAAAAGCTAAAGTACTTTTTGAAGAAGGGAATATATAAATGGCAAGCAGTTTGAAGTTTTTTAGCCTGTCCAGTATAATAATGTTCTATGAGCATTATATGTAAAATTCTGAATATATATTCTGCTTTCTGAACACATAATAATCTTCCAGGGCTCCAATTCCTACAATGACACCCACAGCTAATATCATGTTACAAAAAATCTATTAGTGAAATGATCATTCTGTTCCCACCAAAAGGCATTTAATGACATGTAATTCACTCAAATGATTAAAAACTATAAATAAATTTCTAATCAATAGATGACCTAACATTTGCAGAATCATGCACATATACAAATCCGAATGGCACATTCAACTTACTAAATGTCATACACTGTCATACATATTAAATGCCAAAATATATAGCACATTCATATGTTAAAATAGGAATCATAAATTCCAACATTTAAATCTTTTTTTTTTTTTTTTTTTTTGAGACAGAGCCTCAAGCTGTCCCCCTGGGTAGAGTGCCGTGGCATTACAGCTCACAGCAACCTCCAACTCCTGGGCTCAAGCGAGTCTCCTGCCTCCGCCTCCCAAGTAGCTGGGACCACAGGCGCCCGCCACAACGCCCGGCTATTTTTTGGTTGCAGCTGTCATTGTTGTTTGGCAGGTCCGGGCTGGGGATTCGAACCCGCCACCTTAGGTGTATGTGGCTGGCGTCTTAGCCGGTTGAGCTATAGGCGCTGAGCCGAACATTTAAATCTTTATGAAAATATCTATAAGCCTCTCTAGTAATCTATCAAAGTATAATGAAACAGACACCAGTACTGTTATGATAATGAAGTTATGATAAGCACCAAGCTAAATGTTCCACATGAATTATCTAATTTTAAAAATAAAACCATGAGATAAAAATCATTATTACATTTTACCAAAAGGAAAACTAAAGCTCAGAGAGTTGTTAAGTGATAGAGCCAAGTACCATTTCATTGACTCAAAAATACTATCTACGTGATATACCAATATTTCAAGTATAACTAAGGAAAAATACTGCCAATTAAACTGATATGTCTATCCACTGTAAGACATATCCCTATTTCAAAAATGTTAAAAAATGTAAAAGTATGTCTTGAAAATCAATAAATGCAACAAAACATAAAAACTACCATGTTGATTACTTATACCATCCAAGGAAATGTAATCTGTGACACTTACCTTTGGCAAACATAGGTAAGATATCTGGGCTTCCCCAACTCCATGTATATTTGCTTTCATTAAAGAGAGAATCAAATTCTACAGGATTTTCCTTCCATCCTTCAGGGTAATTGTGGAAGAAAGCAGACAATAACAATATCATTATGTACATGGTGAAATAAGCCACTACAGAAGTATTCTTCAAATAATAATAATGATATAAGTCAAAGGACAAATGCAAAGCTAGTAATAGATTGATTTCTTGTTATTGCTTTTTTTTTTAATATATTTTTTGAGATAGAGTCTCCCTTTGTCATCCTCAGTAGAGTGCCATGGCATCATAGCTCACAGCAACCTCAAACTCTTAAGCTCAAGTGATCTTCTTGCCTCAGCCTCTCCAGTAGCTGGCATTACCAAAATGCCCAGCTATTTTTAGAGACAGGGTCTCGTTCTTGCTCAGGCTGGTCTCGAACTCCTGAACTCAAAGCAGTAATAGATTGATTACCACACATACTACATATTACACCACTAATTGTTTAAAAACTAACAATAGATCATTGACTTATTAAAATGTAGAATCACTTTTGAACTTTGGGAGTAACATCTAGGAAAACCAAGGATCTGTCCAACCACAATCTTTTAATAGCATGGGATGATGAAAGACTGAAGATTAACGCTGGAATCAGTACCAGTGTGTTCACGTAAGTAATCCATGCTAAAAACACTTGTTAAGTCACACAAAACACTTTTTTCACTTTGTGATATGATTCAGTGCTAAAGAAGCACTATATATGAGATAAATATTTCATTTAATAAAATTGTCTAAACAGACAGTACCTTTGGCGACTGCACTGACATCTTCATAAAACCCAGCTATCAGGGCAACATGACCTGGCCGAGACTCTGTTGGCACACGTGTGTGGGATACCCCCCAGCTGCCTTCATGCGTTATGATCTTCCTAGAAGATATTTTATACAGATAGTTAACATAGACTATAGTTACTCTCATAAGGCTTAAGGAATCAAAACCCAAAAAGTGAGTCAGAAGTTAAGGAATCTTTCAAATCCTAGCTGAGCTCAGTATGAGCTCCCATCAGCTGAATGCAGCAGGATGAATGAGTCTAGGTCTGGCCAAAAAGAACCACTCACCCACTGTACAGAATGAAGCAAAATAGACCACTGTTGTTTTAAAGCCACAAAAGATTGTGATGGTTTGTTAGAGATAATTGATACACACAATATTATCATATTAATGTTAAATTTTATTAGGTATGATAGTATTGGGATTGTGAGAGTCCTTGTTCTTAAGAGATACATGCTCAAGTATTTAAGGGTGAAGTATCACAATGCCTTGCCTTCAAATTAAAGAAAAATTAAAACCAGGTGCATACAAATGAGCACATGTATGTATGGAGACAATGTGAGCATGAAAAATATTAAAAACTGTAAAACTAGGTTAAGAGCAAACACATTTATTATACATATAATCCTTTCAACTTCTGTGTAAATTTCTTAAGATATTAAGGGCATAAATTCCTAAATATGAGATTAAAACAGATAAAGCTTCTTCTCCTAAAATGTATCAACATTATTTAAGTTGTATCACAGTGATTTCCAAAATTTGGGGAAATAAAACCACCAGTGACACTACTGTAGGCAAAAGGGTAGTGAGCGCTGAGATAAAAGAGAGTGAATGCATCAGTAACCTTTTTCCAGATGAACACTGCACTATCAATACAGGTTGAATAAAAGTATTCATAAGTATTGGTATATTTTCTATTAATATTGACTTACAATAAAAACAATTTTGGTAAAATACATACTTAATAAAATGGTTTGAAAAACATTGGACCAGATATTAAGGGAGAAATATTCTTTAACTTCTTGAGTTATACAATGAAAACAGGACTTTAGTGCTAGTGGTTGAGGCCAAGGAGTTTCATACAGGATTTAGTGGTTGAGGCCAAAGAGTTTCATACAGGATTTTGGACAGACTGGAGAAGAACCAAGGATCCCAAAGTAGCTATGACATATCTGTTACTCAGCACTCTGAGGCCAGTCAGCAAGCATGGGGACATCTGCCTTCATATAACTCAGGCGTCCTCAAACTACGGCCCTCGGGCCACATGCAGCCCTCCAAGGACATTAATCCGGCCCAACGGGTGTTTTTGCCACCACTGCCTGTCCTGCTTAGCAGCCAACTCATCCTGGGGCCCGCAGTCCAGCCCTCCAACGGTCTGAGGGACAGTGAATTTGCCCTCTGTTTAAAAAGTTTGAGGACCCCTGATCTAACTTGTAAGGGCAGGCAAGCTAGCATAAGTAGCCTTGGAAGTCCAACTTGGGAAGTCTACACAGGCGGAAAGCCTTGGGGCCTTTATACTACAGACAAAACAGTGGGTCCAAATCAAACACTAATAACAATAAATTAAGATAACATGGCACCTGCCAGCTTAATCTTTGTTACTCAGAACATTCTGGCACTTCGTGGCCTTCAGGTGAGAAAGCCTAATTTACTCAACTTTCTTTCTCCATAGGATTTAGAAGGGAGGAAGTATTAAAGAAATTTGGATATTTCTATTTAAAACTGTTAGTTATATCATATTTTCTAAAAAAAAAAAAAAAACTTATAAAACAGATTTAGAAGACGGAAGATTCCTGAAATTGTAAATATACAAGGACATACAATACAAAGATATAAAGTATTTGAGCCCTTAACTGGCAGCATTTCCTTTAATAAGACCAAAAATACTACTAGAAAAGCTTAACTTTTCCTTAACAATCAGTGTATTTTTCTCTTATTAATTTTAAAATGAACTACAGTTCTCTCTTTTCTTGGAACTAGGAAATTCACCCAAATATTTTAATTATACATACAGGTGCCTATAAAGTTCATGTGCAATTTCAAATAGAACTTTACAGCCACCCTGTATATAGGAATTTATGTTATACATTTTTATGTATTATACTTAACCCTAGTTTGATCTTATTTTCCCACTAACATTTCCCCATTAACCTGAATTGCTCATTTATTTCTTTTTATTCTTTAGTATATTATGCATTCATTTGACCACCACAAATTTATTTCTGGAAATTCAACAAGCATTCAAGTTCATTCATTCTTCTAGCAGTCAACAAATATTTATTAGTTGTCAACTGTGCTAAGAAATGGAGATAAAGTAGCATACATATAAAACCCAGCCCTCATGGAACTTGCATAATGATAAGTGCTATTAAAGAAGAAAGCAATAAATGGATAGAAAGTGATGATGACCAGTGGGCATAAGGGGAAGTAGAATATTTTAGATATATTTGCTCTTAAGTTTGACTGTTACCTCGCTACAAGAGCATTAAAAGTTCTGAGGGACTTGTCACTAATCAGAAAAAGAACAATTGTTTGTAGAATGTTTATAAGTCAAAAAATTAAACATTTCTTTACAAAGCCACTTAATAGAAGCCAAAGTTACATTAAACAGTGATGTGGACTTGGAAGGATTTTGTCTGTTTTAATAGAAGGTTGTATTCTGGTTTAAAGTTTATATTTTCCAGTTAAATACCATGGTAATTAGTAATTCATTGACATTTATGCTTGTCTTTATTTTGTACAATTAGCAGATTTATAAGAAAACGATATAATGAGTTCTGAGGCAGGTTTGGAAAATCAGGACAAGTTGGCTACAGCAGCTAAGGATATACATTTCATTGTTACATTTCGGCTGTAACAGTGGCAGAAATAACACCCAGGAGGAAATAAACTGGCATGTAGAGCTAATCCAGACGAAGACAGAGAGGGAAGATACGAAGTAGAAGCAACTGCAGCTTTCAAGGAGCAGATTGAAAGTTGCAGGTGGATGCCCATCTACAACTGAACCGTCTTAAAGATCATTGCAAATCAGCAGAGAAGCAAGGCGGAACATTCGGAGTGAAAGAGAAGGTGGGTGGGCAATCCCAAGATCGGAAAGTACCTGAAGGAGGCATCCATGTGTGGGGAAGCACATGAGGACAGAGCCTTAAAGCACCAAGCTCCACTTCCCCATCTGCCCCATACTGTGAACTAACTTTGAGGAAAGCCCCATCATTACCACAGACCCCCAGAATGACCAGGGCTTGCTTGGAATTTGTGCTGTGACATTGTGCCAGAGAGTGGGCACAGCAGGGATGTGAGGGCTTCCATTCCTGCATTATGGCAACTGATGCCACTCTGAGCTCTCAGGTCCACAGCAACAGGTCTACAAAGGGCTCAACTTTGTGGCAGCCAACTCACATCACTCAGTTCCTGCACTGCTGCCCGGCCCCATGAGGGAGGCTCCAGTGCCATTGCTGAGCCCCATGATCCCAACTCCCAAGGCTCCCCTTGCTGTTCTTAGGCCCCACTAAAAAGTGGGCAAAAGTCATAAAAAGAAACTTTTCAAAAGATAGAGAAATGGCATGCAAACATATGAAAAAAAAATGTAAAACATCACTGCAAATTAAAATCTCAATGAAATACCAACTTACCTCCAGAATGACCATTATAAAAAGTCAAAAAACAGTTGATGCTGGCATGGATACACAGAGAATGGAACACTTATACACAGTTGGTGGGGCTGCAAATAAATACGACCTTTATGGAAAACAGTATGGAGATTCCTCTAACAAGTAAAAGAAAACGTGACATTTGATCCAGCAATCCCACTACTGGGATCTACTGTAGATATCCAGAGAAAAAGAAGTCATTTTAACAAAGAAACCTGCACTCCAATGTTTACTGCAGCACAATTCACTATTGCAAACATGTGAAAGCAATCTAAGTGCCCATCAGTTCATGGGTGGATTAAGAAAATGTAGTATATCAAAGAGCTGTTGGAAAATATCCAGCCATGTAATATGAAAAATAGAGACATACAGGGCTGGATCCTTTCTGGACAGCCCACATACAAACACACACACCATTGAAAAGGTGTGAAATAATGTCTTTTCCAGCAACTTGAATAGAACTGGAGACCATTATCCCAACTGAAGTGGGCTGGATCCTTTCTGGACAGCCCACATACACACACACAAACACACACACCATTTTGAAAAGGAATGAAATAATGTCTTTTCCAGCAACTTGGATAGAACCGGAGACCATTATCCCAACTGAAGTATCTTAGAAATGGAAAAACAAACACCATATGTACTCTCTAATAATTGGGAGCTAAAAGACGGGCACATGGGCACAAAGAGATGTAAAAGCCATTGGAATAGGTGGGAGGGGGAACAAGTAAAAACCTACCTATCCATTAAGTATAATGAGTACTATTTAGATGATGGACACAGGAGAAGCCCTGACTTAAGCATTATACAAGGTATCCATATAACAAAAATATTTGTACCCCCTTATATTTTGAAATTAAAAGACAAAGACATATGTGTAAGAACCCTACTCTCTTTCCCATTACCCCCCAGTCCTGTGCCCACTGTGCCCAAAATATCTTCACAGTAAGATATTTTGCTGTTTACTTAGGCCCAGGTAACATTTGTAAGAGATACCTCTGTATCCATTGACATATTTTACCTAATAAATGGCGCTCTAGAGTTCCCACTTTCATCTAATTCATACAGTGCATCTGCTCGCAGGCCATCAGCGACAAAGAGCACTAATCTTCTTGCTGGAGGCGGTAATGGTGTAAAGTGAGGAGTCATTCCATGAACCAAAGGAGATGTAAAATAAATGTCAAAGATGGAGGCAAAGAACACAAAATGTACGAGCAATCCCAAAGTAAAGAAGAGCAGCATGTCCAGGGTAACTAATTAATCTTCAAGAAATACTGAAAGAGAGAACAAAATTAAACAGGGGTAAATCTTAATGCAATCATATGTATTGCCACATATTTTGATGACTACATGTACAAGAGATTGAATATATATTTTATAACTCACTTTCATTTACTGTGGTAACAATAAGCATTATTGAATAATGATAATACTGAAATGAAATACATGATAAATTACCACCCAAGCAAAAAGAAAAAGTTCAAGTATAATAATTAGAACCAATAAACTATCAAAATAAATTTAAGCATATGCTAAGCTTATAAAAATTAACACAGAATCAAAAACAAAGAATTAAATCAGTCCTAAAAAGAGTTAGTATTCAGTCAAATCATAAGGCTCGGCACCTGTGGCTCAAGTGGCTGAGGCGCCAGCCACATACACCTAAGGTGGCGGGTTCGAATCCAGCCCGGGCCTGCCAAAACAATGATAGCTGCAACCAAAAAAATAGCCAGGCATTGTGGCGGGCGCCTGTGGTCCCAGCTACTTGGGAGGTGGAGGCAGGAGACTCACTTGAGCCCAGGAGTTAGAGGTTGCTGTGAGCTGTGATGCTACAGCACTCTACCCAGGGGGATAGCTTGAGGCTCTGTCTCAAAAAAACCTACATAAAATAGAAAATATAATCCATGCTGACAATCATTGCTATTTTTGGAATTTTAAATTATTTAAATTACTTCTAATTATTTAAATAATAGGTCTGTAGGTTGATTTTTTTTTTTTTAACTTTAGTAATCAGCTCAGAGGTCTACTGGTTAGCAAGAAACATGCATTCCATCCATTGGACTAAATCATATGAAGGAAGTTAAATTTCATCTGTGCTTTAGAAAATTTGTTCTATTAAGAGAACATTTTATTTTAGTTCCCCAAATCAATGCAAAAAATGTTACATTTATCCATTCAATAAAAAATTTCTATACACATATTGGGTGCATAATTTTGTGCTGGGGTACTAGAGAAATAATAAGAAGACAGTCACAAATCTGCTGTGCTTACAAATATTTAAGGACTAAAACCTAAGCAATGTGAAACATTTAAATAATATTCTAAGACAGAATATCGTGCCACGAAACTCCCAAGATCAAAGTGAAAATGGAGTGCTTTTCAAGCTACTGTGTAATTTGCTTTTGTTGGTGAAGATCTGTAGATTAAGTGAAAATAAAAAAGTACTGTAACTTGTCTTACTGGTTAATGTTAACTGCGTCAGTTACATATAGTGACCCTGGGTTGAAAAGCACCAAGGATGAGGTAATTTTAATTACAGACACATCTTATTCTTCTTGGCCTGAAGAATCACATCATGGAAAGAAAGGACGGCAAAATATCCTGCAAGAACAAATGAAACATCGGAAAAACACTTAACAAAGTCAAACAGATCATAAAAATACAGTAGAACCTCCATAGTTGAACACATCTCTACATGACCACCTCCTTAAGTTGACCTAATTTTCATAGGTCAGACATACAACACTACACGTACCTATTAGTACAGTAGACCTAGTTTCTTACGTTAACCACTCCCATATGTTGACCAGTTTGTTATAATTCCTTGGGTGGTCAACTTGCAAAGAGGTTCTGCTGTATATATATAATAGAGCAAAAGGTCAAATTACAGGCCACTTTTCTTCTGAGACAACCAAGGGTTAATTAAATATCAGAGCTACTCCATAAAGTATAAAAATTCCCGAGTATATGCTGTGTCACAATCTAAGGCAACATTCTCAAGGTAAAGGCTTCTTTTCTAGTACACATGAGCTTCAACACATACATTAAGCAACATCTTAATAAAATGATTCTAAATATTAAAATAAGATATAATCACTGTGGCTAAGTTTAGGAAATACAGAAGACTTCCTACAATTCTACTACCTCGAGAAAAATCTGTTAATTGTTTCTTATAATTTTTATCCTATTTATATTTTTGCAGAGGCCTACAATTTTACATTGCTTTTTCCCACATATCATGTACCATCGCCATACTTTATGGTTGCATTTTGATTTTCCTAATCTCTCTCATTTTGGGAAGCTTCAAAATAGTTCTTTCCAATTTTACACTACTAAAAATGACAGTGATTAATTCAAATTTATTATGTAATTTCTATGTGTTAACTTTCAGGTATTTCCTATTATGTGTATAAAATACTACCTTTTAGTACAATTACTGAGTCTTTTCCTTTAAGGCTTTAAGGCTTTTAATATACTGAATACAGAAACTCTTGTTTTCAGTTGAATATTGATTCTCCTAATGATAATTTAAGCGACTCAGCAATATATATTTTTCTCTTTTTTGCTTCTTTCACAAGGCTTCCTAAAGAAAAAGCTATCACTTCAGACACAACATAAAAAACTAGAGTAGAAAAGGAGGCATCAAATAGAATACTATTCTAAATGACAAGATTTAAAACTGAGAAATTACGTTGTTCTATATATAAATTTTTTTTATTTCAAATTAAAATAAAGGTACAAACAACTAGGTTACAATGTTTGCATTTGTTAGGTAGAGTCCCTCTTGAGGTTGTGTCCCATACTCAAGAGGCATACCATATACCCTTACATTGTGCCCATTGATGAGAAATTATTTTTAATGTCCTTACTTTCATTAAGAAACTTTAAAATATCCTCTAGTGCTTATCAAACACACATTTGAGGTTTTAATTTTTCTTTTAAACCTTGTAAAATATATTGAAATCCTTCTCATCATTTAAGAAAACTGACTCGCTGCCTTATGAACCTCAGATGCTCAGCAACAGGACAGTCTAGGATCCTGTCAACATCCTCAGAGGGACCCTCAGTGTTAAGTATAAAAACTTTAAAAGTATAAAGCTAAAGAAGTGTCGAATATAATCATTTTAAATGAGAGAAAAGAAACCTAGACTAAAATAAAATAAAATCTGTTAAATAAAATATTACTAATGAAAATAAATATATTCATGTGATAGAATTTGATTTGACTAACGTTTTATTAGGATAAAAGCTAACTTAAAAAAATAAATTTTAAAATGGGCCAGTATCTTAGTCACAAGTGTTAAAATTGGCAGATGGTACTCACTGGCGCATAAAGTATTGTCTAAGATATAAAAAGACCTCCTGGGAAGATATTTACAATGAGGATTTTTGGTCTTAGTAAGAATATTTTTAGGGAAAAAGATTACTTGCAAATTTCTTTTATTCATTAGGTACATTTCTCCTCTATAATTACCAACTCATTATTATTCCATTATATACTTTCTAAGAGTGGTAGGTAAAAAAAAAAGGTATGGTTATATGTTTTAATAGCAAGGAAAAAAAATCAAATTTTACTGACAAGAATTTTTACTTGTCACATAGCAGATTCCTTTCCTTTTTCTGTACTACTAGACCAATTTTCCATTCTCAGATGCAGTTTAGAATCCTCATAAATGTCTTTAATTTTAAAAAAGGAAATTATGCATGTTTTTACTAGAAAACCTGATGAACATTAAATTCTAAATTATTCACCTGAAATAAAATGAAATAAATTACAATATATTTGTT
>NW_003852422.1:13614233-13626058 GCF_000181295.1 Otolemur garnettii | reverse complement strand
GCTTGAGCCACAGGCGCCGAGCCTATTAATAAATTCTTAATAGAGAACTACAAATTCAAAGATAGTGATAAGACTCTTCAGAATTTATCAACCACTTTAAATTCCCATCAGAAATGTATAAATAACTGTCTTCCCAAATCTGAAAGTTCTGAACTTGAACATTGTTTTGAACATTTAATCTTATGAACATCAATCATATTATGACACTTAAAGTTTATGTCCATTTTGATTTGCTTGTCTGCTTGCTAATAAGGAAGTATACTGATTTCCTAGCTATATAGTTCTTCACAACTTGTAATTTTACCTTGCTTGCTACAGTATAGATACTTTAGACATAACACTTTGTCTAATTCTTTAGAGGCTACACATGCATGCCAATGAAGAAAAGATTACTGGCACATCTAATAATGAACCTAATCCAGTTGTGTTCTGTTGGAGACACTGTTTATTATGTTATTTTTCAAAGCTAGTATCTGCATGGTGTTCTGGTTCATGAAGAAACCTGGATTAATTGCACAAGGTATTTTTTGCTGTCCAACGACTTTGTGTTAAGAGCATGGCAGGGGACAATTACTTAAAATTACCTCATAGAATATGATAGGGAATAAATGCAAAAGTGTTTATATTCTAAATTCATAATCATCTGTTCAAAAACAAACATTAATTTATGTTCAAAGTTACGGGTCTCTGTAAGATTACTGTGGCAGTTCTTGGAACATAAGACTTCTGGTTTGGGGAGTTTTTTGAAAATTGTTGTAAATTCATATAACATTTACCATTTTAGCTATTTGTAAGTGTACTGAGTTCAGCAGTGTTAACTATACTCTCACTGTTGTGCAATCTCCAGAACCTTTCATCTTATAAAACTGAAACTCTATACCAGGGGTCCTCAAACTTTTTAAACAGGGGGTCAGTTCACTGTCCCTTAGACCCTTGGAGGGCTGGACTGCGAGCCCCGGGACAAGTTGGCTGCTAAGCAGAACAGGCAGTGGCGGCAAAAACACCCAGCCGGCTGGATAAATGTCCTAGGCGGGCTGTATGTGGCCCATGGGCCATAGTTTGAGGACTCCTGCTCTATACCCATCAAACAACTCCCCATTTCTCTGTCCCCACCCCGTTCCCTGGCAACCACCATTCTATTTTCCATTTCCATGAGTTCTATTATTCTTGATATTTCATACAGTGAAATTATACAGTATTTGTCCTTTTGTAACTGGCTCATTTCACTTAGCATAATGTCCTCAAGGTTCATCCATGTTGTAGTATGTGTCAGGATTTCCTTCCTTTTTGAGAACTGACTATGCCATTGCATGTATATGCCACATTTTTGTTATCCATCTACCTATCAAGGGACATTTTACGTTGCTTCCACCTGTTGGGAATTGTGAATAATGCTACTGTTAACACACAATATATATAACCAGTTTTATTTTAAAGTAAACGGTGAGCATTGGCCAGAGGAGTCATGTAGCACTATTTCATTTAAGGAGGCTGGAGAATATAAGGAAACAGATGGAATATTTGGTCAAAACAGAATTTGTGTGTGGTACTGTCTCTGCCACAGATATAATCATATACATATTTCACACAAAAAATACGTAATACATGTTATTACATATAATTGTGTTCATAGTACATACATTAATTGCACTGGCTGAATGTAAAGAGTGGATTATACCAATAGTAAAGAGATGAATCAGGGAGACTGTTATAAAGCTAGTTAGTAAAGTAGGCCAAGAAAGAGACTTTTAGTCCAAATTGGTACATTAGGGGCTTAGAGAAGAAATTGAATCATCTAGTTATACTTTGGAGGGTGCTGACGGAAGGTGCTAAGATTTGAGTTTTTTCTCCACTAAAACTCATTTTGAAATTTGATCCCCAATGTGGTGGTATTGGGAGGTGGAGCCTAGTGGGAGGTGTATGGGTCATGGAAGCAGACCCTTTATGAACGGCTTGGTACTTTTGTCAAGGTATTTCTCTGGGAATGGAATCATTCCTGTGAGAGCAGGCTGTTCTTACATTAAGTGAATTTCCTCCTGCTCTTTGGCCCCTCTTCATACCTGTCCACTTATTTGACCTTCTCTACCATGTTAATAATGTTGCACAGAAGCCCTTATCAGATGGCAGGTCCAGGCCCTTGAATTTCCCAGCCTACAGAATGAGCAGCTGAACAAACCTTTTACAAATTATCCAGTCTCAGGTACTGCCATAGCAACATGAAATGGTTGTGAAAGGGAGATGAGGGAGAGAAAGAGAAGAATGAGCACAGCCCTTTGGGAAAATATTAAGAAGAAAAATTAAAATTGATGGGCAGTAGAGGTTCTTCCTAAGCTTGGAGATACTAACAATTTGTGTGCTGAGGAATAATTTACAATATAGAAATAAAGTAATAAAGCAACAGAAAGGTGGAATAAGTGCAGGAGCTAAATTCTTGTAATACGAGAGGGGATGAAGCCTAGAACTCATATGGGGCAGCTGGGCCACTCTTGGTTTGCCCAGGGCCTTCCTATTCTTAGCATTAAAAGTCTTGAGAAGGAAACCTTTCAGTTCCAGGCAAACTATACCTGGGCTCTTCAGGTGGCTCTTCCAGAGGGAGGCTTCCTTCATCTTTCATCCATCTTCTTGGATGTCACTCCCTCAAGGTTCCTCTGCCCACCCTGAAGTAGGCCCCTCCCCACTTTTTATCCCACTATATATCTATAGTTATTGTTAAAATTTATTAAGTGTATCTCTTCCACTAGAATGTAACTGCTATAAGGACACAGATTGATACCTTGTTCACTATTATATGCCTTGCCTACTACAGAATAGCAGCTCAACAGATGTTTTTTAATGAATCAATTAAATAAAAGGCAAAGTAATTTTGGCTAAGATAAATCACATTTCAGCTACATCTGTCAAAACCTACTATTCCTCAAATATGCTCAACACTAGAAATAAAAAACTGAATAGATGTGGTCCCTATTTTCCAGATGTTCAATGACAAGCATGAAACTAAGTGCATCTCAGTATAATAGGTATAAAGTATAGCAACGCTACAAAAGACAGGGCAATGAACCCCACCAAAGTGAGGAAAGGCTTTGAAGAATAACTGACATTTAACCAGGCCTAAAAGGATACGCTGAACATTAGACAAGCTAAAGAAATAAGTAAAGGTACAGCATCTAGTTTCTAGTGACCCATTTCTCAGACCCCAAAAATTATCTACTGATATGTAATTTGTATCTATTTTTAAAAACACATGCATATTAAATAGGAATTGCCTTTCGCTGCACACAAGTATTTTTCTTTTGTAGTGTAAGGGATCTGTCAGAGTATATTCCACTTATTTAAACAAGTGTTAATTTTTCTAAGGTGAACAGTCTTACTAAAATTTTTTTCTGATGCGTTCTATTGAGTGAAATCTACTTCTTTAAATTTTGCAATCAACTTTATTAAAGTAAAACTTATAAAGAAGAATGGTCCCATTTCAAGTCTTTCAACTTTTGACATATACATTCACGTAACCACCACCTGAATCAGGATATAGAACATTTTTGTCACCCTACAAAGTTCCCCATTTCCCTTGAAAGCCAATCCCCACCCCACAGAACCATTCATAAGCAACTACATTTTGACAATTTTAGAATGTTACAGAGGTGGAATCATGTAGTATTCACTCTACTGTAAGTGCTTTCACCCAGGAGGGATTTTGAGATTCATGCATGTTACATGATTTAGCTGTTTGATCTTTATTACTGACAAGTATTCTGTTGTATAGATATACAGTTTGCTTATCTACTAACTGCTTGAAAGATGTTTAGATTATTCAATTTTAGGCTATTACAAATAAAGCTTCTATGAACGGCAAACATACAAGACTTTATGTATATATGCTTTCATTTCTCTTAACTATATACATGAAATTAAAATTGTTTGGTTACATGGTAATGTTTAAATTTATAAAAAGAATTGCCAAACTTTTTCTAACCTGTTTTTAAACACACCAGCAATGGCTAACAATCACAGTTGTCCCACATATTTCCCAACTCTTAGTATTATATAGTCCGTTTCATTTTGTCTAATCTAGGGTAAGTGCAGTGGTAACCTAATATGGTTTTAATATGCATTTCTCTGATGATAAACGATGGTGAGCAACTATTCATACATTTAATGGACATTTTTTTATCCCCTTATTGACTAGTGCTTTTGGGGGGGGCGGGGCTGGGTTTGAACCTGCCACCTCCAGCACATGGGGTCAGCACCCTACCCTTTTGAGCCACAGGCGCCACCCTTGACTAGTGCTTTTAATTCTGATTTACTTCAATCTATTGTTTCTTAAATTTTTTGTGCATCTAAGGCAGTTCTCAACCTTCCTAATGCCATAGCCGTTTAACACAGTTCCTGTTGGTCATGACCCACAGGTTGAGAACCACTGTAAATAACAAGACTTTGTGTATAGATTTTAAATTTTAATTTGAAAATAATTTCAAATTTATTGAAAAAGTAGCAAGAATAATAATAATAGTACAAAAACCTGTATCCCCTCTAAGCCATACAAACCGAATGCTGAACATTTTCCCCATTTGCTTTACCACTTTTTCCTCTCCCACTCCGCTTCTCTCTATCCCTGGCTTAACTCTCCATCTTATTTTCTTTCTCTGCATTTATCTGACCACATAACATTGTTTCTAAACCTTTTGAGGATAAGTTACATACAACATCATTTCTTACCTCTAAATATTTCAGTATTTATTGCCTAAGAACAATGATACTCTCTTATATACCTACGGAATTATTAACTTCAGGAAATTCAACATATGTGTAATATTTAATCTACCAACATATTCCAGTCTTATAAAGTGGACCAATAATGTTCTCACTAGCATTTTTATAGTTTTATTGGGGCATAGTGGCCTATAACACATGGTAAATTTTTAAACTCTGCAATAATCATAATCAAGGTGAATAAACTCATCATTCCTAAGAGACTTCTCATTATTTGTTATGATCAACTCCCCCTCATTCCTAGATAACCACTAATGTGTTTTTAATCATGTATAGATATCTGTACTTTTTAGAATTTTACATAAATGTACTTAATCATAATAGATGTTTGTACTTTCAGAATTTTACATAAATGTATTTACATGGTATGTACTTTTTCCTACCTGAATTCTTCCACTGAGCATGACCACTTTAGAATCACACGTGTGTTCCTTTTCATTATTGAGTAGTATTCCATCACATGAATATACCATGACTTGTTTATTTATTCACTCATGTATTAATAGTAACTTGTGTTGTTTTTAAAGTTTGGCTATTATAAATAAAGCTGAAGAATCATTTGTATGTCTTTCCTGATAAAGTGTTCAAATTTTATTCATTTTTAAGCCTGATTATTTGTCTTGTTACCAAATTGTAAGGTTTTAATAGTTCAACATACTATTATACCCCATTTTGTTGCACTTTGCTTTACCACATTTCACAGATACTGCATTTTTTGCAAATTACAGGCTTGTTGCAACTCTGCATGGAGCAACTCTAATGGTGCCATTTTTCCAATATCATGTGTTACATTTTGGTAATTCTCACAATATTTCAAACTTTTTCATTACTACTATATCTGTTATAGTGACCTTTGATGTTACTGTTGTAATTGTTTGGGGGCACCATGAGCCATACTCACATAAGACTGAGAACTTCATTGATAAATGTGTGTGTTCTGACTGCACCCATGACATGCTGTTTCCCTTTCTCTCTTCTCCCTCCCTTTTCTCTGAGATAAAGCAATAATGAAATGGTCATTGAGTGTTCAAGTGAAAGAACTGAATGTCTCTCACTTTAACTCAAAAGCTAGAAAATGATTAAGCTTAGTGAGGAAGGAATGCCAAAAGCCCAGACAGGCCAAAAGCTAAACTTCTTGTGCCAAACAACTAGCCAGGTTGTAAATGCAAACGAAGTTCTTGAAGGAAGTGCTACACCAGTCAACACACAAATGATAAGGAAATGAAACAGCTTTATTCCTGATATGGGGAAAGTTTTAGTGTCCAAGGAAAAAGCAAACCAGCCATATCATTCCCTTAAACCAAAGCCTAGCCCAGAACAAGTCCCTAACTCTTTTCAGTCCTCAATTCTACAAAGGGTAAAAGGTGAGGAAGCTGCAGAAGAAAAGTTTGAAGCTAGCAGAGGTTGGTTCATGAGGCTGAAGAAGTCTGCTCTATAACATGAAAGTGCAAGCTGTAGAAGCTGAAGCAAGTTATCCAGAAAAATCTAGCTAAGTGATGAAAGTGATTACACTAAACAGATTTTCAATATAGCTGAAGCAGCCTTCTATTACAACAAGATGTCATCTAGGAATTTCAGAGCTACAAAGAACTCAATGCTTTGTTTCAAAGGACAGGCTGAATCTCTTGGTAGAAGCTAATGTAGCTGGTCACTTCTAAGTTGAAGCAAATGCTTACTTACCATTACAAAAAGTCTACAGCCCTTAAGAATTATATCTATTCTACCTGTGCTCTATTAGTGAACAATAAAGCCTAGATGACAGCACATCTGTTTTACAGCATGGTTAAGTGAATATTTTAAACCCACTGTTGAGACCTACTTCTCAGAAAAAAGATTCTCTTTAAAATATTATTGCTCACTGACAATGTTGTCTAGTCACCCAAGATCTCTGATGGAGACAGAGAGGAGATAAATGTGGCTTTCATGTCTGCTAAACACAACATCCATTCCGCAGCCCATGGATCAAGAAGCAATTTCAACTTCCAAGTCTTATTTAAGAAATATGTCTCATAAGGATATAGCTGCCATAGATAGTGAGACCTATGATGGATCTGGACAAAGTAATTTCAATACCTTCTGGAAAGGATTAACCATTCTAGATACCACTAAGAACACTCACCAGCTGGGCATGGTGACTCACACCTGTAATCCTAGCACTTTGGGAGTTTGAGGTGGGAGGGTTGCTTAAGGCCAGAAGTTCAAGATTAGCCTGAGCAACACAGCAAGACCCTGTCTATACAAAAAAACAGAAAAATCAAACAGGTGTGGTGACATGTGCTTGTACTCCCAGCTGTTTGAGAAGTTGAGGCAGTAGGATTGCCAAAGCCCGAGAGTTTGAGGTTGCCGTGAGCTATAGGATGCTGTTGCCCTCTAGGTTGGGCAACCGAATGAGATCCTGTCTCAAAAACCCACACAAGAACATTCATAATTCACAGAGGAGCTCAAAATAGGGTGTCTTTGAGGGGGCTCAAGACCTAAGTGGAGAAAGTCACTGCAGAAGTGATGGAAATAGCAAGAGAATTAGAAGTAGAGAGAGCCTGAAAATGTTACTAAATCACTGAAATCTCATGATAAAATTTGAATAGATGAGGAAATCCTTGTTATGGTTAATAGCAGAAATCATCACCTTTTTCCATCTTAGGGTGAAGCTGTCAGTTTTCCAGGTTTTTGTAGATTCCCTTCATTAGCCTAAGGAAATTCCCTTTTTTTTTGTAGTTTTTGGCCGGGGCCGGGTTTGAACCCACCACCTCCAGTGGGGGCTGGCACCCTATGCCTTTGAGCTGCAGGCGCTGCCCAGGAAATTCCCTTGTACTCCTAATATGCTGAGAGCTTTACATCATGAATGCACACTAGATTTTGTCAAATGCCTTTTCTTGCATCTATTCAGATGATTAGGATTTTTCTGTTTTTTTCTGTCAATGTGATGAATCATATCGATCAAATTTCCAAATGTTAAAACCATCTCCCATTCCTAAAATAAACCCCATTTAGTCATTATGTATCATCTTTTCCTTATATTTTTAGGCTTTGTTAAATTTTGTCTAGCATTTTTGTAGCAATGTTTATGAAAGGCGTTAAACTATAATTTTCTTTTCTAGTAATATCTCTGTATTGGTATCAAATAATGAATTGAGAAATGTTGCCTCTTCTTCTATTATTTGGAAGAGACTATGTAGAATTTGTATTATTTCTTCCTATACTGAATAACAAAATGACCAATGAAATCACTGGCTTCAGATTTTCTTTGTGGATAGGCTAACATAGTAGCACAAAATTCACTATTGCAATTATTTATTTTCAGTTTTACTTACTAAACTATGATCTCTTGGACACAGTCCCAGTCATTACTATATTCACCTCATGATGTCACCCCATTACCGCCCTTTCTCCCCAGGCTCAGTCACACTGGCCATCCCCAGGTTCCCCAAGACATACCAGGTTTTTCCTTCTCTCAGAGATTCAGCACTTCATTGGACGGTATCCTCAGTCTCTCAGTAAGTCCCAGTTTAAACATTCCCTTTTCAGCTGGTTCTCTTCAGACCCTGCTATCAAAGAGATCCTCACCTATCTTTCTCTTTAATTCAATTGTCTTATTTATATGCTTTGATCAGAGAGGGTTGGGGTTCTTGGGCTTCTCTTTGACTTGTACATAATTTTGTGTTTACATATAGCTATATGTATACATATACATATTTTCATACATAAATTTTGTTCCTAGTAACTTCTGTTAAAATGAAGTTTTAAATTTTTACACAGTACAATTCATCAAGCTTATCCTTTCTGGAGTGAGTTTTTTGTGTCTTGTATTATACAATAAAAGTTCCCTTGTTCATATGTCATACATACTCTTCTAATACTTTCAGATTTTTCCTTTCACTTTTCATTACTTAGAATTTATTTGTATACAGTATGAGATAGAAATGAAATTTATGTTTTTAACCAAATACAAGTCTTAGTACAGCTACCACTTTAGAATTCACTAAGATAAATTACACATCAGAAACAAACATGGCAAAAACTTTACATTTAAATATTGGCTGTCACTATTTGTAGTAATAAAAATTGGAAACAATATCTAATTATCTGGAATAGGTACATTGTTTTTTCAGAATCAAATGCCACATCACTGAAAATGAATTACGGATCTCTGATATGGATCTATTTCATATACATAAGGAATAATGAAAACATATTTTAAAGGCATCTTCTATCCTTTTTCCCCACTACAGCCAAATTTCCTGAAAAAACTGAAAGTGACCACTTTTTTTCCTAAATTAAGTCTTGTTTTCCTTACCTCAGAGACAAAGCTTTCACTAAGACAGCTAATGGAGTAAAGTCCAATAGCTGTTTTTCAGTCTTCATTTTCTCCATTCAATTGGAGAAAATTCAATGTTTTCTGCATAAGCATGCCTTGTTTTTTTAATAGGCTCTCATCCCTTGGCTTCCATGAAAATTATTCCTTTGATTTTCCCCCTATGTCTCTGACCAGCATAGAATAGTTTCTATCTAGACATTAAATTTTGAAGTTACTCAAATCTTGGTCCTAGTCTTGGTTCTATTCTCACTCCACATTTTCTATCCTAGAATGTTTAATCATATCCTTGTCTTCAGTTATCACCTATACGTAGAGTCTCAACAAATCATAGTTCCAAGTCCATGTACGTAATCCAACTTTGATAAATCCACTTGGAGACTTCAAAGACACTCAAATTGAGTAGGCTTATAGTCAAACTCATATTCCCCATGAGTCCTGTTTTTTACCCTCCAAAAATCACTAGTGTTCACAATTTCAGGAGGATGGCACCACCTTTCACTTAAGCATGCAAATCAGAGAACTAGGAGTGATTCTTTATACACTATCCTTTCCCTATATTCAAGCCAACGTCACAATTACTTTGTCTCTTGATTCTGTTAATTTGCCTTAATCTCTCCCAACACACCTGCAGTCCAAGATGTATACCATCTCTCACTTGCACTATTGCAATGCAGAAATAGGTCTTCCCATATCACTCTAAACCCCCTCTGATGCATTTCTTGCTGTGTAGCCAGAGTACTATTCTTTTGTTTTGCTTTTTTCAAAATGCAAATCTGAACATCTTTCCCTATCCTAATCAAGGCTAAAATCCTGCATATGACTTACAAGATCTCACAGAACTGGCCTCTGCCTCTTTTCTAACCTTGTCTCATAGGACTCCCCCTTGCTTTAGGGTACCTCAACTCGCTGGTTTTCTTGCATTTCTTTAAGTATTCCATGCTCCCCATAAGACCTTCATAGACACGACTGACGACTGCTCTCCAAACAACGCGCTTCCAACCTATCCTTTGCCTTGGGGAATGATCATTTCCTTGGGGAATATGCAGGCTACGTCAGAAGCCAAAACATTTACTTTCATAAAAGTTTATAATTATTTATCTCTATATCTTTGACTATTTTGGATTAAAGTGTGTCTCTGTCACTTCACTATTATTCTGTGAGGAGGGAGCATCTCAGTACCCATCACCAACTAGACACTTAGTAGACTCTACATGTTTGCTGAATAAATCATTTAAGATTATCAAAGGTAAATGCAACATGCACTATAGCCACCAGAGGCTGCCTTTCCTCAATTTTTATTCCTCTGGAAGGAGACCTGTGAAGATTCAAAATACTTAAAAACAAACCATTAAAACCCTTTTTATGCTAAAGTAACTTTCTATACATAAAATTGCAGTGATTTCAAACTAACATTTACAAATTACTTATTTTATTATTACTAAGCAGCTGTATATTAAGCAATATTATTACTTAGTATTTTTTTTAAAGAAAGTCACATTTTATTCAGATTTACTGAAAAAGAAACGTTTGCCAAGCTTGAATTGTTTGGAAACCTCCAAAATAAATGCATAACTATTAAAATTTTTAAAAAATATATCTGTGTACCAGAAAAGGTTATCTAGTTTATACCCGTGGAACCTTAAGCATGCTCTGAAAAACAATAAAACATTAGATATTGCCAAAACCGCAATGTTACTTATGGTTATTTTAAGACTATCAAAGCCAAAAATAATTTTTGAAATGACTGACGTGCTTGGGGAGAAAAAACATATTTTATATTTTCATTGCTAGAGTTACAAACTTTAAAGACTATCCTTATTATTTAGATCCTTTACACTAGGTGTAAAGGCCTAAATTAATGAAAATCTTGCTAAGGAGAAAGTAAGTTTCCCAACACTATTAATGGTGACTTATGATAAGGAGAGATCAGCAATTACTAATATTCTAGGGTGTGCTACTTCTTATAGATTTTTACTATCCAAAGATTGATACTAAACCTCTACGTATTGTGGAGGGGGGAAAGTATCTACTGAAAAGACTGGAAAGTTGATGCGCTATGGATTTACAAGATCACACACACAAGTCCATGACTATGGGACAGAAAGCAGAAGCAGGAAACTACAGACTTGTATAGGAAATCAGTCACGGAAACACTTCTATATCCAACTCTTTATAACTCTTCTAAGGAAAACAGTTTAAATCCATTTTCAACTTGCATTTTAGAACTCAGCCCCTTGGGGTGCCACCTGTGGCTCAAGGGCAGGGCACTGGCTCCATATGCCAGAGGTGGTGGGTTCAAGCCCAGCCCTGGCCAAAAAAAAAAAAAAAAACTCAGCCCCTAAATTAAAGCTCCTCCCTTTCAGCCCTACTGACTTAATTGCTTTTTTGATATTTGTTTTGTTTTTAAAAACCTGTCAAATATTCTTGATACATACTAATATTTAATTAATAACTGATCATAGTAACAACACTTATTGTGCACTAGGCACTAGGACAAGAACATTTACAATTCTGTGTACTTTCAAAATCATCAGACAGATGAATGCAAGGGAGGCTGAAAGAAGATAAGTAGCTTTTTCAAGGTCTCAATAAATAACTGGTAGAATTGGGATCTGAATGTAGGCTTTTCTTAATCACAATCCTCTTCAGGAATCCAAAATGATCAAACAAGCCATTTCCAATCATGCCCTCCCATGCCATTCATTAATCCTCTATTTCTCTTTTTCTTTTCTTTTTTTTTTTT
>NW_003852422.1:13602420-13613754 GCF_000181295.1 Otolemur garnettii | reverse complement strand
AAAAACTTTGTACAGAAAACAAAATTAAAAAACCCAAAGCCTCATTCAAATGAAAATTTTCATTCTCAGAGCCTGGGTAAGCTGACATTAAAACCTACGCTTACCTGTTGGCATACCTTTACATGGAAACCAATAACCTGATCCAGGGTTATATAAGAATGCTCTATTTTAATTTTTCCACAGCGTTAAAGGGGATACTTTATCGCTTCAACGTAATACGTCACTTACCTAACACTCATAACTACTGCTGCCTATTGGAAGCTGTACAGTAAAAAAGGAAATCTAAAGGGGCAGCAGAGGCAATGTGCGAGTGAAGAAAAATAGGATCTGTCAAGAACAGTAGTCTAATAGTGTAAAATTGTCCCTTTACCACCTCAGAGTGTAATTAAGGAAATGCACAAAAGATAAAGTTGATTTTCTAAACTTAGACGTTTGCTTACTTTATGTGCTCACATCTAATGAATCAAAATTCTAAAGCACCCAACTTTTAAAATTCTTAAGATCCACAACAAAAACCTTGAATCTAGACTACATGAACGACTCAGAAAGGTTGCAAGGCACAGCGGTAAAAGTATAGTTTGGGACATAAACGAAATGCCGGTGTCTCCTTGGAACGCTTACTGGTGCAGTTGATTGCGCCAGGTCCTCCAACCTCTCTAGGCTTAAGTTTACGGTACTATCACGCTACTGGTTGGTCAGCATTTGACATGTTGGAGAGACCTTGTGGTGTAAACCTCAAATGCTTATTGAGCACCTAATAGTTTGTTGTCCAAGGCGAAGGTGTTCGCATACCCCAGCATATCCAAACCTCTGAGTTCCATTTTCCGTTTAATGTCCCCGCCTGTCGCCCCCACCCCCTTCACAGGTCTAATTCCAGGACGCGAAGACCCGCTCCGAGGTCCCAGAGGCCGGTGCAGCCCGGAGGCCTCCGAAATCAGCAGGCACATGGCAGAAAAAAGGAAAGGCAGTCACATTCTGTCCACTGCACTGGGCACCTACTACACGTGCGGAGAAAAAGTCACCCGCTGGCAGCAAACAGCAAGAAAAAGTGAAGCGCACGAAGGGAGCAGCGCGTCCGCGGGTGAGGGGTCTGGTTCAGGTCCGGGTGCCGCCACGCCTCTGGGCACCGGTCCCTGAACTTTACCTGGGACTTATCCGGGTCAGGCCTGATCTCCGCAACGAGGTCTCCTCAACGCGAACGCAGGCCCCAGCGTCATTAAAGTTTTGGAGCAGAGTTCTCTCTCTGCCCCCCGAAACAACAGCCAGAAGGGTTTCCCTAAAAACCCACCACAACTGCTTCTCCACCACAGTACGTCCCTAACACCTACCCGGCCGCGGCTGCTCTCGCGATAATGTGGCGGTCTGTCCCCCGGCAACTCCAGTCCCCGCCAACTCCAGTCCCCGCCCTTCTCCTCTGGCCAATAATAGAGGAGTTGTGGGCGAGGTTTTGCGTTTGAGCGAGAGAGCGGCCTTCAATCTTTGCTTTCTGGAACTGAGAATAGGCGGGGCTGAGGCAGAAGGGGGCGGGGAGTAGGAGGCGGGGCACGCACCTATTCTCGCGAGATAGGAGACCAGGAAGACGCCTGCAGAGCCCGGCTGCTGGTGCAGCAGCGGCTGAGGCGGCAGGTGCTGCTGCATCCGGACCTCCTACCTCTGCGTGTACGCCTGGCCTCCAGGTGGAGAGGAGGGACGCGGTCAGGCCGGGGCTGTAGAGGTGCGCTAAGCCTTCACTGCAGCTTAGGAGGGATTCAGACTGCGGCCTGTCAGAGCCAGTCAGGGAGGCGCCCACACTCCTGACAGGATAAGATGGCGGCGATGGCGCCTGGAGGTAGTGGCAGTGGTGGCGGCGGCGTGAATCCATTCCTTAGTGATTCAGACGAGGACGAGGACGAGGTAGTGGCGACAGGGGAGCGGCGGGCAGTACTTCGGCTGGGTGCTGGAGGTGGCCTAGATCCTGGCTCTGCGGGCTCCTTATCGCCACAGGATCCTGTGGCCGTAGGAAGCAGTGCACGGACGGGGCTCCCTGGGGAGGCGTCGGCTGGTGCGGTGGCTCTGGGGAGCGCTGGAGAGACCCCGGCCCGGTTGTCAATTGATGCCATCGCGGCTCAGCTGTTGCGCGATCAATACTTGCTGACCGCCCTGGAGCTGCACACGGAGCTATTAGAGAGCGGCCGCGAGCTGCCTCGGCTGCGCGACTACTTCTCCAATCCAGGCAACTTCGAGAGGCAGAGTGGGACCCCGCCAGGAATGGGTCCGCCAGGGGTCCCTGGAGCAGCCGGCATTGGAGGCCTTGGAGGTCGGGAACCGAGTACGACGTCGGGCGGAGGACAGCTCAGTAAGTGGACGCAGCCTGTCACACTCCAGCAGGGTTCTTGAGATTGTAAGCAGTTACGAGCGGCTGAGTACTGAGTGATACTGAGTATAGGGACGTCTGGGGGAACCAGAGTTCCGGGCTGGGATGGTGTCTTTTGCGGTGGAAGCAAGAGGATCCCGCAGTGACTTCTACTTCCAACCCTTGGCTGGTGTTGCACTTGTTCCTGGCTCTTGGCTCCTGTGTCGGTGTCGGTATCTATAAAGTATCAAGAGCTTCTGGTTTATTGGCTATTGTAGAACTCCAGAAGACTCCCTTGTAAATGGGTTTATTGCTTTAAGCATTTTTCCTTTTTCTCCAGTTACCTGAATCACACTACCAGGAAATGGTGTTGCTTAATTGCCCCCAGTAATTCTTGCTGTCAGAGAGAGAATAGAAAATGCTGCTCTTTCCGCAAACTCAGATGTACTGAAGACCCTTTGTTTTGGGGATGACTTTCTTATCCCAAAATTGGGTTTTCTGCTACATAAAATGTGTTCTATTTAAATAAAGTCGATGTAATTCACTTTCAGTGCCTTAATTCTTGTGTTCAAAGTGACAGGAAATCCAAGGAGCAGTGCAGGCAGGTTCTGACTGCAGTCTGTCTCACCATCATACCACCCTTGCAGGCTTTTCCTCTGCGTAAGATAGTTTACTTTTTTATCTTGTTATAATCATTTTTAGCAACATACTGTAATCGCCCACCCCATTATAAATATGTACTGTATTTATAAGCATTTCTTATGGTTTGGGAAGCATTTTAGATTTCCCCTCACTAATGTATGAGATGTTGAGTGTGTTATATGAGGCCACCTAGAATTTGACCTCATGTGTTGATTCTGTATTAACAAATTTTAATGTCAAACTTTAGTACTGTAGACTAATTGATGTGTGTGTCTTTACTTTTGAATGGTGCCAGAGACTCAAATTGCCAAACTTAGACAAAGGAGAAGTGCAAAAAGTGCATTTTTTATCAAGGTAAATCTTAAGCACATTTCCCTCTTGGATTTCCTCAATAGATATAACTTCTTACTCAGTGTGTAGGATAATCTTTTTCAGGAAGAGATTTTTCTCGTTGCTGACCTCTTAAGACTTCTAAAATGTGACAAAGAGCAATGTACCAAGTTGTGGCTTTTTTGAAAGAGAATCTAAATTATCTAATGATTTTCACCCTACAAGCTTTAGCTCAAATTCAACTTTGTAAACTGCTCTTCACGCTCTCCCAGTTTAAGTAGTTGCTTGTTTCTTTCCCGTGCCACTTTCAAATATTCATCATAGCCTTTAGCCTTTTAGATTGATTTGTTGACAGTATCATGTTTCTGGATAGTTTTTCAGAAACATCTTTACAGTAAATTCCTCATGCTTTGCATAGTCCCTGGACTGTTGTTAAACAGAACTGATTTGTATTTGCTGTGCTTTCAACCTTGTTAATACAATGAAATGGGTTGTTCCTTATTTCATAACTATTCATTTAGTTTTAAGGAATTGCCTTATCTTTTCAGCCTGCTTTCTTATGACCTTGTACTATTACTGTTTATAGTGAAAGTTCCCACTTATAAACATTTTATTGAAAAAATTATAATTTAGGCTCGTTAAATATTTTAGCAGTGTTTTAGAGTAAAAAATTACTTCCAAAAGCCTTTGCATTATACATTTTTTTAGTTTCCTAAGATAACTTAAGTCCTATGATCAAAAATCACCAATTAAATATTCATGTGCACCTGTCCTTTTCTATTATTCTCATTTAGGTACAGGAGATATATGTGTCTGTGTTTGTTGGGTGTGCATATATGCAAAAGTTACTATATTTTTAGTTAATACAAAGCAAATGAACAGTAAAGGGGGAATGTATTTTAAAAGCAAAGATTGGAATAAACTGTTATTAATGTGATTTTATGTTTATTGACAAGCTCTACCCATTTTAAGTGTCACATTTTCATGAATTTGGACTGATTAGTCACTATCAGTTGCAAATATAGAACATTTTTATTATGACCAGAATTTCTTCATTCTTTGCAGTCAACATTCTCACTCCCATATAGACATGTTGATCACTTAGAACAGTATATTATCTCCATCTGGGCATGGGCACTGTTGGCATTTTGGGCCTGACAATTCCTTGCCATGGCTGCTGTTCTGTGCATTATGCAATGTTTAATACCATCCCTGGCCTCTACCCACCAGATGCCAGTACCAATCACCTCCACTCCATGCCACCCCAGTTATAACAATGAAAAATGTCTCCAGCATTGCCTGGGGGAGAGAAGGGTGAAATTTCACCTATTGAGAACCACTTCTATAGATAAGATACACTTCTTCTAAAATTTCGTGTAAATGGAAATCATCGAGCATATACTTTTTGTGTGTCTGTCTTTTACTCAGCATGTTTTTGAAATCCATACCTTTTGTGTGTGTGCTATTAGGTCTTTCCTTTTGGGGTCTTATCCTTTAATCTTTTATTAGACATTTGTGTTTTTTCCAGTTTGGAACTGTTATGAATAAAGCTGCCATTAATGTGTTTGTACAAATTTTACATGACATGTTTTCATTTGGGGGTTCATCTTTGAAAATAGAATTGCGGGATCGTGTAGTGTGTATGTTTATGTTCGTAAGAAACTGCCAAACCGTTTTCCATAGTTTTAAAGTTTTTACCACCAGTGTAAGAGAATTCCAATTTCTACACATTCCCCTAAATATTTGATATTTTCAGGCTCTTTAATTTTAGTCATTCTAGTGAGAGTGTAGTGGTATCGCATTGTGGCTTTAATTTTCATTTCCCTGATGACTAATGATGCTGACCTCTTTTTCCTCTGCCTTTTGCTATTAATATATTTGTGAAATGTGTGTTCACATCTCTTGTCTGCTTTTTAATTGGGTTTTTTGTTTGTTTTGTCTCATTGTGGAGTTTACAAGAGTTCTTTACATCTTCTACATTGAAGTCCTTTATCAAATGTGTTTTGCAAGTATTATCTCCCAGTCTACTTTACCTTTCTATTTTCTTAACAGCGTATTGTCTTTTGAAGAAAAGTTTTTAAATTTCATCAAGTCCAATTGGAGAGGTTTCTTTCTTAAACAATTTATGTTCCTTATCTCCTATATAATAAATATTTGCCCACTCAAGATTGCAAACATTTTTTTCTACTGTGTTTTCTTCTAGACGTTTTATAGTTTTAGCTTATTTAGTTAGGTCTAAGATGACAGGAACTATATCTTAATGAAGGTATCATAAAAGAGAGAAGAAATGTTTCTTAAATAATCCCTCCTATAAACATGCAGATGTAGCACAAGCTTTGAGTACAAATGCCTTGTATATGTCAAAAATATCAATTCCTATGAATAAGTTAACTGAATCAGAAAATAGATACATGTTAAAATATTTCTGTAAAACTGTAGATAGTACCATGGTTCTGAAGATTTTGAGTAAGCTCTAGAGCACACAAATTATATTCTCTGGGACTGAGCTACAGCCTACTTTTAAAGGTCCTCTATATTCAATTCTAGCATGTTGTTCGTTACTACATAGGTCTGATTTTATAATACTCAATAAGCACTTGTTGCTTGATTATAAACAGTATAAAGATTAGTTGTAAGATTATATAAAATATTAGTTTGGGATATATTTTGATTTGGGTGTGTATGATTGGAAAATTCTGAAGAATACCTCAGAACATTAAATGTATAATCAAAAGTAGTTTAATGATCTTTTAAAATGATTTCATGATTAACTTTGTAATTTTAGATTTGGTGAATTTTTCCCTAAAACTGTTGACCTAAGTTAATATTATAGTATAGCAGCGCCTTTTAAATATACTTTAAGAAGTATTCATGTATTTAATCTTTTTTACTGACTAGAAGAGTAATCCATATTTATAAAACATTCAATTATAAAAAGGATATATAGCTTTGATTTTTCAGAAAAGAAACATCTACTTATGGAAGAAAATTACTTTTAATAAATATTCTAAGGAAATCTTGGTGTTGGATAAATTTCTATAACATCATTGCAATGTTCTTACTAGTTTTACTTGATGAACTAAGTGGATCCTTTGTATTTAACATTACTTGCTGGAATTATGTACATTGTGTATATGTGTGTATCTCTCTATTTTTGCCATTTGAGCCAGAATAGCTCCTATGTAGTAACTGTTTTGTTTTTTAATTAGATTGCAAAGATAAAAATTGTGTCAGTGGCATTGATTGATTAACACTGAACAAATTGTATGAATAGCCAGAGGAATGGTGATTCTGCTTTAAGTGTTAGGGCTCTATCAGAATTGAGCCATAATTTCTTTAGATGAGCCCAATTCTTTAAACAACAGAGGTATATGGTCAAATGGGGAGGGCAAGTGACTTATGCCCTTCATTGATAAATTTATTTGTATTTACATGCCTTCAAATTTTTATAAGGCTGCTAATCAAGAGATAATGATGTATGGTTCAACTTAATAATTTTGCATGTGAGTTTGGTGCTTTGCTGAATCATCTTTTTCTTCTTTTAATCTTTTCTCTGTACTGTTTAAGGGTACGTATCTCAGTATGCTCAGCGTTCCGTTCTTAGTATCACCAATACTAAGATATGATTGCTTTCTTCCGAAGTTCTCATCTCTTACTCTCTACAGAGTAGTTATCTTCTGTTAGATTGGGATTAGGTTTAGTGTTTCCTCAGCTTTCCGAAAGAGAAAATAACAACAGAGTATTTCTAAAATTGGTTAGATTCACTATTTTTACTTGAATGAGACTTTCTACTATCACCTGGACCATTGACATTTCTAAATATATCTATTATATAGCTGTCAATTTTTCTTGTCTGTGCCTTTCCAATTTCAAAATTATTCTTAATTCCTGTGACAATTTAGTCAGATATAGTCTTTGCCTAGGATGGTAATTTGAATATAATTGGTATTCCATATTTTTACATTGATATATTTATTAAACAATGTGATCAATTAAGGATTGCAGAGATCCAAAAGTTCAATGCATATCCTTTAAGTTATGCCCTGATAGAGAGGTAAGTTTATAGAATGTAAACATTTTGACATACAAAAATTTTGTTGATTATAGAAATGAAATGGCCCTTGTTGTTTGATCCTCCAGAATAGGTGAAATTTTGAATAAATGTTTATATTACTAAATTAATTATTTAGCTATATTTAGACTCTATTCTAAGTATGGAAAGGAAAAAAGTGAGTGAAATGGTGCAGGAAAAGTGGTGAAGGAAAGATGATAACTATATTTTTCCTTGTTTAAAACATCATCTGGGAACATGCAGCTCCCTGCTCACCACATATTGTGGTGATTACATTTGGGTAGTTGTTAAAATACAATGTGACGTTTCAAGCCTTTGTGGTACTCTTAAAAGAAAGCAAGAAAAGTTATTAATCTGGGAAAACTGACCTTATTTCTGTCAAAAATTAAACTTTCTGTTTTTCAAACAAGAAAGTTTGAGGTGATCTCCAGAATGTTTGTATGATTGTTGAATACCTGAATGGTTGTTTAGTTTAGATCAGAAACTGAATTTAGTTTGTTGGTATATAGATTTTAACTGTGGCATTTCCTCCCCTCCTATCTAAATATATAGACTACATATATCTGAATTAAGAAATATCATCTGAGAAAGGTCTTAAATATTAACACCTATTATTTATTTTCTTCCAAGTAGTTGTTTTTACTTACTTCTTCCTATAAATACTATGATATTTAACTCTGAACTATAATTTTTAGATTAGTTTTGCTAAAAACAGCCTTGTTGATAATTGAGTACATGATGCTTGGCTGTTTAGCTGTACTTTGAATGTAGTGCCTCTGCCTAGAAGGTGATGAGGGGTTGCTTTAGTTTGGTGTTGATCGACTTCAACTCTCTTACATGAGTATTTGTTTCAGTGTTGTAGTTAACTTCTAAAAGTGGTTGCTGGCCCCAATTTACTGGAGCCGTACCGGAGGGACAGTGATAGCTCTCCAACTTCACATGTATGAGGACTGACAATTAAGTTCACAAACTGGTCCTAAGAAAAAGTGCTGCATACCTCATTTCTGAATATCACTATGGTCACCTTAGAAGTATTCCCTGTGGGTAGGCTATGCACCAATACCAGTGCCTAGCAATTTTGGAACTCTTCTTCTAAAATAGCCATTAAAGCTTTTGACGTATTACCCTTGCTGTCCTGAATGTCTTGTTATCTTTGGGTAAAGAAAAAAGTCACTGGGGGCCTCTCCCGCTCATCAGTATTCCAATACAGTTGGTTATTTGTTAGTGGCTAAAAACTCTCTCACAGACAGTACCATGTGATCTAGTACATTGTCATGATGCAAGAGTCATGAGTTGTTGGCCAAGATCTTTAGATAAAATTTTCCTGTTTCTTTATGAATGTTCACTTGGCCTGCTATGCTTTTCACAGTCAGCCAATGATTTTGATCCACAATTTGACACATTTTTGCAATGTTTTCATCAGTTCTGCTTGTTACTGGCCACCCTGACCTCTCTTCATCAGTGTTGCTTTCTCTTCCTCAGAAAAATATTTAATCCATTTGTACACTGCCGTTTTCTTTATGGCTTTATTTCAATAAACTTGTACTAACATGTCCCTGATTTCACTTCCACTCTTGCCAAGTTTAACAAAAAATTTAATGTTTGTCCGTTTTGCTAATTCCAGCTCAAGTATTTTGAAGATGACACACAAAAACATGCAATAACAATTACTAATGCCACTCAGGAATAATTATCACCACCACACATTGACATGAACACAACTGTGAGATACTGATATACTAAGCTTATGAAACCTTACCGAATTTTTTTGTTGTTTTTGAGACAAGAGTCTCACTATGTCGCCCTTGGTAGAGGGCCATGGTGTCACAGCTCACAGCAACCTCAAACTCTTGGGCTTAAGCGATTCTTTTGCCTTAGCCACCCAAGTAGCTGGGACTACAAGCACCCACCACAATGCCTGGCTATTTTTTGTTGCAGTTGTTATTGTTGTTTAGCAGGCCTAGGCCAGTTTTGAAGCCCCCAGCCTCCGTGTATGTGGCTGGCACCGTAACCACTGTGCTATGGACCAAGCCCTTACCGAATTGTTTGTATAGTGCTGCCAATGTCAGCATGCAGTGTGGCAAGTTCATGAACTTAATTGTCAGGCCTCATATAGTACAGTTTCTACACACTAAGGAAATCAATATAGGAAAATCTGAACAAGTATAAATTGGTTAATTTTCCTTATAAGTAGAAACCTCAAAAGATTTCTGAGAAACAGATATCCAATACAATTGAAAATAACCATGGTATTTACCAAGATTCAGCAAAAGATGACACTAGATTATAGCAGGATCAAGAATACCCTAGGAACTGATAGGTTTGGCTTATTGCAAGTTTCTTGACAGATATCTCATGTTAATGTGAACAAATAGAGAAATATGAGTTTGATCAAAGTAGCTGTGGAAGTGTGTGTAACTTATAAAGCAACAGTAGGTCGGTGCTGTTCTATGCCAACTATAATTTTGAACTCAGCCTATTGTTTGAAGACCACTGGACTTACAGTAACAATGTCTGATCTTCAGTTCTGTCTCTACCACTTACCAGCTCTTTCAGCTTGGGTAAATCACTGAAACTTTTGAGCCTTTTTATTCGGTGTTATAGGAGAGTAATTTCTGTCTACTGTGAGTCATGGGATTTCAATAAAGTTCACATGAAAGTATATATGTAAAAAAGACATCGAAAACTCTACAAGCACAGTGGTGGGCACATATAATCCCGGCTTCTTGGGAGGCTGAAGTGGAAGGATTGCTTGAGCCCAGGAGTTGGAGACCGGCCTTTGGCAGTAGAGCAAGACCTCCTCTCAAGAAGGGCAAAAAAGTCCCTCACTTTGTGAGTCTTCTTTTTTGAGACAGAGTCTTACTATGTCACCCTCAGTAGAGTGCCCAGGCGTCACAGCTCAGAGCAACCTCAAACTCTTGGGCTTAAGTGATTCTCTTGCCTTAGCCTACCAAGTAGCTGGGACTATAGGTGCCCACCACAATGCCTGGCTATTTTTTTGTTGCAGTTGTCATTATTGTTTAGCAGGTCCGGGCCAGGCTCAAACCCACCAGCTTCAGTATATGTGGCTGGCACCCTACTCACTGAGCTACAGGTGTCGAACCACTTTGTGATTCTTTTATGAAATAAAAATATGAAGCACTGAAGGAATTCTAGATCAGGTTTGCTATGATGAAAAGTTGAGAAAAATAGGTATTATCTAACAAGGCTAATTCACAGGGTTAAACTATGCTAATAAATATATGGTATCCTAATTAAAATGAGTTCTATCATACTTTTGCATACTCCTTGAATCACATTTTTAACTAAAAAAAAGTTTATAAACTTTCTATGTATTTGTTTGAAATTTGCATGAGAAATTTCTTACAAGCATTTCTATCTGAATAGCAAGCAAAAATAAGACTAGGAAATTCTGCTGATTATAAAGCAAAAAGCAGCATAGAATAGTGGGTTAAGAACAGAGACTTTGAAATCAAACTACCTGGCTTGGATCTTATTTCTGCCATTTTTTTACCCTGTGATTTTGGAAAAATTGCTTACTGTCTCTGTGCCTCTGTTTGTTCATCTGTAAAATGAAGATGCTAGTACTTTGTAGCACTGCCCCTCAGATGAGCATCAGCTGAGTTGATATTTATTAAGTCACTGGCAGTAAGTCTGTGTAAGTGTATAATAAATATTAAAAGCCAAACTCTATTAGGACTTTGTGCTAGTTCCATAAACTCTGCTACCATACCATTAGTGAGTTATATTATGTTTAGTAAGACATTCTTACCTACATTTTAGAGATTTCTTTAATTACATTCATGTAAGTTTTAAATCTAATTTCTTGTTATTGGTTTCTTCATAGGTCATCGTTCCTTTTATAACTAAAAAAGACTTGCCTTGGGGCGGTGCCTGTGGCTCAAAGGAGTAGGGCACTGGCCCCATATGCCAGAGGTGGTGGGTTCAAACCCAGCCC
>NW_003852422.1:13600876-13602358 GCF_000181295.1 Otolemur garnettii | reverse complement strand
TTTTTTTTAAATTAATGCATGTTACCATTTACAGAACAAATATTTATAAATCAAACAATGTGAGGTAGACAAAGTGAGCAGAAAAAAGCCCAGAAACAACCTCAGTGAGCCTTTAATATGGGATACAGAAAATCAAGTCAGTGGAGGACGGGTATACTATTAATAATTGTTCTCCTTTCTTTATCTTCCATCATACAAACACCCAACAAAACAAAGTTGCCAAATGAATTGAAAAACTAAAAGTGGGAACTGGAACTTGGAAAATCTGTAGTCATATTTTATCATTTGTCCTTAATGATTAATCTAGCATTTCTATTTTGTGCTATTTAATATGTCACAATCATAAGAACGCTGATTTTTGTCTTCTGTATTGATAGGTAATTGTTGAATCTACAGTCTCCCTGGAATCTCTTGATTTTCTTCTATAAGCAATATTTTGTTCTGAGTATAGTTTCGATCAAAATGTGTGTAACACAAACTTCAGAAGGTAACAGGCATACTCATGCACTGTTGGTAGGATACTCATGTAAGGATAATTTGGCAATAGCTGTACCTTTAAAAAATGTATTTGTTAATGTGCAGTTCCGTTTTTTTACATAAAAGCAAATGAACCTAGACTTTAAGTAGCTTTTACAAATAAAGGTATTAAAGATTGAAAACAACCTAAATGCCCAAAAGTAGGGTATTGGTTAATGAAAACAGTTATCTATATGTACTGATGTAGAATAATAAGATAGATAAAAATATATATAAATTGAATAAATTAGGGTGCAGCCACTGTGTGTGATATAATTCCATTTATATACAAAAAGAGAAATCTGCATATGGCTAACATACTTCTTAAAAAATACATACAGAGAAGTCTAAAGAATGATAGTTCCTGTATGGGACTGCTGATTGAGAGATGAAAACGGAGACTTTTTATGTGTGTCCTTTTATATTTTCTTGCATATTATATCTTAAGTGGTGGAACTGGGGTTTTAACCTGCATCACTGATTTCAGAGTCTTGGTAATACACCACACTACTGCTTTATGTCTGCACATCATTTCAGAATATGATAGGCAAAGTATCTTAACTCAGAGTATATCTTGTTTACTTAGTCACTGTAGCCCATTTTAATGCAGAAGGCAAGCCAGGTAATATAAAATGGGTCATTTAAAAAATAAAGTGATATGGAGCTGGAACATATCTTTCTTAGCAAAGTATCTGAAGAATGGAAGAAAAAGTATCCAATGTACTCAGTCCTACTATGAAACTAATTTATAGCTTTCATATGAAAGCTATAACCCAATTATAGCCTAAAAATCTGGGGAAAGGGAGGGGAAGGAGGGTAATTGGTAGGACCACACCTATGATGCATCTTACAAGGGCACATGTGAAACTTACTAAATGTAGAATATAAATGTCTTAACACAATAACTAAGAAAATGCCATGAAGGCTATGTTAACCAGTTTGATGAAAATATTTCAAATTGTATAT
>NW_003852422.1:13596428-13599888 GCF_000181295.1 Otolemur garnettii | reverse complement strand
CATCCTCAGTAGAGTGTCATAGCATCATAGCTCACAGCAACCTCAAACTCTTGGGCTTAAGTGATTCTTTTGCCTCAGCCTCTCAGGTAGCTGGGACTACAGGCACTCACCACATCACCCAGCTATTTGTTGTTGTTGTTGTTGTTGCTGCTGCTGCAGTTGTTGTCGTTGTTTAGCTGGCCCGGGCCAGGTTCAAACCCACCAGCCTCAGTGCATGTGTCTGGCTCCATAACCACTGTGCTATGGGCACCCAGCCATCTACTCACGATATTTCTTCAAGGTCCCTTGTCTGTGCCTTGTCTTCTTGAACTCATTCCTAGTGCTTTTTTCCATATTATTTTTCCTTCTCTTAGAATGCCTGTCCTCTGTTCCTTCTTTTCTTTTTCCATGTCCTGTGCAAACTTAAAGGAAGGTGCCTTCCTTTCCTTAAAGCTGTTGTAGCCCATAGTGATCTCTAATTCTCTGAACTTGCAGTATTTTTTTGTCTGTTCTACTTATGGAAATTAATTATATTATTGACTTGTGAACTTATATGTATTTCTAAGTCTTATTGGTATGATTGAAATTTTTACGTGTTAATGTTTTAACTGTCTAGATTTTTTAAGGTTTAGCCCATATATCTCCTATGTCTTTATCGTCTTTGACATCTGGCACAAAATGTCCAAGGAGACAATTTATGAATTTTTTTTAACATGAGAAGAGACCATGTTAATTATTTACTATGTACAATTCTTAATACTGTACTAGCAAACATTTCAAGTTATGCTAAAGAAATGATCTTTGGGTAGTAGTGTCCTGTAAATTTATAGTAGTATCCCATAGATTTATAAGTTTGGAATATTTCCTTGTAAAAATTAGCCTTTTTTTCTACAGCCTATTTCCTCAAATCTGCCCGAGCAAGATTGAGTCAAGGCTGCTGTTTCTGAGGCCATTCACAGTTGTCAAATCTGACTTACCTGAAATCTAGGAGATCGGAACCCAAAGTTAATATACTCTTACGTATTATGCAAGAGAACCAGCAGTTTAGAGTGACAGCTTTCCCATGAGAGAACATGAGTTCATGTTCCTTTTCCACCACTCCCTAGTTTTATGACTATGGATAATCTGTTTCCTTTACTATAAAATGCAGATGGTAATGACTCCTCTTGCACAAGATTGTTAATGAAAGTTAAATAAGGTTATCTATGTACAGTTCTGGCACAGAATAAATGGTCAAAAATAATGTTTATAGTAATAATTGCTGTTGTTATTAGTAGTAGTAATAATTCTCATAACTCCCTGCGTTAAATATGATAAAAAACCATCTGGCATTATAAAAATAATAAATAGTTTATCAGTAAAGTTTTAGTGTTTAAATCTCTTCCTAAGTTTACATCTTTTGACTTTGAAGTTTAGCTTGTTACGAAATCTTGTGACAGAGGAAAGATATGGACTGTAGACTGCTCCTGGCTTGCTCACAGATAATTTTTTTTAACTTTTAACATGTAAATGTGATTGTATTATTGTTATCTGTGTACATGACTTAATCCCAGTGATTTATAAGCTTATCTAATGCAAGGACAAAGTTTTGTTGAATTTTGTCTTTAAACTCCTTCTCATGGATTAGTAAATATTAATTGAATAAATACATAGCTTTGGTTTTCTCATCCAGAAAAATGAGGAGGTTGGAATGTCTCTAAAGTTACTTCTGGCTCTCAAATATTTTGAACATAGGGGTCAGTGAAAAATGAGCTCCGGCAATGGAGAAGAATTGAGAAGATTAGGAAAACATAAATGTGAATTTTGCAGTGGATAAAAGTAAAAGGCTTATTCCAACTTCACTTATTTATTTATCTATTTAATCTATCTATTTATTTATTTATGGAAAGATATCTAGATTCTGGTATCCAGAAATTAGCCTTTTTCCTCTCATCTACCATGTTTGTTCTCAAGTGTTGCAAATCCTTGCTCTCTTTACCACCAAGATTATTGCTATATCAAGACATTCCAAATAATTTCAAAATTGAACTTGAGTAGTAGAAAGCGGAGTACCTATGTGGTTTTACTCTGGCATTCATAAATACACTGCTCACAACAAAAGAAAATGTTCATTAGTATTGAACACTATTTTATTTTACTTCCAAAATAGAAAATTTAGTCTTACTCCTTTTAGCTTTCATATTTTAGAGCAGCCTTATAGGTTCTCCTTCTTGGACATGTGTCTCTGAGATCCTTCCTTATATGGGTAGCATATGTGTATTAAAATGTTTATAAATATAACTACTTTTAAGCTATGTTATTATTAATATCTTTACAATTGTTGATGTACTTAAGTGTGTCTGTGTGTGTATATATAAATACATTTTTTAAAACTCTGTTACTCATGCTAGAGTACAATGGTGTAGTCATAGCTCATTGTAACCTGGAACTCTTGGGCTTATGTGATCCTCCTCTGTGCTCAGACTACCAAATAGCTAGGACTACAGGCATGTGCCACCACACCCAGCTAAATTTTTAATTTTTCTTAGAGACAGAGTCTTGCTGTGTCTTGCCCATGCAAGTCTCAAACTCCTGACCTCAAGCAGTCCTACCACCTCAGCCTTCCAAAGTGCTGGGATTATAGTCACCATACCTGGCCAGAATTTATATGTCGTTATATACTTCTTTCTGTGTTCTTTTTCATGACAGGTTTTTTTAGTGTGTTTCAATAAATCATCTTTACTGAAAGAACTGTAACTTAAAGTTGACTGCTTAATTTTTCCCCCCATCATTTGTGAATTGGATACTTTCATGATTTTTTAATATTAAAGTATGTAGTAAATGTAACTATGGGAAGAAAATACCAAAAATCCAAACAAAAAAGTTCAAATAGTACAGAGAAGAGTCTACAGCGGAAAATATACATTCTATTTCTCAGAGCCAATTACTATTAACAACTTATTGTGCATATTTACAAAAATAATGCCAGTATAGGTATGCACAAACACACTTACACGGACCTATATATCTATATTCTTTAAAAAATATTACACTTTGTAATACCTTTCTGTCAGTCACTTGATACACAAGTAGTTGTTCAATAAACAGCAAATTAAGTTAACCAGTACTCTTTTACTAGTCAACAGGTGGTCAGTTTTTCTGATGCATTTGCTTCTTAAAGTGCTATGTAATTTTCAAGGGTTTGAGTCTAATTTTTCTTTTTTTAACAGTTTTTGGCCAAGGCCAGGTTTGAACCCACCTCCTCCAGCATATGAGACTAATTTTTTTTAACAAGAGTAAAAGTGCTTTCTTTGATCAGTACTAAAATATGTGTATTAAATATAAATCTTATGAAATTAATCTGCGTATCTTATAGTCACACTGTGTATAATGGATTCAGTTATCAGACTTGATAAAACTTACAAACAGGTTTTTCTGGTTTTCCAACTGTGATGAAAGTACCTATCCATTAGTTTCTGAGTTACAAAGTGAATTATTAAGA
>NW_003852422.1:13594181-13595251 GCF_000181295.1 Otolemur garnettii | reverse complement strand
AACAAAATAAAATTTTATAGTATATTAAAGATTAAAAATAATACTGAGCATTGAAAAACTGCTGTTATACATACACTGCTGGTAGAATTCAAATACCTATGTACACTTACTTTGGAAAGCAGTTTAGCGGTATATCAATAGCTTTCATATGGCAAATTCTTACTATTTAAGTTTATGCAAAGCAAGATATAAAATTGTATATATAGTCTTATTCTGTTTTTATAAAAATAATCTACCTATACTTAGATATAAAAAAATTAGAGAAAGTATTTAGAAATTCAGGAAAAAAGTTAATAGTATACTGATTTTACCCCTAGTTTTAGTGGGAATTGGGATGATTTCTTTATTTTTATAATTATTTATAATACTTTTTAAAAAAATTATTAGAAGGAAACACTCTTATTTAGGGTGTGAGAAATTATTGGAGAAAAGTGGTTATATTAATTTTGTTTTAAAGAGCAGAAATTTTAGGTATCAGGTAGTGAACTAGGAACTCCATTTAATATTAGTTATTTACCAGGTAGACATGTTTGGTTTATTGTAGTGTAAGTATTTATTCCATTTTCAGCTATTTAAAAGATCTGTAAGTAAAAAGCCTTATAAAGTTTATCCACCATCTTGTGCCATTAATTTTCTCTCTTAGTAACTCATTATCTACCTTTGGTACAATTTCAAACAGAAAGGTAAAACACACAAAATTTGCGTTTGTTTATTTAAGACATCTAGCAAGCCATCTTATTTTTTATGCATTTCAAATTAAGCTGTGGATATCAGTATGGTTCCCCTAAATACTTTAGCGTGCTTATCATTAGTTAGAGTCCAGTATTTTATAATTGTGGGATTTTTTTTGAAGTAAAATTTAAAGACAGTAAAATAAATAAATCTTAAGTATACCATTTGAGGAGTATGGACAAAGGAATACTATACTATACGCCTGTGGTAATCCAAACTCATACATATATATATGTATCCTCAAAAATTTAAAATCCCAGATTATCATTATATCATTAGATACTCTAAGCCTTCTTTCATTCACCATAAATTTTTCGAGATTCACTCATGTTGTTGCA
>NW_003852422.1:13590725-13592325 GCF_000181295.1 Otolemur garnettii | reverse complement strand
ACCCTATAAATACTTCCTTTTAATAGCAAAATAATATTTTATAGTATGGATATACCACATTTTATTTATATGTTCATCAGTTGATGGACATTTGGTTTGTTTGTACTTTGTTGCCACTGGGAATAAAGCTGGTAATGAATGTTATAAACAAGTTTTTGTGTGAACAGAGTTCCATTTCTCCTCAGTACATACCTAAGATTGGAATTGCTCTACGACATAGTACTCTACTTTAACTTTCTAAGGAAGTGCCAGTTTCTCTATGTCCTCTGCAACACTAATCTTTAAGATTATAGCTGTCTGGTAGGTTTGAAATGCTGCCTCACTGTGGTTCGATTCTCATTTACCTAATGAGTATCGTTTCCCTTTGGGGCATCTTTCCTTGTACTTATTTCTCTGGCCAATACGTTTTTAAGGGTCTTTATATCTTGTAGATATGTCCCTTATCAGATACAGGATTTGTAAATATTTCTCTCATTCTGTAGGTTTTGTTTTCAGTATCTTGATGGTGACTTTTAATGCAAAACAAGTTTTAATTTTGATAAAATCCAGTTTATTGATTCGTTTATCATTTACATTAGTTTCCTATGGCTACTGTTTAAAAATTTACCAAAAATGTAGTATCTTAAAGCAACACAAACGTATTATCTTATAGTTCTGTACTTTAGAAATCTAAAACAGGTCTTATGGTGGGCTAAATGGGCTAAAAATCAAAGCACTGGCAGTTCTATAAGTTTTAGACTCTAGGGGAAGCCATTTCCAGGTTCTGGAGCAGTGGTTCTCAATCTATGGGTCACAACCCACAGGAACTGTATTAAAGGGTCACGGCATTAGAAAGGTTGAAAACCACTGTTCTAGAGGCTACCTGAATTCTTTGGCTCACAGGCCTCTTGTACTTCTTCCGTGTAAGGTAGCATTGGTCATAGATTTTAAGAATTAGGAAGTGAATGTCTGTGAAAGGCCATCTTCCTACCTATCACATTGCTTATTCTTTTGTGTTCTATCTAAGAAATCATCATTTAACCCAAATCACAAAGATTTGGTTCTACATTTCCTGCTAAAAGTTTTATAATATTCACTATTATATTTGGGTTTATGACTCATTTTTCCTATCTAGTCTGATTTCCTTTTTCACATGTAGATATCCATTTGTCCCAGCACAGTTTGTTGAAAAAACTTCTTTTCCCTGTTGAAGTGTCTTGGTACCTTTGTTGAAAACTAAATGACCCTAAATGTAAGGACTTATTTTTGGACTCTGAATTCTATTGCATTGATTTATATCTTTATGCCAGTACCCTGCTGACTTGATTACTGTGTCTTTGTATTAATGTAGATATCAGTAAACATCAGCCTTTCATCTTTATTTTTTTTTTCAAGATTATTTTGGCTATTCTGAACTAGCCACGAGTTCTTTTTTCATTTCTATGAGCTTTAGAATTGAGTTCTCAATTTCTGCAAAGAGAAAAAGGCTGCTGGGATTTTGATAGGGATTGCATTGAATCTAGAGATTAATTGTGGAATATTGCTATCCTAATGTGTGTGGATCTTCTAACTTTAGAATTTCTTTCCATTTATTTAGATTATCTTTAATGTTTTTTGAATA
>NW_003852422.1:13585419-13589773 GCF_000181295.1 Otolemur garnettii | reverse complement strand
TTAATCCAACTTTAAAGTTGCTGACCCTTTCCTTTGTCATCTCTATTCTCTTATTAGACTGTATAATGAATTTTTAATTTTAGAAATTTATTTTTCACTTCTAGAATTTCTATTGGCATGTTTAATATTCCATATTTTTTTACTATAATGTCTATAATCTATTCCTTTCATTCAATGTGTACATATATTCTTTTACTTCACTGAACATAGCTATAATAGCTGTTAAAAATCTTGGTCTACTGATCTCAATATCTGTATGGTCTGAAAGTTGGTCCAAATTGATTGTGTTTTCTCTTTGAGTGGATCAGATTTTACTGTTTTTTTTTTTTTAATTGTTGGAGATTCATTGAGGGTATAAGAAACCAGGTTACACTGATTGCATTTGTTAGGTAAAGTCCCTGTTACAATTGTGTCTTGCCCCCAAAAGATGTGTCACATACTGAGACCCCACTCCCTTCCCTCCTTCCCTCTCTCTTTTACTCTTCCCTTCTCCCATCCCCTCTCTCCTTCCCTCTCTCTGCTTTTCATTTTCCCCACTCTCCTCCTTCCTTCTCTCTCTCCCTGTTCTCCCTTCTCCCCCCCAACCAGGTACTAGGTCATTAATTGTCCTCATATCAAAATTGAATACATAGGATTCATGCTTCTCTATTCTTGTGATGCTTTACTAAGAATAATGTGTTCCACTTCCATCCAGGTTAATACAAAGGATGTAAAGTCTCCATCTTTTTAAATAGCTGAATAGTATTCCATGGTATACATATACCACAGCTTCTTAACCCATTCCTGGGTTGGTGGGCATTTAGGCTGTTTCCACATTTTGGCGACTGTAAATTGAGCTGCAATAAACAGTCTAGTGCAAGTGTCCTTATGGTAAAAGGATTTTTTTCCTTCTGGGTAAATACCCAGTAATGGGATTGCAGGATCAAATGGGAGGTCTAACTTGAGTTCTTTGAGAGTTCTCCATACTTCCTTCCAAGAAGGTTGTATTTGTTTGCAGTCCCACCAGCCATGTAAAAGTGTTCTCTCTACATCCATGTCAGCATCTGCAGTTTTGAGATTTTGTGATGTGGACCAGATTTTACTGGTTTTTGTCTATCAAGTACTTTTTGGCTGTTACAGTAGACAATGTGTATGTCAGGTTGTGAAAATTAGATTCTGTTATATTTTTTCAGGATGTTGTTTATTTTATTTTTTCAGTAGGTACTTGTTCAGACTCAGTCAGCAAACTTTTTGAAGTGGTAGCTCAAATTTATGTTCTCTTTTTCTGTCATTAGCTGGCCCATTTGCAGTATGCTCTGTGTACATTGCCCAGGGGCTGGCTAGAGATTTGAACAGGGAAACTTGATTATTTTAAAGTAGTTTTGGTGTGGTCATTTTTACCTTGACTTTTTGTTTTAAAAGAAAAATCCTAGGTAGTAGAATCATAATTTATTAACTGGAAATAATCATAGGTGTTTGGAATTCCCTTATTTTGGCAATTAAATAAAAATCTGCTCATTTAATTCTTTTATATTTCTCTTTTGCATAGATCGAGCTGGGAGCATCAGTACCCTTGATTCTTTAGACTTTGCAAGATATTCAGATGATGGTAACAGGGAAGCAGATGAGAAAGTGGCAGGTAAGATTGTAAAGACAGATTTGGATTCTTTATTCCAGAAATGATAAATGCCTTGAGGAATCCTCTTCCATCTATAATTCGGTATATGAATATAATATATATAGTTATTATACAAAGTTATGTTGCTAATTACTAATTCTTGTAAGTTTAGGGATACCACATCATCTGCTTATAGTGGTGCTTTGAGTTTCTAGTTATACACACCTACAGTTTCCTCAGTTACACTTATAGCCAGCAGTTGACAAGCAATTGTAAAACTAGTGTAAGACAGGCTTAAGTTAGCCTTGGTGTCATATAGAGTTAATTAAACTTTAGCCTCATTTTTTGATCTGCCAAACCAGGAATGATATTCAGGTATGTGTACCAGTATAGCCCTACTGATTATTAAAAATTGGTTGAGATACTTCTATGCTTGTTGGTGAATAAAACTTTGCCTTGAATTTCCTGGGTGCTCGCCAACTATGTCAACATGTCTCCAGAAACTTCTGACTTTTCTATGATCCTAAAAATAAAAGGTTAATGTTTGATATGGTAAGGGCCTCCAGGACCCTGCCAATTCTAGTAAAAAGTACAATATCCTTTCTCATTTCTTTGTTGCTCATTTCAGTCTTCTTCTCTTCCCGTTTCTTTTCCCCCTTCCCCCACCAGGCCTGCCTTCCCTCACTATTTGATCTGTAGGGACTTCAAGGGACCAATCTATAACCCATGTCCTGCCTACATCGGATGCGCCCAGTTGGAATCCACCCCGAATTCACCCTTGTAGCAGCCCTGGCTCCTTAGATGCAAATACCTGCTGCCTTTATGGCACCTTAAGGCTGTGGCTACCTGCCATTGAGGTCATTCTTGCTCTGAGAGAGATGGGGACAGTAAACAGATATATTAGTAGGTATTTGAGCTCCATTAGAATGGTGGATTCTTCTGGAAAAGGAAGGATTCCACATGAGACCTATGAGACCTGTGAGGGTATTAATGGGGTCAGGGAATACCCATGAAGTGAATTCCTCTCTTAAACAACTTTTTGGAAGTTTTTCTTTTATTTCCTGGAGTGGAATTTTTCTTTTATTTCCTGGAGTGAGTTTGTTAAAACCTACCAAATGTTTACCTGTCATGGTCATTATGAATAAAAATGAGTGCTAATTCTTATATAACACTTGCTCCCTTCTAAACACTACTCCAAATATATATTAACTCATTGAATTACAGAATTATTATCATTTTCTTCTCCCTAGGAAACTAAGGCACTCAGAGAACTTATAAGACTTTAGTAGCAGAGTTAGGAATTTAGTAGCAGAGCTAGGATTCAAATCCTTATAGCCCAGGAACAGAACTCACAGATTGACTATACCATATGCTGCCTCTTGGCATGAAATATTAGGTTTTTGATTCAAAATGGCATTCCAATAAATGATTTCCATTCATTGCTCAAGATAGAGATAGTGATTATTTTTATATCTCAATGTTATATGAGTTTAAAGAAATATAATTGTTTCTAGTTCAGCAGACACTGAGAGAGAGGATTCATCAGTATAACCAATAGAACTATGAATTTAATGGAGAAGTCACTAGACTTGTTTAATGTGGCTCCCTGTATCAGATCACAGTTTAGTCATGAGCATCATTTATTGACAACTGTATCAAAACTGTATCATTTCATATCAGTAATATCCAAAAATTAGCAATTCAAATAGAAATTATTAAAATAATTTTAGGACTAATTTATCCTACTAATTATACCACTTGTCAAGTAACATTGTTATAAATAATTACATATTATTAGATACTATATACTTTATGTTATATGTTAAATATATGGTATTTTCATTAATTTAGAGACTAAATACATCTAGTTTATATACTATTTTATTGTACAAATTGTTACATATTAGAAAATAACTCTTACCCAGAAATTAGCCACATAATTATGGCTTTTCCTTTGATTTCCATTTGAAAACTTACATTTTAGATTGAAGAGGTTCATTATTTTCATCATTTAGGTATTTTAGTACTTCTAATTAGGGTAAAACATTGATGTAAAGGCAAAATGTTTAGCTTAAATTTATGCTCATTAATTGTTTGGACCAATCTTTTAATTATTCATGTCAATATAGGTAAAATAGAAGAAAATAGAAGTTCCTCTGACCAAATATCACTGTGCATATAATATTTTCATTCCCTATTTTTTATTAGAACTCAGTAAAACGATTGATGTTCTGTATCTGATCTAAGTGCTTTTTGAGACATAATAACCAAAAAGCAGTAGACCTGGATAAACCACAGATTTGTACAACTAAGAGAGAAATGTATTCAACGTGTGATAGTTTTAACCTTACATTTTTAATCTAAATAATTTACTGTGTTTATAAGTTTGGAGTGATAAAGTTTTCATTACTGTACTGTGCTCATATATAAATAAATCCTGTCTTTCATCTTCGTTGCAAAAGGGAGGAGGAAGGAGGAAGAACATATGTTATCCCAAGAGAAAATCTTTCAGTCTTTTACTGCTCTTGTACCATAGCCTGTTATTGAATCAAATGTGTGAGTATGTGGATGAAACTTTATTAAAAAAACCTTCAATGAATCATAATTACTATTTCTAAAATAATTTGACTCTTTGCTCATCATTGGTAGTAACTTAAAAGCTTATCAAAAGATGAATAATCCAGAAAAGATATGTCCTCTGTCTTTGTATCACACTAAAAATGAAAAATCATCTAAATAAAAAGAAAAATATGGCTC
>NW_003852422.1:13583752-13584793 GCF_000181295.1 Otolemur garnettii | reverse complement strand
ATTCTAACCCGCCACCTTAGGTGTATGTGGCTGGCGCCTTAGCCGCTGGAGCCACAGGCACCAAGCCTTCAGCATCATTTTTACCGTCTTTCTCCTAAATCTAAAAATCTGGTTAGTTTTTCAAGTCTGTACAGTTTTTCCTTCAAAGAGGAAGGAATCTCTAAATAAACAAATACATATTAAGTACCCACTCTGTGTCAATGCTAGATGCTTTATATAAAATAATGTTATTAACAAACCTACAAAATAGGTCATGAAATCTGCTTTATATGTTAGAAAACTAAGGCTTACCAAGGTTGAGAAGTTTGCCCAGTAGCTTCCTTATAATAAGGGACAAAATCAGGATGTATACACATACAGTTTTTATTACAAAGCCCACAGAGTACCAGACCTTAGCTTTGACCCATCTGTACATTCATATGAATGGCAGAATTTTATCTTTCCTATATGGGACTGTTTCATGTAGCCATTTTCTGTTTTTATTATTTTCAGCTATTATGAGTATATAATAGGGCACTGTGGTGGGAGACTGTAGTCCCAGCTACTTGGGAGGCTGAAGGGTATGTGCGATGTGACGTTTTGATATAGGCATACAGTGTGAATTAATTAAATCAGGATAATTGAGTTATCATCACCATTTATTATTTCTTTGATTTAGAAACATTACATTTCTATTCTTTTAACCATTTTAAAGGATACCCTAACTTATTATTGATTGTAGTCACTTTGTTGTGCTATTGAATATTGTTCATTCTATCTATCGAACTATATTTTTGTGTCCATTCACTATCCCCACTTTATGCCCCCCTTCTTGCCATATTTTGAAAAGAAGTAAGATTTTAAAAGGTTTTTATTTTTTTCCCATTCAAATTTCTTTTATTATTTCTTATGGCATAACTGTGTACATTAATTCAATCATGGAGTGTGCTGTTTACATATACATTTTGAAATACTCTCATCAAACTAGTTAGCATAACCTTCATGTCATTTTCTTAGTTATTGAGTTAAGACATTCATACTCTGCTTTTAGAAAGATTCACT
>NW_003852422.1:13579624-13582671 GCF_000181295.1 Otolemur garnettii | reverse complement strand
GTAGCAGGTTATTGTAGAAATTTATATGTTAAGTCTTAAAGGTCTGAACTATGACAATTACAAAGATAGTTGAGATGAATGGCTATTTAGGGAGTTGTTAAGGGACTGGGATCAATATGGCTTCAACATTTAGTTGATGGGAGAGTAAAGCAAAGGATAAAGGAAGAGTAATCTCCAACTTTTCCTGTTTGACCAACTGGGTAGATGGTGATGTCATTATCGAAAGATTGCAGGAGAAAGACCAAATTTGAGAGGAAGATGATGAAATCATTTAAATACTATCAAATTGAAGACCTATGAGACATTCAAATGGGCATGTCCAAGAGATAATTGGGTATGTCTGTGTGTTGAGAAAGGGATTTAAAAGATTTCTGAGTCTTTAGAGTATTTGTGATAGTCAAAAATCACAGGGTGAATATCATCCCACTGGAGAAGAGAAAAGGGCCAAGAATGACACCCCGAGAAACATCAATATTGAGATAAGTGATAAAGGAACCCAAACACAAAGAGCAATAGATTTTTTTCAGAGACTGTGGGACAGATGATGTTTTCTTTCCACTAAGATAATTAAAAAGAGAAATACCTACAAATTTTGTATCTTGTTTTGATTCACTTATCACTCTCTAAGTCATACCCTAACTACTATATGTTTCTTAAGTCTGTAATAGATAGGGAAAATTCTCTAAGTCTAGTGTAGGGATGGTGATGGTACACTCTTAGGATTTTTGTATTATTTTACAAATACGTTTATATTCTAACTGAAATTCTTAAGAAAATTGAAAAGATAATTTTTCCTTTGCCTAGAACTGTTTCTGGTATACTAAAATAACAATTAATGATGAGGAAGTGTTATTTGAAATCACCTTATATTTAGAAAAAAAATAATCTAGGAAATTCTGACTCGAAAGAAAACCGTTTCACATGTACTATGAGATCACAAAGTCTTGGACTCACATCTATTCATTTGAACTCTTCAATGGTGAACTGGAATGGGAATGAAAAAATACTTGACTCAGACTCACGTTTTGGGAAGGATCTTCCAAAATACAGTAATATTTTGAGTTTCATGCCAAAATGAATTATGTCTAGCAAATATTTCAAGATAATATTAGTGGTAAATTGAATTGAGGCAATAAAAGATTGATCTTTTATACCTACCTTGAAATTTCACACTTCACCGCAAACATGTGTGTCTGCTAAGTCATAAAAGCATGATCTTCAAGCACTTAAGTACCTCTGGTCTCCTATAGGTAGTATTCAACTCAGGTTGGGAAATAACTGTTTCAACTAATCTGTAATATGTGATATTAATATACACCTGCATCTTAGTAATTACTACTTTAGTGCTCGTGAAATTGCACTCAGCAGGTTAGGATAAAAGAGTGAGTAGGTTGGTTATTGATTCCTATAGAATTTTTTATACTCATACATATCCTCAAATATTTTTAGGAAGAATTACAATGTTTGAAAAATAACTTAGAAGTTTGATATAATGTATCTTTTTACAGAATAATTAATTTTTAGCATTAATCCAGTGTTTAGATAAACAAGAGACAAATTCGTATACCTGTAAATATAGTACTGCTGTTCAAAAACCGTTTCTGGTAAAACTCACAGAACTGTGATTACTATGCTATTATAGAGATGGGCTATGGGTCAAAGATATGCCTTTGTCTTTTAAAGTCTATATTGTATATTAAGAGAAACATGCAGCAGAGTGAATTCATTTTAACAGGCACTATTTTTTCAAAACATTGGAAACTTCTAATGATATTTGGCAATATATGTAGATGTGCATAAAAATACAAATTCTTGCCGTCTGACATGGGTTTTTCTGGCTTTCTGTGCCTTAATCATTCAATGTTTTGCTCTTGGTCACCTAAACTTTCACTAATTGAATTTTGAGTTTTCCCAGTTTGTGTTTTAACCAGTTTTTGTTCCTTTTTTCATTTCTTTCTTTTTTTTTTTTTTTGTATTTTTATCATTCTGGTAATAGGGCATTTCTGATCTGCAATTGTTCTGTAACATATATGAGTAAATTTTAAGTGATATCAAAAGCATAATATGAATATTCATTTTACGTAAGATATAGTTAAGTATTTTTAAATCAATTACCTAGAGTTTTGAAATTTTTTAAAACAAGTAAGAGAACATACTATGTGAACCTAGTCTGTGCTTATTTTCCATACTGAATGTGTACAGTTTTACTTTAACAAAAGCTTCCAGACTTTCCAAAAGTGTAGGTTTTAGGGAAATGTTTTAACTTTGTTGCACAGAAATGTTTGCAGATCAGCATTGCTAACTACCAAAAAAAAAAAAAAAATGTAACAAACAGTATCATCTGACTTTTAGTTGTGCTTCCTATGTTGCTGCAGTTAAATTCTGTGCATCAAAATAATCAGCCTTCATGTACTAGATGTGACTCAATTGCATCTTAAGTTTTTATTGAAAATTTGCAAACTGAGTGAATCTTAATCTTTCCATATAATTTTATAGCTTTGTTGTCTCTAATACCATCTCATTTGACATCTTTTTTCTGTTTATTAGTCAACCAGGAAAAAATTGCATTTTTGAGATAAAACTTTAAATTCCCAGTTTCTATGCAGAGCTATTTAACTGCTGTAATTTTTCAGTATCCACTCATGACAAAGATCACTTAGTTTTCCCAGAGCTTTACTTCACAGAATGTATTTTTTTCTGAGTCCAAGTTTGCTTTCTCTTCAGCACAGTATTTGTACATTTTAAGGAAAATTACCAGTTAAGATGCATGTAATTAAATCCTACTCATTTTGAAATATTTTAAAGAGCTTAGTAAAATATTTCTTCAGTTCTCATATTTATTTTACAATTAGACTATATGATAATTAGCAAAATCTTTGTGATTCACTAATACATCTATCTTAAAATGGACCTTATTAGAAGATTTATAGGAAACTTTGAAACTTTCCTTAATTTTACATGGTATCCTTATATAACTATATTTTTATAAATGTGTATAATCATTTGCTTTAGAATTATATTAATTAGAGATTAAAAGAGAAACTATT
>NW_003852422.1:13576724-13579238 GCF_000181295.1 Otolemur garnettii | reverse complement strand
TTCGGATATGTGTTTAACTTATCTATGCTTCTTTTTAGAAAACATATACTTGTTTATAGAAAAATTTATAGACATCTCAACATTTGTTAAATATTTAAGTCCATATTCCTTCAACACCTTAATGAAAGGATCTACTCACAGACTTTTCTATATAGTGGTTTATAACATTAGTCTAGGCAATGCATTTTAAAATAACTTTAATTTTTAAAATCCTTTGGTTTTTGTTTTTAAGATATTTGCTTGGACTTCATCTGACTTTTACCTTTTCCCCTAAAATTATGCCACCTGTAAACATCTCATTACATTTTCTTACTTAGACTAAGTAAAGCAGAAGTACCCAGATTACTAATGTTTTTATTTTTCTAAATGAGAGTATGATATAGATTTTATTTTTAAATAGAGTTATTCCTTGTCAGACAGCTAGAACATTTGATAACAGTCCCCTAAATTGTACTAAAACTATGGAAAACATTCACCAGTTTGCTTGCAAATCAACTCTGCTGCATGCGTTCACAAGTTTCATAAAGATTGCATGCTTTCTGTTTTTCAATACAAATTGTATTTTTTTTTCATACCCATCCTTGCTTTTTATTTTTTTATTTTTGTTTCCCTTTTCTTGGTTGGATGCCTGTGTGTGTTTATTCCAAATCCCTGTCCAGTCCTGGAGTTTGAACTACGGAAAGCCAAGGAGACCATTCAGGCCCTCCGAGCCAACCTGACAAAGGCTGCAGGTGGTGTACATAAAACTTTCTTGAGACATTTTTTTCTACGTTGACAATGCAGACGTAGCTGAGCTATTTTAAAATGTGAAATAGTAAAATTATTTGTATTTTCTTCCACCAGAACATGAAGTTCCTTTACAGGAACGAAAAAATTACAAATCAAGTCCTGAAATTCAGGTGGGTAAATGACTGACCTAAAAGTATCTTCCACGTAAAATGGATAGGATAAATATTGAAGGAGGAAAAGTTATGATTTTTCATTTGTCTTTTATTTTGCTTCCAGGAACCAATCAAACCTCTTGAAAAGAGAGCTCTAAACTTCTTAGTCAATGAATTTTTATTGAAGAATAACTATAAGCTTACATCAATAACCTTTTCAGATGAAAATGATGATCAGGTAAAGTTATTTTTAAAAAAGAACAATGATTTTTTTTAACTTATAATTTTCTCACTTTCTCTTTTTTATCTTTTTAAGTGCTATATATTGTAAAATTGTACAACGCTAATTGCCAAAAACAACAGTCCATTATTCTATTGATTTGCAGATATTTTCTTTTCCTATAGTTTCTATTTAAGACTTTTCTTTCTAGATACCTTTTAACAACTCTCCAGTAACTATATAATCTGCTCTTTTTACATATATTCATAAAATATGCTTTTTTTAAGTTTAAAAAAAACATAGTAGTATGGATTTTATGTACTTACAAATTTAGTTTAACTAGAAACCTCTTCAGTAGTGTTATAACAATTAGGACATTAGATAAATAGGTAACAGTAATTAAGAGAGAGCATTTTGAATGAGATTGAGAATATAAGCCTGTTTTAGAACTTTTATTATTTTCCTGATAAAATCTTGTAGCAAGGAAATGATGTCTTAATTTTGTGTCATCTCTGAACTCTGGAATATTTTGACTTCTCAATGCTGATAGATCACTTTGAATCTTGCATTTTAAAAGAGTAAATGCTAAAGAGATTACTATGTAGAAATCAGGAAGTCATTATTTTAAGTCAGGATTATTCTGGTGATGTATGAAATAAATCTCCTCTGAATCTTTTATGAAAAATAGAAGTTCTCAGCCAGGCACAGTGGCTCACACATGTATTTCTGACATTCTAGGAGGCTAAAGCAAGAGTATCACTTGAGCTCATGAGTTTGATACCAGTTGGAAAAAAACGAGATACCCATCTCTACAAAAAAAATAGGAAAATTAGCCAGACCTAATGGCACATGCCTTATAGTCCCAGCTACAGGGGAGGCAGAGGCATAAGGATCACTTGAGTCCAGGAGTTTGAGATTGCAGTGCACTACAGTGATCCCACTACACTCTAGCTGCAAGGAACAGAGTTAAGACTCAGTCTAAAAAAAAATAAAAAAGATCTCTAAGGGAGATAACGGTTCCATTACCCCTCAGTTACAATAGTTGGCAAAAATTAAGTTTAATCACTATCTAGTTTTTTTTTTTATTATAGTAGAGTCATTGAACACATACTGTGTAAAAGACATTAAACTAATATTTAGCTAACATAAAAATTATACTACGCTGTGATTATAGTTTATGTTAATTATGTTTTATAAATTAAAGAGTGACTAGGAAAAGTTGTGAATATGTGAGAAACATTGAGAGGTCAAAAGAACACCAAAAAGGAAATAAAGATCAGATGAAAATAGCAAGATGTTTGATTTAAACCCAGTCAATTTGAATTTGTAGTTAAATCCTTCCCAGAAAGAAAACTGGAGATCTGCATGGCTTCATTTGAGAATTCTATCAAATATTTCTAGAAATTGAAGAAA
>NW_003852422.1:13569413-13575092 GCF_000181295.1 Otolemur garnettii | reverse complement strand
TTTATCCTAAGAATCCAAGATTGTTTTAGTATCAAAAAATCAGTCATTGTAATTTACTGTATTAGGAAGCCAAAAAAGAAAAATACCATATGATCATCTGAGAAAGTACAGAAAATGCATTTGATACAATCCAGCACCCATTAAAACTTTAAAGAAATTAGGAAAAGAGGGGAATTTCATCAACTGATAAAGGACATGTACGGAAAACCTATCGCTAACATCAGACTTTATGGTGAAAGGTAAAGATAGAAATAAGGATATTTACTCTCATTATTTTTTATCTCATATTTATTCTCATCACTTTTGTTCAACATTATACTACTAGCTAGTGCAATAAAGCAAGAAAAATAATTAAATGGCACACATTTGGAAGGGAAGAAATAACACTGTCTTTATTCATGAATGATACGATCCTGTATGTAGAAAATCCTATGGACTATCCAGAAAAGATACAAAAACGAATAAGTCATTTCAACAAGATTGCAGGATGCAAGTTAAGTACACAAAAATCAGCTGTATTTCCATATGCTAGCAGCAGACAACCAGAAACTGGAATTTTTTAAAATATAATTTACAGTAGTATCAAAAAAATAGGAAATAACTTAGAGATTCCTTTAACAAAGGGTGTACCCTGACAATTATTAAACATGTGAAAAGAAATTAAAGATGATTTAAATAACTAAAGGGAGATATTGTGCTCATGGGTCACAGGACCTAACATTGTCAGAGTGTCAATTTTGATTTATATTTTCAATATAATCCAATTAAAATTTCACTGTCATTTTTGTAAAAAGCAATGAGTTTTTTCCAAAATTTATGTGGAAATTCAGATGAACTGGTACAGCCAAAACAACTTTAATAAGGAATAACAAAGTTGGAGGATTCAAACTGTCTGACTTCAGGTCTTAAAAGACATAATAGTCAAGAAAGCATGATACTGGTATGTAAACAAATCAGTGGAACAGACTAGCGGGTCTAGACAGACTCACACGTAGATCATCTGACAAAAGTAGAAAGTAAATTCTATGCAGAAAGGATAGTCTTTTTTACAGATGGTACTGATACAATTTGATAATCTATCTCTATGCCCAAAAATGAACTTCAGACCATATATATAGAATTTAACTCAAAATGGAACATAGGCTTAAATGTATGTCCTTAAAAGTTGTAAGACTTCTAGAGGAAAATGTAGGAAAAAATTCTCTGAAGACTTAAAAGATAGGCAAAGATTTTTTAGAGACCAAGCACACATTGTTCTCTGTCAAATTTTCTCTCATCAAAATTAGTAACTTCTGCTCTTTGGAAGTCACTCTTAAGTGAATGAAAATACAGGCTGTAGATTGAATGAAAATATTTGCAAGTAACATATCTGATAAAGGATTTCTATCCAGAATGTATAATGAACTCTCTAAAGTTAATAGTAAAAAAACAAACAAACAAACAAAAAAACCCATTTTTTGTCCTTTGGGCCTGAGATGCCATCTTCCAGTAATTCACCTAAATGACAAACACAAAGGGAAAGAAGAGAGGCACCCAATACACATTCTCTGGGCCTTTTAGAAAACATGGAGTTGTTCTTTTGGCCAAATATATGTGAATCTACAAGAAAGGTGCTATTATAGACATCAAGGGAATGAGTACTGTTCAAAAAGGCATGCCACTCAAATGTGACCATGGCAAAACTGGAAAAGTCCACAGTGTTACCCTGCATGCTGTTGGCATTGTTGTTAACAAACATGTTAAGGGCAAGATTCTTACCAAGAGAATTAATGTTCATGTTGAGCATATTAAGCCAAGATAGCTTCCTAAAGCGCATGAAGGAAAATAATCAGAAGAAGAAGAAAGTCAAAGAGAAAGGGACCCGGAATCAACTGAAGCGCCAGCTTGCTCTACCCAGTGAAGCACACTTTGTGGGAATCAACGGAAAAGAGCCTAAGCTCCTGGAACCCATTCCTTTTTGAATTCATGGCATAATAGGCGTAGCACACAGGAGAACCAAGAGAACCAATGGAACAGTAATATAAGGTGCTGGAACCTTTTTTCTGTGAATTCATGGCATGATAGGTATTAAAAATAAAAGGCTACTATAAAAATAAATACATAAACCAATTTTTAACACATTGACTGCCACATTAGAAAAAAATTGTCACCTTGGGGCTATGGTGTTTTGTTACAAAAATAGAATAAAAACTTTGAAAACAAAACAATTCTTTCTAATTTAATGAAAAGTTTTTTTAAATTATTTTCTGTGCATGAGTTGTATGTGATTCATGCTTACATGCTTATTGAATTTGTTTCTGAGAATTGAGTCTTTTGTCATGCCACAGTATTTAGTTGTACCTGGAGTGGACCTTGGGTGATCCTGGATGATGACTTCTGAATCATACTCCCTAAGTATGTGAAACAGTGTCACAACAGCAGATACTACCCTATTGATTTTGTTCAGAGATACCACCTGACAGAAATATTCATGGTGAAACACACAATAAGAAGTTACAATAATTGGAAAACACAGTCTAGCACACATGTGCACTTGGGCCAGCAGCTGGAGCAGGGCAACAAAAGTGGGGAGACTGCTGATTGACAGCTAAAATAATGAGCAAAGGTTTCACAGCTTCACGACACCCCAGGCTCAAAACGAACATGAGTTAAAGACAACTCAGATGGCAGTTAATGTGTTAAAAGAATAGACAACAATTTTAAATGGAAACGTCACCGAAGAAGACATATTGCCTGGTAAATGAGCTCATGATAAAGATTCTCAGCATCTTTATTCATTAGGAAAATACAAATAAAATCATGCTGAGATACAGCAATACATTTATAAGAATGTCTAAGAGTACCTAAAATCTTGATGAAAATATGGAGCAACTGGAAGTTTCATCATTGCTAGTTCTAAGCACAGGATAAATATGTAATAAATTTTGGATGGGTAATAGAACTGTGAACATTAGAATAATATGTGTAATATTCATTTGGTATTTTTTTAAAGCTAAAACTCAGTTATTGTTGTGGACCAAGCACTTTAAATGTAAGTCCTTTACATACATTTAATCAAATCCCCTTATAAGAAATAGTAAGTGTTGTACCTATTTTACAGATGGCTGGTTTAAGCCTCAAATTCACATACAAGAGGAATAATTGAGACAGATATGAATTTCATAATTACATCTGGTTTTCCCCAAAACTCTCACTTCTAATGATCATATCTGCCTCCAATTTAATGTTTAATAATAGTTATTCCATTTTTCAAATCAAATATTAAGAGTATCACGTTTAGAATATTCAAATAAATACAGGATATCCCCAGGTTACAAATAAGAAAGGTTCTCTAAGGTTTGTTCTTAATTTGAATTTGTATAAAAGGTACATGTACCTATTATCTGTAATAGCCTCCATTCATAAGTGTAAATCATATGTCAAGGACTGCCTGTATGCCTTCGTTCTCAAAGAAAGTCTCATAAATATGTTATAAATAAATAAGTTAAATCAAATCAGTACCAAATTCTGATATGTTAGAGGAAGATAGAATGGTAAGAAAGTATATTTCCATGCAATTGATTATTTTGAAATTTCATAATACTATCTAAAAGATGCTGTGCCTTTTTGTACTTTTCATAAAACTGTGTTGGATTAAATTAAGAAGGATGTTTTAATACCCAATAAATCAAAGAGTAGCTTTGATTCTGAAAACTGCCAAAAGCATATTTGTTAATATAATTTAGAATCATAACTATAGCAAGAAGATGAAGGGATTAATTTGCTTATTTATACACTAGAGATTACAGTAAGTATATTGAGGTTAGAATAATACAGGAAGGAAGAAGAAAATTAATACCATCAATGAGCTTACTTATAACCTGTCAATAATAGGTATAATTTATGAACTAACACTTTCTTATTCTGGACATATTTTATGACTTCATGCAAATATTTGAGCTTATTTTACAAGCTTAGAAGTTAGCACAAGCCTTGAAGTTGAGTTTTTGTTCTAATGAAATTTAGTAAAAAAAGATTGTGTAACATCTTGACATCTAGGATAATTAAACCTGTTTAGAATGTCAGGAAACTTACAAGAAAATATTGAACAGTGGAAGAAATAAGTTTAAGAACATTATTTACTCACTTGGAACATATACTCTGACATGACAATTATTATGTTGAGTTTTCAAGATACTAGCAATAATAATATGCATCTCAAAAATGCAAGATAAAAATCCTCTAAGTTTTTCTTTAACAGATATTTTTTTTACTGTCTTAGGATTTTGAATTATGGGATGATGTAGGATTAAACATTCCAAAACCTCCGGACTTACTGCAACTCTACCGAGATTTTGGAAATCATCAAGTAACTGGAAAAGATCTTGTGGACGTGGCCAGTGGGGTAGAAGAAGATGAATTAGAGGCCCTTACACCAGTTTCAGGAACCCTTCCTCCAACCCTTGAAACTCTCCAGCCTGTAGAGGTAAATAATATCAACCAACTAGTCAAGTCCACAAAAGAGTACGTAAGCTGTGTAAAAACATACTACAAGATCTTGAGTGTCTCTTTTTTTCTTTTTATTTTAGAACTCTATGTTAGTACAGAAATTAGAAGATAAAATTACTTTATTAAATAGTGAGAAATGGTCATTGATGGAGCAAATCAGAAGACTTCAGAGGTTAGTACTTGATCATCATTTCTAAACAAAAATTTTTTTTCCAGATTAATATGAGGGTACATACAATTAGGTTACATAGTTTGCTTTTGGAAGGTTAAAGTCCAGGTTGTAGTGGTGTCCATCCCCCAGAAGTGTGCAGTATACCCATGCAATGTACACATTGGTTGAGTATTTATTCAACCCATTCCCCCTCTCACCCCTAACTTGAATTTGAGTTTTTCTCTCAGCTGAGCATGTAGTTGTTAATCCCCTGGTTCTAATTAAATATTAAGTACATGTAATGCTTATTTTTCCATTTGTATGATACTTAGGAGAACATTCTCCAAATCTGTCCAAATGGTTTAAAAAGATACAAAATCATCTTTTTTATGACTCAATAGTATGCCATGGTATACGTATACCACAGTTTATTAATCCATTCATATGTTGAAAGGCACTTGGGTTGTCTCTACATCTTTGCAATTACAAACTGTGCTGCAATAAACATTTGAGTGCAAATGTCCTTATGGTAAAATGACTTTTTCTTTTGGGTACTTACCTAGTAACGGTATTACAAGAACAATTGGTAGGTCTACTTTTAGTTCTTTGAGGAATCTCGATTCTTCTTTCCACAGAGGCCATACATAGACATTGGTAGGTTATATAAATAATGTGAAACAGAATTTTAGTTGTAAGCCAGAATGTTTTTGCTTTTTAATACTTCTGAAAGAAAGTTCTCTAATTGCTTTATGTATTTAAAATAATCATGTCTTTTTCCCTAAAAATAAACTTGCATAGTGATCTTACAATTGATTAGGTCTTGGACCTAAGAAATAAGATTATCTTTACTTCCCTTTCACTTTAGTATTGTACATATTTCCCATTCATTCTTTCATTTAATTCTTGTAATAATCCTGTGGGTTTGATGGAGTTATCCCATCTTGCAAAGGAATAAGGCAAGTTAAGTGCTAATTAAAAGCAGGACTTACAAGGCCGTTTTTATGCCTCATTGAGAGTGTGTGTCTATACTTGTAGATATA
>NW_003852422.1:13549480-13568028 GCF_000181295.1 Otolemur garnettii | reverse complement strand
GTATCTCCTTGATACTCCAATGCCACCCTAGAGAGATAGATGATATAAATTTGTGCAACTAATTTGTTTAGCTCTTAGTATGTACCAGGCAGTGTTAAAAGGATTATAATGGTAAGCAAGACATAAGAGAATTTCTTCAGTGAAAAATCTTTTAGTATGAGAAAAACAATCAAGCAATTACACTATCATATGAAAAGTAGAAGTGTAAGAGAGGTTTGGCTTACTTTGGGAACACATAAACAAGGCACCTAACCTAGCAGGAAAGGTTTTATGTAAAAAGTATCATCTAATCTCAGACTTAAAAACTAAGTAAGAGTCAATTAGGCAAAAGTTAAGAGGAAGAGTGTTCCCACTAAGGGAAAGCAGCATGTGCAAAAAGAACACAGGGCTTTAGTGGAACCAAGAAGGATTTACTAAGGTTTAAGCAAAGAATGCAAGTGAAAGGAGTGACAGGAGATGAAGATGGAGAATTAAGTAAACGCTAAGTCATAAAAGCCTGTGTTGACTCATTTTAGACAGTTGAAACATGACAGTATCTAAGTAATAGAGTCCTAGAAGGTGAAGGTATTTGGAAGGTGGCAAGTTTGAGGAAAGGGAACTGATAGTATGTACAGTATGTTGGAAGAATCCATGTAAGAAATGATCAAAATCATTGGAGGATTGGCAAAGGGAATCAAAATAACTGGATAGATTTACAAGATGATTAGAAGTTAAAATATTGATTGGATTTCAGGTGAAAAGATAGGGAAGGATCCATGCTGATTTGAGGTTTCCTACTTTGTCAAGGGGATGGATTAAGGCCTCCTCCACTGAGAGAATGTAGGAGCTTAAAAGAGCAAAAAAGCTCAAGCTTTGGCACACTGCTCTATAATTAGAGAAATTCCTTAGTGCCTGTTTGTGGTGTGTACTAAATAAGCTTTATTATGTAATTTTTAGGTTAGCCTTTTCTGTGTAGGTTGAGCACATAAAGTACAACTCATGGTCATAATTTTATGAATACCACTACATAGAACACAGTGTTGTTTTAGAAATATTCAATGTTTAACCTCCTTTATTAAACATAAATAGCACAAAATCTTCAACTGCAAAAAAAGCTTGAAAATATACCATGAATATTGACTGAAGCTCTCCTTCACTAAACTTCAAATTTTACTACTTTTACTTGGGTTTACAATATTAAGGTTTATCATTAGCATTACCTGTATCTTCAGAACTTTAATTCTTCTCTGTAATATACCAAGTTAACCTTTGTATCCGGTTTACCTTGTTTACCTTTTTTTGGAACTCCAGGGAGTTGGGATGAGAAAAGTTCTCATTTCAGATTTTATAAATACTTGACACAGTCTTTGATTTACTACTGTATCACTTCAAGTTTGGTCCACTAACATTCAAGGGCCATTCATTCAAGCTACAGCAAGATGATCACCAGTTCTGGTTGATTTTTTTTTTCTCCTATATAATTCTCCAGTGAAGTGTTCTTTAAGTCAATGATGGCTAAGAAATCTGGTTAGCATTTGTGGGGTAGGATTAATGTACGAATGAGAATTATAATATGCAGCTTAACTTTCTCCTTAAATGTCAGTGGTAATTCTTTGGTATTGTTTCCTTTCATCCAATATTTTTTAGGAAATTGTCTCCTGCTTTCCACCAAGCATTACTCTCTTTTTGTCGAATGTCAGCAGATAGTCGTTTAGGATCAGAGGTAAATTACACCAGCTATTCTTATAACTTTCTTAAAACATTCTGCTGTTTTTCTTATTAGTGTCTCTTACAAAAGCACTGGTGGTAAGCCCATTTCAAATGCAAGTCTATTATTTAAATTAATGCTCTAAGAAATAGTTCTTAAAATTTTAAACTTTTAAGTTTAAAGGTAGTTGGTTATTTCTGTTCTTTGGATTAAAGCTTTGTTTATTAACATTAAAGTAACCTTTTTAATCTCTGTTTTTAATGTTATGTTTATGATAACATCTCTTGTTTATAATACTGAAGACCAACTCCTGATATATACTGTTCACATCAGTGATATTTTTAGTTTATGCCATTATTTTCACTTCATTAGTAGTGGTTGTCTTCAGTGGTCGATATTGTGAACATTTATGTTTGTTCTCCTCAACTATTTTGTAATTATTATTGTAGACTCATCTTGCAAGGGTATTTGCTTATTTTTTTCCTTTTGCCTTTCTTCTCATTCCTCTCTTTCTAGCTGTTTTGTTGGTTGATTCCACTTGACCTCCCATGGGCATTGCCCCATGGTGGTTTGATGTACTTTGACAATCCTTAGTTTAAGACTGGGTGAGCATCTGTGTATCATCCCCTTATATGCAACTTTGTTGTCCAAACTCTCACCTTAGGCAGTGGTCACAGCTCTGTGGGTATCTTTTTCTAAAACAAAAATAAACATTGAGGCTGCCCTAATTCTGTGCCATTCCTACATGTTCCCAGAACAGAAACCTGGTTAGCCTCCCTGATTTCACCCTTGTTTTTTATTGTTATTTTGAATCCATTTCTGGACCCCAGAAATGTTGATGCTCTTTGAGACACTGTTGTTCTTATCATATCTTATCATTATATCATAAGGTATAATATTAGAATGTGTGTTTGGAGCAGGGATGGCAGGGTCTAGCCTGAACCATTACATACCATCATGCACAGAAGTTCTCCACTATTGTTGTTTATTAGATCTTTGGTTTTCTAGGTGTCTCGGATTGCAGACAGTGAGAAAAGTGTTATGTTAATGCTGGGACGCTGCCTGCCACATATTGTTCCTAATGTGCTATTGGCAAAGAGAGAGGTAAGACACATAAAAATATTTTCATCTTAATAATATCATCATGTTGTCCATTTTTTGTCATTTTGAAGTTTAGTGATATATTTTTATTTTGTTAAAGTCTATTACTTGCAATCATATTCTTACTTTTGTGCATGCATCTCTGCTCCTAGAGAATGGTTTTACACCTCTGTCAGGTGAGTTCAGTAAAACTGCATGGTATTCATGTTTTTCCAATTTTGCTTAAAGCATTGTTAGCTTGTGCAGCACTGACTATTACTGTAGGTCCATTGATATGTTATGAATACTGTCTGGTTTTCATATTACCAGTTAACTAACTTATCTCTATCCTTGCTGTGATATGCTTGATATGTCTACAGGAATGGACATTCTTTGTATTGAAAATTAACAGGGACTAATTATGTAACTTTTTAATGTACTGCTATAGTTGCCTATTATAAATGTTAGTCTTATTCTGTTTGTTTGGCCATACATTACACTTATAATGATAGGTTAGGCATTATATTGAATATAATAACTTGTACAAATACCTTTTTTATTTTTGTTATAATTAACTTGTTACTGGCAAATGCTTTAAATATCCAAAGTCAGTTGCAAATGTATTTAGTCCACAAAGCCTATGTTATGAGCCATAAACACTATAGGAAGCTATTTTTATATATTCATAAATTATTAAATATAGTTACAGTTAGCCGATGAAAAGCTAAAGAAAAGTTATCTGTAATGTAATTTAAATGACAATGGATAATTTATTTGCAAATAAGTTAAATTACATTAGAATTATTCTGTTTATGAGATAAATTTCTAGTTCACAAAAATGTTTTTATAAAAAATGGATAAAGAGTGTACCATATAAGTTTTTACTATTACCTTCTTAATATTTACCACTGATTTTACTCATAATTTGTGGGACCTACAGTATGATAAGTACATAATGCATTGGCAAAACCCATTTAAAGCTTACCCCACCTTAATTATCCATTTAGCATAAGAAATTTGTACTGATCCTCAAGAAAATATGTAGAACTTTAAAGATGTTTTTTCCCTAGAAGTATTTTAAATTAAAAAGACTCTTTGCCTGCTGATGGTTTTATTTTTACCTAATTATTTAAAAAATAGTTGTAAGATATTGATAAGTATGGAAAGCTTCTGTGTCTTGAAGGATCAGTGTCCAATTTCAGATTGTTCTGCAGTTCTGCCTGGCAGAATGGTGTTTGAGCTTCTTCTCCTTTTTTAGCTTGTAACATAATCCATGTAGTGTGTTAATGTTTGCATCCCTCTTACTATATATTTCCTTAATATGATCTTCAAAGTGTCACAGAAACCTGATGATTATGAGATGCACTTTGAGCTTTTTTATTTTAATTTTCCATATTGTCATAAAAGACTCTGCCACTGAAATCTGATTGTACTGCATGAAATATTTATAATTTTTTGCATCATCAGTAATCAGATACATTATATATAGATACATTTATATACACACATGCACATATATAATTTGTGGTATGATGCTTACTTTTCTGGCTGATTTTAAATTTTTCATATTTAAAAATTACATATCCGTTTCATGCAGAAATGATTATTTATCTTTACTATTTGTACATTGTTCTATTTTATCAGAAAATCAACCATGTATAATAAAACAAAGTTGTTTTCCCTCAATTAAATTGATAAATAATGAAATATATCTTAGCTTGGTTTAAAACCAATTTCTGGGCCCAAAAGAACATTTTTTTCATTACCTCTTTTTTTTTTTTTTTTGAGACGGAGCCTCAAGCTGTCCCCCTGGGTAGAATGCCATGGTATTACAGCTCACAGCAACCTCCAACTCCTGGGCTCAAGCGAGTCTCCTGCCTCCGCCTCCCAAGTAGCTGGGACCACAGGCGCCCGCCACAACGCCCGGCTATTTTTTGGTTGCAGCCATCATTGTTGTTTGGCGGGCCTGGGCTGGGGATTCGAACCCACCACCTTAGGTGTACGTGGCTGGCGCCTTAGCCGCTTGAGCCACAGGCGCCGAGCCTCATTACATCTTTGATATTGAATTACTTTTAAATATTTCACCCCGTTCCTTATTTCTGTATTTTTAAAAAGCTTGCTCTTGTGATTGAAGGATTAATATTTTTACCTTTTTTAATTTTTTGATTTTTTTAATACATTCTCTTGTCAGCATAAGCCTCTTTGTTGACATATAATTACAATTATAATGTTCCTCAGTAAACTTCAGTCATAGCAATATCTTAGCTGATTAAATAAATAAAACATTAGAAGCAGGGCTTAAAGGTTTTGATTAAGTAGTAAGTTCACATGGTTTAGCATTTATATGTTCTGGATATTTATTACATATATAATTTGCAAATATTTTCTTTCATCCTGTAGGTTGTCTTTTTACATTCTTGATAATATCCTTTGATGGACAAATGCTTTTCAGTTTTCTGATTCATTTATTTATTTATTTGATGCTTGTGCTTTTGGTGTCAAATTTAAGAACGTATTGCTAAATCTGATGTCTGGGCTGTATATACATAAGTTAAAGCTTTGAAACTACTTATGGGGTTTTTCAGTATATTTAGGTCATTGATCTAAGTTGAGTTAATTTTTATATACTGAATGAAGTAGGGTCTTACTTCACTTTTCATGTGGCTATCCAGTTACATAGCAACATTTATTTAAGAGAAAAAATTTTCCCTATTGAATGGTCTTGCCACTTTTGTCAAAAGTTAATATATAGAATCGTGTCATCTCCAAATAGAGATAGGTTTGTTTCTTCTGTATGAATTTGGATAGCTTTTGTTTTTTACTCCTTGCTTACTTGCTTTGGCTAGGACTTCCAATACAATGTTGCATAGCAGTGTTTTGAGAAATCAGATATCCTTGCCTTATTTCTAATCTTAGGAGAAAGCTTTCAGTCTTTTACCATTAACTGATGTTAGCGATAGGGTTTTTATAAATGCCTTTTATCATGAGAAGGAAGTTTTCTTTGATTCCTTGTTTGCTAAGTGTTCTTAGCATGAAAGGACATTAAGTTTTGTCATGTGCTTTTCCTCCATCTGTTGATATGATAACTTAATTTTTTCCCTTCATTCTATTAATGTGGTATTACCTGTATTACATTGCCTGATTTTACGTTGAACTACCCTTACATTCGGGGTTATATTGCACTTTGTCTTGATTTGTAATCTTTTTAATGTGCTTTTGGATGGGGTTTTACTATTTTATTGAGCTTTTTTGTGTCATTCATAAGGTATACTATTCTATAGTTTTATTGTCTTATAGTTCTTTGTCTGGTTTTTCCTATCAGGTTAAGGCTGGCTTTATAGAGTGTGACAGAGCTCTTTCCTCCTTATCTGTGTTTTGAATTTGTTTAAGTAGAATTGGTGTTAATTCTTTAAAAGATTTTTAGAATTTACCATTGAAGCCATTTGGTCCTAGACTTTTCTTTGTTGGGAAATCTTTGATTACTGATTCAGTCTCTACTTGTTTTATGTTGATTTTTTTTATGTTGAGATTTTCTCCTTCCTTAGTTTTAGTAATTCATATGATCTAGGAATCAGTTCATTTCATCTTGCTTATTTGATTTGTTGACAAACAATTATTTATAGTATTCCCTTATAATTCCTTTAATTTCTTAAGGTTGGTACTAACATTTGTGCTTTCATTTCTAATTCTAGTTATTTGCATCTTCTCTCTTATTTTTTAAGTCAATCCGGCTAAATTGTGTCATTTGATTTTGTTGATCTTTTTAAGAACAAACTTTGATTTTATTAATCTCTTTATGATTTTTTAGCCTATGTTTCATTTATCTCCACCCTAATCTTTATTGTTTTCTTTCTTCTGCTGGCCATGGATTTAGTTTGATCTCTCTGTAGTACTATAAGATAAAAAGCAAAATTGTTGACTTGAGATCTTTTTCTTTTTTTATGTATGCATTTACAGCTTATAAATTTCCCTCTGCGTATTTCTTTTGCAGCATCTCAATTTTGGTATGTTGTGTTTTCATTTTTATTCATTTCAATGTGTTTTTTAATTTTCTTAGTGATTTCTTTGACCCATTGGTTATTTAAGAGTGTGTTATTTAAAAGCCACATATCTTTGAAATTTATGTTTTTCCTTGTATTATTGTTTTTTAATTTCATTCCATTGTAGTCAAAGAGAAGAAACTTTGATTTTGATCTTTTTAAATTTTCTAAGCACTGTCTGTGGCCTAACATATGGTCTGTCCTGGAGACTGTTCCCTGTGCACTTGAGAACATATTTTAAATGTTTGCAACTGTAGCACATACCTTACCTTAATAACTATCTGTATTCTAATTACATGGGTACATAATAGTTATATATCTTTATAGGATATATGTGATGTTTCATTACAGGTATGCAATGCAAACTAATCAAATCAGAGTAATTAGGATATCCACTGCCTTTGGCATTTATCATTTCTTTGCGTTAGGGACATTCCAGTTTTATTCTTTTAATTATTTTAACATGTACTGTAACTTATTGATTATAGTCAGTTTGTCATGCTATCAAATATCATTCATTCTCTCTTAACTATGTATTTTTAACCCATTAATCATCCCTACTTTATCTTCCCCTCCCCTGCTACCCTTCCCAACCTCTGGTAACTATCTTTCCACTCTCTGTCTCCATAAAATCAATTATTTTTAATATTAAGCTCCCACATATAAATGAGAATATGTGAGATTTGTCTTTCTGTGCTTTGCTTTTTTCACTTGACATAATGATCTCTGGTTCCATCCATGTTGTTGCAAATGGCAGAATTTCATTACTTGTGGCTATGTGATATTTAATGGTGTATGTGTACCACAAAATTTCTTTCTTTCTTTTTTTTGAGACCGAGTCTCACTATATTACCCTTGGTAGAGTGCTGTGGTATCACAGCTTACAGCAACCTCAAACTCTTGGGCTTAAGCGATTCTCTTGCCTCGGCCTCCCAATTAGCTGCGACTACAGGTGCCTGCCAGAATGCCCAGTTACTTTTTTTTTTTTATGCTGTTGTTGTTGTTGCAGTTGTCCTTGTTGTTTACTAGGCCTGGGCTGGGTTCAAACCCACCAGCCCCCGTGTATGTGTCCAGCACCCTAACTGTATGTGTCTAACGCCCTAACCACTGAGCAAAGAGCAAAGGGTGCCAAGCCGTTTCTTTTTCTTTTCTTTTCTTTTCTTTTTTTTTTTTTTTTTTTTTGAGAGAGAGTCTCAGTGTTTCACCCTGGATAAAGTGCTATAGCATCATAGCTCAAAGAAAGTTCAAACTCTTAGGATTGAAGAATCTTCTTGCCTCACCTTCCTGAATAGCTGGGACTACAGATGTACCACTATGCCCGGCTAGTTTTTCCATTTTTAGTAGAGATGGGCTCCTGTTCTTGCTCAGGCTGATCTTGATCTCCTGAGCTCAAACAATCTACCCACCTCAACCTCCCAGAGTGCTAGATTACAGATTGATTCCACATATTAGCTATCTTGAGTAGTAGTATCACAACAAACAAGTACATACAGGTATCTTTTCATTATACTGAATTCCCTTCCTCTGAGTATATACCCAACAGCAGGATTGCTGGTTTACATAGTAGTTCTATTTTTAGTTTTTTGGGGAACCTCCTTACTGATCTCCATAGTATCTGCACTAACTTAGATTCCCCCAAACAGCATACATGAGTTTCTTTTTCTCCACATTCTTGCCTGTCTTTTTTGAAGAAAGCAATTTTAACTGGGGTGAGATGATATCTCATTGTAGTTTTTGATTTACATTTCTCTAATGACTAATAATGGCCATCTCGATGTCTTTTTTGGAGAAATGTCTATTTGGATCCTTTTTCCATTTTTAATTGGATTATTTGATTTTTTTCCTATTGGGTATAACTTTTTCTTTAAAGAGTAATACACTAGGGAGAGTGTGTGGGAGGGTAATGTAAGAAGTATACAGGTAGAGACAGTGGGAAAAGAGGAAGCAGGGATTAGAAGGTAGCAAGAAAACCTTTGGGAGAGAAAGATAGGATGGGAAGAGAAAGTCCAAATAAAATTTGTAGGGTCTTCGTGGTTTTCAGACATGAGAATAGATTCCCCTTTTATTAGTGCTTCCTGAATTACTACTTTTTATTATTAAATTTCTATTCTCAGTAGGATACCTTGATGATGCAATGTCTTTGTCCTCTAGCTAGCTCCCAGCAGCCTAAATAGAATCAATTAAGGATTAGAACAGTCCTTGGTATTAATAATCTTATATCATAATATTGTTACACTTCCAAGTCAGGCAGACTATTTAGTATTTTATTAAAAGTGGCTTATTTTCTTTTATAAAATCAGAACTGATCCATCAAGCATCATTTTAAGACTCTGATAAATACATTAGTTAACAATATAGGATCTGTATATACACACTCTTCCATTCCCAGAGCAAAATTATATTCCCTAATTATTTTTTATTCAACTTTTCAGTTATTCACTAATCTAAAATTGATAGTAGTGCCCAATAGGAAGATTGAAAATGAGAGAAGGAATATTTTAAGTTATTCTTTACTTACAGATTTATTCCTAGCTTCATCTTGGTACCTTCAAATTTAAGATTTATACAACATAATTATGATTTTAAGATAACATCCTATAAAGACTTTAGAAATAATAGAAAGGGACTTACAGTACCTTCAAATTTTAGTATCAACTACTCACCAAATCATACCATCTCTTTCTAATGTCACATTCTCCAATTGGAAAAATACTTCTGCAATAGACTTCTTATTGTGCTTTTCTTCCAGTTACATTATTTTTTTTTTAGGTTATATTATCAGAGGCAATAATAATCATCCATTATTATGTAGTGATCAATTCCTATTTTAAATATTTTTTCATTTTTGGTGGATACTAAGGTAGATGAAAAGAGAGAAAGAGAAATGGAGGTAATTATTATATCACAGTGATTTCTTTAATATATCTGCAAAATATTTTTTTAACTTAGAAGATTTCTTGTGAAAAATATGTCATTTTTGTACTTTTATTCTCCTTAGATTTGAAAATCTATTCCAATATGAAAAACATTAATTTATTTTTAATTTATTTTAGTGTCAAAATATATTTAATTTAGAAATATATTTAATTAAAATGATTCAATTAAAATATGAAACAAAAATTTCCTAGGAAGAGAGAAATCAATTTTTGTCTATTTCTTGCAGAATGTTGAATTTTCTTCTGTGTGTTGAATGTGTAACAAACCATACACTTAACAATTTACATTTCCACATCAAATATTTCCGCTGATACTCTGTAGTAATACTGAGAAGATAAAACACCTGTAGTAATGATCTTTTTAATTGGCCACTAGATTAAGTGCTAAGGGTACAGAATTTTTAGACTATATCTAATCTTAAGAAAGATATTATTGTGCTTGCGAAAAACAGGAAGTGTCTTTATTTTCTGTTGTGTTTTTAAGTTTTTAAATATAGTGAACTTCTCCAAGTTTTGTTTAAAAACACTTCCAAAATTAATATTACAATGTCAGCCTGTCACTTGTTGAAATGTTATGTAGAATAAAAGCTAGTGGACCTTTGGGAAGTACTGGATACAAAAACAAGGTTAGTTGACTCTTAAACAGCTTTTATTACATTGTGATTTACACCTTCTGCACAACCAACACATAAATATTGTAATTCTTTTAGTGTTTTCTCTTAAATTACCAATCTTACAGAATTAAAATTTGCTCTCACGTATATTGAGGTTTAGTTCACTTTGCCCATTTAAAAGAATATTTTGGGAAGGGAAAAGAATATTCTACAATGTATTTTTATCTTGAATTTTTCCACCCTCCTATTTCTTTAGGAGTTGATCCCCCTCATATTGTGTACAGCATGTCTACATCCTGAGCCTAAAGAAAGAGATCAACTTCTCCACATACTTTTCAATTTGATCAAGAGGCCAGATGACGAGCAAAGGTGAGTCTGACTACTTCTTTGGGAAATAAATGCATTGTTGATGTTAACTTCACTAATTAACATCAAGATTAGTGTTTTAATCAACACATGCATGTTTTCTGTTCTTCCAAATATCTGTCAGTAGTACTGGTACTTTCCACCAGCAAGATCTGCATTTCAAAGTACAGTGTTGTCATCAAGGTCCCTTTCCTCCCAGCCTTCTTTTTTAAGAGGTCCTGGAATTTACTGCAAGAAATAGGGAATACTACAGACAATAGGGAAATCACTCTGGGAAATTTAACCAATGCATAATAAATAAAATCTAAAATAAAAATCCTTTTAAAAATGTATGTATCTCCTACTAAAATCAGAGTATTTATATTATCTGCTATGATTACTGATAGTTCTCATCTTTTAAATCTTTGGAAGGGGATTCTATCCCTTCTTCTCAAAATGTTAATAGTTTCTTAAGGTTACTAGACAGAGGTACTGAAGGGCATTATCTAAATTATCCTGTGTTTTTGAGGAACTAACTCACATTAAAATTATATTAAATTGGCTCGGCGCCTGCAGCTCAGTAACCAGGGCTCTTGCCACATGCGCCAGAGCTGGTGGGTTTGAATCCAGCCTGGGCCTACCAAACTACAATGACAACTACAACCAAAAAATAGCTGGGCATTGTGGTGGACACCTGTAGTCCCAGGTACCTGGGAGGCTGAGGCAAGAGAATTGCTTAAGCCCGAGAGTTGGAGGTTGCTGTGAGCTATGACGCCACAGTCTCACCCAGGGCAACATAATAAGAATCTGTCTCCAAAAAAAAAAAAAATTTATATTAAATTTTAGGCTGGGTGTAATACCTGCAATCCTAACACTTTGGGAGGCCAAGGCAGGGGGATCACAGACCAGCCTGAGCAAGAGTGAGACCCTGTCTCTACTGAAATAGAAACATTTGCTGGGCATTGTAGGCTCCTGAAGTTCTAGCAACTTGGAGGCTGAGACAGGAAGATTGCTTAAGCCCAGGAGTTTGAGGTTGCTGTGAGCTAGGCTGGCAGCACTGCACTCTAGCCTAGGCAACAGTGAGACTCTGTCTCAAAAAAAAAAAAATTAAATTTTAGTGAACTTTATTTCTTTAAAAAAAACATAAATATTCTCTTCTGGAAATTACAAGATTATTATTTTTGACCTAAAAAGTCTATCTTCTATTAATACACTTTTCTGATTTCTGGTAGTTCTGTGATAATTAGTGATTAGGTTATAACCAAACCCTTAGATAAATAGCAGGAGGGAGCAAACTGTATGAGAATGTTAATAGGGACCTCCCAGGTGGTATAGGTAAGTCATACATTTGGTAACACTCCCTCTGCCCTCCAGATGCAACAGGGCATGTAGTAGGTGGCATAGCAGAAAATTCAGCATACCTAGTGACCTCTTAGGCATTCCAATGTCCCTAACCTCCCTCAGGGAAAACAGGTTCTTTGGAGAAGCCTGACCTCATCTTATGTACTCAGTATTGTTTTTAATGAGTTCTAACATCTGTAAAGACTCAAAATAAAACTTTGATAGCTTCTCAGCTACTTAAGGTTTACCTCATAATGAGATTCTCCACTTCTGGTTCAAGGTGATGATAGGTCAACAATTCTTGATGTTTCCTTCCCAACTTGGAATTTGCTAGGAAGACATAAAAAAGGTATTAAAAAAAAAACAAAAAACCTAAGATAGAAACATTAAACATTTATCGGAAACAAAGTTAACTCTAATCAACCATGTGAAGGGCCTGGAAAATTTTTTTCTTACTCTAATATCATTGAATGAAAGTAAATTACAAAGACCAATCTAAGCCCCTTATAGTTTCCACTTTGAGGAAAGTACTTTTGGATCAATTTCTTGATTAGTCCATAGAAAACCAGGAGCCCTATAAAAATTACACTGCATAATGAAAATAGCAATTATTCTAAAAATTTAGAATAAAGGTATATCTTGAAAAATGATTTATTATAAAAACCAAAGAAACTTTTTTTAATCCTAAAACAGAGACAAAAATTAATGATTTTTACAAAACAAAAGAAAGGTAACCATAGAAGAAAAAGATTTTCTGGAGTAAAGGAAGATATCACCAGGAAAAAAATTAAAATATGCAATATTTCAAAATTTACATTAAAGACAAAATAATAGAATTGACACTACTGAAAATTGAATCCATGTTGTAATGTAAGTGAAAATTTTAAATATTAGTAAACCATTATATTCATTGGCCACTTGTAGGAGTAAAGAATTATTTGCCCAAACTTCTATGTTTTCACTAGTTTCCAAATACGATTTAACTATAGCTTAAATACATGGTGATGGACAAAGTATATATATGTATACATTCCTGCAATATTATACCTTGACTTTTCCATAAAATGTTTTGAAAAACTGCCAATACCTTTGTACATGGCATGAATAGTTATATCAATAGATCCTCAACCTTGAAAGCGTTTTGGTATTAATTACTGCTTTATTGAGTAAAAGTTCACAAAATGTATGTATAAAGCTTTTGGTTTCTTCTCTGTAAACTTTGCTTCAACCCTTTAAATTTTTCTCTTATCATGTCATTTTCATTAACTTTGCCACATGTTTTCTTCAAGTCATTTTATTAATAATCCTCAGAAAGTTGATTCCAGTCAGTACCTTAACAGTTAAATCTCAGTTTCATAATTAAAGTTATGAAAGTCTTTGAAGTTTGAAGTTATATATAAATTGATGGAGGAAATGTTCCCTGAATTTTTCTAACAAGCAAAGAGAACAGTGACCTCATTTACAGTATTCTGCAGTATTTTTCATTCATCTTATTCCAATTATTCATGTTGAATTCACACACTTTTGTATTAGTTACTTTTGGACTTCTAATTCAGTTATTCCTTAGCTTTTTTTTTTTATGCTTGATTCTCCTAAATGTGTCTCACAGATGAACTAGATATATATTGCTTCTTAATGGTTATGCTTTGTAAGATATTTAACATATTTAACATATTAATTAATAAATTAATACTAATTTTTATGTCACTGTGTTATCAGTGAATCATTATCATGTGGCCCGAGGGGTACAGTGTGTTGTTTGGGTTAAACCTGAGTCAAATGCTCTCAACCAAATATTCCTAAGTAGAGAAATTACTTATTCCTAAGAGTAGTGAGAGGGACATCCACAGATCGGGGTTACACATCAGAAAAAAGGCAAATGGATTTTACTCAAGCGGCAGTAGATATTTACCTGCACAGAGTTGAACATTTAAAAATATTGAGAGAAGCTGTACAAGTAAGGACTTGAATAAAACCAGTGGGTGAGTAGGTAGACTAAGAACCAGCAAGATTAAGAAAGTCAGTTGTTTTTTTTCATTTTGTTTTGTTTTTTTGAGACAAAGTCTCACTCTGGTGCCGACTAGAGTGCCATGGCATTATAGCTCACAGCAACTTCTAGTTCTTGGGCTCAAGCTATCCTCCTGGCTCAGTTTTTCTGTTTTTAGTAGAGACAGGGTCTTACTGTTGCTCAGGCTGGTCTCGAACTCCTGAGCTCAAGCAATCCACTTGCCTCAGCCTCTGAGAGTGCTAGGATTATAGGCATGAGCCACCGCACCAGCCTTGAATTTTTTATGTTATAATTTTTATCTTAATTAAAAACAATTTTTGTTTGTACTTTACAAAACAATAGAATTATTGTTTATGATTTGACACCAGCGGCCTCATGTGCTAATCAAATAAGGGAAATTAAATCATTGCATTTGTACCATTCGATGAAAACTGAAAATTTTCTAACAATTTGGTGGTAGTATACTACAATTTTAAATTGTGCACAAACTTTATAGCAACCCTGTATTACTTATCCTTGAAAAGTACCATTTCCTATCTTGGTAACTTAATTAATAGTTAAATGCCATTTATTGCATTTTTAGTTTTAGATTTGTGAGGCAAAACCTCTTTAGTCTTAAGAGCAGTTTTCATAAGCTTTGTGTGTAAAGCTAATAGCTGCCACCTGGTGGCCAAATGCACCTATCAACCTGCCTTCAGGTCAAGCTACATCAGGAATTAAAACACTCAAGTTTTATTTGTGTGTTTATCAAACTCACTTTTTTTTTTTTTCTGAGACCATCTCATTCTGTCCCCTAGGCATCATCGTAGCTCACTGCAACTGCAAATGCCAGGCTTCAAGCAGTCCTTCTGCCTCAGCCTCCTGAGTAGCTGGAACTATAGTTATGCACACCAGACACAGCTAATTTTTCTATTTTTAGTAGAGACAGGGTTTCACTCTTCCTCAGGCTGGTCTCAAACTCCTGAGCTCAAGTAATCCTCCCATCTCAGGTGTGAGCCACTGTACCCAGCCCATGTCTACCTTCACTTTATAGAAATGTAATTATTCATAAAAATAGACTAATTAATTGATTAACTCTGTAATATAAATAACAAGTTAAAAAAAGCAGAATTATTAAAGTTAGTGTAACATATTTGACATATAAGCAGAGTTATTGTTTTCCTTAATAAATTGAAGGCTTCTTTGGTAATATCCCAAGAAAAATTTCATTTTATGCTCAATAATGGTAATTTTTGCTAGTTCTTTGCTAACTACTATAATTGATACCATATTTCCACCTGTGTCCTTTACTAATCAAAAGTCCCACAAATAAGAACATTTATTTTACTATCATAGGAGCCTTTTTCTAATGCTGTTAATAATCTACAGACCATTTGATCTTTTCTGTTTTGGACTGCATTTCAAAGCTGGCATATTTTCTAGAATTTCGAATATTAACTCTAAGATGTTTATTTTTAGACACCCAACATTTTTCCCTTTTGAGGTTTGTACATATTGTAGTGATGGTGATTCATGATTTGAAGTCATTTCATGTGAAGTTCTTACAAGTGTGTACCTGTTATGTGTTCAAATGCTTAAATTTTAAGAATATTCATTAAGTACAGTTATCAAAAGTATATGTCATCTCACTTTAATACTTTCGGGTGGGCAAAAAAATTATCAGATACTAGGAAATTTTCCTTAGAGAACAGATAGCTATAGTGCTAGCTAGAAGACTTGCTAATTTGTTTTTCTATATTTCTTTTATTCATTTTAATTAATTTGCCCTCCTAAAATAAAAGGCAATAGAAAAGCAAAAGAGAACTTCAGACATAGAATAGATACCAATCATAGAAGATGATGGTACAAAGGAAAATAAGGTAGATAAATGATAGGAGGATTTGTGGTAAAGAGAAGCTGCCAGAATCAACATGCAATGACAACATTGGCTCTCGGTTGCCCCTGGGTTGTCCAAAAGATCTCTGTCATTATTCTTCTCAAATAATATAAGAGAATATTAATAACTAATCAGACTAAACCAAATAGAAATTTAAAGTCATTATGTTACAGTTAATTTAAATTGACATAAGAAATAGCAATGAGCAATTAAATAAACAAGATGAGGTATACATTAACCAGTGTGACGTAAGCGTTCCTAGTTCTATATGAAATCAGTACATTGTACCCCATAAATGCATTAATGTATACATGATCTATGTGTTTATAATTTAATAAAAAAAAAAGAAATAGCAATGAGCAATGCAGAGGCTTACAGCACTGATTTTATAATTAGTATGAATTAAATAAGCGTTCTATTTTGGTTTTCTTTAAAGTTGGCTACTTTAAAACATCTATTAAAAGCATAGCCTTTTTTTCCTTTTGGGTTTTATTGTTTTAAAGTGTTACATAAAAAATGGAAGAACATTAGATTCTGCATTTTGAAGTCATTTTAAATGGAATTTTAATCTGTGGAGTGAAAAATATTTTAAATTATATGCTATTTTAAAGTTATAAAGCTATCATTTCAAAGAAAATAGTATACTATTTATTAGTTAACTATTGTTCTATATCAAAGTAGCCTGAAAGAAAGTGATTTAAAATAACATGTTTTTATCTTACAATTTTTCCGGGTCAGGAATCTGGATCATCTGCTTTAGGGTCTCTTACCAGGCAGTAGTCAGAGGTTTGGCTAAACCCTGACTATCTCAGGGCTCAACTGAAGAAGGATTTGCTTTTAATCTCCGTCATGTGTTTGGTCATTGCTAGAATTCAATTCTTCAAGGATTGTTAGACTGAGGACTTCAGTTGCTCACTGGCATTTGGCCAAAGACCACCTTTAATTCCTTGCCACATGGGTGTCTCCAGCATGGCAGCTTGCTTAAATAAAGCAAGTTGAGAAGGCAGTAGAGTCTAAAAAGATGGACATCACAGACTTTGTAACCTAATCTCAGAAGTGATATCCTATCATTTTGGCTATATTCTGTCCATCAGAAGCAGTCATTAGGTCTGACCTGTACTCAGTGGGATAGGATTACACAAGGACAAGAATATGAGGAGACAGGATCTTTGGAGCCACGTCAGAAACTACTTGTCGTTCTAATCTTGGGTACAATACTAAAACTTCTGATTTTAAAAATACCTGCTGGGCACAGTGACTCACATCTATACTCTAGCACTTTGGGAGGCCAAACCAGGAGGGTTGATAGAGGAGGAATTCAAGACCAGCATGGGCAACATAGTGAGACTACATCTCTACAAAAAATACAAAAATTATCCAGGTATGGTAGTGCATTCCTGTTGTCCCAGCTCCTTTGCAGTCTGAGGCGGGAGGATACCCTTGAGCCCAGGAGTTTGAGATTGCAGTGAGCTATGAGGCCCACTGTAGTTTAGCCTGAGCAACAAAGTAAGACCCTATTCTTGAAAAAAAATCCCACATGTTATTAATATGGTACCATATTTTTTAATTGTAGAAACACTATAGGGATAATCACTGGTTCTTTTAGTGGCTAGAAACTGAAGCCTTGGGAATATTATGATCTCAGAATGTATGTGTGGGAAATTAATTTTAAAAGTTATATCAGCTTCGTACTTATACAGAAATCCTTTAGCAACACCTTTCACAAATGGTGTTACCACTTGTAATGGTTGAATGACTGGTCTTAAGGAATTCATTCTCTTGCTAGCAGCCTAGTTCACTGTTAGAAAGGTAATTTGACTCCACAAAAATATTGTACTTTATGTAAATTACAGAGATGAAGCTTTTTAACCCTTAGTCCTCCTAGTTGTGCTGTTGTGCTTTCTAACACAAACACAAGCCTTTACATATATTTTTTTGTGTTATATTTCAGGCAAATGATTCTCACAGGTTGTGTGGCATTTGCACGTCATGTTGGACCAACACGTGTAGAAGCTGAACTTTTACCACAGTGTTGGGAACAGGTAAATAACTGTATTAGGTTTTCCCCTAGCTAGTATATTGAGTTGTAATTTATGAGTTATAATTTATGCTGCTATTCCATAGCTCAGTGCTTTAATAGTGTCTAAGAATGGTCTGAGGTTCTTTGCTTTATTCATTCATTTAGAAAATACTTATGAAAGATAATTCTAGTCTGGGTACTGTTGTAGTCCCTAGCAATGCAATGGTGATCAAAAGACAAAGACATCCTAGGAGAAAGGTAAGCGTAGACAAAGAAATGATATACCTTTGTAGTAGTATATACTATAAAGAAAAATTAAGCAGGATGAGGGTTAGAGAATGATGGGGAAAGAATTGTCAGAGAAGGAATCTCTGAGCAAGTGATGTTGAGCCAAGTAGGATGCAGCAAGTACAAAGGCCCTGAGGTAGGAATGTGCCTGATCCATTGAAGGAAGATCAAGAAGGCTGTGTGTGTGTTTGTGTGTATAAATAGAAATATAATATATATTATATACTTCTATATATTACATAAAATGTAAGTCCTGGATGTGGGAGGTTTTTTTATTAATAATTGAATTCGGGCTCGGCGCCTATAGCTCAAC
>NW_003852422.1:13547891-13549283 GCF_000181295.1 Otolemur garnettii | reverse complement strand
AGGGGGACAGCTTGAGGCTCTGTCTCAAAAAAAAAAAAAAAAAAATAATTGAATTCATTGGCTCGGTGCTCATTGCTGAGTGGTTAGGGCGCCAGCCACATACACCAGGGCTGGCAGGTTCAAACCCAGCCCAGGCCTGCTAAATAATAATGACAACCACAACAACAACAACAAAATAGCCAGGAGCTGTGGCAGGCACCTATAGTAGGCACCTGTAGTCCCAGCTACTTGGGAGGCTGAGGCAAGAGAATTGTTTAAGCCCAAGAATTTGAGGTTGCTATGAGCTGTGACGCCACAGCACTCTACCAAGGGCAACATAGTGAGACTCTGTCTCAAAAAAAAAAAAAAAATGAATTCATTATTTTACCAATAATACTTTTTGGTTTTATATTGAATTTTATTGTTGTATTCCTATATAGAACTCAGAATCATTGACTTCCTAGATTTGGGATTTAGATCATTATTTTTCTACTTTAAAAAGATGGGTTTCCAACTTATTAAAACAAATCATGTGGCTTTATTTATTTATTTATTTATTTTTGGCCCGGGGCCATGTTCGAACCCACCATTTCCGGTATATGGGGCCAGCACCCTACTCCTTTGAGCCACAGGCACCACCCTATGTGACTTTATTTATTGTAAAATAATCACTTATTCTTAGAAAAGTATCTTAGAAAAGTCTAGAGTATCACCGAAGTATGTAGTCATTTCAAATTTTATTCCCTATATCTTTTGGCATTTAGTTTCCTCACTAAAATATAGTGGAATCGCTAGATTCAGGGGGTAAACATTGTATATAATAATAATAACCTGATAATTACCTCTGACATGCTCCTTCAGGGGTGTCCAACCTTTTTTTGTCTCCACTGCACGTTGGAAGACTGAGAGTTGTCTTGAGCCACACATTAGCTACGCAAACACTAAGTAAGGAAAGCTAATCAGCAAGAAAAAGGTCCACGCATACTTTTCATGATATCTAACACCGCAGATAAGCAAAAAGACTCATCACAAAATCATGTTGGAGGTTAACAGCCCTGCATATCATCTAAATTGTAGTGCATACTAATTTAGGGTGAGGTTCTAATTGCTTAAAGTCAAAATTAACCTGGATACAATAACTTTGCAACTTTGAATTTGCAATTCTTTATAGTCATGTAATTTTTATACTTTCTCCAGGTTTTTTTTTTTACATTTTTTATTACTATGATAGAATTCAAATACCAGTATACCCATTTAAAATGTATAATTGAGTAATTCCGGTCTATTCACAGAGTTGTGCAACTATCACCACAGTTAATTTTAAGACATTTTTTATCATTCCCCAAACAATCTGGGATCGCTTGAATTTGGGTTCTTCTCCTTCAAGATTATCTTTTGGATTTCCTTACAAAT
>NW_003852422.1:13540333-13547256 GCF_000181295.1 Otolemur garnettii | reverse complement strand
TTTTTCTTTCTAAGAGATAGGATTTCACTGTTCCTCAGGCTGGTCTCAAACTCTTGAGCTCAGGCAATCCACCCGCCATGGCCTCTGGAATTGTTTTCTTAATAAATAGAAATGCAATTGATTTCCATATGTACATTTAATTTTTAGACTTATTGAACTAGACTAAAGAAAAGCAAATGAAAATTTATGTACAGCATACTTTGACACTTAGCCCATTCTGCTTTTGAGGTAACCACAACTGGATCAAATTTAATTCAGAGATGTCAGTTAAAAACATCTCTACTACCAGTTCTGTAAGGTGAATGAATAAGTATTGATATCAAGGATCTATCTAGCCACCTACCTCTAGTTTGGTGCCCAGTAGATTATTATATAATTTTTTTTCTTAATTTTAGGCATCCAATACATTTATGAATTATGTCACCTTTTCATATGGGAATATGAGAACAGATATACTTCTTTTCCAGTCAATGAAAGATTTATATTCTATGAAGAAGACATATGGGAACAAAACCCAGTATGTGTCATTTTTTTTGTTATTTTTGTTATGGTTCAGTGCAGTTATCACAATAGCAAAACCCTGTCATTTTGCAAATGCAAACAGAGGAATGGATTGAAGTCTACTTACTTTAAAAATAAAATCAAATTTCTAGTAAGAGCTCTGCCTAAATCATTGATTAACTTCCTAATTCCTTAGATTAAAAATAAAAAACACCAGCACATATTATGACCATACCTATAAGATCCAGAAGCTGAGTTTTCCAAATTTAAACACATACTAATATTACTAGGGAAAAGTCCTGATTTCTCTTGACGTCCCAAGGAAAGCCTGATTTTACACAAACCCGTGATCTCTAGGCACCTTGCCAAATTTTCATCTTTGGTTTTCCCTTTTTTCTTTAACAGATGACCCATTTGTCTTCATGTTTTAGGCTGTCCCTGATTCCCTTATTCCTGATCCAGATATAGTCACACAGGGATTCCCAGAGTGGAAAAGGAAGAAGCTTTATTGCATTCTTAACAGGATTTGTGGTAAAGACTAATTCTCTGTTGGAAGAAGGGAGAGTATGTTATATAGGCTTGATTTATTTATTTTTTACTCTAGATTAATCACAAATACCCAGAAAGAAGACTGCTTGTGGCAGAATCCTGTGGAGCCTTGGCACCTTATCTTCCTGTAAGAATTGCCACTTTTTTCCTTTGTTATAACAGAGAAATCTTTTTTCATGTGTCGTAGATATTTTAATCCAATTCTCCTAGGCATGGTGTTTTAATAAAGGAATAAGATGAGCTCAAAAAGGAAAACTCACATTAGTACAACATGGCATTGCAGACAGATAGGTATATTACCACTAAATTTGCAAGAGTATAAATATATTAAACTATATCAGCAGTTCTGAGAGACCTAAGAACCGAGGGGTATTGGGGAGGGGAGTTTCTTGGGGTCCTTTCAAAAGAGTCCATGAGGTGAAAACTACTTTCATGAGACATATTTTTATCTTTTTCACTGTGTTGATATTTGAACTGTCGATGCAAAAGCAGTGATAGACAAAAGTGCTGGTTGGTGTATTAGCACTAATCAGGGCAGTGACACCCAAATGGACTAATAATGATTGTATCTTTCACTAACATGCATTCACCAAAAAAGCCAATTTCACTTAAAAAGAAGCTTGCTGAGTCAGTAAAATTATTAATTTTACTAAATCATAAGCATGTGTCTTTTTAATCTGTAAGACAAAATATAAAGTACTCATTTAAAACCCTTTTGCTGCACGCCGTAGTTTGATAGCTATTTGTAAGAAAAGTATTCATATGGTTGTTTGAGTTGTGAGCTGAACTGGCTGCTTTATTTCATGGAACCACCAATGTTATTTGACCAACCACTGATAGTCAAACTAATTATGGTTGTTCAGACAGGGATACGTGGCAATCATTTTCATGAAATTGGATGAAGTAAACCTGTCACTTTAAGGAAAACAAGTAGACAGCATTTGTTCACAACAGTAAAATTAGAGCTTTTATAAGTGAGAACTAGAATTTGGGGAAACTTATATCCCCAAATATAAGGGGAACTTATATAGCCTCTAAGTATATAAAGACTTTTTTGATGAGATCAGTGGATTTTTTTTATGATTTTTAATGAAATGTATCAATACTAAAGAAGGTCTATAATGACCAACACATGGACTAAAATAGAGGTGTTCAAAGTCCAAGATATACCAGTAGAATTCAGTCTATCAACCAAAGTTTTAAAAGTTTATCATTAAACCATATCATAGTTTCAGATTTCAAACTCCAACTAACCTTTTAAAAAATTACCATTTGTCTAATTTCGGTATAAAATTAAAAAGGCTTTTTTTATCTGAAAAGACCATTGAAATACTCCTCTACCCTTCCAGTTACCATATTTTGCCATGTATAATGACAAAATGGATACTTTTTTGTTCAAATTTCTTAAGAAAAATAAAGATGTGTGCTATACATGGGTAGTGCAGCTTGGCAGCAGGGAAGTCCAGCAGGCCTCCCAGGCCCACTACACCCTCATACCTGATATCCTCAGATTCTCATGGGTCTAGTCAGAAGGTCTGGAATCTAGTGGGAATAGGGTGGAGTGGCCTCCACGAAGAGCCTTGATCAGGGGAGAGGGCAGGAGTGGCGCTAAGAATGTGGGCCACCATTGTGAGGGACAAGGTCCATGGCCCAACTGCATGGAGGGGACCAGGATCCCCTTACAGTCCCCAAGAAGCCACCCGGCTGTCTGCAGGCCAAGCAGAGTCAGAAGCTCTTACCTTGTCAGCCATTCACGTGGTCATTTTGGCTGCAGCCCCTCATGTGACAAAGAGGGAAGAGGCAGCCTTAACACAATTGACAGCTGCAGGAAGGTAGTACAATCTGGGAGTTTATCAGGGGAGCTTTAGCCCTCTCTAGACATGTCTCTTCTGGCCAAGAGCCAATTATTTTCTTCAGGGCCCAAATGTAGGTGTGCATTATACACAGGAGAACATTATGCACAGCAAAATATAGTACCTGGCTTTTTTATATTCTTTATAGGCCAGATGAACTTTTAAATACTTCAACCAAAACAATATATCAGGATAAATTGAATGCAAAGCAGGTAAGAAAATTGCCTGTCTTCTTTTAAGTCAGACATGAAAGAGATCTGGAACAAAATGTAATTGAATACCATTCCTCTCATTGACTTTTTGTTTGTTTGTTTCATATTTTTTTCATAAAAATGCTAACATTTAATATTTTTAAATTTCTCAGTTTTAACTTATAGTATGATAATTGTCAATAAATATTACCCTCTCAAACAAAAGCTATTTGAGGTACTCACTAATTTTAATTTAATAAAGGATTTCTGCCACCAGAAAGATGAATAATCACTGGCTGTTATGCCCTTATAGCAGTGGTTCTCAGCCTTCCTAATGCCGCAACCCTTTCATACAGTTCCTCTTATTGTGCTGACCCCAGCACAACGTTGTATGAAAGAGTTGCAGCATTAGGAAGGTTGAGAACCACTGCCTTATAGGAATCTTCCCCGTAGGTCTGAGACTTAGAATGGATAGAGAAAATAATGTGGCATCACAATTAATTTAATTTAAACAATTAGTAATTTAAAGCAGAACTTTAAATTAAACTATATCAGGGGTTCTGAATGCTTTGAAATACTAAATCTAGCTCACAGCCTGTTTTTATAAATAAAGTTAATTGGAACACAGCCACAACCATGTATTGTCTAAGGCTGATTTTGTATTATATTGACAGAGGTGAGTAGTTGTAACATAGATCTTTAAGGGCACCAAAGCAGGGTATAAACCATCTGGCCCTTTATAGTAAGTTTGCTGACCCATGTCTTAAAAGGTCATTTTTGTAAGGTAGTTCTTAAAGAAAGCTATTAATTGTACAGGAGAGCCTGGGCTATTTAGTTCCATTTACTGTTAACATTGTATTCCTTAATGAAGAGTAACCAGTAGTAACCCAATCTACTCAGAGATTTACAATGGGTTCTTTAATTCAAAAGAAAAATGTAACAAATAGTTTATAGTCTCAGGCCCAGTTAGAATAAGTATTTATTTTTATTTTGTTAAAAATAAATGTTCATATAATATGAGAAGAATAAAAGAAAAATCAAAGACTTCTTCTCTTGCTCCTAGTCACTATCTCCAAGGGTATCCACTATCAATAGGTTTTAATTAATACTTTGAGGAGAAAAAATATCCTTTAAAAAGGTTTTACCCAGCATTAATTGTACTGTATGCAATGTTTTATATCCCACTCTCAGTACCTGAATGTAAGCACTATATTTTACTTTTATTTATTTATTTTTCTTTTTTTAGAAATGAGATCTCACTCTATCACACTGACAGGAGTGCAGTGTCATGATCATAGCTCACTATAGCTCAAAACTCCTAGGCTTAAGTGAGCCTCCTACCTCAGCCTCTTGAGTAGCTGGGACTACAGGCATGCACCACCATACCTGGCTAATTTTTTTTATTTTTCATTTTTTGTAGAGATGAGGTTTCGCTATGTTGCCCAGGCTGGTCTTGAATTCCTGGCCTCAAGCGATCCTCCCACCTTGGCCTCCCAAAGTGCTGGGATTATAGGCGTGAGCTACTGCACCTGGCCGTGTAAACCCTATTGACAGTTTCTTGTGTGGGTATCTGTTCACTTTTTAAATATCTCCTACTATCAACACCTCTGTATCTCACTGCTTTTAGCATTTGTTTTTTATTTTGGCAGTGCTTAATCATCCAACCAAAATAGCATGGATTTATCCTCTTATTAACAGTATATTGGAGGTCTTATTTTCCCATACCTTCACCAGGAACTAGGCATGATGAAATTTTTAAATGATTTTCTGTCTAATGAGAGAAAACATATCTGATTGTTATGATTAATCATGTAGATATATTAATATGGGTGAGTTTAAGCATCAAGACGGATGAGCATTGCTTGCTCTCAAAGGATAAGTAAGATATTGTAGTCTACTCCTAGAATGCTAAGTAGTATTGATAATAGAAAAATGTTTCTGTACTTGCTTTCTACCCCACGGGTAACTAGTAGCAGCAAGACCTCAACTCATCAGCAATTTCTCAGTGTGGTTAGACTAAGTCCTCTAGTTACTACAGTTACCTCAGCCTAGATCAATGTGAAGTAAATTACCACCTGAAGTTTATTACCTCTGTTATTGCTTTGTGCTAGTATCAACCAAGAATAAAGGTATTTATAGCATTTTTAGGACAGTTTTTAGCCTAACAGGTAAAACACAGCTGTACCAAGATGTATTTAAAATTCACTAAACTTGCATGTGTTTTTATTTCTAAAAGTCAAAATGAAAACCAGGCACTTTGAAAATATCTATTAAACTTTACATAGCAAACTGTACTGGACATTTGTTATAATAATTACATCTTTTACCTTTATTTTTATGTATGTAAAAGGGACCTAAACAAGTTTAGGTTTAAAAATTTTTATAAATTTTGTGAAATTGTGGTAATAGTACAAAGTGGGATAGAAGGGACTTGGATTTTTATTCTAGCCTCAGCTAATAATTAAGTTAAAACATTCTTTATTATAACTGGAAAAAATTCTGTATAAAGTCAAGTCATAGCAGTGGTGGGCATTACATTAAATATTAGCATAATAAAATAGTGTAATTTTTAAAGTATATGTAAAGTTCACTCTTTCATTATCCTCTTTGAATTTTTTTCTCACTGCTAGAACAAATAAAAATGTCAGGATTTTATAAAGTTTCCTCATGGTACCCCAGGCAAATATTTTAATTGCTAGAATGTTTGTAATCCCTCTTGCTGTTATACCTCTGAGCATTCTGAGTTGAACAGTTACTGATAGAAGAATCATTGTTTATTTGTAGCAAAGTGTTGACTTTGTTAATTTTCCAAAAGTGCCTGTTAGTATGTAGGATTTAAGAGATGAGTACATATTTAGTAAAGTTATAAGAACATACTGAGAGATGATTAATACTGAATTCAGAAAGGAAGGGATAAAGGCAAGGGCAATATTTTGGCTCTATCTGTGTTATGTTTTATGTGGTTGAACAGTAAAAACTTAAAGCAAATATAACAAAACATTAGTGTTAGTTTTATCTGGCATTATTATTTTCTATACTTGTTTTAGTGTAAATAAATAGTAAAAACACGTTTATTTTCAGAAAGAAATCCGTAGCTCCTTGGTTCTTTCAATGTTGCAACAAATGTTAATGGAAGATAAGGCAGATTTGGTAAGAGAAGCTGTGATCAAAAGCCTTGGTATCATTATGGGATACATTGATGATCCAGACAAGTATCAACAGGTAATTTTTTCAGAATGAACCTCTCTTACCCCATTATAAAATTTCGAGTAATATAGTATTCCAAATCTATGATTCAGATACATTATAATATGCAGTAGGGATGACAAGTATGTCCACTTAAGTCACTTGGGGATGGCTGTGTGGTTTTGGTTTTGAAGCTCATAGGAATCAACACTATAATTCATTTACAGCATCTGCCACAGTTTACAAATATGCCACATTTGCCACATATTTGCTTTGCTTTGCTCATCAGTGGATGCATAGCATTTTCTTTAAAGAAAATGGGAAGGCTAGGACAATGGATGGCTTTCTTTCTTTATTAAAATATTTCCTAAATATGATGAAGTACATATTTATTTTTATTACATGTTTTTAAAAGTTATTGTTTTAAAAATCTGGCTCAGTGCCCATGCTCAGTGATTAGTGCACCAGCCACATACACTAAGGCTGGCAGGTTCAAACCCAGCCCAGGCCTACTAAACAACAATGACAGCTGCAACAAAAAAACAGCCAGGCATTGTGGCAGGCACCTGTAGTCCCAGCTACTTGGGAGGCTGAGGCAAGAGAATTGCTTAAGCCCAAGAGTTGGAGGTTGCTGTGAGCTGTG
>NW_003852422.1:13538989-13540313 GCF_000181295.1 Otolemur garnettii | reverse complement strand
CACCTGTAGTCCCAGCTACTTGGGAGGCTGAGGCAAGAGAATTGCTTAAGCCCAAGAGTTGGAGGTTGCTGTGAGCTGTGATGCCACGGCACTCTACCTAGGGCAACATTATGAGACTCTATCTCAAAAATAAATAAATAAAAATCTATATTTACCTCTTTTGCATTGACAGGGTTTTGAATTATTATTGTCAGCCTTGGGTGATCCCTCTGAAAGAGTAGTTAGTGCTACCCATCAAGTATTTTTACCAGCTTATGCTGCCTGGACTACAGAACTTGGAAATTTACAGTCTCATCTTATTCCTACACTGCTGAACAAGATTGAAAAACTTCTCAGGGTGAGTCCTTCCTTTTAAGGGTCTGTTCTAAGCCAACTTCAAGGAATGTTGAAGGTACCACTTACCTAAACATTCTAATATATTACCAGTTAAAGATTCTGTGGACAGGAGCTAAGAGAGAGAGAGATGAGGAATTTTTGCTTTGCTATTAGCTGAAATAGCACGTTTGTGGAAATAACTAATGTGTTATTTAAAAACTAGCTCCTAATCCTTCTGAAGGCTTAAATATTTTATGTAAAATATCAACTCCAGTTCCAGAATGCAGAAATAGCTAAAATATAAGTTTCAAAGCTTTATTTATACAGTGTCAAAATTGCTTTAACTGCTTATTCCACTGCAGTAGTTCATTTCCTCTCTTTTAAAATTAACTTTTTATTCTCCCCAAGCAAAACAATTAAAGAAATGATGGTGACTTCTTCATCTAATTTTTATACAAAAAGTTTCTTTTAGAGGCTAGAAGACTATCTTTTCTTTAGGGCCTATTATGGGCCAAATCTATAAAAGCGGATAGGAAGTAAGAGAAAGTCGCAGGAGCTGCTACTGAGATAGCAGTTGGGCGTTTCTATGTGCCAACAGTGAGCAATCTGAAGACTGAGAAAGTGATCCTATTTAAAGTAGCTACCCCCCCAAAAAAATTAAATTAAATATGTAGGAATAAATTTAACCAAAGAATTGAAAGATTTCTACAGTGAAAACTATTAAAACATTGATGAAAAAATTGAAGAGGACACAACAAAGTGAAAAGATGTCCATATTCTGGGATTGGAGAATTAATATTGTTAATATCCACATTACCCAGAGTGATCTATATATTTAATGCAATACCTGTCAAAATACCAATGACTTTCCTCACAGAAATAGAAAAAAATTCCTCAAATATATATGGAACCACAAAAGCTGTAGTCCTGAGCAAGAAGAACAAAGCTGGAAATATCACATTACCTGACTTCAAGATATATACTTCAATACTATAGTAATCAGAATATC
>NW_003852422.1:13500777-13538969 GCF_000181295.1 Otolemur garnettii | reverse complement strand
CAGTGAGGAAAGAACAATCTCTTCAATAAACAGTGCTAAGTAAAGTGGATATCTATATACAGAAGAATGGAACAAGATCCTGTCTATAAAAATCATATATAAAAATATATAAAAATAAAAAAAAAATGGGTTAAAGACTTAAATGTAAAGCCTGAAACTATGAAACTACTAAAAGATAACATTGGAAGAATGTTTCAGACATTGGTGTGGGCAAGTATTTTTTGGATGAGACCCCAAAAGTACAAGCAATAAAAGCAAACATGGTCAAATAGGATTATAGTGAGCTAAAAGGTTTCCACACAGCAAAGAAAACAATAAACAGTGTGAAGTGACATCTAATACATTGGGAGAAAACATTTTACAAACTATCCATCTGACATGGGATTAATAACCAGAATATATAAGAAACTTACAGCCAAAAAAAAAAAACCCACCCAAATCCAGTTTAAAAATGTGAAAATGATCTGAAGAGACATTTCTCAAAAGAAGACATACAGATGACCAAAAGATATATGAAAGAATGCTGAACTTCACTAATTATCAGGAAAATGCAAATCAAAACCACAAGATACCATCTCACCCCAGTTAGAATGGCTGCTATCGAAAAGATAAACAGCAGATGCTGAGAAAGGAGAACCCAATGGGATTGTAAGTTAGTATGACCATTATGGAAAACAGTATGGAGGGAGGTTCCTCAAAAAGCTGAAAATGGAAATACCATATAATCCAGCAATGCCACTGTTGGGTGTATATCCAAAGGAGAGGAAATCAGTGTATCAAAGAGATATCTGCACTCCCATGTTTATTGCAGCACTATTTACAATAGAAAAGATGTGGAATCAACCTGAATATCCATTTACAGATGAATGGTTATGGAGACGTTACATCTTTTACATTTACCTGGATGGAGTTGAAATACATTCTTAGTAAAGTATTGCAAGAATGGAAAAATAAATATCCAATGAACTCCATACTAATATGAAATCAATATATAAACAATTACATGTTCATCAGAATAATAAAACACTAATATAGTCCAGTCTGGGGATAAGGGAGGGGGGATTTCATTTGGCAGAAGGAGGGAGAGCATGAGGTGGGATCTCACCTAATGTGCACGTTGTGAGGGTATATAACACACCCCTTGGGTGAGGGGCTCTTCTACAAATGGAACTTTACCCTGGAATTGAGAACAATATAACCTAAAAATTGCACCCTCATATTAATTTGATTTAATTTTTTTAAAAAAGTCTATGGAGGTGAGAAAAAAGTATCCTTATTTTAAAAAATAAACAGATGAATGGATAAAGAAAATGTACATATACAAAATGGAATGTTATTCAACTATAGAAAAGAATGAAATCCTGTCATTGGCAACAACATGGATGAGCCTAGAGGACATCATGTTAGTGAAATAACCCAGGCATAGAAAGACGAATATCACCTGTACAGTACTCACTAATACTTGGGAACTAAAAAAGTTGATCTCGAGGAGGTAAAGAGTAGAATGGTGGTTACCAGAGGCTGGGGAGGATTAAAGAGAGGGAGGGATGAAGAGAATGGGTACAAATAAACAGTTAGATAGAAAGAATAAGTTTGACAGCCCAATAGGATGACTATAGTAACCAGTAATTTATTACATATCTCAAAAATAGCTAAAAGAATATTTGGAATGTCTCCAACTCTGAGGAGTGACAAATGGCATGATAGCTATCCCAGTTACCCTAATTTGATCATTACACATGTATGCATGTATCAGAATATGACATGTACCCCCATAAACATGTACAATTATTACATATCCATTTATAAAAAGGAAAAGGAAGAAAATGATTCCTGTTGGCTCACTTTAATTTCTTTACCATGACTTTAAAAATGTCAAAAGACAGGACCCTCTCCAAAGAAAAAGAATCTAGGCTCAGTGCCTGTAGCTCAGCCATTAGGGCACCAGCCACATACACCAGAGGCAGCGGATTCAAACCTGGCCCGGGCCTATTAAGCAACAATGACAACTACATAAAAAAATAGCCAGGTGTTGTGGTGGGCTCTTATAGTCCCAGCTACTTGGGAGGCTTAGGGAAGAGAATTGCTTAAGCCCAAGAGTTTGAAGTTGCTGTGAGCTGTGATGCTACAGCACCCTACTGAGGGCAAAAACCACAACAAAAAAAGGAATCTGTAAAAGCTGTTTCCTGTAAATAGAATTTACCCTGAAGTAATTTATAAAAGATTCTACCACTTCTCTAGGGCCTTAGTGCTTCTTTACATTTCACATCCTTATTAAATTTATGTTTTGAGTCCAACATACAGGTCCTTAAATGTTTGAGAAGGACAGAAAGGAAGAACTTCATACATAAATCCACTTAACGGTGTAATTTCAAAAGACTAAAATTCTTTTCCACCACCTTATGTTGCAGGAAGGAGAACATGGGCTGGATGAACACAAGCTCCACATGTATCTTTCTGCCTTACAGTCATTGATCCCATCTCTCTTTGCATTAGTGCTACAGAATGCACCTTTCTCCAGCAAAGCCAAGCTTCATGGTGAAGTGCCACAGATAGAAGGTACTGGACTTAAATTCTGGACAAAAGATGTAGAATATCATCAGCTTAGCTTCCCAAAGAATTAGTTTTGGTTAAAATTCTAAAAATCTCTTTATGTAATAGCAAAATTACTAAAACATGTTTTATATGTAGAATCTCATGGTCATAGATTATATTAATCTACAGGCAAATTATATGGCTTCATCTTTTATGGCTAGGCCTCATGGTGTTATTTTATAATATTTATGTTTTCTTTCCATTCTTCATTTGTAGTCTTATTGTAGCCTTTTTTAGAAGGCTGGAAGAGTAAGTATTTTTTTCCATGAATAGATCTGAATCAATAAAAAGGTTGATTTAATTGTTATTAGTGCTAATATGTGAATCTTGTTATTTCTGCTTCCTTTGTATTTTCATCTTTGCCAGTTGTTTCATCTTACATTCTTTTTTTTTTTTTGAGATGGAGCCTCAAGCTATCCCCCTGGAGTAGAGTGCCATGGCATCACACTCACAGCAACCTCCAACTCCTGGGCTCAAGCGAGTCTCCTGCCTCAGCCTCCCAAGTAGCTGGGACTACAGGCGCCCGCCACAATGCCCGGCCATTTTTTGGTTACAGCCATCATTGTTGTTTGGCGGGCCCGGGCTGGGGATTTGAACCCACCACCTTAGGTGTATGTGGCTGGTGCCTTAGCCGCTTGAGCCACAGGAGCCGAGCCTCATCTTATTTTCAATAAAGGAAGTTAAACATAATTACTTTTTCCTGCTATAGCCTTGCTAGAAAGAATTATAAGCATAGTACAGAATTTTGTATTTTTCCAAAGAAGGAATGTGACTTAATTTTTAGAAGTACATAAAATTGACTGCAGAGGCCAGTATTTTCTTAATTCACTATCCAGGTAGCTAGTAAGTGACCTTTAGTATTTAGAATGTAAGTGATAACCCCATTGCACCCATAATAAATGTTAGTAGACAAGCTATTGCTATGTGTGATATACCTTTGCAGTCTTTCAAGGTTTGTGAAATTACTGTGTCTCTTATATGTCTGATGGACAAAGGATTATAACATTGAGAACATCAACAGACAATGTTTTAGAACAGGGGTCCTCAAACTTTAAACAGGGGGCCAGTTCACTGTCACTCAGACCATTGGAGGGCTGGACTGTGGGCCCCGGGACGAGTCAGCTGCTAAGCAGGACAGGCAGCGGTGACAAAAATACCCACTGGGCCGGATAAATGTCCTAGGCGGGCCACAGTTTGAGGACACCTGTTTTAGAACCTCATTCATATAAAATAAACTAGGGGCTACATATAATCTTTGAAATATGTTGCAGTATGTTCAAGAATACATGAAGCCATGTAATAAAAATGGTATATACTATTTTAATGCCCATTTTATTTGGAAAATTGAGAATACATGGTGTATAGTTAATTTAATTTTTAAATGATATTATTGAAGAGAAGGAAAATTCAAACTTTGTAAAGTACTCACAGCTGGCCACTTACACTCATTAAGGCATGTCTTCTGCCAAGAGATTTTTCTGTCTTCCTAATTCCTTCTCTTTCTTTTTCTACTTTGCTGTGTGAGTATTAGTATACTCCAGCACCTTAAAAGTACCACAAACTTAGTGCTTAAACAAGAGAAATTTATTATCTCACAGTTCTGAAGGCTTAAAGTCTGGGACCAAGTGTTGGGAGGGTAGGTTCCTTCCAAAAACTGTGCAGAGTAAGCTGCTCAATGCCTCTCCCCTCACTTCTGGTGGTTTTCCTGGTGTTTATTTGCTTGTAGATGCATCACCCGACCTTTGCCTTCACATGGTACATTCTCTGTGTGCTTGTTTCTGTCTCAAATTTCCCCGTTTTATAAGGAGATCAGTCATACTAGATGAGGTACTACTCCAGTGTGACATCTACAGCAGTGCTGTTTCCAAATAAGATAACATTCTGAAATACTAGGGTTTAGGAATTGAACATAAAAATTGAAGTTAAGTAGATAGTTCATAATATTTGTTATTATTCCCTCATTTATTTGACAATCCTTGAAATGTCTTCTGTTGCAAAGGATATCCTGCGGATTATGTAGATAAGTTTCAAAACAGTTTCTTTCCTGGGCACAGTGGCTTGCATCTGTAATGCCACCACTTTAGGAGGAGCTCGAGGCCTGCCTGAACAATGTAGGGAGACCTTGTCTCTACCAAAAAAGAAAAAAGAAAAAAAAAAAACTTAGCCAGGCATGATGGCACGCATCTGTAGTCCCAGCCTCTTGGTAGGCTGAGTCAGGAGTTCAAAGTTCCAGTGAGCTATGTCACACCAGTGCACTCTAGTCTAGCCAATAGAGTAAGACCCTGTCTCAAAGCCAAAAACACCAAAACCAGTTTGTTTGTTTTTTGTTTTTTTTTTTTTTTTGCCAACCGAAATATATTCCTTCCAATACTTATGTGATTGATTCTTGTGATTATCTTTTATTTTCAGTTCTTGTGGATTCAATTTGACTCTCTAACTTTTGACAATAGCTATAAATGTTAATGTTACTATGCCCTCATTTAGGTTATAATCTATTATAAAGAGTATTTATTATACTCCCATTTAGGGTATATCCATATGTCTATGTCTGTATGTCTATATATACATATAATTTGAGCTATAATTTATTATGAATAAAAATTTATCTGTTCTCTCACAAAAATGGTAAACTCACTGAAATATTTTTATTACCAGTTGATTCTACAACACTAATATTTATGTCAAGTATGTCTCCAGAAATAAAGTGAGAATAATTCTGCCCACAAAAAAAAAAAAACCACTTGGGTTACATTCCTAAATAAAATAGACAAAAATTTCTGCTTATAGAGCTTACATTCTAGTAGAGGGGGGAATACACTAAAACTTCATAACAGCTATTATTTTGCTAGGTAATTATGGATATCTTGTTGACAATGAAATGCTGTTGTTTTGCCGGCCTATTAAAATAGCATTCTGGGGACTTTTCTGTAAAGAAAAGTAACTTTACCCTCTTCGTTCTAAGTTACACTTGTGTTTTGAATCACAGTTAAATGGGCTAATACATTATGATTGCTTATCTATAATCACTGAGTAACTTATCTAATTGCTTATTTCCCAACGTCATATTACTTCTTTTGGACCTAGGTTTAATTATTATTTTCCAATAATTTGTCAGTATTTTTGAAGGAATAACATTCATTCCATCATAGTATAGCAGATTATGATCAAAATAATAAAATCCTGTTTGAAATCACATCAGATATGCTTTGACATGGTACAGAAATATAAAGTATAAGTATCCCTCACTATCTGAATCTATGTGAGTCCTAAATTAGGATACTGAGAATTCAAGCAGAATCCTTAATTAAGGACAGATATCATGTTATCCAAATTTATATCTTTTTTGTTATATTATGATTGCAAATTAACAAGGGATAACATTTACCTCTACTTAATGTATTGTTAAGTGCCTGGTGCAGCATAGGAATGCAGTAACATCTAAGTTTTGTCATTAAGCATTTTTAAAATTAGGTGCTGTTTTAAATTTTCTTTCTTTTTTTTTTTTTTTTGGAGACAGAGCCTCAAGCTGTCCCCCTGGGTAGAGTGCATCACAGTTCACAGCAACCTCCAACTCCTGGGCTTAAGCAAGTTTCCTGCCTCCGCCTCCCAAATAGCTGGGACTACAGGCACCTGCCACACCTGGCTATTTTTTGGTTGTAGCCATCATTGTTGTTTGGCGGGCCCGGGCTGGATTCAAACCCACCACCTTAGGTGTATGTGGCTGGCGCCTTAGCCACTTGAGCCATAGGCACCGAGCCTTAAATTTTCTTAAGTTTAATAATTATCTTTAGGTTCAGCACCTGTAACTTAGCAGCTAGGGCATCAGCCATATATACCAGAACCCAACCAAGGCCTGCCAAACAACGACAACTACAACCAAAAACTGGTCGGGCATTGTGGCAGGCACCTGTAGTCCCAGCTACTTGGGAGTCTGAGGCAAGAGAATCGCTTAAACCCAAGAGTTTGAGGTTGCTGTGATGCCGCAACACTCTACCGAGGGTGACATGGTGAGACTCTGTCTCAAAAATAATAATAATATTTAAGGCATTAACACATGTTTTGAGAAAGTACTTCATTCTTATAAGTCTTTTTAAGGTGTTTTCTTTTGTGTTAGTGTTGCCTCCATTGGACATTTCAAACCAACAGTTAATAAGCTGTTAGCATGGTTTATTCATTTAATAGCCATCCAAGAAGCATTGCTTTAATAATTAAGGATCTAATTACTATCTATAGAATCAAATTACTATCTATAGAATCACAGTTTTTATTAATATGTTTAAATTTTTTTAAACATCAGTGTGTATCTATCTGTATACATGTAAATATATATTCATTTTTAATAGAATTTTAAAAGTAAGTTTTTCAGTTTTCCAAAAAAAATCTTTTAAAGTATATAACATGGGGCCCTCATTATAATATCTACAGTGTACTTTGCCTTATCTTGTTGATTGCTGGCTTTAACATTTTATAATAACTTGATGTTTGTCAAGCTGTGAAGTTTTTTTTAAATAAAGCATTTGATGTTGATAATTAAATACCAAAGAAACCTGTTCAGCGCAAGTTCTCAGTATTTTGTATATATTCTCTGGTTTTTTTCCTACTGTTAACTTACTAGTTCCTTACTTCCCAGGGAAACATTTTTTTTTTTTTTTTGAGACGGAGCCTCAAGCCATCCCCCTGGGTAGAGTGCCATGACATCACGCTCACAGCAACCTCCAACTCCTGGGCTCAAGCGAGTCTCCTGCCTCTGCCTCCCAAGTAGCTGGGACCACAGGCGCCCGCCACAACGCCCGGCCATTTCTTGGTTGCAGCCATCATTGTTGTTCGGCGGGCCCGGGCTGGGGATCCCAGGGAAACATTTTATCATATTTACTATTCTCTTGCCGTAAACAGACCAGTAGAATGACAGATATTTCTATTTTTTTCCAACCAACTTCAAATCTATTTTTTATCTAACAGTCTTCTCTTTGGACAATTTTAGTTAATATAAATGAAATATTATTCATTGACAAACTGTTTTATTACCGTATTCCATTTAACTATGTAGTCTTCTACAATCTGCTTAACTTTTGAAATTTATTGGATTTGTTCACATGTGAGAATAATCTCTTTTTTCGTAAAAAATGACTTGATTAATGTGTTTGCTATGTATTTACAATTTATAGTAACTTAATTAAAAGTGAGTGGGTGGATATTATTTTCCTTTTGACAGAAAGCTAAGTATATAAACTGCCATTTTCTATGTGATTTATTTTGCTTCTGTTATTTTTAGTAACTAGGTTTCCTCGGCCTATGTCACCTCTTCAAGATGTGTCTACTATTATTGGAAGTCGTGAGCAATTGGCAGTGCTACTACAACTTTATGACTACCAACTAGAACACGAGGGTACAACAGGCTGGGAGAGTTTACTATGGGTTGTCAATCAACTGTAAGTTTCCACCTCCACATTCATTTGATGTACCTGAATCATTTGAATGGAAAATAGCTCACTATATTTAGCTTTGGCCCTGAGGGACAAAATATAACAAAATTTTTACAATGTAACTTATCATCAATCTACAGTAAACTTTAGGAAAGGAAATTCACACCATTGGGCATGTAGTTATTATGAAGAAGGTGCTACTGTATTATATCAGAAGGATTTATCTACTGCTTTGTTTCCAGTAGTGGTGATTGATGTTTTATTTCATCTAGACTTCCAAATTTGGAGGCTAAAATGGATGGCATGTTTGCCAAGATCTTGGGTGATGCATCAGATCCATAGATTTGTGTCTCATTAACTCCATCCTTGGAACTCTACCATTAGCATTCCACATATTTTATAGCAAACAGTTGAAATTGATTTTTAAGTGTTTAAATGTAGTTATATTAAGATCTTTTCAAAGGGTTCCAAACAATTTCTTTACTTTCAAAGAGCAAAATAGGAGCAGTTGTTGGATTTGTATTGTTTCAGAAATTGGCAAGGAAACAGTAATTTATATGTATCCCCTGCCTATTTTTCTTTCCTTTCATATTCAGGTTGCCACAACTTATAGAAATAGTTGGCAAAATTAATGTTACTTCAACTGCCTGTGTCCATGAATTCTCCAGATTTTTCTGGCGCCTTTGCCGGACATTTGGCAAAATTTTTACAAACACTAAGGTAAAAACTTGTATTCCATGTTTTCCTATATGCAAGAGACATAGAAATGTAATATGTTAATGCTATAACAAAGTAAATAAAAGTATAAGTAAGCCTTTCCTTTATCTTTCAATCTCCTAGAATAACATGATGATAAAAAAATTCTAGTTGGTAATATCTTTTTACTGATTTTTCACAAGATGATTTCCCTAAAGTTTGTACCATACTTGGATATAAAATTTACTCACTGAATATCCTCATAGATTTTCAATATAGGAAGGATCAGGTAGGGAACAATCACAATTCTTTGAATATGCTTCTGGCACCCAGTCTCTACTACAGGTTCAGGAAGCAGCTGTTTGCTCAGCATACTTTGGTTAAAAACCTCAGGCTATTGTGGAACCACAGCAACTTATATATAAAACTTGCTAGAAAGATACCAACTCTTAGAATAGCATGGACACTTAAGATAAATATTATATATTTCAGTCACAACCAAAAGTATCATTTGTCACATTTGCCTATACAGGTTATTTTGTAGTTTTAGATATTAAAATGGGGATGTCCTTAGATCCTAATCTTTTTAAATCTATTAATTTATTTGTCATCATAGCATATTGTTAAGGCAGTTCTTTATAGTTAATAAAAACATAAAAATATATAGTTAAAATAAAATTAATTAAGACACTTTAAGTATCACTTTTAATTTAATGTAGCTCTTCACTATTAAATTTGTAGTTGAAACATTTAAAGCAAAACATTGTGGCACAATGAACAGGACAAAATTCAGATGACTTGGGTTATGGCACTATTACCTGCTGACTAATGTCTGTGAACTTTAATAAATAAGTTAAATTATCTGGGCTTAGTTTTTTTATGTGTAAAATAGTTACTTTATTGCCTTAGTTCTAAGAGTGTGATTCAGTAGATTAATCTTTTAGCAGTGGTCTTCCTCTCGGTTTAAGTTGAATATATAAATGAATGTGCCTCACCTTGGGAGAGGAGGACAAAAACCAGACCTTTATGTTGTTATAGGAAAGACAAGATCACTTAGCATCCAATTGTTAAACAAATATAATTTAATGTTACTATTATCAGTATTGACAAATTGTTTGACATCTTCAAAACAATAAGCTACTTTTTTTTTTTTTTTTTAAAGAATAGTAGGAATCATCTTATTCCACTTAACAGTACATTTTCTCCGTGGCCTGGCTGGGCATGGTGGCCTGGGAGGTCAAGGCGGGTGGAGTGCCTGTGCCAGAGTGAGACCCCATCCCTAAAAATAGCTGAGCATTGTGGCAGGTGCCTGTAGTCCTAGCTGCTTGGGAGGCTGAGGAAAGGGGATTGCTTGAGCCCAAGAGTTTGAGATTGCTGTGAGCTGTGTCACCAGGGCACTCTACTAGGGACTATAAAGTGAGACTCTGTCTCAAAAAAAAAAAAATCTTCAGTGGCCTGAAATCTGTGATAACTTCAATAAAAAAAAAATTAAGCCAAGATTTGCTCTAATTTAAATTATTAAAATTATGTATTTGATAAATAAACGTTGAAGAATTATAACAAAAAATTAAGATGGATATCACATGATTTATTTGTTACTTAATGATCACCCTAAATGACTGAAATTTTCGTTTCATTTTTAAAAACTTGTTTTGAAGTACAGCTAAATGCTTTTAATTTGATGAGTGAAACCAAAGACCATTCAGAAAATACTGTTGACCTGAATTGATTTTTTAAAATATTTATCATGACAGATGTTGCCTCCAGTAACTTAACTCTTATTTTATCCTAAGCCTCGTAATTAAGAATTATGACATTTCTGACCATTTATCTCAATAGTCTATATAAAGCAACATAAATAAATAGTACTAGTAGTAGTAGTTAACATGTTATTTAATAAATTGGTCCATTGAATCTGTTCTTTTGATTGCTTAGGTAAAACCTCAGTTCCAAGAGATTTTAAGACTGTCTGAAGAAAATATTGGTAAGTTTGTTCATTATTATTTTTAAAAACAATTGAATCTCATATTCATTATTTGTAAATTGTAAAAAATAAACTAGCAAGTACAATTGAAAGAGAGAATTTATATTGTGTAGTTCTTGGTTTTGTGGCTGTCACATCTAATAATCCTTCCCATAAGGTAGCAGTCAGATTAATCCTTATCAGTTTGATTGTAAATATCTACCTGCACTATACTATAATGACCTAGAGCTGCTTATACTCTTACAGATTTGAACTAGTATATTCAAGGTACCAAAAATTATAAAATAAGCTACATCTAATTCACAAATAGTTATTTAAAACTTATAACAATTAAGACAAATACATATGATGGAAAATAATGAAATATCTGTATGCATATTTTTTAAATGAAACATGAGATTTTTAAAGAAACTACAAGGTTTAATGGACAATTCTAGCCCCTTTAGGGATAGTTTTTGACATCCGTCTTTAAAAAATCCAGTTATAGCGTTATTGGCCTAATAATTTATGTGTGTATAAATCTATCTCCCTGTAAATTTTTCTAGTTTCTAGGATAAATTGCGGAAAATATTAGAAGAAATGTGTAGTACCACCCCACCCTCCATTTTTAACTTGGTTGATTTGGATATATAGATAATTCTTATGTAAATCCTACCTTAGTAATTTGATTTGAATGGTCTAAAAAAAACTCCATTTTTGGCCATCCTCAGAGGTAGTTAGAAAATGAATAAATGAATTCTTTTAAATTGGAAGACATTGATGACATTTTTCTTTTTTTGGACAAATTTCTTCCCAAAGGCTATTTTTAATAGTCTTTTAAAGGATAAAGTTTGGAATCCCTAAATTGTTGGTATTATCTTTTTACCTTTTTACTTCTGAAAAAAGTTTATTTTCTGAAAAAATTACATAGTCTAAAATTAACAGCTTTGGAATTACTAGTTATGATTAATTATTTGTTTAGCTCTTCAAATAGGATATGATTATTAACACCTGTATATATACTCCACGTCTGTGAATCCAGTTTAAGCTTATTTCCTAGCCTTCCATTTACCTCTCCCACCATCATCATACTCAACTAATATGAGTACTCCATGCAAGAAAAAGTCATTCTTAGGCCTGGCACAGTGGCTCTTGCCTGTAATCCTACCACTTTGGGAGGCCGAGGCAGGCGGATTACTTGAGCTCACAAGTTTGAGACCAGGCTGTGCAAAAGCAAGACCCCATCTCTACTAAAAATAGAAAAACTGAGGCAAGAGGATCGCTTGAGCCCGAGTTGGAGGTTGCTGTGAGATACGATGCCACAGCACTCTACCCAGGGCAACAGCTTAAGACTCTGTCCCCCGCCCCCCCCAAAAAAGAAGAAAGAAAAAGTTATTCTTACCAAGAATATAAACAAACCTCAAATACTAATTAATGTGAAAATGGAACTTCCTTTTTCTGCTAGAATTTTTTCAGAGCAGTTAGTTAAATAGATCTTTTTAACTCAATTTCTTTATGTACTTCTCTTGGAAAATAATGTATAACCATATGTAAAAAATATAGTAATAAAAAATTCTTGAGAACATAACAGCAAACATAAATCCTTAACACCGTGCCCCTTGATCAATAATAAATAAGAACTCTTGCTGCTGGGAATGATAATTATCATCTCGGGATTTTTCTTTTGAAATTATCTATAGATCTATATAAGAAGGTCTCATACAGTAGTCACAGGGCACACACCTATGGTTGGATGCTTTCCTGTCTCTGCTTTACTTTGGCTGATTCCTTCCTCTTCCATGAAAATAACTAGGGCTTTGTCTGAAAATCCTATTGAAGATAAGGAGGGGCTCAGGAATTAGGCTTGTACTGGAAACTCTGTAGAATCTCATATCTGGAAGCAGATTAAATGACATTTATCTAAGTGCCAGCTTTTAACTGAGTGCCTTTACAATTTACAAAACACTACAAATTGAAAGCATAAAAATTTAGGAAGACCTGCCTAAATGGACACTTCTGCAACTCTTAAAGAAAGCTCTGATTTCTGATATGGAAATAGGAATATAGCATCTCATTTAGTTACTAATCTTCTTTCTCATTTATCAGAAATGTCTATGCTTATAATGACTCTTTAAGAAACATTGAATTGTGTTTTATACCAACCAGTAGAAATAAGTTTTAATCACAATATTTTTCAAAGTAATGATAATATTTATTTTTTATCTAGTAAACACTTGTAATTTTAATTTAAAATGCATTGTGACTTTTTCTTTATACTTAAAATATACTCACACTTTTTAAATTATTTTAATGATTTTAGATTCTTCAGCAGGAAATGGGGTTCTCACTAAAGCTACAGTCCCTATTTATGCAACAGGAGTTCTTACTTGTTATATTCAGGTAAGGGAAATTGTTTTCTATTCAGAAAAATACCTAATATTTCTTCTTAATGTATGTACAAGTGAAATTGGTAACCATAAAGGAAAACAAAATTAATGTAGTCAATAAGTAATGTATAATGGAGATCATATTTGAAAAATAAAAGTCAGTAAAAACTCAGTTGAATAAATAAATTGTGTTTTGTGATAAGTTTTTCATAAGTAACAAAGCATTTGTGTTAGGTGAACTAAACTACAAAATACTATAGAATGCTATATTTATCATCATTTTTAGCAAAGTACTTATCTAAAATGCTTGGGACCTAAAAGTGTTTCAGATTTTGGAATATTCGTTTGTACATAATGAGAAATTCTAGGGATGAGACCCAAGTCTAATCACAAAGTGTATTCGTTTCATATTCATCTTACATGCATAGGCTGAAGGTAATTTTATGCAGTATTTTTATTTTTTAATTATTCTATGCATGAAATAAAACTTCAGGTACGTTGAACCAAAGGTGTTACTATGTCAGCCACCTATGTAGATAATCTGTGGTTGTTTGACATCACATCACCATCATTTCTGGCTCCAAATTTATATGCTACCAATTAACAATCATGTACTTATACTTATTCATGTCTAAGTACTTAACAGTAAAAATATGACGTACTATTAATATAGTGGAAAAAATATTGTGTTTGAGGTGGTAGGCACAGTAACCTCACCAGAATACCTGTGTCAGCTATTAAACAGCAGCTACAACAAACCATGACAGGTTTTCACTTGTGGTGCCATAGTTAGCACTCAAAAAGTTTCAGATTTTCAAGCATTTGGGATTTTAAGATTAGGAATAGTAAATTTGTACTTTATTTTTCTTCATTGTTACTGTGTAACAAACATCCCCCAACCATAGCAATCTGGGTCTGGACTTCACTCAGTCTCCTTTTCTGCTGGTTGTGTTGGTGGTACGTCCTATTGCTGCGTTAAGCAAATTGGTTGATAACATCTCAGAATGGTTAAGCTCCACTTTGCATGTACTCTCAGGGATTCTTTTTCTCCATGTGGACTCTGGAGCAGCAAAGCCGTACTTTTTACATGGTGATTAACATATTCCAAGAATGCAAAACCCTAATCTGCTAGCTGAAGGTTTAGGCCTGAAATTACTATATTATTTCTACTGCAATCTTTTCATTAAACAAATCCTTGGCTCAGCCCAGATTCAAGAGAAGGGAAGTAAGCTAGGATGTGAACCAGTAATTTGATTCACTGGTGACCCCCTAATGTAACAGACTACCACACTCTATTTAACATTGTTTTAAGTAAATAATACATGATGTGCCTCAAGGCATACTAGTAATTTTTAAGTATGAAGCAGCCCCACCAGTAAAGTGGAAATAAAAACTCAAGTGAAAACATTTTTAGAAATTAGAATTTAAGAAGGAAGAAAGAATACCTTTTTCAATGGTTTCCTTGTAATAGAAGTTCTAATTCTGTTAGAGTAGCACAATATTATTTTAAATTTTACTTTTCTACACTAGTTTCTAAGACTACCTTGTACTATGGCCACTGTTCTGTGTGTTTGATATTTTAAGTCACATACATTATTAGATTGCCTCTACTGTTCTTAAATTCGTGGAGATCAAGAATATTGAGCCTAAGCATAGTGCCAGGTACAATATTATGCATACCATTCTCCTTTCTCTTTAATTTTGGAAGCTGTTCCAGCATAATAAGTGTTATGTCAATATTTTTCTCTATTTTTTAACCTTTTAACATTTTTTTTTTTTTTTTGAGACGGAGCCTCAAGCTGTCCCCCTGGGTAGAGTGCCATGGCATCACAGCTCACAGCAACCTCCAACTCCTGGGCAAGCGAGTCTCCTGCCTCAGCCTCCCAAGTAGCTGGGACCACAGGCGCCCGTCACAACGCCTGGCCATTTTTTTTGGGTTGCAGCCGTCATTATTGTTTGGTGGGCCGGGCTGGGGATTCAAACCCGCCACCTTAGGTGTATGTGGCTGGCACCCTAGCTGCTTGAGCCACAGGCGCCGAGCCAACCTTTTAACATTTTGTTAGTATTTTTATTTTGACCATAAATAGAATTTTAAAGCATAAAAAAATACCAAGTACAATGTTTGGCTTATAGTAGACCCTTTATCCATTGAATAAATGAATAAGGATATGGCTTTTAAGTCGCTATGAAATTTAAATGTTATTCATGTCTCTAAAGAGACAACATTTCAGCTAGTTACAAGATACTTAGTACCTTGAGGTAGCAATCACAGATTGTCAGTGTTTCTTATTTTAGGAAGCACACACTAGCAGTTAACATTTCTCTTACCAAACAAAAAGTTTTCTTAAGATAAATCAGAGTTCCTATTTGCTTTAGTGAACAAAAGCTATCTTGAATCAGATACAGAAGCGATATTATTTCTGAGATTTCAAAAATGAAGAATAAGATTATATTTTCAAAAATCAATAGAATTAGTGCTCATTTAGAAGACTTTTTATAGCTCTTATTTCACTCTTAATAAAAGAGTTTTCAGATTTTCAGTTTGTTTTTCAGTGTTATGTCTGCTTTATGTTTGACATGGTAGGCAACTAAAAATGACTAAAGTGTCTATTCCAACATTGCCCTATGTTAGTTTGGCAATGTGTGTGCCTTTTTACTAAATAGACTAAGTAAACTACCATGTCTTAAAACTATACTATGTTCATCCTTATTTCAAGTTAGTCATTATTTCTGTTCATCTTTTCTCTCTGCCTCATTCTAAACTACACTATGTAGGGGGAAAAGGCAGGTGGTAAGCTAGTCTTTCTTATGGATGTATTGATACATGCAGAAATGGTTATTTACCTCCTATGTCCCTAATGACAGCTTGATTTTAATTTATCATATATTTATTTCCTGATAGAATGTCAGATTCTAGTCCCTTAATAGATTTAGATTAATTGAACATATAAAGTTATTTTTTTTAACTCTCTAAATTGATTCTTCGCAGGTTTGCTTTTTCAAACATATTTCATAAGAGTGTTATATACAAAGAAATATTTTCTGATTGTGAAAGTAATAGTGGTTCATTGAAGAATGAAAAATACAAATTGTTTTTAATCAAGGGGTACAGTGTTTCTTTAAAGAACACAGTAGTCTGTATTTCACCAAGCATGTAATTTTTCACCACTAGGATATAGTAAAAATAATTTCTTAAAAATCAGGTTTATATAATTTGTATTTAACTACATAGGACCAGAATTCATGGGAAATATATTTGGTAAAGTAAATTTTAATAAAAGATTATTCATTTTAATGTTCTAAATCAGACCATTCAAAAACTTTCTGCAGTGATAGAAATAATCTGTATTTGACTCAGCAGCTAGGGTACCAGCCCCATACATCAGAGCTGGCGGGTTCAAATCTATCCCGGGCCAGCCAACCAACAATGACAACTACAACCAAAAAACTAGCCAGTGTTGTGGCGGGCACCTGTAGACCCAACTACTTGGGTCTCTGAGGCAAGAGAATCGCTTAAGCCCATGAATTTGAGGTTGCCATGAGCTGTGATGTCAGTACACTCTACCGAAGGTGACATAGTGAGACTCTGTCTCAAAAAAGAAAAAAGAAAGAAAGAAAAGAAGTAACCTGTATCTATCTGAGTTGTCCAACAAGATAGGCACTAGCCACATAAGGACATGAAGCCTTTGAATTGTAGCTAGTGCAACTAAGAAACTGAATCTTTCATTTCACATAATTTTTCATCTAAATTTAAATGTGGCTAGTGGCTATTGTATTCGACAACACAAGTCTAAATCAAATAATCAAGATAATCTTTGTCCTTATACCATCCTGGTCATAGATATGCTTAATAAATATCTTTAATTAAAATGGCTTCCAAATTAGGATATTATCCCTTCATTTGGTAACATTTCTAGTTATAAATATGTAGTTATGGTATTTAGTTCTACTTGACAGTTTGGAAATTCATTATCAGTATTTTTCCTCTGTAGGAAGAAGACCGAAAACTGCTAGTTGGATTCTTAGAAGATGTAATGACCCTGCTCTCGTTATCTCATGCTCCTCTTGATAGCCTGAAGGCTTCTTTTGTGGAACTGGGGTATAAAAAAATACCAGCTTATAGTTTTTTAAAAGGCACATAATGTTTTAAAATTAGATTTATAGAGTACATGTTTTAAGTCTAAAAAAAGTAACATATACACCTATTCGTTTGGTTTTGAGACTTCTGGGAGTTGGGTGATTTTAGTTTTGCCTATTTATACATTCTTAATATTTTATAATCAATCTATTGTAAGTTTTAAAAGTAGGAAAAAAATACAGACGTATGTTTTCTCTGAAGCAGTTGGAGAAATAAAATCAAGTACAAATTTGAGGAAAAGTTAGTTTCCCAGAACTGAAAAAGGAGCTCCAAGGGAAAACCAACTCCTTAAGCTCCTCTTTTCATTCGGTTTGACTGGCTTAGTCCTACATGTAATCATATCATCTGGCTGCTAACATAGTATTTTCTCCGTCTTTATTGAGAACAGGTTTATGCATTTATTAATAATACCACCTTACATTTGGATAGGTACTCTCCCAGATAGATAGATGGTTTGAGTTGACCTGACCTTCTAACAGCTATATGATATAATAGGACATGTACTACTTTCTCATTATTTATAAATATAGAAACTAAGAGCCACAGAAATTATAACTTACCCATCTGACTCTTAGTCTAGTGCTCTTTTTTTCTCTTAGAAAAATTTTATCTTCTTTCTTTATAGTTTTAACTTGCATGCTATTAAAGAGTAGACATTTCTGTCTCAACTGCAAATGCTTAGAAAAGCTGAAATTGTGATTTCTGAATATGCTAAAAGTTTGTGTTATATAAAGTGCCTTCCTTGTTGAAAGATTCTTAGCCGTGACCTGTTAACCAGTTCCATATGTTCTGCCAATATTCTTTTTAAATATAGTTTTCAGTACACTAGTAAGGCTCTGCATCTCTCAATGTCAACATTGATTTTTTTCTTCTAGTGCAAATCCAGCCTACCATGAGTTGCTGTTAACGGTTTTGTGGTATGGTGTTGTCCATACTTCAGCACTCGTGAGGTGTACTGCTGCTAGAATGTTTGAGGTATGTCAACAAATGCTTCTGTTGGTTCCAGTTATATGATTTTTTTTTTTTTTAAAGTGACTGTTCTTGTTTTTTAAAGGCTTTGCTTACCATGTTATGTTGATATATATTTTATGGCATTGAACAATGTCTGGTTGTGTACTGTGTGATGGGGCAGAAAGTTAGCTTTGACATATTTAAGAATATTTTCTAGCCTTATTGGTTCCTTGAATGTTATTTTATTATCAGTGCTATCTTTTAAATCTTATTTTAATCGCTATCCTATATAAATCTTTCTGACTATACTTTTCTATTTGTTGTGGTAAACACTACTAAAATAAACCAAAACAACTAAAGTTATCTTTCAAGTTTATAAAATGTAGTTGAGTTCATCAGTAGAATTAGAAAATCAGTTAATGCAATTATGGAAATAGTTATTTTATTAATTACTCCTACTTTACTATTCCCTTCACATATTACATGTAGAATAACACTTCAGTACAGTAAGTGTCCATGAACTTATTAAAGAGAAGAGACTGTTAATATAATTTGCCTAGATCTTTTAAATTGCCACCTTGCCCAGTTAAGTATGAAAATTGAAATACTTATTTTTTGTACCCATCATATAGCAAACTATGTCATAGCCTAAGTATATCTTTATATACATATTTTTAAAACTTCATTGAGTTTTGCCATAGAGCTAGGCTACCTGGGTTCAGTTTCAATCTCTGCCACCTAGTAAATTATTTAGGCAATTTTGAACTTCTCCGTGCCTTAGTTTCCTCATCTACAAGGTGAAGTTGATAATAAAAGTATCCATCTCAAAGGATTTTTGTTACTATTAAATGAATTAATAGCCCATAAAATAGTGTCTGGGTTATAATAAATGATTATAATAAATATTAACTATCATTATCATTATTGTTTTTTTTTAAATCCATACTGTTGTAAAACAAAATAATATTATAATATACGGAATATATATACTTACCTAAACTAAAATAGCCCCCGTATGCATGTGATTCTTAAAATATTTTAAAGCATTTGTTTCCTGAGAATTGGATAATTCACATCTTTATGAATTTCACAACTTATTTTTAAAATAAATTGCAATCAAAAGGAGAGGGCACTAATATATTTAAAATATATGCCTTCTGAAATTTTTAAATATAGAAATTAGATTTGTGGAAACTAAGTAAAATTCCATTGTTTTTAGGAAGTTGAAAATTCTTTGCCATGTTATTCCCTTAATTATTATACACATGTGATCAAAAAAGCTATAATCACAGGTTCTTTGTTGAGGTGAATGGCAAAGTAACAGTTTAGTTCTATGTCTAGTACAAGTTTCTTCTGCATATAAATAATTGTAATTATTCAGTATGCTGAAAGAGGTCATTACAGTGAAAGAAGAGTCATTCTTCAGTCCCTGCTCCCCTACAAAAGAAAAATAATGTCATTTTAAATGAGAAACCATTTTTTTCACACATTCTCCTCACAGGATTTCATCCTAAGACCATAAAAACTATTTCTTTCTCTTAAACCCTTTGTCTCTAAAATATATATATGCACTGGTGAAGCAAACCATGTAAATGAAAATAAGTAAAATGAGGCACCATCCCTTTTTATTTGTTTTGGGGTTCTTTATTTGCTTCATTTTTCTGTCTTATTTCTTACATGTGGCTGTTGTCTGGTTTTGGTTGCTACGTTTGCTGTCAGTGGTGGTCTGGAAACTACCTGTGCCTAAGCAGTTTGCAGTGTTCTCCCAGGACAGTTATGAACTTTGGAGTTTGAGAGATTATTTCAATATTTTTCAGATTCATTCATGATTTTAAAAATTTAACTGAATACATCAAAAAAGTTATCAGTAGAAGAAATTAAATTTCCTTTTTATCAATGATCATTACTTTGAACAAAATGGGATTGAAAAAATAAATACTGCTCATAAGATTTCTTTTGATACCAATCCTTAGTAATTTAGAATTGTGCCTGCTTCCCCTAAAAATGAGGTAATTCAAAATAAAAACATAAAAAACAAGATATTTAAATTCTGTGTTTAAAAAGCAAGATCAGAAACTGTTCTTGCTTTTTAAAGTACAAAATGCATATACCAGCATAATATAAGAATCTTGAGAAATCGTACAATATAATTAGCTTAGCTTCTAGATGGCAGGACAAAAAGAGGGAATCCAATCAATCACATTACTCTCATTGTTAAATAAGAGGCCATATATTACATTGTGATGTAACAAATTAATCAAATTATTTTATAAGGGAAATCTGCTCCACTGTGACATGATAGGTTTCCCAACAGATGCAGAAAAGAACTTCATATAACTGTCTCTTATATCAATCATAAGGAAATGAGGGTGTAGCATTAAACCACAGCTCAAAGAAGCCATGGATTTATGAGTCAGACGAGACTAAGTTCATTTTCTAGCTCCACTGCTTAGGCTCTAAACCTTGGACAAGTTATTTAACTTCTCTAACTTCTAGTGAAATAATACTTGTGCTTATTGTGCAAAGATCAAATGATATATTATGTGTATATGAAAATAGATAGCTCTTAAATTCCTTTCTGATTGTAGAGTTTAATGCAGAAATTGAACTTAAAAATCCCAGAACAGTAAAAAATTAACTTGTCCCCTGGATTATCCTCTTTTTTAATGCTTTTATAAAGTGCAAGATAGCAGACTTTCAGGATACACTTTACTGATTTAAATTTAAGCTATTTTAAATAATAGAGAGCAGAACATTTTATTTAAAAGTTTATTTACCTTTCTTGACCTATTTCTTTCTAACTGACATCTATAATGTTTAAGGAAATAACAGAAGTTCATTGTCATTTTATTCCTTCCTAAGTATTTGTGGGTTTTTTATGAAAATTATTTTAGAATACTGAAGATGATTCTAAAATGAGTCCCTTGGTAAATGGTAACAAATTGTTGCAAGATTAAGAATCTTCACATGAGTGAGCTATGCTCTCTCTGGTGTGTTGTATAGGAATGCCTTAACACATGCCCACAGTGCTAAGTTTTTGTTAACAAAACCTAAATGGCTCTGGGGCAGTGCCTGTGGCTCAAAGGACTAGGGCACTGGTCCCATATGCCAGAATGCCAGAGGTGGTGGGTTCAAACCCAGCCCTGGCCAAAAACTGCAAAAAAAAAAAAACTTCCATGGCTCTTTAATCTTCTGTGAGGACTAGTTCCATTACTAGGCAAACAGATCTGTGAGCATTTAGTATGAATATGCGCTTATATTCTGAGATTGAGAAAGGGTTGCACTTCTCTACTGAACTCAAAAAATTCAACAGTATATATAAAACAAAATGCATATCTTTCAATGTTAACCTCCAGTTTTGCAGTTTAGCATTGGCTACTAAATGAATTTTTATGATTAGATTATAGAGATCTAATTCTGTGCATCATTCTTATTTTAAAGTTTATTTCAGCTTATAGAGAAATGTACAACAAAGACCTGTTTAGAATAGACATTAACCACCTAAAAGTTCTTTTAATTAATTTTTTTGTCCAAGTACATCACAAATCTCATATTCTTGGAATAGTCAGAATAAATTCTCAGTTCTTGAATGTCTAACTCTTTGACAGACACAGTTTTTAGGCATTTTAGGTGCAAATCAATAACACAACAGTCCTTTGGGGTAGATGATAGTATACTATTTTCAGATGAGAAAACTCAGTTTCAAGAGATTATCTAAGGCCACATGGCTAATAAGTGAAAGACTGGAGTCTGAAGCTAGATCTGATTCCCGAGTGTAATAGTTTCCAGTAAGCTACATTAGATCTCTTTATGTCAAAAAGAAACCTATGTGACTTAAAAGGTTAGGAATTTTCCTATGTGGTTTTTAAATGTACTTGCTATAGAACAATAATAAGTGCTTTAGTGGTGGCTGCTAGCCATTTCAGTTTGGTTTAAAAACATCCCAGTTTGTACCTTTTTGGTCATACATTATAAAATCACACCACATTTACTTTCAGTATTTTAACCACAGAACCCAATATTTGTCTTCCTTTTATCTTCTTTTTTTAAGAAGTAAAGTTGTCTTTTAAGTTGCATTTTATTTATTTTTCTTTCTTTTTTTTTAAGAAACAAAGTCTCACTTTGTTCCCCTCAGTAGAGTGCTGTGGCATCACAGCTCACAGCAACCTCCAGCTCTCAGGCTGAGGCAATTCTCCGGGTTCAAACCCGCCACCCTTGGTATATGGGGCTGGCACCCTACTGGCTGAGCCACAGGCTCCACCCTTAAGTTGCATTTTAATTGACATTGAAATTGCACAGACTATTTGACCAAAAGTACAAACTGCCATTGAATGGGAAACAAAATCTGTTTTTGTGGACTGCTAGGCTATTTAAGCTTTATTTTCCTCCTAAGCATTCTCTGCCTTTGTAAAGCACTCTAGTAGCAATATTTGCTTAGCTTCTAATTTTGGTTTTGCTTTTGTGTTTTCTCTCTTTCTCTTGTTTGTTCCTTTCTTCTTCCCATGGCGCACTGTGTCTGCTCTTTCCATGCATCACCTGTGAATACCCCCTGCGCTGACCAATCAGCTGTTGGTGAAGGGGGTGAATGAAACTCTGGTAGCTCAGAGGGTTGTTCCTGCTCTCATTACTCTCTCCAGTGACCCTGAAATGTAAGTGTTGTCCCTGCCTTTTATATTCAGCATCCCTTTTGAAATGTGCCTGTCAAGAAATAGCCATCAGCTTTTAAATTTATTGAAGACTCTCTCTAAAGTGATAATACTGGATTATGCTTATTTGATTTTAAACTTTATTGTGTTACTGGTCATATATCATGTTTTTTTTAATCAACCCTCTCTGTAAGTCTCATTTGGAGGCCATGTATTAAATAAATATTAGCAGTATCACTGCTCAATAAACATTTCCTAAACTGAAAACAAGCTGATGGACTGTTTTCTTTCAGGCTAAGAAAGGATGCTCTGCTAATCTCACTAACAGGTTCTTACCAGTAAGCGTAATAGCATGAACCAAAGGCTTAACATTTTAATGTCTCGTGTGGATGACTAAACCAAGAAAGGCCAATGAGTCTGCCTGCCCATCCTCAGTCACAGCTAACCCAGTTCTCATTCCAGTTTACCAAACCATTTTTTATTGCATGTTGACTGGTTTACAGCTGACTCTTCGAGGCATGAGTGAAGCGTTAGTTGACAAGCGGGTTGCTCCGGCCCTTGTTACCTTGTCCAGTGATCCTGAATTGTGAGTTTCACAGACTGCGACCTTAAGTTATCCTGTCTGTCTTTTTGAGCATTCTTCTTGGTCTGCTTTTTTTTTTTATTTGTCATTGCTAGAGACTAATACAATATATTTACCTTGTACTTACTTTTGATATACATTTTAATAATATTCATTTTTAATCTCACAGTTTCAGTTTCTTTATTTTTTAATTCTAACAGCTCTGTCAGGATTGCCACAATTCCAGCCTTTGGCACTATTATGGAAACCGTAATTCAAAGAGAGGTAGGAATTAATTGAAATTTTATTTATGTTCGTATACCATTGAAGTGATGATGATACATTACCATACATGTGCCTGGTGGCAGAGAGCAGGAAGCATAATGACTTTCTACATTCTCAGGTATATTTCCCTGTCCCAAGGAAATCTCTTGTTTTTCTTCTCTATCAGAAAATTAAGTATACATCAATGCCTGGATGTTCTATTTTAAGCCTGGGCTGCATATTGCAATTTTTGAATAACCCTTCAAACCAGTTATAGTCCCAAAGTCTCCTATTATTCAGTAGACTTTTAGCCAATCTACATAAATTCTTGATTGCCAACATGCACAGATTTGAAGACTACTTTGCCATATAACATTAGGAACACAGATCCATCTTAGTTTTACAAATGAAGATGAGTGAACACCTGTATTATGATAACTGTGTCATTGACATCAAACTGTAAAGACATTTAGTGGATTGTTATCATCTGTTACAGAGTCTATCATTGTGCAAACTCTCTGTCATGCTTCTTCCAGGACATATCCAAGGTCTTTCTCCCTAAGGGTATATTTTGATTCTGAAACTATGATTTCATTTCAAGTTTTTTAGGTTCTATCTGCAACATTAACTATAGGGCAGTTATCAAAATTTTATTCTTTTTTATTATATTTGATATGTCCATATATAAGTGAAAAACTCTGTAAATTAGAAAATAAATTATCTGTGGACATATTATCTAGTCATTTAGATGGAAAACAGGTTTTCCATATAATGGCTATTTTATCCAGAAAAGAAAAATTTCAATAAAATTTCTTTTTACAGGTTTTTTATAACAAAAACTAAATAATTGGGCAGCACCTATGGCTCAAAAAGGTAGGGCGCCAGTCCCATATTTCAAAGGGCGGGTTCAAACCCTGCCCTGGCCAAAAAAAAAAAATCAATTTTTTTTAAATTTAAAGAACATTTTCCCTTTTTTCACTTATATATTTCACTGGCAAAGCAACAGAAAAAAATGTACATCATTTTGCAAAGCTTGCAGTCTTGGCAGAATTTCAACATGTTCTTAAATCCTAAAATAAAAATGTCTTTTAGGGAAATATGAGTAAGATGTAAGTCATTTATGACTCATTGCTTTCAGAAGGTGAATAATTGGGTAACTTACAATGTGAATTGTTTTAAGAATTATACTTTAGTTACAAAATCATCATAAACTTATCTCCTTTTCTCTGAATATGGTAGGGTTTTTTTCTTTTATTCTTGCAGTTTGTTGGCGGACATTAATGTTTTTAAAAAATTAAGAATTCACAAGCATAAACAAAGATGTGACACCTTTTCTGAGCCAAAAAATTCATAACTATTTAATAACACATTTTTAAAACTGTCATGGGGATATAAATTGTTTGAATCCACTGCTGTAAGCCATGTTTAATGTGTATCTTTCACTTCAACAACGCTACTCAGTTTTTTAATATTCTTTCAAATGACTGTACATTATCCAATTTTAAGTTGCTAGAAAGAGTGAAAATGCAGTTGGCTTCTTTTCTGGAAGATCCTCAATATCAAGACCAGCATTCTTTGCATACAGAGATCATAAAAACATTTGGTAGAGTTGGGCCTAATGCAGAACCCAGGTTTCGAGATGAGTGTAAGTTGCATTTTTGTACCTTTTTTCTCTGAATTGTAATCTAAGATAAAAGCCAGAAGTTTCTCTAAGGATTTCTCTAAGCCAGAAGTCATGTGTTAAAGATTTGCTGTGCATCTTTCACATACTGAAAGTGAAACAAGTTAGCTATTATAAATTGGTCAGTATTGCTATTAATGGGTGGTTTCTTAAACTGTGTACTGATTGCTATGTGATGTAAAAAAGAACTCATGAACTTATTTCAAATTATTGTAGAAACATTTCTTAATAACTGTTAATTGTGAAATGCTGTGTTGCCTTTTACTTATATTTTTTATTTTTATGGAAATTTTTGTGTTTCTAGACATGTTCATATGGAAAGTATGTATTTCTCCCACTTAGAAAACCACTAAACATGATGCATCACTTGTTTTAATTCATGACTTGTTGATTTACTAAATGATCTGCATGATTATCTGCTAAATATTTTCTAGTTCCCATAGTATCTCTTTTTACTCCTTCAACATTTATGACAATTATTCTTTGAGTATGAAGCACCAAAAATTATTATTCCAAAAGTTAGTCCATAATCTAACTTTTTATATACATTCAAAAGAAAGATTTATGATGATGTAGATTCTTATAGGCTCTGCTCCAATTATTATATCTTTGGGAGTATTTTGTCTGCAATAATTCTGAAACTAGAGTCATTTCTGAAATCAAACATAGTAAAATTTCTTCTCAGTCTTTTGGCTAAGGTCAGGTGTTGTACTTGTTCTTATCAAACATAGTTATCAGTGTCTTAATGTCTCTTTGTACAGTTTTTTAAAATTTCTAAAAATAATCCTTCAATTTCATTTGGTAGCTTTCTTGATAGAGTAAATGCCTACCTAATACAATTGTGGGAGTAGCATAAGAGAGAAGAAAGGAATTTTCTTTTCATAATGATCCCAAAATAACAGTTAAAGGTTGGCTTGAGAAAAGAATTAGTTTAGAAATTCACACTGCTTGAATAAGTCTAGTAAACCGTTATCTCTGAAGCTTCCTACAACTTCCTAACTATACCCCCAAGTATGTCTTACCACAGTCATCTTTCAGATTTTGGCACAAGCAGCATTTTTTTTTTAGCTAAAAATCAGTCTTTTTTTTTTTTGGTCCTTCCTTCCCAGTCAAGAGCTTTCTCTTTTCTTTTAGAGCTTTACCCTGAAGAATTTAATATTGTATATTAGTAAGATAAATGGTGGAGTAGAACCCATACCAGAAAAGAATGCTATATTGTTATCTATCCATATTTATGAACAATTCACTTTGGGAATTAAGAGGAAAGACAGGGAATTAGGGAATTTCTGGTTGGTAATGTCTCCTTAGGAGTGGCATTTTGGATACTTAGATATGTATCTCTATATTTCTTAACAAATATAAGGCATTAATTCTTTTGGCTTTTTTTTTTTTTTTTTTTTTGAGACAGAGTCTCTGCTGTAGTGCCCCAGCTATAGTACAGTGACCTCATCATAGCTCACTGCAACCTCAAACTCCTGGGCTCAAATTGTCCTCCTGCCTCAGCCAAGTAGCTGTGACTATAGGTGTGCTTATTTCACTTAGCTAATATTTCTGTTTTTAGTAGAGATGGGGTCTCCCTCTTGCTTAGGCTGGTCTTAAACTCTTGTGCTTAGGCCATCCTCTCAGAGTGCTAGGATTACAGGCCTGAACCACCTTGCCTGACCTCTTTCTCACTTCTTACTTATCATAAGATATTTTGGTCTTGATTTTGCTTCACAATTGTTTTATCTGGAATACTGTATAGTTGTTTTTTGTTTTCAGCTATTTTACTTTGTAAGACTCTGAAAATTTTTGTTAATACAGAGATTTTTTTTTAAGTTTTCTGAAATACAGTTTTATAAAATTTCCTATTGACTTATTTTATTTTGCTTGTAATTTTCAATCTTTGTCCATCTTCCCAGATGAAAAAGTCTGTATTGACATTGTTAAATATTTCCTTCTTTTCTTTCGCAATGAAGGTCAGTTCTACAACTATGCACTTCTAAGCTGGGTGCAGTGCCATATGCCCTGTAGGCCCAGCTACTTAGGAAGCTGAGACAGGTATATCACTTGAGCCCCAAAGCTTGAGGCTTGTAGTATACCTGTGAAACTTGTGAATACTTACTGTACCTCAGCCTGGGTAACATGGTGAGATCCCATCCCTTTTCCCAAAAAAAAGGAATTATACCCATCTACCTGATTATTGAATTTTTTCCTAGTGTTTAATCTTTTATTGCTTTTAACTATTTCTCTTCATCTGAAGAGTTTCTAATTAATTGAGTTAATTAATACAAATATGGTGGCCAGGACAATATGTATATAATGAAATCTTGAATTCTATAGATTTTTATCTTGTCTTCCTGAGAATTAGAAAGATCTTTAGTTATAGCCTTTAACTGCCTTTACAAATAGAGTCTAAATTAACTTCTATAGAATTATTTTCTAGTTAAGCAATTTTAAGAGGATGTTGACCTTTGAGGAAAGGTCAGAGAACTCAGGAGAGGAAGGAATAAAGGGGCTATGCGTAACTAGATAAAGTGCAAGGAGGATAAGCTTCTGATGGCTTGGGCAGAAATGAACAAGAGGGCCTTTGAGAGAGACTCTTACAGTCACTATTTTGTTCAAGCATCAGCATACTAATTAATGAAACTGATGACTGACCGTTTGGAGTCTTTATGTCCTAATTTTTTCTAGACCTCTTCTTGAGTATCTTGTTCATTTTGACAAATCAAAAAGCCCCCTAAAAAATGGCCCTTGTTATTCTAAGTTTTTGGGGGGTGGAACTTTTTGCCGTTTACTAAGTTAAGCATGGAAGTTGTGATTATAGTCTTGGCTTATTTAGGAAGCAGGAGTTCTTCCAGGAGATTGTAGCTTTTATGTATTTGGTCAACAGTTTGTACTTAGAGTGGTTGTTTTGTGTTTCCCAACCAATCAGAGACTAGAAAGGGGTTGTATGATGAAGCCATTTCTTTTTTTTTTTTACTGTTGGAGATTCATTGAGGATACAAAGAACCAGGTTACACTGTTTGCATTTGTTAGGTAAAGTCCCTCTTATAATTGTGTCCTACCCCCAAGAGGTGTGTCACACACCATGACCCCCATTCCCCCATCTGTCCCTCTCTCTGCTCCCCTATTTCCCCACCCCCTGCCATGTACTAGTGTCAATTGTCCTCATATCAGAATTGAGTACACTGGATTCTTGTGAAGCCATTTCTTCAAAGAACAATCTTAGGCGCTAGGAGTGTTCATTGCTACTGAATTGGCTATTGCTTCTTGGGCCATCACTTACATTTAGCAGTAGGTTGAAATTTTACATTATTCTTTGAGGGTATTAAACTCATTGAACAACTTTAATTAGTCTTCACTAAGAATTTGAGAAAGTAGACTAGACCTGGTGGCTCAGTCTTGTAATCCTGACACTTTGGGAGTCCAAGGCCAGCAGGAAGATAGCTTGAGGCTGAGAGTTTGAGACAAAACCTGAACAAAATAACAAGATTTTCATCTCTAAAAGAAAATAGCAAATTTAGCCAAGCATGGTGGCACATGCCTATAGTCCTACTGAGGAGGCTGAAGCAAGAGGATTGCTTGAGGTCAGAAGTTTGAGGTTGCATTGAGCTATGATGATGCTACTGCACTCTAGCCAGGGTAGCAGAGTGAAACCCTGTCTCAAAAAAAAAAAAAAAAAATTCAAGAAACTAAAGCTAATAATAGTATTATAAAGGAGTGAAGTAATTTGTTGTTGAAAAAGCATAGGTGTACCTTATTTACCTTTTATTTAATGGCAGTGGTACTATTGGATTTATATTTGTTTATTTGCCTTCATTTTTTAAATTGGGAAATTGAATTACAGCGAAGCCAAATGACCTGTATACATCCTCATAATTAGTGGTAGTGCTATAATCTGCTTCTCGCAAATGCCACATCACTTTTATTCTGAAAAACGTGCTTTTTTTCCCCAGTAAGAAAAAAACAAGAGTAGGGTATATGTAACCTTTTGGTATCATCCAGAACTAAAATGAAATTTCATAAGTTAAAATGATAAGTGATTTTAAAAGTATATCAGGATTCTGTATACATGTTTTGCATAAAAATGTAATCTTTTCTTTTTTTCAGTTGTTATACCACATTTGCATAAATTAGCCTTGGTGAACAACTTACAAATTGTGGATTCTAAAAGACTGGATATTGCTACCCATCTTTTTGAAGCCTACAGTGCACTTTCCTGTTGTTGTATCCTTACTGTGTTAAAGTGTGTCTACATTTGTATGACCAATCTTACAGTGAACTTCAGTTATTAAAGATTGAAAAGTAGAACTTTGTTTTCAACTTTCTTAAAGACTGTAGAAAATTAAAAATTTGATTTGCCCCGCTTCTTATTCTAGCCATCTCATGATTTTAAAATATAATTTTAAATACTCTATGTTTATATGTCCTATAGTTTTGAAAACATTGATGAGGTTCTTAACCTGATGTTTTATTTATGTTAATCAGCTGTGTAACTGAACAAGAAATGAAGGGCAAGATGAATTGTAGCTGAGAGTTCTGTTAATCAGAAAGAAGCCTTGTATATGCCCTGGCATTTAGGTTGTTCAGTGAATGTTTAACTGTCAACATCCAGTGAAGTACTGTGAATATCTCTTAGAGAGCGAGATTGAAAAATTACAAAGCCACCCTATCTAATCATCCGCGGTGATTGTAGAACTAGAACGGTGGTTCTCAACCATCCTAATGCCACAACCCTTTAATACAATTCCTCTGGGTCACGATCCACAGGTTGAGAAACCACTGAACTAGAAGAAAACTTAGAGATCGTCTAAGCCCGTGTCAACTACTGTATTGTAAACGATTAAACTAAAGCTTAAAGATACTAGTGACTTCTGTTTTTTAATAATTAAAGGCAAAACTGTGTCTGAAACAAAGAACCTATAGCTGTCCTGTTAAATGTTCTTTTTACTATCTTAAGACTAGTAAAATAAAACTAGGAAGTAAAGACAAAGATAGGCAAGATGAACTTCAACTTCTAGGCTTTCTTATTAAAAGGCAGAAGAGTTCAAGAAAGGGGAAATAAGAGATTGAAAAAATAGTAAAAGGCGGGCGGCGCCTGTGGCTCAACAGAGTGGGGCACCAGCCCCATATGCTGGAGGTGGCGGGTTCAGACCCAGCTCCAGCCAAAAACTGCCAAAAAAAAAAGAAATAGTAAAAAGCTAAATACTGAAAAACTATAAAAGTACATGCTAAACAATATAATCAGAATTTTAGTGAGTTAAATGTGTCTTAAAATACCACTGACATTCATTGACACTGGATTCTTGACTGGAATTTACCACTGGGAGATTACTTTTGTTCAGAATTAGTCAAATAGAGAAAGTAGAAAAGCAGAACTGTCCCCTATAATATTCTGAAATTTAAAACAATAAGAAATTAAGAGATCACTCTTTAAAAAGAATAAAAGAGCTGTCTGTTAAAGAACTACATATCCTTTTAGAAACATTAAAACTTAAAGTTAGGGCTCGGCGCCTATAGCTCAACCAGCTAAGGCGCCAGCCACGTACACCTAAGGTGGCGGGTTCGAATCCCCAGCCCGGACCCGCCAAAACAACAATGACGGCTGCAACCAAAAAATAGCCAGGCGTTGTGGCGGGCGCCTGTGGTCCCAGCTACTTGGGAGGCAGAGGCAGGAGACTCGCTTGAGCCCAGGAGTTGGAGGTTGCTGTGAGCTGTAATGCCACGGCACTCTACCCAGGGGGACAGCTTGAGGCTCTGTCTAAAAAAAAAAAAAAAAACTTAAAGTTAGGTATGCAGTTGAGACTATTTTGTTTCAGCAATCTGCATAAGTGACCTAGTCATATAGGTAATGACTGTAAGCCATATTTTTTATAAGAAAGATTATAAAGTGGGGAGAGACACCATATTTTAATAATTTTGTACCACAACTCTTCATAAGTCTTCTATAAGTTTATTCCACTAAAAGCAGAACTTATCATTCCTGATTTATCTTGTTGGCATTTTCAACTTCGAGAAGACAGGAAGCAAAAAGAGGAACTGATATTCCAAAGTAGCACTAAGAAAGAATTCTTGAGTAATGGAGAAGTGACAGAGCCTTGCAAGGAGGTAATAGTGATCAGTGTGGATCTGAAAGAAAGAGAATATTTGGCATATTTATTAGACTTTGTAAAAGTAAATATTCAAAACTTAAGGAAGAAATTACTTATAATCTTATATAGCAGAGAGTTTCTGAAGAAATATGCCTCAAGGAAAATGTAAAAGTCAAAAGTTCAAAATTTTTAGCTCTAAAAGCCAAGTTTGCCAAGTGGGAAAGGCAGTGGTTGCCAAAGAGCGTAGAAATCTATGTAGAAGGAAAATTATTGCATGTGTAGATATGCATAGACTGTTATGCATAGGGTAAATACAGTAAAATATCTTTATATGAATACAGTAAGGAGAAGAACCATCTTAACAATAGTCCTTATTCAGATACTAAAAGTGTTAGTTATACTGAGTCAGATCAAACTCACGCTTGAGTTTGATGTGAGTTTGAGTCAACTTGTACTTGAGTCAACAGGGTAATCTGGCTACTAATAAAATCACGTTGTCCAAATCTTTTCTGCAATTCCATTACATCCTGAGCTGATCAGAACGTAAGAATATTCCTTTTGGCACTGGCACCTTGGTTTAATAAGGACATGAGAAAAACTATCATTTATAACGTTTGCCACAATAAGAAGTCACAGTTCAGAAAAGTTTAAAGAATTTAGAAATGTTTAAATGGGAATGTTTGCTTCCTCTGTCTGCTGTAAGTTGAAAATGCCAACAAGATAAATCAGGAATGATAAGTTCTGCTTTTAGTGGAATTAAACTAATAGAAGATGGCTTGGGGATGAAAAGATAATTTGACAATTATTTTTAAATGTCATTAGGGGGAAGTATAGGCACACTGTATAACTAAGGTACAGAGCTAACGTTAACAAGCAGTGGTTACAGAGGTCAATTTTGTTTATAAGAAAAACTTTGTAATTGAGCTTTCTATTAATTAATAAAAATGCAATGATCTCCCTTATGAAACTATGAGTGTTCCCTCATTGTTATCAGACAGAGGCCTTCTGGTGATCATTCACTGAGGAGGAAAAGGTGACCCCTAATATCTGATAAAACTAAATGATTCCATGAGGAAAAGGTAGGCCTCAACAGTGAAGAGAAAGAGAAGAATTACTTCCCTCTTCTCTCCATATATGGCCATCATCAGTTTCTCAACCTATGCCCATAGTCTCTAAATGAGACTCCAAAGGTCACTCATAGTTATATATTGGTGGTACTGGTACTTTCCCCGTATCTAGAAAACTGCGTGATCATTAGATTGCAGGCCTGATAACGATAGGAATTTGGTTCAAACAAATGGTATCTATATTTTTAGTACCTAAAATTGATCGTTCATCATAGAAACTTTGTTTAGGAACAAAATTTTTATTTATAAATGTATTTTCAAGGTATTAGTTATATATTATACTGATTTTTTTCATAGTGAAATTGATTATAAATTTTTATCAAACACTAATGAAATGAACTTTTTTCACTTTCATGTGGTATTATATTAAATAAGAGCTGTTTTTTAAATGGTTAACAACCAGGATAAGGTACGAGAATTGATATAAATAAACAAGATGAATTATATTTTTGAGAAATGCTTCTACTTTCCTGATACTTTTGAATGCAAGATAATTAAGTCAAACTCATAGCAGGAACTATAAGTAGTACTGAACTTAAGGTAAATACTCCTGTTAAAGCAAAAGCTGTCTTATCCAGCTCAACATATAACTTATTTTAACTTAAGATATACAAATGTATTTCTAGGACTAAGGTATTTATTTTGTGTGAATCTGCTGTGTATAGTTAACATCTTCTTTTTCAGATAAACCATATTTATAATGCAGTTGTCTATGATTTTTAGTTTCTTTAAAGAAAATCCAAAAAAAAAAAAAAGAAAATCCAAAAATATTTCTGATACTGAGTATAGAATTTTTCTAGATTTTTTTATTTTTCTCAATTCTTTACCATTTTTATATTTTTAGTATATATAAATTTATGTATATAAAATATATATTGTGTATATATAGAATATTTAAACAGTAGTGTTCTAAGCCGTTTGCCTTTATCAGTTTTTTCCAAAACTTTTAATTTAGTTGTCATGGATATATTATCTTTTAATATTTATTTCATGCTTATTTAGACATATGATTAGAATACATGATTTAATTTTCACGTGTTATTTCATACATATACATAACATGATTCAATTATGGAATGTTACAGTGATTAATACCACTGGCATAAATAGATTTGTTTGAATAAACACAATTGACTCGTCATAGATAACTTAATCCACCAATGCAGAGTCATATTTGAGGGGAATCTGTTTACTCTGAGTGGTCAGCATGCTGTAGGCATCATTTAAGGTGGCTTCTTTTTTATATGTTAGCAATCCCTGTTTTGTTAATATACACTAGTTTTTATTGTTTTCTTTTTTTAATTTCCTTAACTGCCTTGTCCCAAGTCATTTCAGAGGATTTAATGCTTAATCACTTTTTACCTGGTCTCAGATGTTTACGGACTGACATGGAACATCTCTCTCCAGAGCATGAGGTGAGCCACTGTGATTATCAGTTTTAATATTGCCTGTGCAGACTAATCCAGTGAAACTGCTATCACTGAGGTCACTATCAACCCAATTATCTCACTAACAGGACTCTTTAGACTTCAGAGCTCCTGGTCTCCTTGCAATTTCAAAGCTCCTGGGGCTCTTGTAGCTCCACTTCTATTTCTGTTTTCTTTTTTCCTACTTCTTTAGTCAGTTCTTCCCAATCTTCCTTCTTTTCTTAACCTCGCTTTTAAATATTTCCTTTTTCATTCATTATCATTACTTTCTGTGAAAAAGTTTATCCACATTTACTATCTAACTGGTTAGTATTACTTGTTAATATCTCACAAAGCTACATCTTCTGCCCTGACCCCATATTGGAGCCATAGGATTTTATTGCTCACTGCCCCTTGTACATTGAACCTGTGTGTCCTCAGGTATCATATCAAATTCAGCAAGGCCAATCCACCAGCCAAATAACCAACCTATTACTTTCTTTCCCTCATTTTGGATAATGGCAGACTGATTTCTCCCCAGGACAGATACCTGACAGTCAACCTATAATATGACCAACTAGTTTTTTGTTTGTTTGTTTGTTTGTTTGTTTTTTGCAGTTTTTGGCTGGGGCTGGGTTTGAACCCACCACCTCTGGCATATGGGGCCAGCACCCTACTCCTTTGAGCCACAGGCACTGCCCCCAACTAGTTTCTTAATGTCTTTCTAATCTTTTCCTTTTTAAAAAAAAAACTTGTGCCACTCTGTTAGTTTAATCCTTGATCATATCTCATTGAGACCATTGTAGAGTATACTAATTTTTCCCTAATCTTACCTCTCTCCTATTATTTGGTTCTCTCTGTAGCCAGAGTACTTTTTGTCAAGTACAAATCTGTTCTTGTTATTCTTCAATTTTTTTTTATTAAATCATAGCTGTGTACATTAATGCAGTCATGGGGTACAGTATGCTGGTTTTATATACAATCTAAAACATTTTCATCAAACTGGTTAACGTAGCCTTCATGTCATGTTCTTGTGTTAAGACTAAGACATTTACATTCTACATTTAGAAAGATTCACATGTACCCTTGTAAGATGAACCATAGGCGTGATCCCACCAATCACCTTCCCTCCACCCATTCTCCCCTCTCCCCTCCCCTCCCTCTCCCCTTTCCCCATATTCTTGGGCTATAATTGGGTTATAGCTCTCATATGAAAGCTATAAATTAGTTTCACAGTAGGGCAGAGTAGATTGGATAATTTTTCTTCCTCCATTCTTGACATACTTTGCTAAGAAGAATATTTTCCAGCTCCATCCATGTAAACATGAAGGAAGCAAAGTCTCCATCTTTCTTTAAGGCTGCATAATATTCCATGGTATACATATACCACAATTTATTGATCCATTCATGGGTCGATGGGTACTTAGGCTTCTTCCATGACCTAATGATTATGAATTGGGCTGCAATAAACATTCTGGTACACATATCTTTGTTGTAGTGTGATTTTTGGTCTTTTGGATATATACCTAGTAGAGGAATTGTAGGATCAAATGGCAGGTCTATTTTTAGTTCCCTAGGTGTTCTCCAGTCGTCTTTCCAAAAGGAATGTATTAGTTTACATTCCCTCCAGCAGTGTAGAAGTGTTCTCTTTTCTCCACATCCACACCAGCATCTCTGGTTTTGGGATTTTGTGATATGAGCTAATCTTACTGGAGTTGGATGATATCTCAAAGTAGTTTTGATTCGCATTTCTCTGATGATTAAGGATGATGAGCATTTTTTCATATATCTGTATGTGCCTGTCTTCTTTTTTTTTTTTTTTTTGAGACAGAGCCTCAAGCTGTCCCCCTGGGTAGAGTACTATGGCTTCACTGCTCACAGCAACCTCCAACTCCTGGGCTCAAGCGAGTCTCTTGCCTCAGCCTCCCAAGTAGCTGGGACCACAGGCGCCGACGGCAACACTCAGCTATTTTTTGGTTGCAGCCATTATTGTTGTTTGGCGGGTCCAGGCTGGATTTGAACCCGCCACCTTAGGTGTATGTGGCTGGCGCCTTAGCCGCTTGAGCCACAGGCGCCGAGCCGTGCCTGTCTTCTTCAGAGAAGTTTCTCTTCAAGTCCCTACCCTGACATGGGATCACTTGTTTTCTTCTTGCTAATACATTTGAGTTCTCTGTGGATTCTGGTTATTAAACCTTTGTCAGAGATATAACCAGCAAATATCTTCTCCCATTTTGAGGGCTATCTGCTTGCTTTACTTCCTGTGTTCTTGGCTGTGCAGAAGCTTTTTAGTTTGATCAGGTCCCAGTAGTATATTTTTGATGTTGCTGCAATTGCCCGGGGGCAATTTCACCCAGGCCAATTTCTTCAAGTGTTTTCCCTACACTTTCTTCTAATATTTTTATAGTTTCATGTCTTAAGTTTAAATCTTTAATCCAGTGAGAATCCATCTTAGTTAATGGTGAAAGGTGTGAGTCCAGTTTCAGTCTTCTACAGGTCGCCAGCCAGTTCACCCAGCACCATTTGTTAAATAGGGCATCTTTTCCCCACTCAATGTTTTTAATTGGCTTGTCAAAGATCAAATAACAGTAAGTAGCTGGATTCATCCCTTGGTTCTCTATTCTGTTTCATACATCTACCCCTCTGTTTTTGTGCCAGTACCATGCTGTTTTGATCACTATCGATTTATAATATAGTCTGAGGTCTGGTAGCATGATTCCTCCTGCTTTGTTTTCATTTCTGAGTAATGTCTTGGCTATTCTAGGTTTTTTCTGATTCCATATAAAATGAAGTATTATTTTTTTCAAGATCTTTACAGTATGACAGTGGAGCATTAATAGGGATTGCATTAAAATTATATATTGCTTTGGGTAGTATGGACATTTTAACAATGTTGATTCTTCCACCTATGAGCATGGTATGTTTTTCCATTTGTTAACATTTTCAGCTATTTCTTTTCTTAGAGTTTCATAGTTCTCTTCATAGAGATCTTTTACATCCTTTGTTAAGTAAGCTTCCAAATATTTCATCTTCTTTGGCACTACTGTGAATGGAATAGAGTCCTTGATTGTTTTTTCAGCTTGACTTTTGTTGGTATATATAAAGGCTACCGATTTATGAGTGTTGATTTTGTAACCTGAGACACTGCTGTATTTCTTGATCACTTCTAAGTTTTGAGTTTTGTAGTAGAATCCCTGGTGTTTTCCAGATATACAGTCATATCATCCGTGAAGAATGAAAGTTTAATCTCTTCTGACCCTTTATGGATACCCTTGATCACCTTTTCTTCCCTAACTGCAATGGCTAAAACTTTCATTACAATGTTAAAGAGCAATGGAGACAATGGGCACCCTTGCCTGTTTCCTGATCTAAGTGGAAATGATTTCAATTTAACTCCATTCAATATGATATTGGCTGTAGGTTTGCTGTAGATGGCCTCTATCAATTTGAGAAATGTCCCTTCTATACCAATTTTCTTAAGTGTTCTGATCATAAAGAGATGCTGGATATTATCGAAAGCTTTTTCTGCATCAATTGAGAGAATCATATGGTCTTTGTTTTTTAATTTGTTTATATGATGAATTATATTTATAGATTTATGTATGTTGATCCAGCCTTGAGACCCTGGGATAAAACCTACTTGGTCGTGGTATATAATTTGTTTGATGTGTTGCTGGATTCTGTTTGTTAGGATCTTGTTGAATATTTTCGCATCAGTATTCATTAGTGATATTGGCCTATAATTTTCTTTTCTTGTTGGGTCTTTTCCTGGTTTGGGATCAAGGTGATGTTTGCTTCATAGAATATGTTGTGTAGTATTCCTTCTTTTTCTGTATTTTGGAAAAGGTTAAGTAATATAGGTACTAGTTCCTCTTTAAAGGTTTGGTAGAATTTTGACGTGAAGCCATCTGGTCCCAGGCTTTTCTTTTTAGGGAGATTTTTTATAGTTGATGTTATTTCAGAACTTGATATAGGCCTGTTCAACATTTCCACTTCCTTCTGGCTAAGTCTTGGAACGTGGCGTGCTTCCAAGTATTGGTCGATTTCCTTCAGATTTTCATATTTCTGAGAATAAAGTTTCTTGTAATTTTCATTAAGGGTTTTTTGAATTTCTGAGGGGTCTGTTGTTATTTCATCTTCACCATTTCTGATTGATGAAATTAGAGATTTTACTCTTTTTTTCTTGGTTAGGTTGGCCAAAGGTTTATCTATTTTATTGACCTTTTCAAAAAACCAACTTTTTGATTTATTGATCTGTTGTATAATCCTTTATAATCCTTTT
>NW_003852422.1:13485455-13500604 GCF_000181295.1 Otolemur garnettii | reverse complement strand
ACAGGCGCCCGCCACAACACCCGGCCATTTTTTTGGTTGCAGCCATCACTGTGTGGCGGGCCCGGGCTGGGGATTCGAACCCACCACCTTAGGTGTATGTGGCTGGCCCCTTAGCCGCTTGAGCCACAGGCACCGAGCCTTTCTTCTGGGTTTGGGATTGGAATGTTCTTCCTTTTCCAGGTGCTTGAGATGTCCCATTAAGTTATTATCTTCCTCTCTTTCTGTTCTCTTGAGGAAGGCTTGCAGTGCTACAAATATCCCTCTTAGGACTGCCTTTGTGGTATCCCAGAGAGTCTGATAATTCGTGTCTTCTTTATTGTTTTGTTCCAAAAATTTGGTAATTTCCTACTTCATCTCATCTCTGACCCAGCTATCATTCAGCATAATATTTTGCATATTCAGCATAATGATTATTTAGCGTCCATGTTTTTGTATGAGTCTGCAGATACCTCTTGTTACTGAGTTCAACTTTTATTCCATGATGGTCCAGGAAGATGCAAGGAATAATTTCTGTTCTTTTAAATTTGTTGAGGTTAGACTTGTGACCTAAGATATGATCGATTTTGGAGTATGTTCCGTGGGCTGATGAAAAAAATGTGTATGTTATTCTTCAATTTAAATCCCTTTAAAAATGTCTTGCTTACAAGGCCTTTTATCATCTGGCATGTGTTTTTATTGATATAGCCATGTATCTCTCCTTCTCCGTTTTTTTCCCTCTGCCTTTCATGTTCATCACTGGCTGTTCCCAGCCTTGCTAAATTAATTCATTATCTCCACTATATATCATCTTCATTTGCTTTCAAACTTTTGCATATTCTCATTGCTTTCAACAGAATATAATTTCATAATGTGAAGTGTAGAATATACATCCAAAGGGTATATCACATATGTGTTTGTATAAGACAGGGTTCTTCAGAGAAACAAAACAGGATATATTAAGAGATTTATTTTAAGGAATTGGCTCATGCAATTGTGGGGGCTGGCAAGTCCTAAATGTGTTGGAAAGACCAGAAGGCTGGAAACTCAGGCAGGAACTGAATGTTGGAATCTTGAGTCCAAAATATGGAGGATAGGCCGATAGGCTAAAAACTCGGACAGAAATTTAAAGTAAATTTCTGTAGGAAAACTCACTTTTTGCTCATAAGGCCTTCAGTTGATTAGATGAGACCTACCCACAGTTTCAAGGGTAATCTCCTTTATTAAAGTCAATTTTTTATAGGTGTTAACCCTATCTCCAAAATACCTTCACAACAATGCTTAGACACTCTTTGATTCAATAACAGAGTATGATAGGCTAGCCAATTTGACACATAAGACTAACTATAACAGTGTTGTATAAAATATAATAATTAAATCAAAACTAATGCAATTATCTAAGAAATCTAAAACTACCAATATCTTTAAAACTCCATATGTGCCCCTTCCTAATCTTGTCTCTCTCCTGTGATCCTGCAAGTTTAACACTTGCCCAGAATTTTACTTATTATACTTTGTTTTTATTATTATTTTACCATATGTCTGTCTATAAACAACATATTATTTAGTTTTACTTGTTTTTCCTGAAAGCATATCATATGTGTATGAGATTTCCTAAATGTATTCTTACATGATTTGCTTTTTTCCTTCTATTTGTTGCATAAGGTTCAACCTTATTGATATTTATAGATGTAGTTTCTTTATTGTCATTACCTCATAGTATTCGTTTGTGGAATTATGTCATAGTTCATCTATTCTCCTTGCTGTGAACATATGAGGTCTAACAATTAAGCTCACAAACTCATCCTAGAAAAAGTGCTACATAGCTCATTGCTGAATATCACTATGGTCACCTTCAAAATACTCCTCTTGGGAAACTATGCACCAACTCCAGCACCTAGTCCACCCTTCAAAACAATTTTGGAACTCATTTCTGGAATGGCTATCAAAGCTGTCATCATATTACCTTGATGTCCTGAGTGTCACCTAAATATCTTCCTTTCGATATATCCTTTATCTTTGAGTAAAGAAAAAAGTCATCAGGGGCCAGGTCAGGTGAGTAGGAAGGGTGTTCCAATACAGTTATTTATATGTACACTGGCTAAAAATTCCTCACACGCTGTACCATGTGAGTTAGTATATTGTCATGAGTTGCTGGCCAAGATTTTTTAATTAAGATTTTCCTGTTTCTCTATCAATGTTTACTTGTCTGCTATGCTTCTCTCAGTCAGCTGACAATTTTGATGCAGAATTTGATGAATTTTTGCGATGTTTTCATTATTTCTGCTTGTTACTGGCCACCTTGACCTCTCTTTATCAGTGATGCTTCCTCTTCCCTCAGAAAAATGTTTAATCTATTTATACACTACCATTTTCTTCATGGCATCATCCATACAAACTTGAACTAACATGTTGCTGATTTCACTTCCACTCTTGGCAAGTTTAACAAGAAATTTAATGTTTGTTCATTGTTCTAATTCAAGCTCTGACATTCTTGTGATGGTACACAAAAACACACAATAATGAATGCCACGCAGCAAGGCACTGCAACACATCAACACAAACACAACTGTGAGACACTGATATCCCCAGGTTTTGAATCCTTACCAAGTTGTTTGTAGGCTGCTGCAGTTGTAAGTGCACTGCAACAAGTTCGCAAACTTAATTGTCAGACTTCATGTTATTTCCAATATTTTATTACTATAAACAGAAATAATAACATCTGATATACATGTGCAAAGGTTTATCTGTGATATATACTTAAGAATGGAACTAACAAGTTATACAGCTTACTACAAATGCTAAATTATTTTCCAAAATGCTAGCAATACTCTTACAGGCAATATATAGGAATACCCTTTGCATCCTTATGTTTGCCAATACTTGCTTGGCAGTTGTTAAACTTTTTAATTTGGAAGATATAAAATGCTATCTCATTATGGTTTTGATTTGCATTTTTCTGATTACTATCAAACTTGTGCATTTTTTGGTATGCTCATTGACTAGTTGTGGTCTATCAAAATCTATTTAGTTTTTTTGCCTATTTTTTATTTAGGTTGTCTTTTTCCTGTTATTTCTAAGAAATTTGTTATGCATCTAGAAATGGAATATTCTGTCCATTTTGTATTTTATGAATATCTTTTTCCAACTTATGATAATGTCTTTTCACATTTTTTTCATCTTTGAACACTTAGTCTTAGTTTTTTTTTTTTTTTTAGACAGAGCCTCAAGCTGTCCCCCTGGGTAGAGGGCCGTGGCATTACAGCTCACAGCAACCTCCAACTCCTGGGCTCAAGCGAGTCTCCTGCCTCCGCCTCCCAAGTAGCTGAGACTACAGGCGCCCGCCACAACGCCTGGCCATTTTTTTTTTTGGTTGCAGCCATCATTGTTGTTTGGCGGGCCCGGGCTGGGGATTTGAACCCGCCACCTTAGGTGTACGTGGCTGGCGCCTTAGCCGGTTGAGCTATAGGCGCCGAGCCAGTTTTTTAAAGTCAAATTGATCATTTCCAAAATGCATTATCTTCTGTACTTCTAAAATTTTTTAAATTGGCCTTTCACAATAAAATTCTCAATTTATCTATAATTGGTTTTCAGGTAGCATTCTAATTACATGTTTTTCACATATGAATAACCAGTTACCCTGTACTATTCACTGAATAGTTCTTTCTATGTTGATTGGCAGTTCCACCTCTATCATATATGTCCCCATGTATGTATGTGCCTATTATGGGTAATATTTTTTTCACTTTGCCAATTATTGTAATAATAATATGCTGTTTTTATTGCAGTTGTAAAAGTCCAAAAATCTAGTCAGACAAGTCCAGCACCCTGTCCTTTTTCAGGAATCTTTCAACTGTTTATGACCTTTAGCTTGTTAATATAAATTGTATTAGTATGTTGTCAGATTTCAAGAAAGATGGTGATTGAAATTAAATTGATCCTATAAATTAATGTGTAGTGACTTCCTCATTCTCAGAATTTTGAGTCTTAGGCAGCAGCACCTGTGGCTCAGGGAGTGGTGCACTGGCCACATATACTGGCGGTGGTGGGTTCAGGCCCAGCCCTGGCCCAAAAAAAAAAAAGAATTTCGAGTCTTGCTATATAGAACATGCTATATGTTACATTTATTTAACTCTCCTTTATAATGTCTGTCAGTAAAGTTTTTAATTTGACCCAAAAAAGTGTGATACCTTATATCTGTAACATTATAATTGTAACTCTTTCTGGTATATAAAAATAGATACAATTTTTTTTTTATTTCCTTGCTTATTTTTTATTTTTATGTCTTTGCTTTTTGTTGTTGTTGTTGTTGTTGTTGTTGTTGTTGTTAAGACAGAGTCCCACCTTGTGTCCTGAGCAGCAGAGTGCAAAGGCATCATAGCTCACTGCAACATCAGGCTCTGGCCGTGGCCACTGCTTTAAGCCTCTGTAAGCCGCTGGGATTACAGGTGCTAGCTGCTGTGCCCAGCTGGGTTTTTCCATTTTTTTTTTTTTTGAGACAGAGCCTCAAGTTGTCCACCTGGGTTGAATGCTGTGGCATCACAGCTCACAGCAACCTCCAACTCCTGGGCTCAAGCAAGTCTTCTGCCTCTTTCTCCCAAGTAGCTGGAACCACAGGTGCCTGCCGCAATACCTGGTTATTTTTTGGTTGCAACCATCATTGTTGTTCGGTGGGCCCAGGCTGGATTTGAACCCACCTCCTTAGGTGTATGTGGCTGGTGCCTTAGCCACTTCAGCCACAGGCACCGAGCCAATTTTTGCATTCTTTTAGGAGTCGGGATCTCACTCTCGCTCAGGCAAGTCTTAAACTCCTGAGCTCAAGCAGGTCACCCTCCTCAGCTTCCCATAGTGTTGGGATTACAGATGTTAGCCACTGCACCTGGCAATAGATATAATTTTTATATGTTGAACTTATATCTGGTAAACTTGAGAATTATTATTACTAATTCTCATATAATAATAAAATGCTTCTGGATTTTTTCTTTGTGTTTTATATGTAAAAAAGAAATCCGAAGATAATATATTCTTTTTTAAACTTTATTTGTCCTTTTGTCTTACTGTGTGATCTGTATTGTATCTCTTTTTCATTTCTGATATTGCTGTTTTTTGCCTTCTTTTAAATTTAGTTTTGAATAATTATCACTTTCATTAATCTAAGATGCATTAAAGACTTAAATGTAATACCCAAAACTATAAAACTACTAAGAGAAAACATAGGAAAACACTTGGCATTGGTTTAGCCAAAAATCTTATGGTTAAGACCTCAAAGGCACAAGAAACAAAAATAGACAAATGGGACTACATTAAACTGAAAAACTTCTGCACGGCAAGGGAAACAGTCAACAGAGTGAGGAAACAACCTGTGGAGTGGGAGGAAGTATTTGCTAGCTAGTCATCAAACAAGGGATTATTACCCAGAATACACAAGAAACTCAAACAGCTCAACAGTAAAAATAAACAAGTAATCCCATTAAAAAGTGGCCAGGTGACATGAATAGACATTTTATAAAAGAAGACATACAAATGATCAACAAGTAGGTGAAAAATGCTCAAAATCTTAAACATCAGGGAACAGAAATCAGTATATCAAAGGGATACCTGCACCTCCCAATGTTAATTGCAGCCCTATTCATGGTAACAAAGATATGGAATCAACGTGTCTATCAGCAGAGAAGTGGGTATATCTCTCCTTTACTAGAATATGAGCTCCACAAAAAGGGAATTTAATTACTTACTCTCTTCAGAGTATCTAAAATAGTGGTTGGCACATAGTAAGTAAACAATTTGTTTACTTCATACCCAAGCATAGGCCAAGAATATTCTAGAGGGCTGTTCAGTTTCTGATGTGGCTGAAAGCAATCAGAGCAACAACTTAGTTAGATCCCTCCACACTTTCTGTCACTCAGTCTTCTTGCAAGAATGATGTTAACTCTCAGGCAACCTAATTATATTTTAGTAATGACAAAGCTGTAGTCTTGGCTCTGTAGATTAAAGTAAAGCATCTTGCTTTTTGCAACCTGGCAAAAACAAAAGGACATAGAACAGAACAGCTTTTACTAGGAAAGTATGGGTGTGACCACAGTTATGTATATATGTTAAGTATATAGAGGTATATAAATTTTACTTTTAATGTTAGATGGTGGGGAAGCTAAAGGAGTACAGAAAACAGATTTAGAAAGAAGAATGGTGAAAACTGAAATAAATTATTAAGGTAAGTGATTGAGAATTTTTAAAACTATTTCTATAGTTGGTCTAGCAGTCTAATATGAATTCATTTAAGAAAGTAATGGCCTAAACTTTAAATTTTTAATTAACCTCTTAGCTTATGAGAATATGAAAAATTGAATAAATCTTTAGCTCCAACCATAGTATTTTACTGTGTAAAAGTGTAATTCACTATAGTAATTTTTTTATTCAGGTTATTTTAAGTTCCATGATAAAAGAATGTGAACAAAAAGTAGAAAACAAGACCGTCCAAGAGCCTCCAGGGTAAGATATTAATTCTTTTTTTAAGGTCATTTTAACCTTAACTTCTCCATTTAAATTTGCTACAGATAAGTGTATTGTTTCATTTTGTGTTATTTTATAGTCATCTATGTGGGAGATAAAAAAAATTAAGTCAGCAGTTCTTAAGGTGGTTCAAGAACTTCTTTATCAGAATCCTAGAGAATTTAAAATTCACATATCTACCCCATGTTCTCAACATTCTGAGTCAGCCTAAGGATCTGTCTATTTAAAAGCTTCCAAGAAGATGCTAAGATGTAGCCATGTTGGGGACTCACTAATCAAAACAATATCTAGAAATGTGAGCAATTCATTCCAAAAGGATAGTAAACTTGGGACTGTTCTAATCACATGTTTCTCTAACCACACTAATTAGAATTCAAAGATTTGGTGAAATTAAAATTATAAATATAGATGTGAAAAAGTAAAATCAAACATTCAGGAGAGGGAGTAATTTACAAATTACAAATTCTTTTTTTATTTTTTTATTTCTTAGAGCATAACTGTGTACATTAATGCAATTATGGGGTACAGTGTGCTGTTTTCAAATACATTTTGAAATACTCTCATCAAAATGGTTAACATAACTTTCATGTCATTTTCTTAGTTATTGAGCAAATTACAGATTCTTACTGAAGTAACCTTGAGTGATTAATCTTAAATGGACTCTGTTAGACATAAAAAGCTCAAAATCATTTTCTTTAAGGAATAATTGCTTCATCCTGTCAATCTGTGCACATATACACATACTCTCTGTTACCTCCCTGCTCTCAGGCCTCTTTGATGTGTAGAATCCTTTCTTTATCCATGTGTACCTACCATAAAACAACAGAAGTATTCAAATTATCTATATCATTGCTGGTATTTTTATAGAGAATTTCAAATAAACAGAAATTATAATGAATTCCCATGTATCCATCACTTAGCTTCAGAAATGATCAACTCATAGTCAATTTTATGACATCCATCCCCACTGACTTCCTCCTTCCATACTCAGAAAACTATCTCTGAGAGACAAATGTTATTTTTAGAAATACATTATCATACTAAAATAACAATTCCTTTGTATCATCAACTGCCTTTGTTCAAATTTCTAATTGTTTGATAAATGTCATCAAGGATTTATTGTTTTCCTTACAGTTTGTTTCTTTGAGTCAGTATCCAGATGAGTCCCCTATATTGCAGTTGGTTGATATGTTAAATTTCTTTCAATGCACAGATAAAAGGTTCCCCTCTTGTCACTTTTTTCTCCATACAATTTACTTATTGAAGAAACTAGATCACTTGTCCTGTAGAGTTTCCCACAGTCTGAATTTTGTGATTTCATTTCCCTTGTATTACTCAACATGTTCTTCTGTATCTCTGTAAATTTGTTAGTTCTAGATCCTAGAGACTTTAATCAAATTGAGGGCATGTTTGTTTATTTGTTTCAACAAGATTGCTTCATAAAAGGAAATGTTTTTTTATTATAAGGCAGATAATGTCTACGTCTCTCCCCTTTTTTTGGTAATATTAACAGGTCAATGGTTAATTCCTAGCTCCACTAATTCATTAGATTACAAAATATACATGTAATCTTCTGATTCCATCATTCCTGTGCCATCTTCTATAATACTTCAGAAAAGGAAAACTTAACCCATCAATATTGCTGTTACCCAATGGTATAGTTTATATAGTAAAAGCGAGATAAATGTTTAAATCTTTTTATTTACCAGTTTTCAAAATAATGAAGTGATTCCCCCTCTGGTGACCAATCAGGTGGTTTTTTTTAAAGTATCATTATAAACTCATGTATGTAAACATTTTATGTAATTTGATGCTTTGAATTTATTATCCTGTTGATGCCCAAGTTATCCCATCTTTAGCTAATTTTAGCCTTTTCAAATTGACTTCAAATAGTCTTTTTGATGATGATCCTTCTTTGGAATCTGATATGACCATATCATAAACCAACTTTTAAAGTATTCCTTCTTTTGGAGAGTAAGGGTAAGAAAGGGAGGCAGTTAAGGAATGTGATTCAGTAAATATTTTGGAATCATCCTAATAGTCATCCAAATAGGTGATATTTAAACTTTAAGAGTTAAATTTTGGGCTCAGCGCCTATAGCTCAACCGGCTAAGGCGCCAGCCACGTACACCTAAGGTGGCGGGTTCGAATCCCCAGCCTGGACCCGCCAAACAACAATAACGGCTGCAACCAAAAAATAGCCGGGCGTTGTGGCGGGCGCCTGTGGTCCCAGCTACTTGGGAGGCAGAGGCAGGAGACTCGCTAGAGCCCAGGAGTTAGAGGTTTGCTGTGAGCTGTAATGCCATGGCACTCTACCCAGGGGGACAGCTTGAGGCTCTGTCTCAAAAAAAAAAAAAAAAGAGTTAAATTTTGTACTTGATGCAAGAGCCAAATACTGACTGATTCAGTCTAATCCCAAACTTGCTCCTAAGCACTACACATATTGCTTTTTTTAACATAAAGGATGAACATGAAAGCTCCTAACCTAGAATGTGGACAAAAACTGCTGTCCACAGATAATTAGTTTTCCTTTTGTTATGCCAATTCCTAACATGAATTGCATGTATTTGTTAATGATATGATATGAAGAATTGAAAAAAATTGATATTTTCCTTTTTTAATTGCTTTACATGAATTTTAAAATTTCTTTCCTAGCTCAATGTCAATTGCTGCAAGCTTAGTGAGTGAAGATACAAAGACCAAGTTTTTGAACAAAATGGGCCAGTTGACAACGTCAGGTGCCATGTTGGCCAATGTGTTTCAGAGAAAGAAGTAGAAGCAGGAAGGAAGCCCCCAGTAAACACTAAAATGGACCTCAAGCAGACTGGTTCCTTGTACTTGAAGTACTTGCCTTTTTTATTTCCTCAGTTTTATGTTCTTGCATTATAATTTTATCCTAACCTCCAAAGATATTTGCACTGCTTTTGATTATTGCTGTATATCTGTTGATTTTGAAGTTACAACTCTGGTGATAGAAAATTGAGTTGATAGTCTGTACCAAATCCCCCGTCTATGTTCTTGTGTTTCAGAATAATTTTTTATATATATATACAGATATATATATATAGTGAAGAGGTGTTTTTTTTAATTTTTCGATGGGATATTAGCAAATATCTGTATTATACACTAAGCTATTACAATGGTACTTAAAATAATGTAAATTTGAAGTCATTGTTATAAAGTAATAAAAGTGGAGATTACTTAAGTATTTAAATTATGAAAGAATAATGCAGACTTTTTATTGTTTCTTAACTGACTAGAAAGAGCCACCAGCATTACTCTGTGCCTTTTGGACTTCAGTTTGTGTGTTCTGTAGGAATTGTGTACATTCCGTTCACACAGTATTTCTTTAGAATGCTGTGATGAATTTGAATTACAAATCCTATAGTAAATAGTTAATGATGAAACTTTCAACATTTCAGAGCTCTCGTGAATATGCTTTAAGTGCTATTTAAACCTCCCCAGCACTTGCATGCCTATAATGGACATACCTAAAGAAAGATAGCACATAAGCATGGGGAGAGGTAACCAAGGTGAATTTTATGAACTGTTGTGTAGTAGATATAAACGCTCAAAAATAAATGTAACTCAGAAGAGCTAAAAATTGTGAAATTTTTCCCACGTTGAAATACGGAAGAAAATATAGTTTAAATCTAAAATTTAACATCTATGTAAAACATTTTCTTTAAGATATTTTCTAATAATTTTAATTTTAGAGATTATCTTTTCATTGTGTCTGTCACAAAGAAGTACTGAAAAGTTAAGGATATTTGGGGGCTGCTTTTTTCCCTCTAAACTAAAAATGATGCTTGCTAAATTATTGGTTAATTACCACCTTGTCCCTTAAAGTTTGTGACTATTCTTGTGTTTGATATGTATTACATGGAGTCTAAAGTCAGTCAGTGTACAGTTCCAATGGAATTTGACAGTTGTCTATACAGTCATGCAACTTGAAGTAGAAAAGAGTGCTGGGCTTAGAAAAGGGGTGATTGGTTTGAAAGGTTAATGTGAGGCCTTTTTGAAAAATGAATATTTTGATAAAGATAATTCTCATTCGAGCACAGTTGGTGCACATAGGCAGTTCTCATGTATGTTGTATAAACTAGTTCAATACACTTGGAACACAGTTGGATTACACTGGCTCCCTGAAAAAGCTACCTTACCACACGTTAAAATTTATAAAATAACTTGCCACAGAACAAGGCATATAAACATTTCATTCTGAAATTATTTCATTTATCTACAGTGAAATAATTGTTGACTGGTCTTTCTGAAAACTGGTGGATTCTAGGCATTCCTGAGAAATTGAAAGTGGCTGCCTTTCATGTCAAAAAATATTGATCTATTATAAATAAAATGTTTTTGCATACTTGTTTTTGGTTTTCTTTTTTGGCTATGTTTAATTTTCTTTTTGAAACACTATATTTTATATCTAAGCATAAAATTAGAGCATATATACTAGGTAACCATGAAAGTATACTAGTACTTTAGGAATGTAATCTATATAAATGACCTGTTTTTACGAAAAAGAGATTGTTGCTCTAAAACTAATACATTTCAGAGATGATTCAAAGAAAAATGTTTATGCTCTGATTTGCTTTGACAAGGGTGTATGTTATGAGGTGAACAGATGTAATGTGTTTTTATTGTGAACATTTTTGTTAATTGGTGAATACATGTATTTAAATGCTAATAGTTAAAAGGTAACAGCAAGCAAAATTCACAATATGTGAGTCTCGCTTATTGTCCTCTTAAGCATCTTAGTATTATAAAGATTTTTGCCTTTTTTTAAATTTAAGTAAAATATGGACCCTTTACAGATAAGACAGACACTAATGATTGAGACTGAATATTATGCCAAAATGGGCTGAAAACTCTCATTCTCATTCTTTTTAAACAGACGCAAACCTACAGTATAGGTTTAAGTATTTACCTTAATGAAAACCTAAATGTACAAAGTAATAAAAAGCTAATTTGAACTTATGCCTGTGTTTCAGTGGCAATCCTGAGATTATATTTTTTTCAGAAATCCAAAAGTGCCATAGTTACCAATTTAGCTGAATTCTTCCAAAAACAGTGCTTAGAAATAATCTATCTCTGTATATAGATGCCTTTAACCTTCATGTGTTTACATGAGTCACCCCTTTTGAAAGATTATTTTGCTAAACATCAAATTGACTTTCAGCCTAAATGAAATTGTAATGTAAGTCAAGCCATTACTGGTATAGATAACTTTTAATGTCAGCTATTCTGCCCAATACTATAATTTAAATGGAAGTCTCAAGTGCTATCAAATTTCTTTTTCTTACCAAAAAAAAATGAATCAGCTGGGCGCCTGTCACTCAGTGGTTAGGGCTCCAGCCACATGCTAGTGGGTTCAAACCTGGCCCAGGCCTGCTAAACAAACAAACAAACGCTGCGTATTGTGGTGGATGCCTGTAGTCCAAGCTACTTGGGAGGCTGAGGCAAGAGAATCGCTTGAGCCCAAGAGTTGCTGAGTTATGATGCCACACACTCTACCAAGAGTAAAAAGGTGAGACTCTTGTCTCAAAAAAAAAAACAAAAATGAATCAAATAGTCTCCACTAAAGTTTGGGGAGATTAAATTAGTATGTTTTGAATTCTTTTCATGATTCCATTTTTGAAGACAACCTATTTTGGACCATTATCTAAACTTTAAGGACATAATTTTCTGTAGATAATACCTCATCTTTGAACTACAGTAGCTAATTACAGCTAACATTTTGTGCTGGTTACATTTTATTTTATTTTATTTTTTGAGACAGAGCCTCATGCTATCCCCCTGGGTAGAGTGCCGTGGCATCACAGCTCACAGCAACCTCCAACTCCTGGGCTCAAGCAAGTCTCCTGCCTCAGCCTCCCAAGTAGCTGGGACCACAGGTGCTCGCCACAATGCCTGGCTACTTTTTGGTGGCAGCCATCATTATTTGGCGGGCCCGGGCTAGATTCGAACCCGCCACCTTAGGTGTATGTGGCTGGCACCTTAGCCATTTGAGCCACAGGCGCGGAGCCTCTGGTTATATTTTCTTAAGATTTCTTTGCATAAAAAATGTATACTTAAAGAGCTTTGTAGTTAGCAATTCAAATTACTAACTAAAATTTTCCAGATCCACCAAGGAACAAAATTCCAACTTTAATGTTGGATGTTAATTCTCTTATAAACAAACCATGAAATAAATTTAGCCTTTCATATCAACAGACATGTGTTTGAAAGTTCTAATGTAACTTTACAGTCCTTGTTTTTGATACTATTTTGTTTTTGTACATTTAAAAAATAATAGATAAAAGATAAATTCTACTAATCAAAAATAATGTATCTGATAAACTTCTACATAGTGGCAAAATAATTGGATTTTAGACTATATTCATACTACATAAAGATGTTCTGCAGTATTTCATCTGTTCAGTCAGCTCTCTAATCCCAATCTCAGACTGGAAAATCTCATCATTTATATCTTCCCCTCCAGGGCCAACTCCAGGATGCCGTTTTGGTTGCCTGCTTTATAGTTTACTTTGCATATTTAAGAAAAATCTTAAAATGAAATTCTATTGTCTATTAGAACACACCAGTCATAAAGTACATAATAGTGAATGTAAACTTAATACAGCATAAAAAAATTGTCATATTTTTGATAGCATATAAATAACACCTTCAGTTCAGTATCATAAGGATGTAAACTGCTTACTTTTCTCCAAAGAGGCTTCAGTAAATCTGGAAAATCCTATTCAAAGTGTATCTACACAAAGGATTTTATTACTTTTTTAATTTATTTTATTCCATTAAAGACTATCCATTATATTTATTTCAGTTAGTTTATTGTGTCAGTGGATTTCTTGAGGGAGTTCAGTGCTGTAAAATTTGTGTTGTTTATAAACTAGCATTTTGTGTTGAGTGTATAGGTATTATCAGTGATATTTTTGCAGGTTTTTTTTTCTTTTTGGCTGGGGCTGGATTAGAACCCACCACCTCCAGCATATGGGGCCGGTGCCCTACTCCTTGAGCCACAGGTGCCACCCTATCAGTGATATTTTTTTAAGACATCATTTGTTGGCTTGGCGCCTGTGGTTCAAGTGGCTAAGGCACCAGCCACATACACCAAAGGTGGCAGGTTCGAATCCAGCCCGGGCCCACCAAAACAACAATGACGGCTGCAACCAAAAAATAGCCAGGCGTTGTGGCGGGCGCCTGTGGTCCCAGCTACTTGGGAGGCTGAGGCAGGAGACTCGCTTGAGCCCAGGAGTTGGAGGTTGCTGTGAGCTGTGATGCCACGGCACTCTACCCAGGGGGATAGCTTGAGGCTCTTGTCTCAAAAAAAAAAAAAAAACATCATTTGTTGATAGCAATCTGCTTTTTATAATTTTAACAAACTGCTTTTATACTAGAAAAACAACCTGTTCTTGAACTGTTGGCATGTTCAACCTTAGATATTTTCAGCATATGCATTTTCTATGAAGCCAAAAATGTTACAAATAATCTCTACAGAAAATTTATATTGCTGAGTAATACAATCTAATAATTTCTGATTGACTATGACTTTATGCTTTATCTTCATTTCTAACCATTACTTGAAGGTTCTTTAAATTCTTAGCTTTCTCCATTCATAAGCCTTACTGTTATATATTAAATAATGAATCTTGTAAGTGAATAATTTCATAATGTAAATCATTTTCAAATTTATTTTTACATTGATTTTATATATATGGCCACCTTTCTAACAAATTCTTTTCTTACCCCTAAAACATGAGAATAATATGTTCTCCATTCCTCATAGGACATTATGAAAATTACGTTTATACTAAACCTGGAAATACTTTTGTGCTTGTGAAGTATTATGAAAAGTTGAAGATGGGATTAAAATGTTTAAATCACTTAAGAAGAGTAACTGTGAATAATCCCCTCCCGTATTTTTGTTAGATCTAGTTTTCCAGTAAGCCAATAGGCTACCATGCCAGGTGTGATTCACATAAAATTATAGTTGAAGGTAGAAAACCCACTGTTTTTTGTTACTTTTGCCTACTTTAAGCTTTCTCAGAGTCTAATCTAATGAAGACTTGCAAGATGATTTTATTTTTTATTTGCCAAATTTTCTGATAAAGCAACTAGTCAACCTAAGATTTTTCATTATATAACTTATTTAGGTTTCTGAAAAAGATTTTACCATTTGTTAACTTCACTCCTGTCTGTTAATGTATATTTGATTCTTACAGTAACCAACTTCTTTTGACATTTAGTGTGAACATGTAGGCTTTCTTTAATCTCCTAGTAACGAAACTTTTCATACTAATGGTAGAAAATTAGAACAGATATCCCTTGAAAAGAATTGACTCTTAGTATTATCTAAAAGAAAGATAGTGACCAATAATGAAAAAACTTAGAATCCAGGTTTCAAAAGTTATCCGTGCAACCAAAAATATTTGTATCCCCTTAATAACTTGAGGAAAAAAGAATACAGGTTTCTTGCTAAAGCTATAAAATCTTCAAATCTTGGCTCGGCGCCTGTGGCTCAAGCGGCTAAGGCACCAGCCACATACACCTAAGGTGGCGGGTTCAAATCCCCAGCCCGGGCCCGCCAAACAACAATAATGGCTGCAACCAAAAAATGGCCAGGCGTTGTGGCGGGCACCTGTAGTCCCAGCTACTTG
>NW_003852422.1:13470717-13484608 GCF_000181295.1 Otolemur garnettii | reverse complement strand
AAAAAAAAAAAAAAAAAAAAAAAAAGAATAGTTGGGTCAGGGGACTGATCACTTCCAAGGCATGTGTGAGGACTGGTAGCAGCCCCTCGTTCTGGGCTAGTTCTGTTTGTATTATATATATTAAATGGGGACAGGCAACACCCTTATGTCATGGTTTTTGTTGGACTTGTATTTTATAGCCGAACTATTTTTTGACTATTTTAATTGTATTGATTTATTTTTTATTTTTATTATTTTATGTTACTTCTGATTTTAATATAAATAAAATTGGGGATAGGAATACATTCTAGGAGCAGGACATCAAGGCCAACCTAATTAGACTGCACGTAAATTCTAAGGTGAGTAATTAAGTCTCTGGGAAATCTTGTGGGCAGTCAGGTGTCATGTCATATTGAGAAATGGGACAGGAGGGGCACTTTTCCTCACCTCCCTGAGAGACTTTTTAATGAGATCAAAGTGTTTGTGTTGTTTTTAGTGAGTTTCCCCTTCTCTCCTAAATCTGTTAAACTTTCTGTGTAACTCCCTCCAGAGAGTAGTCTCACTTGTGGGAGTGTGCCTTCTAAGTCCCCAAAGACCTGGGGGCAGAGTCACGCTGGGGGAGGGGTGAAGTTTTAGCAAGATTGTCTGTTTTAATGGCCCAGACTTTTAAGTTGTTGCTCTTGTAATTTTTCAGCATAGGTCCTGTAGTCTGAATGTGTATTTGTTGGGGGTTTTTTATTTATTTCTCTCTTGTCTCTGTTCTCTTTGTCTATCATTTGTAATTATTTTCTTAATTTCTAACCTTATAATAAACAATTGAATATTAGTTTTAGCTTATTAAATCATTATTTTTAGCAATGTAAGTACATTAAGATATGACACTTCCCTTAATTACCCATATTTCCACCCACATACCATGATAGGGAACTGTCTATCCTTTTCAACCAGTCACTTTCCAGTACTTGATGGATTGCCTCGTAGATGATAGGTATTCAGCAGACACTGAATGAATTAAGGAATTGTTGAGCTTGATACCAGTTCCATGCAATCAATATTGTCATTTAGAGTAAAAGGATGGTTTATGGGTCATAATTAGATGTTCCAAAGCAATATGAGTTTGCTAAAACTACATGCCAAACTAACCTAATGTTCTTTTGATAAAGCTATTATATATTGATCAGGAAAATGGTATAGTATTGTGCATCCTAACCTCAGCAAAGTATTTAACTGATTGTCATAGTGTCATTTATATCCAAGATAGAAAATGTGGGCTGAATAATAAGTGTAAAAGAGCTGTGCCATGTATATGTGGCCTAAAAGCTACTCTGAACTTAACATTCACATCTGACTCTCTCAGCAGCACTTCTGATCGACAAAACTCACCAAGTTTACCTAGCAACTTGTAAATGTGAAGAATAAAGACTATGGAGATATTCATCATTCAACATGTATTTACAGAGTACCTATTTTGTGCTAGGCATTGGCATACAGTGAGTAAGACCGACACAGAACCAAACCTCACAGAGCTTGCAGCCAGGCCAGGAGACAGACAGGCCGAGAGAGAAGCAATAAGGGAGATTTACTTTAATTGGGCTTAAATTTGTGGTTTACTTTGAAAGTCTTCTCTGAGGTGACATTTTACCTGAGAACTAGGAAAAACAAACTTTAACCATGTGAAAACCAGAAGAGAGAAAAAAAGTATGTGCAAGGCTGTAAGGTACAAAACAGTGCGGTATTCAAAGAACAGAAAGAAAAGATCAGTACAGCTGGAGTGAGTATCAGAAGATGAAATTGGAGAGAAGAGCATATCCAGATCATCTAGGGCAGTGGTTCTCAACCTTCCTAATGCCGTGATATAAGACAGTGTCTTATTTGGGGGGAAACACGGTACTTGATCCAATTGTTATGGTTAGATATAATTGTACGATGTAAGAATACTCTCCAGGAGGGCAAGAGTAGAAGGTGAAGGCAGAAGCTAATGATGCAGTCCAGACAAAAGATGGTGCACAAAAATGGAGGGAATAGGGCAGGTCTTAGATATATTATCAAAGCAAAACCAGCATACCAAATCGGATATGAAGAGTGAAGGAGGCTCAGCGCCTGTGGCTCAAGCGGCTAAGGCGCCAGCCACATACACCTAAGGTGGCGGGTTCGAATCCCCAGCCCGGGCCCGCCAAACAACAATGATGGCTGCAACCAAAAAATGGCCGGGCGTTGTGGCGGGCGCCTGTAGTCCCAGCTACTTGGGAGGCTGAGGCAGGAGACTCGCTTGAGCCCAGGAGTTGGAGGTTGCTATGAGCTGTGATGCCATGGCACTCTACCCAGGGGGATAGCTTGAGGCTCCGTCTCAAAAAAAAAAAAAAAAAAAAAAAAGTGAAGGAAAGGGAAAAAACCAAGGATTTACCAACTAGGTTTTTGGAAGGAATAACTGAATAAATAATGGGTGATGGCAATAGTAAGGAAGTGAAGAACAAGTTTAGGAAGTTCTATGATTTCATTTTAGATGCGTTAAATTCAAGATGTCTGAGAGGTAACTTTGAAGACATCAAGTAAGAAGTTAGCCAAACCAGATCTCAGGAGATGTCAGGACTGATGATAATAGAGTTGTCATATATGACTCCAGATATAGCCATGGACTGCATGAAAGAGCTGGTGAGGGGGGAATAACTGGAGAAGAAAATCCAAATCAACTCTGGAACACTCATATTTGGAAATTCAGCAGAGAAATACATACCAAAAGGGTCAGAAGGAGTAGACAGTGCGGTAGGAGGGAAACCAGGAGAGAGTAGCTCCATGGAAGCGAAGATAAGGCATTCCAAGGAAGGGTTGATTAGCTACGTCCATTGCTGGTATCAGTGAAGATGAGGATGGACCTGAAACCTAACGGAAGAGGAAAGCCACTGATGACTTCAATATAGTTTCAGTGGAGTGGTGGGAATAGAAGCCTGACTGGAGTGAGTTAAGGCAACAGTAACTAGAGATTATAGCTCCCTAAAGAAATTTTGCCATGAAGGGAGACGTCCTGATAGCTAGAAGGAAACATGGGGTTGTGCGAGAGTTTTACTTATTTTGTTTTATAATGTGAAAAACTAGATCATTTTCATATGCTAATGAGAATAAGCCAGTAAGCAAGAGGCTGGTGATGCAGCAGGTGAGAATGAGATCCTTGAGAAGGCAAGAGGCACTGACATTCAGGGCACAGAGGCCAGGGCCCACTGTAATGAGAGAAAGCAGAGGATAGATACACTTGCAGGTAATTGGTAGCTTTAGCAGTGGGAAGATTAGGGGGTTTCCACTTAATTCCTTCTATTTTCTCAGTGAAGTATGAAGCAAAGACATTAGCTGGGCTGGCATATGGGAAGTATTAGAGGTTCGAAGAGAAGGAAGGTAGAAATAAATGGCTGTCCTCAAGAATGGCAGAGTGAACTATGGAGGGAACTGTGGGATTGCCAAGCAATTTTGAGAGCCCATTTGAAAATAGTAATTATGAATTTAAAGAAAGGCCAGTTAACAATTGTTTTTCATTTTTCTTTTCTCCAGCCAGGATCAGCTATTCCAGAGCAGATGCAGAGAGTGAAGGATAATCAGGGCTAGGGCTAGGTTTTTCCAAGTATATAATGAGAATGGAAGGGAGTCAAAGGTGTTCACAAAGAAATGATTATAGTGGTGAGCCATAGGGTATAAATTGGGTAAGGGAAAAATGAGATATTGGGGTGAATGTTGGAGGAAAAAGAAATAACCTGAGGAATGGCTGTCAATGAAGTAAAAGATGTATTATTGTGAGAATATTCTATTGTGAACTTGGAAGGATATTTCCTTTGGAAATAGAAATAAGAAGCAACTAATGTACCTGTTCTTCCTGCAGGCTGTAGGGTACAGAGTTTTGTGAGAACAAAAATAAAAAGCCTTCACTTAAAACATAGCAGGGAAGGTGGTGCCAGGATCAATTAGTATAAGATGAAGAAGAGACCTTCCAGGGAAGAGGCTGGTATGGGTGCGATATCTGAAGACCATGGATGTCCATATAAGACAGGGGTTAAAGACCAGATGAAAAAAGAAAAACTTCCACGTCTTCTACTGAGTGAGGTCAACAGTTGTATGATGATGGTATTAGACGTAATTGTCTGAAAAGCCAGCTTGTTCCTTTAAACTAGAAGGGTGGCCTCTTTGGGGAACCAGGGAAGCAAGTGAAGTCTTTCTAAGATGACAGTTTTGTTTCTGCTTTTGTTTCTCCTTTATAAATATCTCAGTTGTGTCTCCCTAGAAATGTTAGGATCTTCTCTTTAATCTTTATGTTCTGAAATAAAGTAATGCTATCATAGTCACAGGGTCTGTTTTATTCTATCTGAAACTCATTTATTATTCCTAGAAGCTATGTGCCCAGTTAAAAACTCTTTGAGAAGAAAGTGAATGCCAATACTGGGAGGAAAACTAGCAGTCTTTCACAATGTCCCTTTTCTCTTTCATATTTCCTATTTATCTCACTTGCCATATTTTCTACAAGAGTTCCTGGACTTTATCTTCCAACTCTTGTATTGTGGGGTTTGTTATTGTTGTTCCTTTTAGCAGTTGTGCTTGTTCAGAGACTTCCTTTTGTGTTCTCTGATACTTGTCGGCATTATATTCTTGTTTCGGGGATACAAAAACTTCTTTAATCTCTTTGAGAGTACTAATTATGATTATTGTTTATTTTCTGGTTTATTGCTTATCTCTGTTTCCTTCCTCTGTTCATCATTTTCCCTTTTATTTTAGGTATTTCTCCAAACATGTGGTCACCTTTGATTATTCCTAAATATTTAAGCATGAAATAAGAAGCTAAATGGGGCTTGGCACCTGTGGCTCAAGTGGCTAAGGCGCCAGCCACATACACCTAAGGTGGCGGATTCGAATCCAGCCCGGGCCACCAAACAATAATGATGGCTGCAACCAAAAAATGGCCGGGCGTTGTGGCGGGTGCCTGTGGTCCCAGCTACTTGGGAGGCTGAGGCAGGAGACTTGCTTGAGCCCAAGAGTTGGAGGTTGCTGTGAGCTGTGGTGCCACAGCACTCTACCCAGGGCGACAGCTTGAGGCTCTGTGTCAAAAAGAAAAAAAGCTAATTGGGATCTTTGTATATGAGATGTTGGGAGAATATTCTCCATAAATCTCTATTTTGCAGACGTTACAAGCAGAGGCACTGACTACCTGTTTTCCAAACTATCTCTTTAGAAATGCTTATAGAGTGATCAGCCTAGGAAGATACAGTATTATACTCCAGAGCAAAGAAAAAAATTGTTTTCTGTCCAGTATAAAAATGCCTCCCTTTAGGGCAAAGGTCAAGCTAGCTATTTAATGCCTAAACATTCAGGTTTCCTAAGCTCATTCCGTGTCCTATGATGCATGTTCAGGCATCACATCTCTTTGCATTGCCCTATGGAAACTGGAGTTCCAGAATATAGTAAATGTCTTTTGCCTCTGACCTAGAAACCTTGGGTTTTCTGCCAACATCCATGAAGCAGGCCAGCTTGTTGGAGTGCAAGTAGGGTAAAATCTCAGACCCTTCGTAGTTCTTATCAGTGAGTAGGGCTTATCTGACAAGCTTCCTTCATGCTGACACCCAAGAGAAATCTCTGCCATGAGTCCTCAACAGTAGCCTTGTAATTACCATAGTGGGGTTTAAGTAATCATTTCTTACAGTGTCCCTCATTATAAATCAAGAATACCAAGGTTGAATTCAGGAAAGGAAATCCATAAGGAGCCAAGAAGATACAGTCCAAGTACATACACTGCTTTCTGATAATCTGATTCAAGGCCAAAATTCAGATGTTTGCCTCAAGGGATTCATAGTCAAGTAAGTTTGGAAAGTGCTGCATACTGTATCCCTTTCTTTTCTAAGATGCACATCAGAGTATTAAAAAGTCTGAGAATTTTTTAGTAAAAAGACAGATTTAATTTTGTTTAATATAGCCTTTCTCAAACTGATTTCACCAAAGAGACTCTTTGCAAAAAATGTCTCTTTTATTAATATCCCAACACAGAAGTTTCCTAGGAGACATTCATCAGATGGACTTTAAGACCTTTAAACAAGGCTAGGTGCCCATAGCTCAGTAGTTAGGGTGCCGGCCACATGCTCTGGGGCTGGTGGGCTTGAACCTGCCCAAGCCTGCTAAACAAAAAAAGAATATATAGCCAGGCCTTGTGGCAGGTACCTGTAGTCCCAGCTACTAGGGAGGCTAAGGCAAGAGAATCGCTTAAACCCAAGAGTTGGAGGTTGCTGTGAGCAATGACACTGACACCACTGTACTCTACTGAGGGTGACAAAGTGAGACTCTGTCTCAATAAAAAAAAAAAAAAAAAACTTCAAACAATTTTTAATAAACATTATTTCCTACAATCAAATTCTTAAAAAGAGTTGAATGATAGAGTTCAAGAAGAATATATTCTTTGTCATGCAATTGGGCAGTGCCTGTAGTTCAGTGGGTAGGGCCCCTGCCACATACACCAAGGCTGGCAGGTTCTAACCTGGCCCCGGGCCACCTAAAACAATGACAACTGCAACAATAACAACAACAAGAAAATAGCCTGGTGTTGTGGCGGGCACCTATAGTCCCAGCTACTTAGGAGGCTGAGGCAAGAGAATCTCTTAAGCTCAGGAGTTTGAGGATGCTGTGAGCTGTAATGCCATAGCACTCTACCCAGGGCTACAGCTTGAGACTGTCTCAAAAAGGGGGGGGGGGGGGCGGTGCCTGTGGCTCAAAGGAATAGGGTGCTGGCCTCATATGTTGGAGGAAGAAAGATAAGAAATGAAATGAAGAATACAAATGACCTGTGTTTTAAAACTTGAAGGCATTTCTCTATTTTTTGATAAAGTCGATACTTTCTCATGAACCTTCAAGGAACCTAGTAATGATATTCAGCCTAATCAGAAAGGAATGCAGTCATGCTTTGTATAAAGGTGTACTTGAAGAGAACCTAAGATAGCAGTATCTACTATTCATTGAGTGTATTATTGTTGGGCACTTAACTTGGCTTAACTTGACACATTTATACATTACTAACTCTACTAGATAGACATTATTTTTTCCCCACTTTACAATGAGGAAACTAATCTTAAATAATGTGCCTTAGGACATGAATGAAGCTGAGATTACGTCCCCAAAACAAATAGGATAGAATGTTAATCCCAATCAATACTTTCACTTATCACCTATTTGAGGAGACAAAACCAATTAGCTAAAAGCTACTAGAAGAACAAAAAAATAAAAACTTATGTAAGAGAGCCAGACATTAGAATGATCATATATATACAATATAACTATGATAAGTGCATTCAAAATGAAATTTGCAGCAGATGGCTGGAAATTAAAAATAAATCAAATGGAAATTTTTTAAATGAAAAACATAATGACTGAAAATTAGAACTCAATGAAAAGTTTAACAGCAGATTAGATATAGTTGAAAAGAGAGTTAGTGAATTGGCAGGTAGATCATAGGACAATAGACCAGCAGTGATTTTTACAAGAATGCAAAACAGTAAAAAGAATCCATAGGGCAGAAGGAGAGAAGACAGAATGGGGCAGAAGCTATTTGAAGTGAGACTAGCAAGGAATTTTCTTAGGCATCAAGAAAGGCAATGAATCATAAATAGGATAGTGGTAAAGAAACTAAACTTAGGTATGTCATTGTAAAACTGCTGAAAACCAAATACAAAGAGAAAATTTTAAAAGCAGGAACAGTAAGACTGGTAGTGCACTTAACAGAAAACAAGGGAATGATGTCTTTTAAAAAGGTAAAGGAAAACAATTATCAGCCTAGAATTCTATATAGTACCCCACACACTTATTCACCGTTCATTTCTTCAGTTTCAGTTACTTGTCAAACGCAGCATGAAAATATTAAATGAAAAATTCCAGAAATAAACAATTCATAAGTTTGGAGTTGCACACCATTCCAAGTAGCATGAAATCTCAAGCCATCCGACTTCATCCCGCTTCATCCTGCCTGAGATGTGAATCATCCCTTTATCCACCTGCTACACTTAGTAGCTATACTGCTCCTAGATTGACTGTTGTGGTATCTGCTTGTGTTCCAGTAACTCTTATTTTATTTACCTTTCATCAGTAAAATAATGAATAAATTGTGATACATTCATCCAATGCAACACTATGCAATAATCCATAGTAACATGGATGAATCTCACAAACGTAATATTGAACAAAAGCCATACACAAAATTATACATACTATGTATAGACTCCATTTATATGAAGTTCCAAAGCAGACAAAACGAATCAATGATATGATCATTCAATCTAGAAGGATGAAGGAAGAGTAATGTCTAACGGGAGCATAGATGGGCTGCAGGTCCTGGTAATGTTCTACTTCATGATTTATTGCTGGCTACAAGTATGTTTTTATTTCCTGGTTGTTCATCAAGTATATTATACTTCAATACAAATATCACTACAAAGAAATCATTCTATCTCAATCTAGATAGCAGCATCAGTTATTTATTAAACTGTTCTGAATCTAACCACTCTGAAAATAAAGCTTTGTCCTCAGCATACAGGATAATACTTGTGCTTCTGTTCATGAGGGACACAGAGCCACCTTCTCCAAATGTGGCGTCAAATCATTAGAATTAAGAAAAAGAGAGAGGAGACGCAAATTGTATCCCTATTTCCACTTGAGACTATTAATATTTTATGTGTAACAAAACATCCAAAAAGTATGTTATAGCTACTAGTTTTACTTATATACTTCAGGAATTCATATATTTTAAAAACAAATTCTGTAGAACTAAAAAAATTCTTGTCTACCAAAATAAGTAAGATAAGTGCCCAGGTATACAGTTCAAAAATTCTTCTTACACATATTATGTTCAGGTGTCATTGTACTGCACCTTGATTTATCTCTGAATTAGTACTGATTTATGAATAATTTACTTTTGTTTCAGATTATACAGGAGTTTGAGACCAGCCAGAGCAAGAGTGAGACCCCATCTCTACTAAAAATAGAAAAAATTAGCCAGGCACTGTGGAATGCACCTGTCCAACCTACTCAGGAGGCAGGGGCAGGAGTTTGAGGTTAACTCCGAGCATAACTCTGTCTAAAAAAAAAAAAAGATTTTAAAAAAGTGTTTTATAGACAATATGAAAAAAGAAGCAAGACATTATAGGGTAGCTAATAAAAACACCTATATTTATAATAAGTTTTTACCATAAGAAAGATTTGTAAAGTTTTTTTTTCTTAATTACTTTAAGTCTTTGATGTAGTCTCGTTAGCTTTTTACCCAGTAACAGCAACTATTTTTATATCACCATGTGAAAAAAAATACATTCAATAATTCTTTTTTTCATCAAGTAATTTTTATTCTTGCTAACATCTATAATCATTTACTTAACAAGTTCATGCCTATATTTTCTAGTGCTTAAATGGAGACCTGTTAAAATGTAACATAATACTTGCAAGCCATCCACTAGAAACAAAAATGATAGCCACATTTTTATTTTACCTTTTTAATTCTTATGAACACTAAAGAGTTCATGCAGAAGTGAGGAGAAGTGGGGATTTCCAGAATGAGGTACACACCATCCATATAAAAGTTTTCATATAAATCTAAGGTTCCTGTGTATGTGTAATCTGCTTTGCTTTTCCCCATTACAAATAAGAAAATACATTGTCAGCTGATTATTTTTAAAAATTGAAGACATTTAACTTGAATAAATATTAAAGAACCTATTATTTAAAACAGTTTTACATTTATTACATATAACCAAAATGTAATTGAACATGTTTTTATAAATGTGAGTTTTTAGAATCATACACATTTAAACTAGTTTTTACAAATGTTGATCAACCAGCTTGGCTACAATTTAGGTCTTTCTTCAGAAGATGTAGAGAAATAATATTTGGGATAAATTTTCTCCTAATAATGCTGTATGTACAAGAAAAGTGACATCTGAGATCTGACTTCTGGCTCGGCACCTGTAGCTCAAGTGGCTGGGGCAACAGCCACATACACCACAGCTGGCAGGTTGGAATCTAGCCCCAGCCTGCCAAACAATGACAACTGCAACCAAAAAATAGCTGGGCATTGTGACAGGTGCCTGTAGTCCCAGCTACTTGGGAGGCTGAGGCAGGAAAATCGCTTAGGCTCAAGAGTTGGAGGTTGCTGTGGGCTGTGACGCCACAGCACTCTCTACCCAAGGCAACAGCTTGAGACTCTGTCTCAAAAAAAAAAAAAAAAGAAAGAAAAGTGACATCTTCAAGCTCATTAATGGATTTTATTATTAAAAAATAGTATTATACATTAATGTTTATAAAAATATTTTAATTATTTGAGTGACGGTTCTGTAAATATAGAAACAGTCATTAGAAATATTTTAATTTAAAATTTTTTTAATTTTTTTTGGCAGGTTTTTTTTTTGGCCAGGGCTAGGTTTGAACCTGCCACCTCCAGTATATGGGGCTGGTGCCCTACTCCTTTAAGCCACAGGTGCTGCCCAAAAAACTTTTTTTAATTTTTTAATATAATATGTTGAACTGGACGTCCTGCTGTTCAAAAGTGTTTCCAAAATCAGCACACTCACCTCTGGGGCTTTCCAAACTGAAGTTTTAAGTCCCCTCATCTTTTTTGAAAGTAGAAGGGGGTAATATTGGAAGTGTGCCAGGAATAAGCTTTGGTATTTTTCACAAAGTGCCACAGTGAAAGTACCTTTTCCCACAAGTCAGTTCCTTTTAGCAAAATTGTAATCTCATACAGCCTTCCTAACCACTGCTTTTTCCAGAAAGTCTGTCCCCTCATTCAAAATAATGACAGCCTAGATAACTCAAAATTATTTCATCTGTACTTGAGACCATTTCTGTACTTACCTCATTTAGAGTGGTAACAACTATTTACCAAGTTTATACAGCTGTCAGCTAAAAATGCAGAAGTACTTTTTCCTCAATGTAAATAACTTGGAACCATCCAAACAAAGATACCCATTTTCCCCTGCCCCTTCTGCAACTCACCAGAGGTTCATATGGGTGCTTATGGGGCAGGAGTCCCACTACAGAGTGAGACAGCAGAGGTTTCAATCCCAGCTCCACCACTTATTGGTAGGTGACCCTAAGCAAGTTACTAACCTCTCTGTGCCTCAGTTTCCTCATCTGTAAAGTGGAATAATAGTATTCCTCACAAGGCTATTGGGGGATTGACTGGATCTGTGAGTGGAAGTATATTATCAGTGTTTGCTATTGTTCTTTCCAGGAACTTACTTTACTTATATAAATAAAATTGCATTGATGGTTGTTTACAAGCAAGGAATGATACTGTGCTCTGTAATTTGCTTCTTTTACTTAATATATCAAGAACATCTTTCAGAAACGACTTAATTCTCTCAATAGTTATATTGTATTCTAAACTATGGTGGATCATAATATTTTCCACCATTTGTCTATTTACATTCACATTCTTTTATTTTTGTGGTTTAACAAAAATGCTACGGTAAACATCCTGGTGTTACTTTCTTTATGTATTGATAGGTTAGATTCCAAGGTACAGAACTGCTTCATCAAAAATATTTGCAATTTTGGGCGGCACCTGTGGCTCAAAGGAGTAAGGCGCCAGCCCCATATGCTGGAGGTGGCAGGTTCAAACCCTGCTCCAGCCAAAAAAAAAAAAAAAAACCAAAAAACTGCAAAATATATATATATATATGTATATATATATATATATTTGCCATTTTAAGTGGGCTTTTGTTGGTGGTGTTGTTACTTTGTTTTTTTGAGACAGAGTCTCATTCTGTCACCCTGGGTAGAGTGCAATAGCATCATAGCTTACAGCAACCTCGAACTCTTGGGCTTGAGCAGTCCTCCTGCCTCAGCCTCCCCAGTAGCTGGGACTGCAGGCATACACTAAAATTGCCCGGATAATTTTTGTTTTTAGTAGAGATGGGTTCACTCTTGCTCAGGCTGATTTTGAACTCCTGAGCTCAAGGGTAAGCTGAAGGGATCCACCTGCCTGGGCCTCCCAGAGTGCTAGGATTAGAGGCATGAGCACCAGGACAAGCTTGCACTTTTGAATTTTTTAATGAACACTTCCAGATTACTTTTCAAAAAGCCCAAAAGCGACTGGGCAATCCACCAAGTAGGCTGCAAAATAGGAAGTTTACATGCCAGCCAGGTAGTACAATAGCACAGAGCTACCTTTATAATGGGAAGGGAAATGGAAGTATGCTGTTGTAAGGCTCTTACATATTCGGTGGCAGAATTTTCTCCGACGGTGGACTACAGTAAATTATATATGTCTATTATAAACCTAGCTCCACTAAAAAAAATAAAACAAGGAGGTAACGGTATATCTAATAACTAACAATGGAAGATTCTTAAAACAAAACTCAAACAATTTAAAAGATTGTGGGAAAAAAGGAACAAAGATGGAACAAATAGAAAATAAATAGCAAGATATTAGAGCAAAATGGTAGACTTAAATTTCTTCATATCCATAATCACATTAAATGTGAATGCTCCCAGAGGTGTCCAACCTTTTGGCTTCTCTGGGCCACATTGGAAGAACAGTTGTTTGGGGGCACACATTAAATACACAAACACTAACTAAAGCTGATGAGCAAAAAACAAGGTTCATTCATAATTTTTTGACAGCCACCACCACAGATAAGTCAAAAAACCCTCACACGATCCCCAAGCAGACTCTGGCCATGGGAAGGTCATTCCTAAAGGCAGAGACTGTCAAACTGGATAAAATGGAAGATGCACGACTCAACTACATGCTGTCACGTTAAATATAAATCAACAGGAATGCTTTTCACATGAATGCTGTTTTAAAGGTGAATTGGCTACCAAAGAAGACTCAGAATTTGAAATGTTGCCGCTTATGGAAAACATATAATAATGATAAAAGGGTCAATTCATCAAGAAGACATAATCGTAAATATTTATGCCGTTAATCAGATCTTCAAGAATAGACAAATTCAGTTATTGTTGGAAATTCCCACACTTTTTCTCAGAATAAGTAACAAAAAATAAGTATGAGTATTTCGACCTATTTGACCTAATTGATATCCGCTTCTCCAGCAACAGCAAAATGCATAACTTTCTCAAGTGTACATGAAACAGTGACCAGGATACACCACGTGCTGGGCCAAGGGTAAGGCAAGTAGATAATGTTGACCCTCTAGGAATTCAAAACAATACAGTCTATTGACTTGGGACAAGTACCTTCATATAAACAGTAATTCATACAAAGGAGTACACATACGTATCCAGCACTGACCTAGAATGTGAGGAAAGACAACCCTAAGAAAGTAATGACAAACGACAAAAAAGGATGCTTTACCCCTGAAAAGCGACAGCCTGGGGACGAGGCTGGTGGAGCCTGTTGCCAACCTGGAGAGCATGGGAGGGGTAGGCGGGAAAGGGAGGTGAAGGGCGGAAAACGAGGATCTGGAGAAGGAACAAGAGGAACTGGCCGCTGGCTGGAAAAATTCTGAAGGGAAAAACAGCGCTATGTAGAGTATTTTACACAGCGCAGTGGATGGCGTGATCCTTTACTGTAGTGGTGAAATAAATCTCCAGTAAGGATCCCACTCCCATTCATTCTCGCTGGTGCATCCACCTTCCCAAGGCCACCCTAGGAGGGCTGAGGCTGGCCGACGGGCGCGGGGAGCAAGCCGGCAGGGGCCGGTGAACGCGAGGACCACTCAGAGCGGGTCACGGCCGGCTTGTCCGCAGGGGGCCACGGGCGGGCAGCCTCTAGAGCCTAGAAAGGGCAGGACGCTCGCGGGCAACTCGCGCGCCACTGCGCCGGAGCACCCGTGCCGCGAGGGCAGGGAGCACACAAAGGCATGGAGCGCGGCGAGCACTCCCGGGGCGCCCTCCAGCCCCCACCCCCAGCCAGCGCCTCGCGTACCGCAGGAAGCCGGCAGGCGGC
>NW_003852422.1:13450571-13470478 GCF_000181295.1 Otolemur garnettii | reverse complement strand
CGCCCGGCAGCGCCGCCCCCTGCCCGCGCTGCTGGCGCTCTGCGCCCTGCTGGGCCCGCTGCAGGTAAGGAGCCGCGCCTGCCCGGGACGGGCGCCTTCTCCGGAGCTCAGGGGTGGACACCGGCTCGGGGGCCGCGACGCGTCCTAGTTCCTCTGCCTGCCGAGAAACCGAGCCGAAGCGGTGGGGTGCGGAGCCCGGGAATAACCCCTGGGGGAGGCGGTTAGAGTCGGACGGCGCTGGGAGGGAGAGGGCAGGTGGAGGGATGTTAGGGTGCAGAGGGGACAGGTTGACGGGACTCCGCTGCCCCGACACGGGCTCTTCCAAAAGCCCCACTTGCTCACAGACCTTGATGATACCGTATACTCTCCAGTCACTTCTTGATCCCCTTCTAAGACGGCGGTGGGGGTACAGCCCCCGACCCTTGCGAGCCGAGTCGCAGAAGCACCCGCGTTAGATAGGAGACACGGCTTCTCTCAGGTGGCCTCCTTTCCAAATTTCCACCCTAATTTCCTTGATTCCTGAACCAAAGAATTGTCTCCAGTGCAGAGCCCCTTTGGGGGGGCGTCCTGTCCCCACGCTTAGGGCCACCCGGCGGAGAAAGGGCTTAGGCGGGAGGTGGAGTGATCCTGGAAATGGAGTGGCTTCTCAAAAGAGATTTCTTTCGCAGACCACTAAGTACAGTTATCCAGTAATTAAAGCCAGGAACCAGTTTTCTGTGGTGCCGAAGAAGAGACGTATAGTGCAGCAAACGCGCACAGCAAATACTTTAAAAATCTTTATGCGCACTTAAAAGTTTCTCCTCAGGAAGGGTGAGTGTCGGTGGTTTTTTTGGTTTCAGCAGTATCAGTTTTTCCTTCTCTGTTAAAATTGGCTTAGGCTGCTCGTGCCTGTAACCCCAGCAGTCTGGGAGGGCACGGAGGGTAGATTGCTTGAGCTCCTAGGTTCGAGACCAGCCTGAGCAAGAGCGAGACCCCCGTCTTTAAGAAAATATCCGGGTATTGTGGCGGGCACCTGCAGTCCCGGCTATTTGGGAGGCTGAGGCAAGAGAATCACTTGAGTCCAAGAGTTTGAAGTTGTTGTGAACTATGACTCCAGGCACTCTACTAAGGGCCACTCAAAATGAGACTCAAAAAAAAAATAATTGGCTTAGGCTGCTAACTTCACTTGGTAACAGGGCACGGACCCAGGTGAAGACGTGGGGAGATGCACTTGGAGAACTCCCTCTGTTCGGGGTGAGAAGAGAGGGGGAAACCTTGACAAAAATAATGGGAGTTCACAGTAGGCTGACGCAGACAATTCTATTTTTTAGAATAAATCGATTGATGAAAAGATTCATTCCATTTCATTCTCAATTGTATAGGCCTCTCAGAATGGTTGAGGGAAAAGAAAGCAGAAAAACCTAATGGAATTTTTCATTTTAAGCACTTCAGGTGTTGCTTAATTAGGTGTTCAACAGGTTGAACAGGGTGCTACCTTATTTGAACTAAAGGACCAGGGTTTCAGTGAACAGCGAACCACCTAAGAAAAACCTGCCTGACCATGCAGTTTAAAAAATATCTCACATTGCTGCTGCAAAAACTACATTCGTGCATATGTGCACTGAATGCCTTGGCCTCTAAAATTAACAGCAAATGCCATGAAACACATTTGTTTTTCAGAGAGACCTTTCAACAAGTGCTGTCTCCCCTCCTTTTCCCTATAAGCTGTTTTTAATTACGTGCCTTTTAAAATCCCATCTAACGTTCTGCTTTGGTCAGTTCCAATTCTAAGGGGGCAAAAAATGGCTTCTGGGAACCCTCTGGTGTCACTGGTTGGGCTATGAATTAAATTGACATGAAACAGATTAACAGGAGAAAAAAGATAATTACAGACAGAGGCACATAGAATAGGAGACTCGATGGAGCTTATGCAGTATCCTGAACTACAGAAAGGAGCAGAGGCTTGGGGCTTCTGGGAGTGGTGGGAACCCATGGTATGGGCATTTAAGGGGAGGAAACATTTGAGTACAGATTGTTTTGTTAGGCAGGTAATGAAAGTCTCAGAGCTGCCCCCAGAAGAGGCAGTAACTGGACTACATGTCAACATCCAGCCTCCTCTCCTGTGATCCCAGTTAATCTTCTTTGGTGGGTAAGAGTCCCAGGGAAGGATTCTTGACTGTTAAGAATTCAGGTGTCGGCTTGGTGCCTATAGCTCAACCGGCTAAGGCGCCAGCCACGTACACCTAAGGTGGCGGGTTCGAATCCCCAGCCTGGACCCGCCAAACAACAATGACGGCTGCAACCAAAAAATAGCCGGGCGTTGTGGCGGGCGCCTGTGGTCCCAACTACTTGGGAGGCGGAGGCAGGAGACTCGCTTGAGCCCAGGAGTTGGAGGTTGCTGTGAGCTGTAATGCCACGGCACTTTACCCAGGGGGACAGCTTGAGGCTCTGTCTAAAAAAAAAAGAATTCAGGTGTCCTCAAACTACGGCCCGCTGAGGACATTTACCTGGCCTGGGTGTTTTTGCTGCCGCTGCCTGTCCTGCTTAGCTACCGACTCATCCTGGGGCCCGCAGTCCGGCCCTCCAGTGGTCTGAGGGACAGTGAACTGGCCCCCTGTTTAAAAAGTTTGAGGACCCCTGGTTAAGATTCTTGATTATTAAGTTCCTTTTGGAGGAGCTCAGAGAAAGCCTCTGCCTGCATCTGCTGCTATTCCCCAAGTGTCCTCAGTTCAAAGTTATCAGCATACCAAAGTGTTATACAAGTAATTTGAGGAGTAATTTGGGGTGGCATTTCCTGAACTCTTTAACAATCAAATGAGATCAGGTTGCTTTTCTGCATATTTTAATTTGTGCCCAACACCTAAGGGGAATTCATATTCCCTGCAAGGTCGGGCTAGGTGCAGTGTTAAAGTATCATCCCCCAAAGATACTGTGCTTACAAGCACTCTCTGTATTCAGTTGTGCTGCTTTGGCCAGGCTGTTGTCTTAGGAATTGAATTGGCAATCCGTTGATGTTGATAATGATTCAACACTGGGCAAGGCTTGAGGAACTGCTTAGTATGAGAATTGATTTTGCAAAGCGGTTGGCAAAAAAACGACTTCTAGAAATTGCTTTATCCACCCAGTAATGTAGTTAGTTCCATTTGCATTATGTTAAATAGATTCAGACTCACCTGGAAGATTATTAGTTTAGTCTTTTAAAACATTTGTCTGATTACATCTTTGCCTTCCTGTAGTTGTGAGAGAATTTGGTTTGGGGTCATAATAAGAGAATTTGCCTACAGATCAAAGTGTTTTGAGTTTTTAGGTTGATAGTCCTGCTGTTTAGTCCAAGTAAGAAAATACAGAAGCTCACATTGTTTTTATTAAGGTAACTGATGATACACAGCCACATTTGTCCCATGTTATCTAAGACCAAAGGACACGCACATTCATTCCCAGGACAGCGAATATTTACAGTGTGTAGGACATGGTACCAGAGAGGAGCAAGACGAAGGCTTGTGTGTGTTCACAGGTCACAGTCTAGCAGAGAGGGCGAGGGGTAAAGTGTAGTAATATTGATAAAGCAACATGAGAAGACAAGGGCAGAGGGTGGCGGAGAAAGGAGGCAGGGAGTTGGAATGAAACCAGGAAGGACTTTGGGAGGAAGAGGCCTCTGAAATGAACTTGGAAGGATGGGCAGGAAACCAAGGGTCAGAGAAGAAATAATTCCCAGACATGGGTGAGCTTTCTAGGTTGACAGCATGGTATAAAGTGGTTTAGGTGGAAAGAATCCTGGCAGGAAAATGCACACACACATATTTTTATGACCTTAGAGATAGCATGAAGCATTTAATTTAGGAAACCCCACCAAGCAGATGGGGCACTGAACTTTTATAGTTTTGAGATAACTCTTGCATAACCCTTATTGAGGTGATAAATTGGACTAATCAGAACAGAGAGGCATGGGGCCCTGGGCAGGCTGTAGGGAGACCCCCCCCCAAGAGGAAATCCCCTAGGTGGGGCTCAGGCCTGTAGGACAGGTGGGTGCTCTGCACCATCTGTCTTCCTGCCCCCCCCCCATCCTGGGGGGAGACCTGGGCATATAAATCAATACCTTGTGTGGAGGACACACGCACACAGACCTGTGGGCTTGTACTGCATTTTGTTAGTAAATATTTCAAATGCCTCCCCTGTTATTTCCTGTCCACCATTTCCCCCATAATGGCAAATCTGTAATACAAACAGACTTCAGTGTGTTGATAAGGAAATAGGAGTTTGTTTTTTCAGTTATCTACCAGAAATTCTTACACCAGGAAAACTGAAACAATAAAATGTGTCTCTGACAGTTAATATAAATCAGTGTTTTATGAGGACATGAGAAGGGGAGTTCCAAGCCAGGGCCTCCTTTGCAGAGAGTATTGTTCTAAGAAGGTGTAGTACGCACTTTATCTGCCTTGTCAGTATTAAAATTTCCTCCATTGCATTTTCCTATTTTTGAAGTGCATGGAAAAAAAAATAGTGTTTTTTCCATATGGTATGTCCAGTGGACTCCGGGAATGTTGTTTGGGCTGTTTTTTGTTTGTTTGGTTTTTGGTTTTTTGAGATGAGTCTGCATCCCACCCTAATGGCTCTCCTCTGTCCAAGTGGGTCACTTCCCAGGGCATCTACTACCAGCCAGGGTGGCCCTCGACCTGTCAGCCATCTCCCTGGGGTATCCTGGCCCCAGTCCACAAGGGAAGCACACCTACCTCTGAGCACACGGGGCCCCTGACTCCACCTCTGCCATCCCAGGACTGGCATGTGTAGGCTTCTGCCCAGCAGCTGACTTTTCTTCCACGCACCTTTCCGTTCTCCACCTGGCAAAGCTCATTGCAAAGCGTGGGCTTTCTTTAGTCTCCATGACTGGAAGGACGGTTTAAGTTCAACTCATCTCTTCTGCCCCCTAAGCACTCAGCTCGAAGAAACCAAGAGGGAGCAGTGGGGTTTCGCAAAACAGACATGGCCCCTCTGAAGCTGTTGCTGAGCTTTTGAGGCTTACAGCTGAGTGGGTGTTGAGCAAGATTACGCACAGCCCCATATCTTCTGTCCTGATTCTGAGAGATGCTCTGTTTCCTGCCAGCAAGATCAACCTGCCCCTGGCAGTGTTCCCCGGCTGGCTGCCTGTCTGCCGCGGTCACCAGAAGCTCATTGTCAGAGGGCTGGCTGGTGCTGCTGTTCTCACGGCATCAAGTTCCAGTGGCAATGTGTTCTCAGGCCACGGAGCCCATGGGAGCCCCAGTCAGCAGTCGGAAGTACATTCTTCACGGCTGTGATGACCGCTTTATGTCTGTATTTGTTTTTTTAGCCACCATGGACTTTCAGCCTTTGATTACTCTGGGATGTCACATTTGATAGTGAGAAATACACCTAAATTTATGTTAACTGCCATCATTGATTGCCACAAATCAGTGAATGTAGGACACTTCTGTAGGGTAAGGAGGCAGAGACCGAGGGCACAGCCGCTGTCTTCAGGAGACTCACAGTCCAGGAAGCCCAGTGCTTTGCTGGTGGTGGGAATAGCAGGTGGAGTGTTTTCAGGGAATTATAGAAAGTACAGTATTCTTGGGCTCTAGATGTGGGGGGAAAGGTGGCAAAAGCTAGCACTCAGAGTCTTTATTTGCAAGCAAAATAGTTTAGATTTAATCTTGTTGAATTGTGAGCTGGGGCAGGCCGTGATCAGATTTCTGTGCTCGGGGAAGAGTGTCCGGGGGTGGGGCCGGGGCCAGTAAGGAGGCCACTGCCCTGGTTTGGGGGACTGGTAGAAAAGGCTTGAATCAGGTCAGGGCAGTGCTGAGAGAAGGCGAAGCCCAGTGCAGGGCAACTTCAGAGCCAGCAGGGCTGTGCAGGGGGCAGAGGATGTGGCCCATTGGACCCAGTAAGAAAAAACAAAGACATGGCAGATGTCAGGACATCTGATTATAGTTTTCTTGGTTTATTAAGGAAATTAATGTCTTAGTCCAGATCACAGGGTTGTTCAGGTTTAAGTGAAGAAGGACTTTTTTTCTCCGAACAAAAGAAGATGAAGAATTTCCTCACTTGGGGGATTATCTTATTGGGAGGTAGAGACTAAGTTCCCTAGACCCTGTGGAGGTAAACAAGCTTAAAGGCCTAAAGGCATCGGGCTGGGCAGGAAATTTGTGTGCTGGAATGTACAGAGCCATTTCCTGAGCTGGAGGTGTCTTGGAATGAGAAGAGGAGAGAGGCAGAGAGCTTGAAAACTCAGGCTGAAGAGAGATAAGCAGCAGAGATCCCAGCAGAGGCAGGTGTGACCTGACCCTGGTCTTCCCACACTGGCCTCAGAGTATGTCACCTGACCCCAAAAGCACCAGTGTTTACGTTGGACCAATCACTGGGCAAAAAACATTTTCGCTTACATGACACACATTTTCCTGGCAGACTGTTGTTGCCTTAGAAGAGTTTCCCCCTTCCTCTCTGCTCAGTCCCTCTTAGACCTCACCGCACCCCGCAAAAAAATCCTAGCCTAGCAGGTGACTTGGAGGCCCCCGAGCCACAAGCCAAGTCCAAGAACTGCCAGCTTTCCAAGTGGCAGGAAGAACAGACTGCAAAATCTGCCCTTTTGGTTCATCCGAGTAATAATAACTTATTACATTTCCTGTTCAGAGTGTTGAGAGTACCAGAGCCACTTCCTCAAGCTATCAGAAATTTGAAGACTTTCCATTAAAAATGAGGAAGAAAAACTCTCTTTAGCTTCTGGTGAATGTGATGGGTAAACTGGGCAGTGGGGAAAGGTTGTGCGGCTTGCCTGAAACCCTGTCGGCACCACAGGCCTGGCTGTGCTGGGGCGCTCATCACATTTTGGCAGATGGGAGATGAACCACTTCCCCAAGGTATTGATCTCTTAATGTCTATTTCTTTTCTAATGTAGTTGGAACCTAACTTGAAAGTGTGTCTCTTAGTGGCACAAACAGCTGTCAAACTCACATCCCATTGAAAAAGATCTTTAAAGGCCTGTATCTTACAACTGCGTGCTGGAGTATGCAAGCAAGGTGGCACCTAAAACCTTCATGGTAGCTGAGAATCTGTTGCATTTTTAAAGCTCAGTAGCGATTATTCATATCCGCCCTGGCTCACCAGTTTCCTCGTTTAATACTTCCTAATGTCAGGAACTTCCCTCCCACAGACCTAAATCTACCATGTCACAATTTGACCCCATTTCCTCAAATTTGTACTTTAATAAGAGTAAAGACTGGTTGGTCAGTGTCTTTATTTTAATATTTCTATTGTTGAGATTGTTAGCCCACAGCTTCCCCTTCCTGGGGGTTGTACATTCCAGTTACTTCCATCTCTTTGTAAGCTTTTTTAGAGCGCTTTACATAAGTGAGGGGTTAAGACTACAGTCCCTGGAGTAGACAGAGGCCTGGTAGGAGGTCACAGATACTTATGTTATATTTATTGGCAAATAAAACAAACAAACAAACCCAAAACCCGCAAGGCAACTGTCTTAGGATCTTGCAGCCTCTGAACTCCATTCCCTTTCCTTGTGTGTCACCGCAAGGGGGGCAAGTGAGATGCTTGGGAGCACAGAGCGGAAAGGATGGCATTGATTCGTACTGGAAGGATAAGAATGATTCCAAGGCAGAGAGAGCTGCGGGGAGAAGAGGCAGAGGTGGAGACGAGCAGAGCTGACACAGAAAATCCTGTCCCACCCGATGTCTGGGACTAGGGAAGAATGAAGCCAGTTGCAAGGAGCTGTGGGTCTTAGTCACAAGGAGTCTGCCCTGTAGACCAGGAGCTCTCAACTATGATCCTCAACCCAGTAGCAGTACTGCCTGGGAACATGTGAGAAATGCACATTCCTGGGCTCACCTCACACTGACTCGGAAACCCTGGGTTGGGCACCAGCAGTCCAGTATGGGAACTGCTGCTTTCATGTAGAGGTTTTGAGCTTATCTCCAACATGATTAATATGTTCAGAGGACCTGCCATTTGTTGGTTTCTGCCTCTGTGCCAGACATGTGCTAAGTGCTTTAAGTAGAATATGTCTATTGCTTACTCCGCCTTGCTAATAAGATGAGAAAACTGGGCCAGGTGCAGTAGCTCACACCTGTGATCCTAGCACTCTGGGAGGCCAAGGTGGGAGGATGGCTTGAGGTCAGGCATTTGAGACCAGCCTGAGCAAGAGCAAGACCCTGTCTCTGCTAAAAATGGAAAAATTAGTTAAGTTCTAGCTGCTCAGGAGGTTGAGACAGAATTGCTTGAACTCAGGATTGTGAGGTTGTAGTAGGATATGATCACGATACTGCACTTTATCCCAGGCAACAGAGCAAGACCCTGTCTCAACAAAACAAAAAAAGAGAGAGAGAGCAGACTGAGGCACAGAGAGACTAGTTAACTTGCCTGAGTTTGCACAGCTAGTAAGTGACAGAGCTGGAGCTCCTACTAGGCCTCTGTCTACTACTCTGATGACTGTAGTCTTAACCCCTCACTCAGGTAAAGTGCTTGTATAGGTGATGGTATGATGGGGTAGAGAAACAGATGTCCTAGAAGGGTGGGATGTGTGCAGGCCTTTTGGTATTTGGAGAACTATCATAACCAATCTTCCATCTGTGGAGGTCTGTCTTATCTGCTTGAGGATGTACTTGTTGAGGGCTTTCTAGAACTAAGCAGAAATGAAGATGCTGTGTCTTTAAGTCTAATCGAGATAAAAGGCAGGCACTCAGAGCACCCTCAGCACAAGTTCTGTGTGCCAGTTGATCCCTGACTCAGGAGGAAAAGAAGTGTGACATCTTGAATCATCTCCACCACTTCCTGAAGCCAAGGCACCTCTGACTTCTCTATGCCCCACACACCGGAGCTAGACTGTGCCCCAGCTAGATGGGGATGTCCTGCCCCTCACCAGGCTCTGTGCTAGGCCCTGGAGCCCCAGGGCAGTGGACAGTGAGAACTAATGTTCACCCTCATGATACCGGCCGCAGTTCTGTGGTATTTGCAGAGGTTCCCTAGTCTTAGTCTTACTATAATTACGGTGAATTTGAGGACGCCTCTCTGGACCCAAATCACCTGGGCTTCTATTTTGATTTGTCTCTACTGTGGCACAAATCAAAATCATTTTTCATTACTAACATTTTTTCAGTTTGTTAAAAGTACCAAGAGAAAAACTCAAATCATAAAGAGGGTCAGACCATATATATTTGGGTCGTGGTCAGTCTCGAGCTTTTGCTCAGGGTGAGACAGGGAGATGCTGCTGAGGTCTGAGTGGAAGGTCACAGTGTGGGGTTACTGATACCCAGTAGTTGGAAACGTAGAAAAGACCCCCAAACTTGTGACACTGGAGTACAAGAGAGGCAGTTACGTTCAGTGGAAACACAACTGGAATCTCTTCTTCACTCATTAATTTCCAATGGTCACAAGGTTTAAAAATGAAACTAATAAAATCACCCCCTTATAATGGGCTAAAGTTTTCTCTGTCCCAGTTGGTGGGGGAGTCCCTGTGATCCAGGTCATTGTGGTCTGACTTACGTGTAAAATCATAAATGACCAAAGCACCAGAAGGCATAAGCAGTCATCTTAATTGTGAGGCATCATCACAAGTGAGGGGACATAAGTGATAAGCTCCCAGCTCCCGTCCCCTGGGGGATGAGTCCCAGTGAAGGATGTCTCAAACTTCTCAGGCACCAGCGGCAGGTGGGAAGAGGCCGGGCCAGCTATGTTGTATGTTAGGCAGCACTATGTTCTCTCCCTCTTGGAAAAGACAGTTTGAGCCCAGGAAGAGGTTTTAACTTGATGTTGCAACTCCCTTCCCACAGGGTATTTTTGATTTTGCCCCAAGTTGGTGGAGTCTTTCCAAGTTCATGCATGGGAGTGTGAACTGGATTCAGAACTAGTAGGAAACAGTTACAGTTGTCTACGAAGGGAGGTTATGAGATCACAGTCATCTCTCCTAGGATGCTGGGAGATACGGGAAGTCAAGTGTCTGGTGCAGTGCCTGGCGCACATGGTAGCTCTCCATGAGGGCCAGTTCTTCCTGTGTCCTCAATTCAAGATAAATGACATCTGTGTTAAGGGATCAGAGAGGCGGCTCTCAGTGTTTGCTGGGCAGACAGAGATGACCGTGCTGTGTTTGGGACTATGAGAAAGTTCTGGCTCTTGGTCTTTAATGCCATCTCTGACCTTGCTGCTCCCAGCAGCACCTGAGAGTGTGTTAGAAATGCAGACTCTCAGGCCCCCCCTGGACCTTCTGAATCAGAATCTGCATTGTAATAAGATTTCCAGGTGCATGTTGAAGAAGTCCTGGCTTTCACCGTGAGAGCCTGGGACCATCAAGAGTGCAGGTAAGGGAATAGTTGCTCCTTTAGCCACTGTAGAGGTCATGGCCTTGGCAGCCTGGTGCACCCCTAGGATGGAAAGCTCTTGGCTAACAGCAAACCAGTTCACTCTTAGAAGCTGAGCAGGGGGGTTGTTGGCTTTTACTGCAGAAACAGAAAGCAGTTTTCATCTCAAACCACTGAAAGTTTAAGAAGAAAATCTAAGAATGACAATTGAAAAAGGCTTTCACACTGGGAGAATAAAGGGGTATTCACTGGAGCCTGTGCAGAGGTGTCAGTGATCATCTAAGGACAAGTCAAAGCCACCTAATTACTGTGTTTAGGAAACAAACCGTCCTTGCACTTTGATTTCAGGAAGCCCACAGCTGCAAACTTTTTTTACTCTTTATCTCTCTGGAAGACAAAGAAACTTGCAATTAAAGTTTTGAAATGCCAGGTTATTTCTTCACTTTCCCTTGGGCCACATGTTTTCTTTTCAAGGAGCAGATAATAATGCATTGTGAGGGAAGTGAGACAGAGGGGTGAGCAAAAATCAATACACCTTTGATGTGCCCCTCCTGTCTGCCTCGGCAGGGCTCTTTTTCTCCTTTAAGGAGCAAATTGATTGACTCAAGGGGGGAGGTCAAGTAACAAGCAACTTTGGAGACAGTGTATAAATGAGTTATTTAAAGTTTGTTGAAAGTTTGCAAAAGCAAAATGGTGACTATGTCAAGACTTGTAGTAAGAGGTAGTCTATATTTTTAAGGTTTTTTTAAAAATATCAAACCTGACCTAGGTCAGATATTTTTCTGTACATGTCTATTTCAAAAATCTCTTGTAGCAAAATGGTTAAGATGGTAAACTTTATGTTTTCACAATTAATAATACATTTTGAGAGCACTGACCATTGTGTAGAATGTGAGTGACCTCAGAGGGTTGTAGGATTCTTGGGTTCATTTTCACCATCTTAATGGTTTCTTAGAAACCATTTCTTGGTTTTCTAAGAAAAATGTTCTTGGTCTAAACAGCATCACTGCATGGTTCTTGAGAAAACAATGTAGGGTTTTAGCATTTCAGTAAGACATGTCCATTGCGTTGAGGGCCTAAAAGTGGGCAAAAGTACACAGCCCTCAGAGGGAATGTGCACGGCTTGGTCAAGGAACTGCCAGACGGTGACTAAATGCAGTGGGCCGAGTTGGTACGTAGGTCACAACACTGACTGCATAATTTGTACAGATGTGTCAGGGCTGGGGGGTTCCGATTTTAGGATCATATTAAACATCGCTCTTACCCCATAATAAGCACTTCGTGCCATTTTCATTACCAGGTAGGAATTATCACCTCTGCCATGGGATTTTTTCCGCTGTATCTGTTCTTAGATTGCTGAGAAGGCCTCTGTTTATGACACAGCCTCCCTGTACCTGTGGCTGTGTCCCCGGTACTAAAATCTTTGAGAGGTCAGGGACGGGTCCTGCCTCTAGACATTTAGTCCAGCACCACACCGATACTTTGTGCTGGGACTGTGTACAATGAGAGCTCAGGGGAGACGGCTTTGATTGTGTGATGACAGCAGAGTTATTTTTTAAATTTCAAAATATTAAGAGGAGTACAATTGTCTGTGTTGTGTTGCTAGCTCTTCTAATGCTTATGTCAGAGCTATGTAAGTGTGCTCAGCCCCCTAGTAGTGTTCATTGCACCCGTTATGTATGTTTTGGCCCCTCCCTTCATTTCCCCTCCCCCTTACTTGATTTCCAGTGACTTTTACTTCCTTTCACGCACAAGTGTGCCCCTCGGTGTTAGTTCCCACTTATTAGAGAGTACGTGTGCTGTTTGTTTTTCTATCACTGAGATGCTTTATTTAGGATAATGGTCTCCAGTTCCACCCAAATTACTGCATTAATTGACATTAATTTATTTCTTTTTATGGCTGTGTAGTACTCCTTGGTATACATGTACCACACTTTATTAATCCATTCATGAATTAATGGGCAGCTGGGTTGATTCTACATCTTTGCAACTGTGAACTGTGCTGCAATAAACATTCACATGCAAGTGTCTTTTTTTGAAAAAACCAGCAAAGCTTTTTAAAGCAACTGATCAAACTTTATCTTCTGGTCTGTATTATGTAAAAAGTCATTTTGCAAGATAAACGTGAATGACTCAGGCAAAGGAATGAGTGGCCTTACTCCATTATTTGCACAGTGAGTAAATCGACCCAAAACCCTTTGGGGAGGACACCATGTATGCGTGAAGACTGATTCATATTGGTCATTTTCAGTGAGACAATAGCAGTTGACCACCTGTGCTGAATGCCGTTAAGTTGGAATTTTGAATACTTTTAATCACTGGACACACATTCAAAAACTGCATTTTAGAATGTCCCAAATCCTTTAATAACACATCAATTATAACTTTGTGATAGTCATATTTTCTCACAATCTTAAACAAACTAGGCCCATCTTGTTATATTGTCCTAATCACAAAATATGTGAGGCTTATTTTAGGCAACAGAATTTATTTTTTTCCAGTGCTGTGTGTAAAATGTATTTCTTTGAAATGAATTACATTTTCAACACTCCGGAGTTTTCTGTTAAACCCTGTGATTCTCTGTATCCATTTCTGCCATAACTCAGGCCATGTACCTCGCTGGTGTAACTTAGGGTCTCCCAACTTTGAGCATGTTCATAGTTCACTGGTCTCCCACGTGGGGCAGACACACCCCAGGGCGGGTGCTAGGTGATCCATGGGGGTGCACAGGGATCTTAAAACACTGTCCCTTTCTCCTGTTTGTCTCTAATCCACAACATGCTGTCTTCACAGGCGCCTGTGCAGTGTCGTTCTAAAGCATGAAAGGAAGCTCTGGTCTATACAAAAGAAACATGAGTCTGATATTTTCTCTGTAAATCTGTTAAGACTGAAATTCTATCTACCACGTTTATTTAAAATGAGAATGTCTAGAAGGACTTTTGGTTGTAACTCACTTGTGTCCTGGTTAGCAGAAATCTCAGATCTCATCTAGCAGCAGCTTTATCAGCAGACGCACTGAGTCAGCTGTCTCTGCATTCGCTCAAGCGGGGCTGAACTCCCACACACAAAGCCACTAGCAGTGACTTGGGACACTTGTCACGACTTCACACTGATGCTTCAAGATTCCAATCCCATGAGAAAGCACATCTTTATTGAAACCAGACATGTTTTTTGAAGCATTCATCTTCTTCCAACTGTCCAGCTAAGACACTGTGCTGGGCATCCTTGGCTCACTGTAGCCAGGTTAAAAGTGAGCAAGCTTGATGCACAGGACGATAGTGAGCCCTCCAGGATCTTCCTTTGGGTCCTTGGTCTCTCTTTCTCACCCTCTTTTCACATTCTGGTCATGAGAATCACTGGATGGCAGTAATGTAGACTTACCCTTCTGCCCAGGTGTGGATATTAGTGACCTTCTCTGTTGAAGGCAGAGTGCTGAACTGAAGGCCCAGTTACTTAATTCTCCAGCAAGCCCTAGAGAGGTCAAGTAGCTTTGAAGAGAAGCAGAACCTATATCTATGGATTATTAGCATTTGCCAATGCAGAAACATTTACCTGAATCATTGTATCTTGTTCTCAGTGCCTTGGGATAGGCACAGTTATTAGCCCTGTTGTATAGGTGAGGGGCTACAATCAGGCTTTCGTTTTTGTCCTCAAAATGGTGGAAATGCATATAGTTTTAATAAAGAAATGTCAGGCATTCTTTCATTCAGGCCCAACTGGAAACCCAATTCCAAGAGCTACCCTGGCTAGAAAACTCCTCCTGCTCTGAAAGCCACCCCATCTTTGCCTTGGGGACCACCTGGCCAGGTGCCTTCTACCCTCATCCCCAACACTCCAGATACCATGTTTCCCCCTCCAGCCTGAGTTCTCCTGGCCCTTAACCTCTGCTCTGCTACTGTTCTATATTCTGTTGTATCACACGCTGAGTTAGTATCTAATTTTTCTTTTTTCCTATAAAATTCTGAGGTACATCTGACCTCAGGTACCTCTGACCTGTGAGGTACATGATTCTGACATCGTCTCCACTTCCAGGTGTGAATGCCGACTGGAAGCACACAGGTGGGAAGTTTTCTTTGCATTAACAGACACAAGACTGTACCACAAATAGAAAGCCAGATAAAACCGAGACGAGCATCTGGAAGCCTCCGGAGAAAGTAGCTAAGACAGGGGCAAACCTGGAAAGTTGTTTCAACTAGGGAAACAGCTGTAAGGGGAAGAACTGACACTTCTTCTGTGTCTCTGCTGGCTGCCAAAAAAGTCCTCCAGAGAAATGGACCAGAAGCAGAATGTTTGTCTGTGAGTCACTTTGATCTAGTAATGCTACCTTTTGTTTGTTTCTTGTTTATTTCTGAGAACAAAATTCTTCTCAGAGAAATAATTTCTTAACCTAAGATCAGCCTAGTAAAGAAACTCTCTTGGCGTCTGGGCACACGGGTCACTAGTGATTTATTCGTATTGTATTTCTGGGTAGGATCAGTTTCAGGAGTGACTTTCTTTAAGGATATTTTTTTCAAGGTCAGCAGGACTATTAAGTGAAGTGCTATTTTCACAATTAATAGTTTCTCTCTTAACAAAAACCACACGTTTCAGTTCTACTGTAACACTCAGAAATTTGATATCATCCTTACTGAAATTATAGTCACAGATGATATTTCATAAAAATCTATGGAAAACCCCTCCATCGGTCTCATAGGTTAGGTTCTTTAACTCTTGATTTGACAGAAGGGGCCAAGCCTCTTTCTGCTATGTTTTATGTCAGCATGAATTTTCAGTAGAGCAAGAAAGTAATTTTAGTATCCATAATGACTTTCACTACAATTGGGTTAACAGCATGAAAAAATAAATATTTAAGCCAAACTTCCCTTCAGTGTTCCAAATACAGACCCATTTGTCTCTGCAGCTCTGCTGGCAGAAATGTTGTTTCTTTAGCTTATGGTTTTTCAGATTTAGACCCAACATGGCTTTGCATAGGGAAACACATCCACATAGCTTTATAAAGAGACATTTTATTTATAATTTATTATCTCGGCCCTCCTTTCCAAAGCCTTGCACAGACTGTGGGCATGCTAATTCTGGAAGAGTCTGTCACCATTAAGATAAACACCAGCCTGGATGCCCTGAAACAAATGTACACAAGACACAGAAAGTGAGGTGAAAGAAGCCGAATTATCTTGCTATTTTAACTCCTTTTTTAAAGAGTTACCAAGGAACTTGTGGGGGGAGTTTTAGAGGATATTTGCTATAAACAGACTCTAATATTCCTTACTAATTCAGGAGAGATCTATTAGGAAACAAAGGTTAGCTGGAGTAAATTGTACAGACCACACAGCATATTTGTAGCTCATTGATCAAGAACTGTAGCCTGTCAACGCATGGCTATTTATTATGAGATACCTGAGTACCTTCAGTCAAATTATATTCCTGAAAACACAAGAACTAGAAATAGACCTGATCCCAGCTGGCCTCCAAGGCACCTGTTATATAGAATTGTCCCCTGTTTAGATCACAAATTAGTTCTCCCTTTGCTTCCAGAGGGATGGACCCCCAAAATGACAGGTAACATTGGCTACCTAGAGGGACGGATGTCTGGGAGAGGGGGAGAGACTTCTCCTCAAATAGGCTGTTGGATCATGTGACTGTGCTCCTACTCAAAAGATAAAAACTTTCAGTGTTTTCTGCTTTATTGCTTCATGAAGACAGCTATGATTAAAAAACTCTGACTCTATTGTATTAGAAGGAAACCATACAATCTTAAAGGTGAGTGAAAGTTTGTGCATCTCAACTCAGTGTCAACACCATTCCATTGCTGCATCTTGGGGAAAGAGAGGCAACACAGTAGCTGACAAAGCCACCTGATTATCTGAAAAGCTGCAGCCTTAGGCCTAAATTCCCCCATTCCTTGGGAGACTACTTAGGGACATTTAAGCAGGAGCGTGCTTTTATCAAATTATTGCTTTACTAGGATTACTATCAATAGTAATCCACCACTTTGCAACTGTGGGGACAGTTGGGGTCTTGGAGGATGGAGTCAGGCCCAAATTCTGGATGGTTGTAAGGGAAAGTCAGAGGCCCAAAGAGGGCAGGGTAGAGCCACTGTCAGGAGGGTCTTGAGCCACGTATGGGTTCTTGCCATCTGCTGGTGGGCAGGATAGCCAGTGGTGAGATGGTGGACATCAGAATTGGACATACCATGGACAGAAGGAGGGGTCAGACCGGAAGGCACAAGGACCGAGCTGTCTGGCTGAAGGACATCTATTCATATACCAAGAAATGACCCCAGAAGATGTACCTGACAGGCTGTCCAGGTAGAGAGACAAGGAGATCCATCATAGGCTCAGGTGAAATCTGGGAGTCAGGAGCAGTAAATAGCTAGTCTGTCCTGTAGCAGCGAGGGACAAGTACGGTTGACCTCAGAGGACTCGCAAAGCAAGACGGACTGGAACATCAGAAGAACTGGACTTCCTAAGAAACGCAGGGACTGACTGCCATGCGGGAGCCAGCCAGGGAGCCCGCTGCTGGCACTGGGGACAGGGTTCGAGTGAGTCCAGCACAGAGCAGGCTTCACGTGCTGAGCAAGGCCTGGGAGGGTCACAATGTCCTCTCATGAGAGGGTTCATCCTAGAACTGGGTTTGCAAGCGGAGGGAAAGAAAGTTGGGAGCAGAGAGCCAGGAAAGAAGAGGAAAGGGGTAAGAAAGGCTCGCTTTGTCTTCTCTTGCATGTGTGGACACCCTAAGGAGCTTTCCAGATTTTTTTTCCTACCTCCAAACCACATTTCCTTAAATAGAAAGTCTGTCTGTTACCTTTCAAGTTGCACATATATTGCCATTTTAAAGATTTGAAGATATACTTCAAAGTATACTATGTAACAAGAGAACAAAGTTACAATTAAGCTATAACTAACTTGATATTAAAACCAGGACTTTCTGCCACACCATAGCAGATTTTTTTAGTAACTTAATGTCTGCTACTTCTTCAAAGATCTGTAATCCTGTAGCTCTGTCAAGTGGACAGGTCAGTTTTGGAGTGATGAAAATGTTCCAGAATTAAATAGTGATTTGTACAACCTGGTGAAAATACTAAAAAAAAAAAATCACTTTCAAAGGTTAAATTTTATGGTATGTGAATGATATCTTAATTTTTTTAAAAAGAGGGAGGCATGTCCAGGTGAGAAGCCATGGTAAGGTATAAGCTTACAAGAGAAAAATGGATTTTAGGAAATAATTTGAAAATCTGTTTAAGAGTTAGGACATCTGGTCACTTCTGGAGGGAGTGACTTCCCCATCTTTTTGCAGAGAGGTGTGGAGCTTCTGGGTTAGTGAGTGGAGTGAATAAATCACAGCCACACTCCTGAACATGGATGTGAACTGTCTGTGTGTCCAGGTCATACAATGCTCGACAGGCACTGAGGCTCGGAGCCCGGGACACAGCCGGTAGCATGTGACAGCGTCCCTGAGCAGCTGGTTCAGGGGTGGCCCTTTACCAAATTCCCCTAAAAAGTACCTTTCTGTGTGTGTAACACAGACAAGGTGTGTGCTTATCTTGCACAGACTGTGCCACTTTCTTCTGGGTCAGAAGCAGTTGATTTTCTCTTCTGAAGTACAGCCTGGTGACATCCCCATCCTGTTTGCCCTCGTCATCAGTGCTATAGCTGTGTGTGGTGTTAGCAGATCCTCGGGCTCAGACAAACCCTGCTTGTTCGTCTGCACTGGCCACGTGGAGTTCTGCCGCTTTGCTTTGCTCTTTCTGCCTTTTGCCATGTATGCACATTGGCAGAGACCTGAGAAGGGCAGTCTTCTGCCTCCTGGAAAGCAGATAACCATAAAAACAAAAAGAGACCAGAGGGGAAAGGCATACTGTCTTCTTTTAAGCCATTCCTCATTTCCACTGGTCTCACTGCTATGTCCTTAAGCCTGTGTCACCCTGTGGAATACACTGGTATCTCTGTGAAGTGTCAGCAGGGCCCAGAAGCAAATCCAGCTCCGACCTTCCTGGCACGCATCATCCCACTGGCACACACTGGGACCTTCTAGCAATGTCAGCCCCCAGCCCTCCGTGGAAGCCATTTGCCTGGCCCTGGCCAGGGTGAGCTCAGAGAGGTTTGTCTTAGCTGCATTACCTCCCGCCCACGCCCCCCCTCCACCGGCACACACACACTCAGCAAGCCTCAGGTCTCTTAGACTTCGTGCTTTCTTGATGAAAATTCCTTTCTTCTGTAACTGAGGCATTTTGAAGGCGTGTAGCTTCATCCAAGCCATATTATTGCTGCCCCCTCCATCTGAGCTCTCTCTAGGACAGGAAGCCCTCTTCGGACTGCCTTTGTGACACTGGGCTCCAGCCTGGCTGAAGATCAGACCTCACTGTCTCTGCTTGACCTGTTCAACTGTTCACACTGTCTAAAAAGTCTTCCCTAGCCCTGCTTCTGCCGGCCTGCCCGCCTGTTTCCTCATCTGGCTGACTTCTATTTATCCTGTAGGGCAGGGCTGGTTTACAGGCTCCCTTGGAAAACCGTCCCTGGCCACCTTTTGCCATCTGCCTCCATGTAGACTCACCCTGTGGTGTGTTCACCACTGGACTCTAAGCCCCTCAAGGGGAAGTTTGTAACTTCTCATCCCTGGGACCCAGCGGGACCCTGACTGTATTGTGTGTAAACTGATGTCTGTTCAGCTAACCCAGCTCTTTAGTTTCACTGTTCAGTTTCTGAGCTTATCAACAAAACTTGTTTTTATCTCACTCTGAGAATGCTGATGAGGAAAAGAGCCTTCCTGCAGCAGACTGATAAGAATCTATGGGTGATTACAGTGGCCTGGGCTGTTTTCTTTTCTTTTGTTTTACTTAGGCAGATTCAGAAATTAGTATTTATATTATAATCATACTATTTTGAACCAGAGAGGAACTGGAGGCTCAGAAAGCCTTAGGCAGCATGTTCAGGCAATTGGGACCTAGTCCATGAAACTCCTACAACACCTCCCCACTTTAAAAAAATTTTTCCACATTTAACATTATAGAAGGTAACCAATATTGAACATTTTTAAAATTTAGACGTAAACTGTGAGGCCAAATTCAGTATCCCCTGGTATAATCATATTATGGAGCCTTATTCTGTTCCTGTGACCAGCATGGACTGAGTGTGTTACCTGCCAGACTCTGGGGAAGTGCGACTCATTTTGTACGTGGCTTGTCGAAGTGGTTTTTAAAACTGTGCAAGATTTGTAAATTTCCTTTAATCTATCACATAACCATGAGTATTACTAAGATGGCTTTAAATATTTAAATGGTTGTCATGCCTAAACGGCTTTCAAGGCCTGTGCTCAAGTGTTAATTTTATACATTCTTAGGGGAAAATGGGCAGGAAATAGGAGAGGGATATTTTTGGAGGTGATAGTACAGAGAGCAGTTTCAGAACTGTCTGTGGTATTTTCTTATGCTATATAGAAATGTAACTTGGTGAGTCAGTTTTTGTTTTATCCAGAAAGAACTTACATGTAATCACTATCTGATGTCCCTGTTCTTTTCAGGTGACTTTGCAGCTCCCTCTTCCGTGTTCCAGCGAGAGGCATTATGAGCTTCTTGGACGATGCTGCCGCAAATGTGAACCAGGTACGCCTGCTCCGAGC
>NW_003852422.1:13437955-13450424 GCF_000181295.1 Otolemur garnettii | reverse complement strand
CCCTGTCCCTCAGAAGTGGGTGGGGCTGCTCCGAGCACCTCCCCCTCTTCCTCAGAAGTGGGTGGGGCTTTCCTTGTTTTGCTTTGTCTCCTGTCAGGTGAAAAGAGAAATTGGATAGACTTTTCATGGCAGTGGCAAGTAGTAATGTCTGTCACTATGAAGACAAAACTTGTTCTCTATAAAATAAGTGAAATCACTTAAAGATCGAAAGCAGTTTTAGAAACCAGTACTTAATTTGTACTGAAACACCATTTTCCACAACACTGTTTCTTGAGATAGCAGGAAGTTTTCTCTTAAAACCATGTTTTATCACTATATGATTCAAACTCTCAAAATGTGAAATGCCACTGCTGTTTAAAATTGTTTTCACAGAAATTTTATTTTGTGTTAATAAAATAAAACCGTACTGGAAATGTTCCTTCTGAGAACTGCTGAAACTGTTATCAAACCTTCTCCCACATACTTGCCAAGGAATAGAAGGTGGACTGGCCACCACTTCTCATGGTTGTTCTGCCAGGAGTGTGGCCAAGTATTTCTGCAGCCCCAGTGAAGTCCCTAGCTCACTGGGTCCACACTCTGTCTTTGTTCTGGAAAGAGGAGAGATGGGTGGGTTATCTTATAACAAGGCCCTTAGGATATGTCAGTGATGAATATTTCTTGGATGTATAGAACCAAGATCCAGTGATTTTCTTTTTCAAGTGTGTGTGTGTGTGGGGGGGGGGTGTGTAAGAGAGAAAGAAGGACAGACTCTTAGTCAAAACAACTTAACCATGAGCCCACAGTGTGCATAGGACACAAGAAGTTAACTACCCAGATTTGGGGTGGTGCCAGTGGCTCAAAGGAGTAGGGCACCAGCCCCATATGCTGGAGGTGGCAGGTTCAAACCCAGCCCTGGCCAAACAAAAAACTGCAAAAAAAAAAAAAAAAAGTTAAGTGCCCAGACTGATAACAAATAGTTTGAACATGGGAGAGGGGAGGGGGTAATGAAGTTCCTCTTGCTTAGCCCCCTTGTTCCCTGAATGGGTTCTAAGAAGCCCCTCAAATTCTTCAGAGCCAAGTTTAAAACCCTAGCTCTCCTGCTTAGCAGAGTTTTTTTAGTGCAAAGAGTGGTACTCTTTTACTCCAAAGAACCGAGGCATGGCTATGCCTGCACGCTCAGCAAACCCAGGGGAGGCTATTTAGCCACCTGAGCAGCCTGAGGGGCCGAGGGTCCTATGTTGGTGCTGTGTACGCTCACATCACATGTTATGTTGTCTTTGAGGCCTCTGGGATCACAGGCATGTAAGCTGATCCTACAGACTGGTGCCGTTTTTGTTGTCATTTTGCTTTGTGTCGGTGTTTGTTCTTTGATTGGCACATTTTTTCCCCTTCCAATTTAAGGAAAGTACATGTCTTCTAAATGCACTACTACCTCAGACAGTGTATGCCTGCCCTGTGGCCCCGACGAATACTTGGATACCTGGAATGAAGAAGATAAATGCTTGCTGCATAAAGTTTGTGATACAGGTGAGTTCCTCACAACAGTGCATCAGTGGGAAGGTCAAAACCCAGGGTTTATCTTTTGTCCCTCTGATCTCCTCATCTACACAGACACTTTTAGATGTAGCTAATACTTATGAAAGGCTCAGAAAGAAGCTATAATCACAAACCCAGAGAAAGACAGGATTTAGATCCCTGAGGGCCTATTTACAGTTAAGATTATTCAACCCAGAATGTTTATTCTGGGATGTGCTCATGTTGCAGTGTAATAGTGGAGAACACCTTACATTGACACACTGTTTCCACAAGGTTCCCACATGTGTTGGTTCCAAGAACCCTATGAGGTCCCCAAAGTTAACCTATTTTAAAGATGAAAAACTGAGACTTAGAGAGGTAAACTGCTTCTGTAGGACTAACAGATGAGAAGCAGGAATCAAAACCGTATCTTCTGATTCTTTCACCTTTTCCCTACTCTGTAAATGTTTTACTAACTCTGCAGTTAGATCTCCTTAGCAGACTAGACTGCCGATTTGGGGGCGGGGGTATTTTTGGCATTACATGTGTTTTTAGTTACAGTTTATTTCTAGGAGTCAGAATCAAAATACATCTCTGAAGTTCTTAGACTAGAGGCTCCTTTCTCTGTCTTTTTCCCCTTTCCATTCCGTTTATTTGTTCAGGAACCCACGTTGTTAGTCCTGTGTAGTTTCCACAGTCTGGATTTTGCCAGTTGCATTCTCGTGGTGTCACTTAATATATCTTTCTGTCCCCTATACATACCACATGCTTCCTGTAAATTGGTTGTTAGGGCTAGAAGGCCAGTCACATTGTGCTTTCTTTTTTTGTTTGTTGGTTGGTTTGGGGGGGGGTTTGTTTTTGTTTTTTTGGCAAAATTCTTCCATAAATAATATAGTTCATATGCAATGGTATAGTAGCTGCTTATTTCTCTTTGTGATATTAGCATCTGCTAATGATCGTGCTGTAGATTGTTTTTATTAGGGGCTGCAGAAAGGTGATCCCCCCCAATCTCTTATTTCTTCTTCACTTATTAGCTGGCATGCTTTATAAAGAGAAACTTCCCTCAGCAACTATTTGAGCACATAGGAAAGGCAGAATAAATGCTAATAACTTTATTTACCACTTTTCAAAACAATGCCTTAATTATTAAGATTATGAAGCTTAGGCTTGGCACCCGCAGCACAGTAGTTACAGCGCCAGCTACATGCACCATGGGTGGCAGGTTTGAACCCGACCTGGGCCAACTAAATAACAATGACAACTGCAACAAAAAAATAGCTGGGTGTTGTGACGGATGCCTATAGTCCCAGCTACTTGGGAGGCTGAGGCGAGAAAATCGCTTAAGCCCAAGAGTTTGAGGTGTTGTAAGCTATGATGCCATGGCACTCTATCAAGGGCAACATAGTGAGACCCTGTCTCAATATTATCCCAAGGATTTGCATTAATATTCTGAACTCATGGATTTAGATATAGCTGAGGTGTTTCTGTCTATTACAGTTACTAGCTCTATGGTGCTCAGATTGTACCACATGTTCGAGTCAGCTCCAAGTCTTATTTGTTGTCATTGTTGAGACAGTCTCTGGGCTAGAGTGCAGTAGGTCATCATAACTCACTGTGACCTCAAACTCTGGGCTCAACTCTTCCTCCCGTCTCAGACTCCTGAGTAGCTGCGACTACCAGCACACCACCTAATGCCCAGCTAATTTTTCTATTTTTTGTACAGAGAAGGTCTCTTGCTCAGGCTGGTCTCTAACTCCTGATGTCAAGTGATCCTCCTGCCTCCAGTTACCCAAAGTACTAGGATTACAGGTGTGAGCCATTGGCACTCCTCACTCCAAGTATTTTGATATAGCCCCGGGTGTCCTTAAGAGCTCCCTTGCTTCCAGGCCTACCTTGGACAACCTCTGTCCTAAACCACAATCAGCCATTTCCCTACAGATTCCTGATGGCTTTTAGTGGAACATTTGTTTTAGTGACCTCAGTCCAGGAACTAGGGAGACTCATTGCTACTGGATTCATCCCTGTTTACAGAGTTTTTTTCCATTGGACAGAATTAGAAATTAAGGGTTTTTTTGTTTGTTTGTTTTTGGCCGGGGCTGGGTTTGAACCTGCCACCTCCAGTATATGGGGCCAGCACCCTACTCCTTTGAGCTATCGGCAACGCCCTAAGTATTGTTTTTAACATCATAGTTTTTCTAATGTGCTAGAGAGAGGTGGCTGATTTTGTCTGGAGATGGTAACATGGAAACTTCACTGAGTGGAAGCATCTGATCAAGTTTTTTTATTTCCCAGTGCTGAGTGATGACCTTGACTCATTGCTGTCTCTTGGAAATAAAGATTCATTCTGTCTACTGCCAAAATTGATTAAAACAAAACACCTGATACGTTAAGATATTTAAAAATATGTCAAAATTATTCATCACCCACACCACTTACATTTGCGTGGGTTCCTGGGATCACTTAGAATTGTCCTCACAAGTGGCATGTATCCATGTCCCCATGTCTCTGCATTTTGGCCCTGGTGCTGCAAGGCTGCTGACCTGAGCCTCCAAAAGTGGGCACTGAAGGGAATGGGGACGTCTCCGGGTTTAACACACTCAGGTCCTACAACAATGACAATAGTCACGTCCCCTCCCTGCTGGCTGTAACATGAGACATTGCAAGTGGCAAGTGGTTTCTGGTTTATTTCATTTTCCCTTGGAAGTGCTTTAAGTATGGAGGAATATAAGGTTCAAGTCCCATTGGGACAGTCTGGGTGAGGCAGCCCCATGGGCTGTAAGCTGTCTGGACCATGTGCATGCACACGTTGATTCTTACAGTATTTGTGATCTTTAAGTCACTGCAAACCCCGAATTAGCAGATCCCCAGCCATTGCTCCTCGGAAACAATTCAGGGTTAGGTTAGGTGCCTATCGACAGCATTTTCAACACAAAACCTTGTTTTATGTGTGTCCTGTGTAAAGACACTTCATTTGATATATAGTCCTCGTGGCACTCTGGGAAGCAGCTCTACAACTCATGCCTGAACAAGGTTTACCTGTCACACGCGTGGTCCTGGTGAGGCACATGGCAGCCATGTCACGCTGAGAGACACAGAAAGCACTAGAGCACCAGGCTCGGGGCGGGGTGGGGGTGGTGGTGGTGTTTTAAACAGAGAAATCACTGACAAAAAGCACAAAAATGAGGAAAACATGGCATTGGACGATAGACCCCAAAAGGGCACTTGTTTGCAGCATGAGAGTGGAAACAAGGAGGTGGAGTTTTTCTACCAACCAGAGTTCACCTGGTTCTTCCTCAGGAACCTGAGCGGAATGACTCAAAATTTACTCAGTTTTGTACATGTCCATAAATGATTGCAAAGATATTGATTTGGGGGTGATAAATTTTGCAAATATAAATCTGTGAATAATGAGGATAGATTCCGTGGTGTGTGTGTGTGTGTGGTTTTCAAAGATCAATTCCCACATACCTACATTCCAGAAAAGCTGGGAGAGGACAGGAGATTAAGAGTAAGGTGAGCATTTTCCTAGGTGTGGTGTAAAAAGGGACAGTATCTGGGGAGAGGCGGGCCCCAGAGTGACTTCAGGGCTGCCACAGTGACTCCCGTTCTCACCTTGGGACCCTTTAGGAACCCAACATGAATCCCATATCTCCAGAAATCCCATTCTCTTGGGTCCAATCTTGTATTTTTCACGTTAAGAATATTTATGACATTAGAATTTACTAGGGAGACTGGCAAGTCCATGAAGCCGGGGACTACCTCTGACTATTGGGAGAAGCATTTAATGATCATAAATTCTCCAGTCTTTATCTTCCTAGTAACATGCAAATTGACTTTTCTAAAAGTAATTATCAGACAAAGAAAAAAGCCCACTAGGACGCATTGGTGCCCATACAGGAAGTGCCAGGAGGAACTTGGGGGTTCCTTCAACAGCGTGTTCCCAGTGATTCATGCTGTGAGCGAGCCAGGCGGGCAGCGTGGTCTGGGTGTCCGGCAGCTGCAACGTGGATGGGCCCTGACCCTGGCCGCTGTTGACCTGTCTCTTGTCTCCCGCAGGCAAGGCCCTGGTGGCGGTGGAGCCAGGCAACCGCACGGCCCCGCGACGCTGCGCCTGCACGGCCGGCTACCACTGGAGCCAGGACTGCGAGTGCTGCCGCCGCAACGCGGAGTGCGCACCGGGTCTGGGCGCCCAGCACCCGCGTACGTTGGGTTTGTACGGCCAGGTTGGTTAGGGCCAGGCGAGCTTTGAGGTGGCTGTGATAAAGCAGCATTAACGCCCCAGAGGGTTGAGGGGACCCCTGAATGTTCCACAAGGTGTGGGCGCAGGCAAGGCCTGAGAAAGACTCCCCAGCTTAGATTCTTGGAAGGGGACGTGAACAGTCAGCCCACAGGCTCCTGTCACCGCCTTCATGGCACAGAGGCTGCTCCAACTCTGAAACCTCGGGGGTGCCCACTTCAGAGCAAATAGGGTAGAGCAGGGTGGTCAAACTTTGTACAAAATTGCCCTCTCCCTTATTAGACTTTTGAAGAAACCATGCAACCTCCCCACCCCCAGGCACGTGTTTTCGTTGACATCTAAAATTTTGTATTACAAATTTTTAAAGAGTTGCTAAGGACTGGGTTCCCAGGGAATTGTAACAGCAGTAACACTTAAAACAGTATTCAGGGCAATCTAAACACCATAGCAATACCCATCACCATTCATTCCAAAACCCACTAAGCATGTTTAACTGTTGGAAGTTTGACACGGTCCCTTCTCTCCTTTGACGCAGATCCATTTCATCTTTCCCACAGAATTTTATCCTAATATCTTGTTATGCTTAGAAGTCTTTTACTAATCCCTCTTTCATACTCCTTTAGATCAGAAATATGCACTTCTTTGAAATCTCATTTTTTAAAAATTTACTACAGCTCAATGTTCTCAGAGTTGAAAACATTCGGGCTGTGTTGCTGCTATGTTTATTATTACACAATTGGTCAAAAATAGATATATTCTATTTTACTAGTTATCACCATTAATGTAAAAACTTTTGAACTTTATAATGAGTGGAATTCTGTTTCCACATTTTGTTGTTATGTGTGTAAGGGCTGAGAAACTTATTCACATAAATAACGGCTAAGGAAGAGTTTTGTTACGGGAGTAGTCTCAGTTCTCTCTGTACCTTCTGACTTATATGTCCAAGGTCACCTAATGATGAGATGTCAGAAGTTATTTTTAGGCCGGGCACAGTGGCTCATGCCTGTAATCCTAGCACTCTGGGAAGCGAAGGCCAGTGGATTGCCTGAGCTCAGGAGTTTGAGAGGAGCCCAAACAAGAGCAAGACCCATCTCTACTAAAAATAGAAAAAACTAGCCAGGTGTGGTGGTGGGCACCTGTACTCCCAGCTACTCAGGAGGCTGTGGCAATAGGATCTCTTGAGCCCAAGAGTTTGAGGTGGTTGTGAGCTATGATGACACCATGGCACACTACCCAGGGAAACAAGATGAAACTCTGTCTCCAAAAAAAAAAAAAGTTATTTTTAGCAGCCTAGGAACTGAGCCACTGCCAGGGAACAGGGGGTTCAGGAAACTGACCTGACTGCCCAGGGTCTGGCAGACAAAGGGAGAGAAGGGCTAAGAGAATCTCACATACACGCACACACACAGCGTCCTGACCCATGAGACTGTGCCAACCCCTCTTGAGGCTAACAGGAGCTGCCCTGAGCCCAGGACTCAGGGCTATATTTATTTAGAAAAATTGGGCATGTTCTTACAAGGCGAAAAGTGAAAAGGTAACAGCTTCATGCTTCAATTAAACAGGCAGTTCTTTGTTGAGGGAAGAAAGTTGTTAGGCTGAAGGACAGGGGAGTGCTAAGCTACACATCAAGAAATACTTCTAGCGGGTGGGGCAGGAGGATAACAAGGAAAAGTTACAGCCTGTAGGTCAAGGTGCCCGTGGCTGCAGGGTATCTATGGGGGAAACTATCAATTATTTTCCAGTTATATTTGTATTCTTGTCTCTAATCTATCGATCTCTAAGTAGACGTTTCTCAGACTGCTTTGTATCTACTCTGCTGGACATTCCAGTCCCCCCTTGCCAGCATAGGCTTGTGTGCACTACCACAGGGGAGCTGAAACTCAGGGCCGTAACCCGCTCGAGATTTCAGGGTGGAATGCCAGCGGGCTCTAGCTTTCACCCCATTGTTTTTAATGAGCGGTTGAGAACTTAACTGAGTCCTTGATTTTATTGAAAGTAAAGAAATTAAAATCCTTTTGACTCACAAAAGTATTTTTTAGAGTCCTTTGCTTTCCCTACTTCTAGGAATTATAACAAAACCATTTTTCAAGACATAACATGTGATTATTTATAATTATTAATCATTCATTTAGAGGTACCCGGTTGTAACGCAAAATGCTTGGTGTTGGGAGAATTAAACTGTTCATTTCAATTCATATTGAGGAAAATGTCCATTACAGAATCTGACAGGCCTTATTATCAAATGCATTGACTAAAACAGACATGCTTTCTCTTGGAAAAAGTCTAACTTGATCTTTTTAAATTATTGACATAAATCTCCCTATTGTAGTCATGTCTCTCTGAATGCTGATAGACAAGGCCCAGAGCCGCTTCTCTGAGACTGTCATCTGCACATCACATCAGGGTTTCTGACGATATTCTCTCTGCCTTGCACCTTTGGGAATGGTGCATTCTTTGACAACAGGTGGAGGATAAATGTGCAAAGGTGGATGGTTGAAACTGTCACTTGTGCCCCACCTTGCAGTATTTTGAATTCAGTGCAATTCAACCTGGTCCCAAAATGCCCCATTTCTATTTCCCTACACTGACTGTAAAAGATAGAGGAATATAGAGCATGTGTGGGGTGCTCTGAATGCAGGAGCTTTGCCATTACCAAATATTTTGACTTGTCCTTTTCAGAGGTTTGTCACCGTAGGAGGATTTGGGGTGGATAACAAGTGTGCCTTCTTTTGTAAAGCGGGATTGAGAAAAGGAGAAGAGAAAGGAAAGCCTGCAGGGTATTTCTGGCAGGTCAATGTTACTAAAGAGTCACAGAAGTCAAGTGTACAGCAATTACTGCCTTTTACCCTCTGTGCGCCTCACAGGCCCTTGAGGAGTCTCTTTGGTTTTGAGGGCTTCTCACAATCTTATGGATTGTGTTTATCTTTTCAAAAGCTGTTGGAATTAATGTGAGTTATTAGATGTTAACTGAGCTTTTGTGAGTATAGTTTCAAGGCAGATTAAAGTGCTAGATCAAGGTGAAAGCACCTTAGTCATTAAGCCAAACTGCAGAAATCAAGAATGTACTTTGTACCTGACTTTGGACACAGTAAATTTAATTCTTTATTTTAGTGTTTTATTCATGAAAATAAATAACAGAAGTGCTACTAATTTCAGGGGTAATTTGTGGTTTGGGCACCAGCCAATTGCCTGATAATGGTATCACATAGTAGCCAGTGTTAATGGCCTCACCAAAGGGTCATTGTGTGCCAGCTGCAGTGGAGGTAACAGACACAGGAAACAACATCTTACATTTGATAATGTAGTTTATGAGGAATGTGAGAGTGTTAAGCTAACCATGGCCAACTCTTTCTTTCAGCCCTGTGGATTAAGGGAGGGCTCCAAAATCTGCCCCACCACTTGTATTTATAGTTTTATTGCAGCACACAGCTACGTTCCTTTGTTTTCTTTAACACATTTTCTGTGACTGCTTCAAGTAGTCACAGGAGAGATTATAAGGCCTATAAAGCCTAAGATATTTACTGTATAGCCCTTTATAGAAAAAGTTTGATACCAGCCCTTAGTTTCAGAGACAGACCTCTATAGGGTTCTTTTTTTTTTTTTTAATTGATAAAACTTTGTTGGCACTTCAATGGTCGGACTGATGAGATTAAGCTCACCAGAAGGGGTTAGGACAATTTTCCTTAAAAGCAATAATGGAGGGGAGGGAGTACATATCACGCCTATAATCCTAGCACTCTGGGACTCTAAGGTGAGTGGATTGCTTGCGCTCAGGCGTTTGAGATTAGTCTGAGCAAGAGTGAGACCCCATCTCTACTAAAAAAAAATAGAAAAACTAGCCATTAGCCGGGCATGGTGGTGCATGCATATAGTCCCAGCTGCTTGGGAAGCTGAGGCAAGAGGATCACTTAAGCCCAGGTTGCTGAGAGCTATGATTCCATGGCACTGTGGCCTGGAGCAACAGAGTAAGAACTCTGTCTCAAAAAAAAAAAAAAAGCAATACTGGGGCTGACACTCCCTATAGCCCTTAAGACAGAAAGGGGCCAGCAGACAGGTACCTGAGGAAAATAGGAGATAGACAGCAAGAGCAATGGGCACAGATGTCAGGGCCCAGGAATGGCCAGGTCTCGAGCTCAGCTTAGGTAGGTTCTGGACGCGGACCACTAAGCTACTTTGCTCAGGAACAGTTTCTCGTAGGTGCTTGAGGGCTATCTACTTTAGTTGGAGAGAGAGAGACAGTATCTTAGAGAGAGTAAAGCAGTCTTCTTAGAACAGATAGCTCTTAGTCTTTAGCAGAGACACCGCGCTGGCGTTCTGCAGGCAGGAGAGGAGACAGAGTCAGAGTAAATGGATCCGAAATAGAATGCGCATGCTCCCGACTGCCTTCTCCTCCAGCCTAATATAAGGCTGAGCTCGTGCCTCTCACCACTACAGGTGTAGAGACTGCCAATTCACCAATGCGCTCATCTCGTGAGCTCTCTCATGCTTGTTAGGACCAAATCTCTCTCCATGCCCTTTTCACCTTCCATTACAGGTATTTCTTATAACTCTCACTCCTCTTAGCCATAGGCTATACGGGCTGCTACATTTCTCCCCTTTTTTATATACAAACAAAATAACTTTTAATGTAAGGGCGGTTCTTTCTGTTATCTAGCCCTTTTCTTTCTAGGCAAAAGATGGTAATTATCAGAGTTCAGAATTCCAGGTATGGGCTCTTTAAGTGAGGAAGCCCAATACAGATGTGAACTATTAGCCACTGCTAGAGGAAAACGATTGTGATGTTAATTCTCTTAAAGGTCTTTTTAAACGGAGAAAACTGAAATCTTTCCTTATAGAATTTATCATTTCTTTAACTGTAGGAACTTTCCTTTGATATTTACTTAACGGAGGAACAAAAAATAACACTTTCCTTGCAATCTTTGCAAGCAAGGATTTTTCTCTCGCTATTCCAAAGGTTTTGCTACTCGAGGTACTGAAATCCACCCTTCACAGATCGCAAAAGACTGTTATTCGTGGATTAATGGTTCCACACTTGGCAGTTCCTCTCATGGAACTGTTACTCGTGGTCCAAAAAGTACCGCTCTTCACAATTCCTTGATAGAGTTTTTCCTGCTTTCAAGCTGCTTTTCCAGTGAAATTTTTGCTAATTGATTCCAGACTTTTTTTCAAATGGAGTTTCCTAGCACAGAGGTGGCTTAACTTGTACTCTTCCCTCTCTTTGTTCTCACCTCTCATAATCTTCCAAAGGCTTCACTTGCTTCCCCTTTGGGCCGTGTCCAGTCTCCTTAGCTGGACCCAGTTGTAGTGCACGGACACTGATGAGAGGTCGGTTACCCCTTCACCACGCAGGATAACCTAATATTCCACAAACATATTTAATCTAATTATTCTCTATTGTCATCCATTGGTCTGATTTAATTTCCCCAGTTTTACTCTGAGGCACCACAGGTCTAACCAAGCTGGCAGAGTGCGCCCGCGGCATAGAATTGAATTATACTGTTTTTTCTGAGAATGGTTTGAAATGAAAATATTAAACTTTTTTCTTTCATTTACCAGTGGGTCCTGATTCTGACCTAACTGATAATTCCCCTACAATAAAGGTGTTCCATCTTCTATCAAATTGATAACGGCACTTGTTTGCCCAGTGAAAGCTCTTTTTATACTTGGGACATACACCTGGAGGTTTACATGCTCTTTGTTCCTTTTTTAGCATTCAACGTTCTTTTCCCTTTTAAACTCTTTTCTCTTACGGCCTAGCTTCCCACATTTATGGCATTTGATGTTAACTGGGGGATTTACCCTCTGATCTTCCAGCTGCCCAATTTGAGTTGTCATGTCAATATAGCATTTACCTGCTTCTACTATAAGATTCATCTGATCTCTCAACTGTATTTCAACTACTGTATCTCATTTGCCATGATTTTCCTCTACTAGCTTTTTTCTTTCAGCCTGTTACTTTCTACAATTTTTCCTTTTCAATTCTTAGAACCTTTGGCTGCCTTAAAAGGACAGGAGCTCTTTAGCTGTTTTTTACTCTAGGGTCTTATTTTGCAAACTTTACTTCCACTATTTCTTCACCAGCCTCAATCCACCTCAATTCTTTTCTTTTTAAACAGAACTCTTAACTGCCAAAAAGGGAATCGGGGCGTCGGTCTCTCAAAAGCTGCTTCCTGCTGGCATTGGGCGAAGGTATTAGGGGAAGGCAGTTAGAAGTTCTCTTCCCTAACTTAATAAACTCTTGCAACCTGTTCCGAAACTTTTCTCTTTGCTGTTTTACGGAAGGCTTTTCTCACCCCTGAGGCTAAAGGCTTGTTTACTTATCTCCTAGTTCTATCTTTTCTCTTTCCCTCTTGTCTAAAGGCTTTTTTCTGGGGTTTCTTTTTCCTCCAGTCGCTTCACAGAAGAGGCTAAAGGCTTTTACTACTTTTCCCACAAAAGTAGAATTTGGAAAGAGAAAACGTAGGAAAGAAGAGGAAAAACCAAATGAGAAAAGCCTACTGTTGGCTGTCTTTCTTAGATATTTCTTTTCCCTCTAAGTATTTCTATTTCTCTTCTCTTTTTCTTATTTTGCTAAAGCTTATTTCCCTCTCGATCCATGTTCACTGAATCCTGCTCAAAGCACCATTTGTCAGTGGCGTTCACTATCCTGCTTCTGACACCACTTGTCATGGCCCAGGACTGGCCAAGTCTCGAGCCCAGCTTAGGTAGGTTCTGGACACGGACCACTAAGCTACCTTG
>NW_003852422.1:13431117-13437648 GCF_000181295.1 Otolemur garnettii | reverse complement strand
TCGTGCTTCTCAACACCACAGGTGTAGAGACTGCCAATTCACCAATGCTGTCATCTCGCGAGCTCACTCATGCTTGTTAGAACCAAATCTCTCTCCTTGCCCTTTTCACCAAGGTGTTCTATTACAGGTGTTTCCTATAACTCTCACTCCTCCTAGCCATAGGCTATACGAGCTGCTACACACAAACTCCCAGACTAGGAAGCAAGGTGTGAGTGACCAGGGCAATGGCTCTGATCAGTAAAGGGTCAGGACAAGAGCTACCTAGACCTGGACCTCAGACACCAGTGTCAGTGGTCTGACATTGAGCCAGTGACCTGAACACAGTCCGTAACTCACTTATGCTGGTTCCCTGGCACAAGCCAGCAGGGGCTGAAGCAATTTGATCGTGGTGTCAGCAGGACGGGGAGCTGGGGAGCAGAGAGGGGCAGTTCCTCACCTCAGAGCCTCTGGAAAATCATCCTGGCTGATCTCTAAGTGTCCTTGTTTGTGTTTTGTTTGTTTTTTCTGTTTGCTTCTTTTGACAGTGCAGCTCAACCAGGACACAGTGTGCAAGCCTTGCCCTGTAGGCTACTTCTCAAATGCCTTTTCTTCCACGGACAAATGCAAACCCTGGACCAAGTAAGTGGTGATACAGGAGCCAAAAGACTGCTGATTTTAAACAACCTTACTGTCTCATCTGGGTTGAAAACAGACAGATTCTCTTGGGTTTGGCTTCCTCTTGAAGCCATGTTCAAAATGAAAAATACCAATTCAGCATGGGAAAAAAAATCAATCCTTCATCCCAACGTGTGATGGAAACTTTGTGTGTCCTTTTAGATTCAGTAATCTGTGACTTAAAGTTGCAGCTTCTTTTTCCCTTTTTCTAACCATACTCAGTTAAAAGTGATTTATAACATTTATTATCATTCAATAACCACTCTTGCTTTTCCCAACTTTCTAATATCACTGGTTTATTCATTCAGAGATTTGTATGTGTGTGTTGTATATGTACACATAGAAACTGCCTTTTATGTAAATATTTGCACACTATAAGCACCTCGGGGTTTTTTTCCACATAATATATCCTAAAGCTTTTACTATATTAGTTCACCTAGATCTTTGTGGTTTTTTACAGCTGTGGAATGTTTCATTGTAGAGATGTACCACAGTTTATTTAGTATGTTCTCTGTTGATAGTCATTTAGGTTGTTTCTAGTCTTTTGCAAGAATATGTGATTCTGTAATGCAGATGCTCATATCTGTACTTTTTCACTTTTATGTCAGTGTATCTACAGTGAAATTCCTGGTTTGAGACCTATGGCTCAAGTGGCTAAGACCCAGCCACATACACCTAAGGTGGCGGGTTCGAATCCCCAGCCCGGACCCGCCAAAACAACAATGACAGCTGCAACCAAAAAAATAGCCAGGCGTTGTGGCAGGTGCCTGTGGTCCCAGCTAGTTGGGAGGCTGAGGCAGGAGACTTGCTTGAACCCAGGAGTTGGAGGTTGCTGTGAGCTGTGATGCCACAGCACTCCACCCAGGGGGATAGCTTGAGGCTCTGTCTCAAAAAAAAAAAAAGAAAGAAATTCCTGGGGCCTTTGATTGCATGTTTGATGCTGAATACTAATAATTAATGTATTCCTTCTTTCACTTCCCAGTATATTCTGTATTACATGTTTATTTTCGGATCCACCTATGCAGTTTTTATAGGAAAGAGGATTTTCTATATATTTCAGCTTGCAAAGAGCAATCATCAAAATCAAAAGCGTATTACTTAGCCATGGTTATTGAAGCTACTGGAAAGTTCTTTACTGAAGACTCTGACCAGTTCTCTTACTGACCCCACTCCCGGAGTGGTACTTAGGAACCCAGGCAGTGGCTGCCTTAGTTCAATCGATTTTCCCACCCTCATGATGTGCTGCTCCTCTAGGGAAGGCCCTGGGGACTCAAAAGTCCAAAAAGATAGGGGTCCGTCTCCAGAGAGGGATAGCAAGCTAGTACAGTCTTTCATTCATTTGTTTTTTAACAAGATTTTTGCACAATGTAAGGAGATACGACACACCTCCTGGGTGCAGGACACAACTACAAAAGGGACTGTACGTAACAAATGCAAACAGTGTAATCTAGTTGTTGTACCCTCGCATTAACCTGAAATTTTAAAAAAGAATATAAAACCAAAACACTTAACTACATCCCCGCTCTCACCTTCCCACAGCTGTACCATCTTTGGAAAGACAGTAGAACATCCCGGGACGGAGAAATCTGATGTGGTTTGCAGTTCTTCTCTGCCATCTATAAAGCCACCAAATGGTATGTTTTAAAAGAGCCTTTGGCTGGCAGATAGATCAGCTTGTCCAGATCCCTCCTGACTGACATGCTATATCTTTCCTACAAGAGTTCATCTGTCCCTTTTCATTTCATCCTGTTCGTGGTCAGCTCAGTATCACATTTTTATCGGTATTTTAATTCCAGATGTTGTTTCCTTGATAATTTTCTATATTGGTTTGGGGATAACTAATAAAAGCTACCTATTTATGCCACATTTTGTGCATTAGATTCATCTTCAGTACAATTTTAAAGATTGACAGAATGTCGATGGTTAGTGGTGGAGGTTGGTTACTGCAGGAGAGTCAGACAGTGTGGAGGTGGGTCCAGATGTCGGAAGAGATGCTGAAAGTGGCGAGAAGACCCACCCAATGTGGCAAGAGAACCCAGGCCACAGAGTAACAAGGTTAATGGGGTTTAGATTTGACATTTTGGAAAAGAGGAAGATGTTTAGGCATTCTTGATACGGAGTTATATAGAATTGGAGCACACTTTATAAAAGACCATTTTGCAGATAACCTTAGAAATAATAAGGAAATAAAAAGTTATTTCATAAAGGAGAGGAGAGGAAAATAGGAGTCCAGAAAACCAGAACAAGCAAACCAAGAGTTCACAGTGTGAAGCTTTTTCTGGCACTGACGTGATCAAGGAGGGACAAAGAAATGTTGAGTCCACATGGTGTCATGAATGGAGCAGCGAAGATACTTCATAGGATGGCTGTGGTTCTGTTCTCAAGACCAGCAGAACCCTGGTGCCATGACGCTGTTAGGAATGAGATAAGATAAGGGGCTTCCTTCTGCCTGCCAAGATATCCACCTGGGGAGGTTGAGGCAATCTGGAGGGAAGCCAAGATGAAGCCAGGTGGCGTGGTACGCACAAATAGAGTTGCTCTAAAGTAGAAACATCATGAGCGTCCTGGGCTGGCCTCCTGGTGGGATGAAGGTTGAGTGAGCAGGGCTGGGCTAGATTGTGGGCCCTGCCCTTCAGAATGTGAGAGATCACTGACAAACACTTCCAGAGCTGGGGACCTTCCCACCTAGCTCATTCCGGACCAAGATCCTTGATATGGGGTTTGATTTATAGGGTTTTGTTCTTAAACTTAGTAAAATTCAATAATCCCTATTTCTCTTTTTTTCCAATACAGAACCCCAGATTGGCCTGCCCAGTTTAATCATTCTGCTTCTCTTTGTGTGCGTGGCAATCGTGGCTGCTGTTGTCTTTGGTGTTTACTATAGGAAAAAAGGGAAAACACTAACAGGTACTGAGTGCACGGCGGTTTTTAAAATTTAACCTTAAAGAAAATAGATACATTGCTAGGTAAACACTCGAGGATGAGTAAATTGTCCACTGGCTGCTTTGGTGATCTGTTTAAATAAATGCCTTGAGGTGATGGTACGTAAAGCACAATACTCTCTGTCTGATTCATTGTTCCCTAGAAAAAACAAGAACCTGAAAACCAACATTGTGTCTGTATATAAGCAAACAAGAATCTTCTAGTACTCAGGAAACAGATGATTTGTAAGCTCTATGGTTAAGTTGTATAGATTATGCTGCATCGGTCATGGTGGGGGATTGCATTTATCTTGTAATAAACCTATTTTTAATGTACACATTTAAACTGTAGACAGAATATTCAGATGAATAATAGGAAGTATCAATTGGGGTGTTAATTTGAATGTGAATCTAAAATTATGAAAATAAGTTATATTTAATAAATTTAAGTGCTTATTCTTAACATGGACAATAAAGTATTATCTTGTATCTTGGGAATAACTTTCTTATAAAAGATTGTTGGTATCTAATATCGCATTATGTTTGGCCATATGCTACAAGGCTAAAGTATAATTTTTATCAAAGGATTGAAGGCTTCATTAGGTTTCCTAAAGATGTTTCTTAGTCATTCTCTCTCTCTTTTCTTTCTTTTGTTTGCAGTTTTTGGCCGGGGCTGGGTTTGAACCCGCCACCTCCGGCATATGGGGCTGGCACCCTACTCCTTTGAGCCACAGGCACCACCCTCTCTTTCTCTTTTTAAAATTAATTTTTGAGACAGGGTCTCACTCTTTCCCAGGGTAGAGTACAGTGGCATTATCATAGCTCACAGGAACCTCAAACTCCTGGGCTCAAGCGATCCTCCTGCTTCAGCCTCCCAAGTAACTGAAACTACAGACACACACCGCAACACCTAACTCATTTTTCTATTTTTCATAGAGATGGGGGTCTTGCCGTGTTGTTCAGGCTGGTCTTGAATTCCTGGCCTCAAGTGATCCTCCCACCTTGGCCTCCCAATGTGCTAGGATTACAGGCACAAACCACTGTACCCAGACCAAATCATTCTTTTCTGAAGCATCTGGTATTTCACCAAGCTCTTCCATTTTTAGTAGCTCAGTTGTTTATATGACCCACCTCTCCTTTGCTGTGATTTGGTCGCTTCTCACATGTCACATCCACAGATTTCATAACACCCAGCAAATCTTGCTATTTCTTTTTTTTTTTTTTTGAGACAGAGCCTCAAGCTATCCCCCTGGGTAGAGTGCCATGGCATCTCAGCTCACAGCAACCTCCAACTCCTGGGCTCAAGCAGGTCTTCTGCCTCAGCCTCCCAAGTAGCTGGGACCACAGGTGCCTGCCACAACACCCGGTTATTTTTTGGTTGCAGCCGTCATTGTTGTTTTGGCGGGCCCAAGTTGGATTCAAACCTGCCACCTTAGGTGTATGTGGCTGGTGCCTTAGCCACTTGAGCCACAGGCGCCGAGCCATATCTTGCTAATTCTATTACCATTATATGGCCTAATGTAACACTGGGCAATCAAAAGATTAATTAAAAAGGAAAGGTCAGCTTTCTCTTCATCCGTTCACCCACACATTTTAATTGGCTACCGGGCAGTGAACTGGCAGTGAGGTCTCAATATTGAGTTACATAGGCACAGCCAGTGCTGTCCTGGAGGAAGCATGTCAGTGGGCAGGCAGGTACTCAGCCCACAGCATGTGGCTGAATACCAAAAAGCAGGAGCCCAGAGCCAGGTACCAAGTGACAGGTCTGTCCAGCCATAGGGTCAGCCAGGGCTTCCCAGAGGAGGAAATGGGTGATTGAAAGATGATGAGAATTTACAGGGGTATGGAGGGGGTTGAAAGAGGTTAATGCAGCTGTAATAGAAAGTCAAGGAACCAGTCAGGTGACACTGGAGAGGAGGGAGTGGCCAGACAAAGCAGACCTGTGGGCAGAAGTGGGGGGTTTGCTTTGTATCCTTAGCAAAGGGAAGCAAGGACAGCCCCCTGGCTTTAGCAAGCAAACTTGCTGGTGCAGGGAGAATAGATATAGGTGCACCAGATAGGAAAGTATTTGCAGTTGTCCGAGGGAGAGATGATCAGGGTAGATGTGACTGTGCATAAGTACAGTAGAACCTCTGTAAGTTGACCACCCAAGGGACTGTAACAAACTGGTCAACATAAGGCTTTACGCCTACTGTGCTAATACGTACATGTGGTGCATGTCAGTCTGTGAAAATTAGGTCAACTTAAGGAGGTGGTCAATTATAGAGATTCTACTATATTTCTTTTTAGTACTGTCTGTGATTGTCTGGACTGATTCCTACAAGGGATTCCTGCACCTGTCCTTTTATTGGGAGTGATTTCACTGTAATATAATTTCAAAATGATAGAAAAGCAAGTGATGATGATGATAAAATAGCTGACATATATTGAATATTATCATATGCCAGCACAACTATGAGAGGTCTGACAATTACGTTTGTGAACTCATCCTACAAAAAATGCTACATAGCTCATTGCTGAATATCACTATGGTCATCTTTGAAGACCCCCAGGAAACTACACATTGATACTAGTACCTAGGTCACCTTTCAAATGGGAACTCTTTTTCTGGAATGGCCATGAAAGCTGTCATCATATTACCCTTAATGTGCTGAATGTCATCAAAATGTCTTCCTTTCAATATTCCTTTATCTTCAGGTAAAGAAAAAAGTCATTGGGGCCAGGTCAGGTGTGTGGGGAAGGTGTGCCAGTACAGCTATTGCTTGCTGTCTAAAAAATCCCTCACATAGTACCGTGTGAGCTGGTGCATTGTCATGATACAAGAGCCATGAGTTTTTTGCCAAAATTTTTCAATTAACATTTTCCTATTAAGAGTTTCTCTGCTGGCTTGGCGCCTGTGGCTCAAGCGGCTAAGGCGCCAGCCACATACACCTAAGGTGGTGGGTTCGAATCCCCA
>NW_003852422.1:13422229-13429270 GCF_000181295.1 Otolemur garnettii | reverse complement strand
AAAAAAAAAAAAAGAGTGCTCATTCGGTGTTAGATGTCCTTAGCTATTATTATGAACTGTGATTACCTTCCCGTGGAGAATTCATGACTCCTAACTTCAGTCTTTATAGTGGATACAATGTTACATATTCATTAGCGATGGGATAAAATTTTATCTTTGCATGATGTAAATTCATAGACTTTTAAAAAAATTCGTAGATTTGACCTTTCAGATTTCATCACTTCTATTTTATAAAAGTTAATGGAGATGTAATTTGCGTGTAGCAAAGAGAATATTCTTTTTTCTTCTGAGAAGTAACCAGGTATAGTGGAAAAGGTTTTGGGATGGGCTGGCATTCAGCAGGGTCTGAGATTTAGCCCTCTGTGTACACTTCACTTTTTTTTTTTTTTAATTAAATCGTAGCCGTGTACATTAATACCATCGTGGGGTACAGTGTGTTGTTTCCATATACAGTTTGAAATGCTTTCATCTAACTGGCCAACATAGCCTTCGTGTCATTCTCTCAGTCATTGTGTTAAGACATTTATATTCTACATTTAGAAAGACTCACATGTACCCCCATAGGATAAACCATAGGCATGATCCCACCAATTGCCCTCCCTCCACCCATCCTCCCCCCCCTTTCCCCTTTCCCCCTATTCTTGGGCTAAAATTGGGTTATAGCTTTCCTATGCAAGCTATAAATTAGTTTCGTAATAGGGTTGAGTACATTGGATACTTCACTTCACTTTTATTATACATACATGTGAGCTAATTTACCAGAAAATTGGCCTCTTGGACACGTCTTCTTTGTTCCCTACGATGCCTCACCTAGTCTCTTATAGCTAAAGAAAACTTGCTAAGGGAATGGGAAGGTCTGTAGTTGTAACAGCAGCTCTGACAGCCCCGACGTGTGCCCAGAGGTACTCAGTAAAACATCAGTGGCTCATGCTCTGCTTTACATAGAACGGGAAGTTCTGTTTGTGACAGGAGTTTAAGATGCGTTCATTGCCTTTAAATCAGCGGATCTATTTTCAAATGCTTCACTCCCAATGAAAGATGGGATGCCCGATGAAAGACTTACCCTGGACAGATGTTGAAGGATAATACTGACCTGACTCAGTGTTCAGTCATACTGATCCTTACACAGAAAGAAAAACAGTACATGATCTCACTTAACGTGTGTGATCTTTTCTAAGCCAAATACACAGAGATAGAGAATAAAATAGTGGTTACCAGGGGCGGAGAGGATGAAAATGAGGAGATGTCAAAGGATGCAAAGTAGCAGCATGTGTAGGATGAACACCAGTAGGTGTCTAACAGACAACTATGGCTAATGATATTGTATTCAGGATTTTTGGCCAGATTTGTAGATTTTAGATAACCATGTGCGATGATGGATATGTTAATTTGCTTCACTAAAGTAACCCTTCCACTGTCTGCTTCTATCCTATAACATCATGCTGTAGATCTTAAATCAACACAATAAACTTAATTTTTTAAAAAAGGAGTAGAAAACAAAAACATGAAGCCCCTATCCTTGCTTTGTTTTTCTAGCTAATTTGTGGCACTGGATCAACGAGGCTTGTGGTCGCCTAAGTGGAAATAAGGTAAAGTCTTTTGTGCCTCCTTAAAGGACTTTCAACAGTAGGTTGATACAGGTGCAGTACTCAAAAATCGAGCCCCATTGCTCATGGGGCGCTTTCATGTGTGGTGATTAAACCTCAAATCCTGGGATGGATTCCTGTGGAAACACTGAAGCCCAAACCCACGCCTGTGTTAAATGCCTGTTTGTTTTGATTTCATACCATTTAGGTAAGTATATTATTTTTTAGTAGCAATCTTGATTGTCCAGTAAAGATCCCTAAGAAGAAAGATGGGCAACTTTCCCCCATGCTGTCATTTGGTATCTTTTTATTTTAATATTACTTCAAAATGACAAGAAAGTGGTTCATAAGGCTTCCATATACCTTATAGTCAGAGCCACCCGTTGTTTACATTTTATCACATTGCTGTATTATCTGCTCTCTCTGTGGTTTTTTCTTGAACCATTTTAGAGTGAATGGAAGATGGTGTGTTCCTATATCTGTACATACTTCAGTGTACATTTCTTAAGAACAAGGGCATTCTCATACATAAACATGGTATGCTTATCAAAATCAAGAAATTTAACAGTGGTACAATACTGTTAGCCAATCTACCTTTGATATTAAAATTCCATTAATTATCCCATTAAATCCTTTATATTTATTTTCATCAGTATATAAATATACAAATTTTAAAGCAAGACCTCAAACTGATTTCTCCAGTTCCAGTCCCCAAACTATAGGATTCATCCTTGTCTTTCTGTTTTTCCACATTTGAATCCGCCCTTCCTCAGTAGTATGAAACAGCTCCTATGACTATCAAAATACTTCCTCCTTTGCTCAATTCTAGAATACACAGAGAGGAATTTCAGAGTTACTAAGCCATACCACAGCAAAACACAGAGCTATTCAATATTTTTTTTTCTGTATTTAGACTGAGATGATCTAGTCAATATACTGTGTTAAAAAACTATTTGGATAAGCTCTTCCCCTTGCTCAGGTGTGAATATTCTATTCATTTGAAATGCAACTAGATTGACTTGGGTGTTTTCCATTATAGAATTCTCTTGTAATTTTAAATAACACACAAGTAATGTTTCATGGTAAATGTTCCACCTGCAGTTGTTATGGTGGAAATAACTAATATAAATACTGCTTTCAGTACTATTTAGCTGAACATGTCCTAATAACTCTGAGTATTAATGCCTCTGCTTCTGAATTTGAATCAGCAGGAGTCCTCAGGTGACACCTCTAGTCAGCGCGAGGTATGTGAAGGCGTCTTACTGCTGACTCTGGAGGAGAAGAGGTTTCCAGAAGATATGTGCTATCCAGACAGTGGTGGCATCTGTGGGGGAGCGTGTGCAGGAGGTGGTCCCTATGCACAGGGTGAAGACGCCAGGATGCTCTCCTTGGTCAGCGAGACCAAGACCGAGGGGGACCCCTTCAGGCAAATTCCCATGGAAGATGATGAATACATGGACAGGCCCTCCCAGGCCCCAGACTGTCTACTATTCCTCACTCAGCCTGGAAGCAAGTGCACACCCCCTTTCTCTGAGCCCCTGGAAGTGGGGGAGAATGACAGTTTAAGCCAGTGCTTCACAGGGACAGACAGCACGGTGGATTCAGAAAGCTGCACTTTCACTGAGCCCTTGTGCAGGACTGAATGGATTCCTGTATCCTCTGAAAAGTACTTGCAAAAAGAGGTGGAGGGTGGCAACTGCCCCCACTGGGCAGCCAGCTCCAACTTGGCAGATGGCTGCACAGGCTGTGGGAGCCCTCCTGGGGAGGACCGTGAACCCCTCATGGATTCCCTGAAACATGGACCCTTGCCCCAGTGTGCCTATGGAATGGGCCTTCCCCCTGAAGAAGAAGCCAGTGGGGCAGAGAGGGGAGACCAGTCTGAGGACGGGGCTGATGGGAGACTTCCAAGCTCAGCAAGGGGAGGCACTGGGTCTGGAGGTTCCCCTAGTGACCAGCCACCTGCATCTGGTAAGTGACTTTCCTGGTCTCTCACTTCTGAGCAAAAAGGCCTGTTTTTGTACAGGATTTGGGGTCAGCTGAGGAAAGAGGAAACTAACAAGAGAAAAATTCAGCTTGAAGATTTTCTCTTAATGAGCATCTTAGGCTGTGGCAGTGGCTCACACCTGTAATCCCAGCCCTTTGGGAGGCCAAGGTTAGGGGATTGCTTGAGGCCAGGAGTTTGAGACTAGTCTGGGCAAGAAAATGAGACCCCATTTCTAAAAATAATTAAAATATTAATGGGGCACAGTGGCACATGCCTACAGTCCCAGCTACTTGGGAGACTGAGATGGGATGATCACTTGAGCCCAGGATTTTGAGATTACAGTGAGCTATGATCATGACACTGCACTCTTATCTGGGTGATAAGAGACCCTATCTCTTACCAAAAAAAAAAAAAAAATTGCTGAGGAAAGAGAATCGCTTAAGCCCAAGAGTTTGAGGTTGCTGTGAACTGTGATGCCACGGCACTCTACTGAGAGCGCATAGTGAGTCTCAGTCAGTGTCAGATTGCGTATTGTGCTGTGTGACAGCGTCTTCTACCATTCAAGCTATTTCTGCGTGTCCTGTAACCTTTTCCATTCAGGCTCCTCATGCTAGGATCAGGCCCTATCCCCAATATCAGCCCCCAAAAGATGAAGTCAACACTGACACCTCAAAGCTGGCTGAATCAGAGTTCCCTCAGATTTCTGGGTTTTGGTGTTGTGTTTAAAGCAATATACGGCCTCAAAAAATCTCCTCCAGGAAAGGTCTTATAAATTTCAGGAAAAACAAAATTGTCTAGTTAATCCTGCATTAATGAATATTTATTGTGAGTAGTGTGTTGCTTCTATACCAAATTGACAATACAGTAAAACGATCCTTTAATGTTTTATATGAGAAGCCCCTTTCATAACTACCAAGTATAATGTATTTATGGAACTAGGAGGATAATTTTAACAATTTAACATCATTATAGAGATTTATCACTGCAACACTGCTTAAGCATGAACAACCCACCAATTATAACATTATAACTTTTTTTCATGAGGGTAAAACACCATCTGTGTTATGTGCTTACAAAGGACTTTGCAGCTGATAGCAAGGGCTTCCTCCGGCTCCATGGGTATTTGTCATGTGGGGGTGAGGGATCTCTTTGCGAATCTTCGGAAAGCATAGACTGTCTCTCCAGAAAATGCATGTATAGATATATACTATTTAAGGGGCTTCACAGAATCCTCTAGCTCTCTAAAAAAAAAAAAAAAAAAAAATTCCCATTCATGGGCCATTAGTCTCTAGAGATGCTTTTTCTTTTCTGCCTCTTTATTTAGACTACAAGTGGCACTGGCAGCCAGTCTTTGAATTTTTTTATAGCCCTACAGTAGCTAGATCTGTGCCTTAAACACAGAGACTTTTGCCTCATGCTAATGGTGGTTCCTAGCTTTCATCTCTTCCCCAAGCTTTGTGATTTGGCTGCAACTTGACAAATTCACTGATGCATAAATTCTGTAATGCCATTTCTCGAGTTGAAAAGAAGAGAAAAACTGGTATGTTTTTCCTTCAGAAGACCTCAGAGGTTTTTGAAGATTCTAAGGAATTTCCAGGACTAAAAATTGGGCTGTGTTGTTTATTTGCATTGTTCTATGTCCTATCTCGTGGCTCGTTTTCTTCCCAAGGGTTATGCAGACACACAGAGCACTAGCTCTTTGAGGGTGTAGAAGGCTGAAACTCTGTCTATGGCAGAAGCCAGGCTTTGGCAGCACTGCCCGGGGCAGGGCAGACCCGTTTTTTAGTTGGTGACACCAGAAAGATGACATGACAGTCATCAGCAGTTCTTTGAGTAACAGTGGTGGCCACATTTAAAGACCGATTGATTTTTTTTTTTAGTGCCATGAAACCAAAGCCAAACCTTTGCTGTACTATAAAAGAGTTATAACAGTGGCCTCATCTGGTTTTCATTACCTTGTATTTCTCCAGCACGGAACCTCTAGGCATGGAGGAAAGGAGTCAAAAGTGTATCCTCAGTTAAATGGTGTTAATTTGCAAAGAGTTTACATCACTTTTTCTGTCCTCATCTGGGGCTCAGCCATGCAAAAGGTCTGTGGAGAGTCTGCCTGCGGTTGGGCGCCAACAAGCAGGCCAAATTAATTTTCACCTGAGAAGCAGCAGCCAGATTGATTTCGAAGGCTGTGCCTTTCTTATAATTCCTTCTACAAGAACAGGCCTTATGGTTCCTGGTCAAAATAGCACTTTCTCATTCTTGCTTTTTTCTTTTTCAAATTGTCATAATTTATGTGCCATAAAATGTGTGAAAGAGGCTGGAGCTTGGGTGAGAAGGAGGGGCCTGATCCTGTTTGGTTTCCCTGTGCTCTCAGGGCTGCAGGGAGGTGGCCTTTTTAATTGGGTTTTTGGATTTGTATATGTGGGTATTTACTTTTACTTATAGCCAAATCAGGTGGTTTTGGAGCAATGACAGTGATTGGGGATTTTCTTTGTAGGCAAGAATGTCTCTTTTTGTCCTAGCATCTTTTTGGAGACAGTGATGGTTTTACAAACAGCACCACAAGTATAGATAACTTTTAAAAATAATAATAATGTTTCTAAGGACATTTTAGCAGTGTTTTATAACTCTTAAAATACAGGAAGAATTATTAACAAAGACCAACAAAAGGGGAAAACATCTTTCTCATTATATTTTAAATGACCATGCCTTAATTTAGGTCTTAAGTTATGTCTATCCTGATGATGTGATGGTCACCTTGGTTACAACCCTCTCACCTGGAGTTTGGAGTATTCTCACTGCACCCCTAGAGAATTGTTATTTCATGCGAAAGAAACATTGCTTAAGATTAATGTGTCTATCGTTGGCCAGTGGTTTGATTTTGGCTCCTGAAGTCACTTGTTGGGTTCAGCCACTTCTGAGCTGGAGAGAGTTGTTCATTTACTGGGCCTGCAACAGTTCTTGATGAACTGGCTACATCGCCTTTACTGAAGGTCCACTGAGCTATGGAGACTTGGAAGACAAGAAGGGATTAATGTCCAGCAGTGGACAACATGAAAAGACTCAATCACTTGCCCCTCTCTGACCTATGGCCTGTCATTTGTATTGAGTCTTCGGATCTTTCTCACCATGCAGGGACACCCTCACATCCTTACCAACTAGATTCTAGGCAACCACAACCCATCAGGACTTCTCATAACCTGATCTTTCTAGTATCTCCAAAGCTGATTTAGTCATGATATATTAAGTGAATAAATATTTATATATGATTTTCAACCAATGTGCTGTGAGGGGATCTTAGGTGTGCCACAAAAATTTTTAAAGATGGCTCGGCGCCTGTGGCTCAAGTGGCTAAGGCGCCAGCCACATACACCTAAGATGGCGGGTTCGAATCTAGCCCAGGCCCACCAAAACAATAATGACGGCTGCAACCAAAAAAATAGCCAAGCGTTGTGGCAGGTGCCTGTGGTCCCAGCT
>NW_003852422.1:13391293-13422159 GCF_000181295.1 Otolemur garnettii | reverse complement strand
AGGGGGACAGCTTGAGGCTCTGTCTCAAAAACAAAAAAAACAAAAAAAAATTTTTTTTAGAGATCATTAATGAAATTATTTTCAAAAGAAGTTTAAACCCACAGAAAATATATTCTTTTTTCTACTCTTTATTAAATCAACATAATTTCAGTGTGCTGTGCAAATTTAACTATAGGATCAAGTGTGCCATGAGATAACAAAAAGTTGAAAAAGTTGGTTTATATGATCATTTCTTCATCCAGTCAAGAATAAAGAGATGAACAAGAAACTATCATTCCCTGTTCATCTCCCAAGTGACCCTCAATCTCCCACTTCCTTGGTTAGCTCCAGGGAGCTGAGGGAGAAGCAGGGCGGGCATGCTGCCCTGGGCACACCTAGTGTGCTAAGCAGAGGAAGCAGAATGGACAGAGGTGAGCTGGTTCATCAGAGTGGCACAGACACTGCAGGGCAGACCCCAGGGAGCCAAGGGCAGTGGAGGTTGAAGAGGCCTGCCTGACTCCCTGACTCTTCCCGTCCTCGGTTCTCATCCCTGGGCCACTCTCTCTCTCCACAGGACTGTTTTTGACCATCCATTTCCATCCTGAGAGTATAGACAAAGGTTTCCCGCCCCAATTTACCTCCCCTTCCCTTCTCTCACCCCACAATAGACAGTTCTTTCTTCACACTCCTGCTGGAATGTCGGCCACACCTTGGGTTTCACGTTTAGCGAGGTGTTATAAATAGCAGTAGTTAAAACTGCTATTTTATAATTTGGTCATTTAGTGATAATATTCAGTGTTCATTGGTGCTAAAAGTCAATGCATATTTCAAAATATATCAAGAAGCATGGACACTATTTTGCTTCATTTAGTCCTGACTCTCTTCTTTCTGTACAAATAGGGTTCCTTTTGGAAGGATTTGGTCCATAAGACTTTCTAAGTAATTTCCAAGTATGATTCAGAATGGAACTATTAAATACTGCTTCCTTTCTCTTATGTCATACACCCAGTTTCTTCCAAATGCCTGAAACAGAGCTTACATTTCCATAAAAAGGAAAATCACATGACATGCATATGGGTTAAATATAAAATAAGTTAAAAAAAAAAACTCCAAAAGAACCCGATATAGCCTGGGTGGTTTCAGTGTATTTGTGTATATTTTTAGTTCTGTTCCTTGCAAGAAAATCTACAGTGACAATTTGGTGGTGTTATTTGGCATAGTTCTTGTGATTTAATATTCATATTTATGCATTTTAAACAACATAATGAGCTTTTGAGAAGAAAAGTATGCATTATCTTGCTTTTTAAAAATGTGAATTTCGTCAGAGATTGTGTTCTGAGGACTAAGATTGTTCTTTCTGCCTGTGAAACGCAGATTCCATGGAGTCTGCTAACTGGATTATGGACTTAGCAGAGTACAGACGTCTTTCTAATTATAACAGTCTCATCACTGGCTCGTTGTTTCTGTTGATTTACATGTTTTTGCTAATAGTCTTGAGTTACCCTGAACACGTTTCTAGTTAAGTTACCTTAAATACTAATTTCCAATCTACTAATCCATTTTAAATGTTAGAAACTCTTCAAATTCCTAATTTAATAAAAATCCCCCTTACTCTGCCTTTCAAATCATACTTTTGGAAAGCCTTTAAAGACAATTCTGTCAGTCTCATAGTCAGAGACCTCTAAGACTGCTCAGATATCCTGAATGTTACAGTTTAATCACTGATATTATAAATATTACTTACCAGGTTGAGTGACCAGAAATGCTACCTGGCAAGCTGCTCATCAGGAACACACACTAGAAAGCCACAAAGCCATGGTTCAGATATCTGATGGGAAGCTTGTAGCTTAAACCACCATACCATCTCCTCTCAACTGGTGCCAGTGATTCGGATTTCCCTGTTTTCTGTGCCTTGGAGAATCATCGGTGTGGCACAGACTAAGGATAAACACAGGCTGGGATAATTGGCTGCTGTGGCAGAAGTGGGTAGGGGCAGGCAGTGGCCAGGCCCAGACAGTTCCACAGGAGGGACCCTGGAGGTGTGCAGTGGGTCACCCCTGTCATTACCTGCCTTGGAATGAGACCCCTCTCTTCTGCCAGTTGTTGTCTTTGGAAGTTAACTATTTGTGCAATCACTGATTCTTTTGTGGGAAAGCCCTTTCTTCCACATGCCTTCTACTCCATCTTTTTTTTAAGTTTTTTTTTTTTTTTTTTTTTTGCAAGTGAAATAAACTTCAAATAAAAAGCCAGGAGCAGCTCTGAAAGGGAAAGGTGGACAGGCATCCTGAGACAGTGGGCAAGAAGTGGCAGGCTCTTGCTTGGCTCTGTGGACTAACAGTACCGTAAAAACCTCAGCCTTTATTTTTTTGTATATAGACTATTTTTAAGAGCATTTTTAGGTTCACAGCAAAACTGAGGGAAAGTTAGAGATTTCCTGTGTTTCTCCTGCCCCTGACCCTGCACAGCCTCCCCAACGGGGAGCTATTAACACCTCAAGCGAAGTATTCATTTGTTTCAATTGCTACACCTCCATAGACATATTAGGGTCATGTGTACATCGCATGGGTATGGACAAATGTATAATGACCTGCATCCACCATTCTAGTTATCAGACAGGATAGTTTTACCTAAATATGCTCTGTGTTCCACCTAGCCATCCCTTCCGCTCCCTGAACTCCTGGGAGCTACTCATCTTTTTACCACCACCATAGTTTTGCCTTGTCTGGAATACCTTGTTTGGAATTATACAGCATACAGGCTTTTTCAGATTGGCTTCTGTTGCCTAGTATTATATATTTGAATTTCCCCCATGTCTTGTCTTCACTTGATGGCTCCTCTATTTTATTTTTCACTCTAGGCTAGAGTGTAGTGGCCCAATCACCACAATCTCAGACTCCTGAGCTCAAGCAGTCCTCCTTGAACTCATTTTTCAATCAGATTGTTTGCTTTCTTATTATTGAGTTTTAAGAACTCTTGGTATATTTTGGACAACAGTCCTTTATCGGCTATGAGTTTTGCAGATATTTTCTTATGATCTGTGGGTTACCTTTTCATGATCGTGCAGCTTGCTGACACAGTGGCCTGTTGATGTCACCATCTCAGGGCCTCGCCCTCTTAGGTCAGATGTGAACTCTTAGATGTAAGTAAATTCCTCTGTTCTGAAATGCAGAAAGCAAATTTTACAGAATTATTGCTTTTAGCAAGGACAGTTCAGGACTGGGGTGTATTATTGAGTGAGAATATTACCAATTCATCCTAAGCCTTGATAGACCCTACTGCTGCATTCACCTCACAGCTGACTTGTGTGATGAGAAGTGAGACTGTGAAGTTTAGGGTAGAACTATACAGATGAGTGTTCTAACCAACGGCAGTCATAATGATTGATGATTTCATCAGAGAAAACAAAAGTTGGTTAGATTTCCAGAGAAAGTGCCCTTTCAGTGTTCAGACACTTTTGAGGTCCTCCATAAAGACAGGGATGGAAAGATAATATTACTACTCAGTATATTCATGAGTCTTTGTGTCCTTGCGGGCTGCATGTGCACCGAGATTACTTTCTGGGAGCAGTAATGCCATTGCTGCACCCAATTGCTTGCTATTTTCCGAGTGTTCTCAAATCCATCATCTTGTTTGACCCTTGTATCATTTTGCCAGATAGTTATATGTTCATTTGTTTATCTGTTTAACAAACACGGCTTCACCCTGACAAGCTAGCATGACTTCATAATTGATACAAACAGATCTACAGAGCCGTCAGGTGGTTTGTCCCAAATTCTCACCACTAATGAAGGCCAGGCCCAGGGAGCTTTTGGACCCCTGCTGTCTCCTCCGTCCCACTCCATTTCTGACCCTCCTGTACTCCAGCATCCATCCCTGCAGTCACCACTTACCTCTGCTCTTCAGGGCCTAAAACACCATCAAGGCAGTAATGCTATCAGATCACTTTTAGGTGAGTCTGGATTATGACAAGCCACAGAAAAAGAAAGCTGGTAGACAATTTTCATCCTTGAAAGAGGGTCAGTTAGTAGAGGGGAAAAGAACAAACCAACAAACCTGGAATGTTCAGGGTAAAACATCTATAAACTAGCATCTGTGATGTAGCTAGGCTGGCCTGGGGAGAGCACTCAGTACATTCTGGAAGTGCAGTGTTGCTTCTGTTACTGTTATTATTGTGGAAACAGCTCTCTTAATCTCTCTCTACTTCACTCACAGATTAACCCTCACCCTCCTTTCCCTCTATGGAGGAAGCCAAACAAAGCCCACAGCACACTGAGCACTCACAAATAGTGAGTTGCTCTGGAATACTCAGGTCCTTCTACTCCCACCTGCTGAATGCCCATGCTTAACAAAGCCCAGGGGCGCCCCTAATTCTCTTGAGTGTGAGCCGATCTTGTTGTAATTTAAAACTTTGACTGTTATGTTAACTGCAAAATTATGAGTTTGATAATCATGAGGAAAACAACCAAACGCTTTGGGACAACTCAAAGAAAGAATTGTTAAAAATTTTTTTTTCTATTGAAGCGGAGATGGATGAGACAACTATGAAAGATGGAAGGTATACAACCCTGCAAGTGGTTTGCACTTAGACTGTTTGACGAGTGACTTTTAGTTAAAGGAACCAAAACTAGAAATTGTAGGCAAAAGCATTAGAGGTATAATTGATAGAGTCAGGTAGACCCATTGTCAAAGGGATGGGTCCCAAAAGCTTGGCTTTGTTTGAGTGTTTTACCACACAAGTAGTGGGTGACTTGAATATCAGGAAAACATAACTAGGATTTTAAGGTCACCAATAGATAGCTTTTGTGACTCAATGTTATACTTACTATTTAGTTCATCAGCACAGGAAATCTGATTGGCAAAACACTTCTGCTATATTGAAACATGTTCACCTTATAAAATGTTACCTCCAATAACAGTGATGCTAAATTAGAGCATCAGTTATGGGTGCACCCAGAGCAGTACTTCTAAGAGTTGGCCACCTCTCAGGACTGGCCATGCATCATTTGCACAGCCCAGTAAAAAAATGAAAATGCAAGATCCCTTGCACAAAAATGAATAGGAATTTCAAGACTATGCCAGCAGAGCAACCAATCATGGGCCCATCTGAGCAACTAGATAGGCCACCCACCTGCGAAGACCCCACTGTCACCACTTACAAATTGCCACTTAACTGTGATTGGCAAATCAGTGGAACTTAAAAAAAAAAATGTTTAGTCTGTATCAGCTTACTATTTCTCACAAAATTCAGCATGGACGGACTTGAAGGTCATTTTTCACATTAATTATACCATCGGTAAAGAAACACTTGGAGAATAAACTTGTTTGAGACTCTCCTGATCTTTCTAGGTAACTTCTTTACATCCTAATTGTCAGGAATGTTAAGGCCTAGTTTTTGTCTGTCCATATCCCCCTAAGAATAATATGGCCCTTCCAGAATAAATTTCTCAATCCATTCTATGAATCAAAGGATTCTGAAATATTTAAATATATCACTTAGGCAAAAGGGGGTTTTTTTGCAGTTTTTGACTGGGGCTGTGTTTGAACCTGCCACCTCCGGCATATGTTAAGATTTAACATAAAATCAATATACAAGATGATGTCAACAAACAGGGTTTTGCCTAGGGTCAACCTAATCAAAAGTTCTGACAAGGAATAAGAAAACAGCATTGGATTCATGATGACAATTTATTGAAAAATAAAATTTTAAATAGAGAAATCACATATATTGTAACACAAACAGATAAATCTAGACAAAGATTAGGGTGGCGTCTGTAGTTCAAAAGGGTAGGGTGCCAGCCCCATATACCAGAGGTGGCAGGTTCAAACCCAGTCCAGGTCAAAAACTGCAAAAAAAAAAAAAAAAAAAGAAAAGAGATTAATTTTAAAATTATAAACCAATCATACAATGGTTAGAGATATCCTCTGTGTAGTTTTACATCACCAGCTGATGATGCTGTAATAATAAAAATGTAGAACTATGTCAAGAAAAATCATACTTCTAAGCTACTTAATTTGTATTTTATTCACTTATTTATTTGTTTAGCAGGCCTGGGCCTGGTTGGAACCCACTAGCCCCAGAGCATGTGGCCAGTGCCCTAACCATTGAGTTACAGGTGCCCAGCCAAAATTAATTTTTTAATTAAATGTATGTTTTTAATCAGAATAGAATGTTTGTGGTGAGTACCTATTATTTTTCACTTTGACTTTTTCTATTAAGTAAGGAGTGATCCCTCAGGTTGGATGACTTCTCCTGGGTTGCCCATGTCCACTTATTCTGCCACTGTGGTCAAAGCTCATTTATAAGCCCTTGGTCAGTGGCGGCTGTTACTTGAAAAAGTCATTTTACAGGGGTGGGCATGGTGGTTCACCTCATCTCTAAAAATAGCCAAGCGTTGTGGTGGGTGCCTGTAGTCCCAGCTACTTGGGAAGTTGAGGCAAGAGGATTGCTTGAGCCCAAGAGACTGAGGTTGCTGTGAGCTATGATGCCATAGTGCTCTACCGAGGGTGACAAAGACAGACACTGTCTCAAAAAAAAAAAAGGAAAGTCATTTTACAAATTCATATCTGAATTTTTTTTAAACTTAAACCATATAACTTACATTCACACACTATTTCTTAGTGTAAGGACATATGTATCAGCTGATTACAGTTTCCTAAGCTTTTTTTATGTTAGCAACTCCATTTTAATTTCCAATTTCTATTGTTTTAGCATGAAATGAGAAGTTACAAATATGTGCAAAACAAATTGGAAAGCAAAACCTTCTTTTAGACTTTTAATGTTTCTTTTTCTTCTTTTTTTTCTCACTTCTTTATGGTCCCAGGAATAGTCTCATGGTCATTTTTGTCTAATCTGGGATGTTTCTGTTGGTAATCTTTGTGCTTTATATTTGGTTTTGATTGTCTGTTGGGGCGGTGGTGAAGCCAGCTTGCTTCTATCCTGCTATTTTAAAATGGGAAGTCCCTCCTTTTTTCTTTCTTTCTTTTTTATAGTTTTCTTGCCCTCACCAGCACACCAGTTCAGCAGTGTACAATTGTTTTCTTTTGTTTTTTTTTTTTTGAGTCACTTTTATTTGGGTCTTTGCAAAGCATTTACTTTAGTTTTCGTAGAAACATTTCTCATTTTTATTCACACTTACATTTCCCTGCTTTACATGGTGGATATTTAATTAAACTTCTCCATGAGTTCATCTGGTGAAAACAGACTTGAGAAGTAACTTGGTAACTGGTGGGAACAGAAAGGCATAGACATACTGGAGAGCTGGCTTTAAGAACGCGGTATGTTATGAGCACCTGTTGTTATATTTTAGAGGGGCTGAAAAATATGCTGGCGAGTTGTTAAATGGAAATGCCAGCTGGCCTCCTTCAAGTTGAGTGGGGTTATTAGGCACATAAATCCCTGCCACAGCTCGTCTTGGCCTATGCCCCATACAACAGCGTCTGGGAGAAAGAGTCACGTCCCAACCCTCCCTGTGTGATTTCTGTCTGCTGCTCACACTTGATCCATGTTTTCATGAACTTTTCATCACTGAGCCTCAGACATGGCTTGTCTACAGGTACCTGGTTGTGGGAGGGGAGAGACTTCCATATGCTTATCAGTAATTTAGTCAGATTGTCCAAAACACACCTTCCAAATTTGGGGGAAATCCCTTCATGTAGAGTGGTAACAGAAACTTCATTTTATTTGTATAGATTACTGTTACACTGAGTCACTGCACAGAATATAAAAGGTGAATAGTGAAGAGCTGTTTTGATACTCACGTCCTCTGGTCGGACTAAAAGGTTCTGTTTGTGATGCTGAGTGTTGGAAAATTTCTAGATCTGCTTGGTCTGTGGCACTTATGTTTTACCTGGGAAATTTCTGGAGCATCAGTCTTTAAAATGGAAGACTACGTAAGAAGACGTAGCAGGTTTCCTAACATTCGTTGAACTTTGTGTTTGTCAAAAAGTCCTTTAATTAAAGACTGGCGACATCTAGTCACCTGCAAAAAAAAAAAAAGATAGCAGCCCCTAGGGACAAAACACCCTGCAGGGTTCAGAAAGGGAAGGGCGATATACAGAACTTGTGTTTTTCCATTTTAGTTTTGAGAATCTCTTTTTTTCCATGAGTAATTTTTTTTTAATGTTAAGGAAATTTTTTACTCTCTTCTGAGAAATGGAGCCCACTTGGCCCCGTGATGGGCGGTCAGGGACCCCCAGGGAAGGTGGGAGGCACTCAGAGTTGTCACCTGTCGCGAGGGGGCACGATCAGGGGTCGGGGGCCCGGCGGGGCCGGCGGAGGAGGTGGCTGCGCAGCGACCACGCCCTGTGTGTCCTCTGGGTCTGTCGCGCTCGGCGCCGGGTTTGCGCTCCTGCCAGCGTTCCCGGCCCCAGGGTGAGCCCCCGGCTGGCCGGTTCCTCCTCTCCGGCCCGCGCCCGCCCCGCCACGTCGGGCCTGGCGAGGTGACGCGCGCAGTTCCCAGGAGGGACGACAGGGCCGCCCTCTGGCGCCCCGGGGGACACGCCGTGACGCCGCCCTCGCCTCGTGGGGAAACTTTCCTCTCACAAGACCGCGTCCTCGCCGGAGCCGCTGACTCACCTCTCCGTGTTCTCTCCCTCTGCCCGTAGGAAATGTGACTGGAAACAGTAACTCCACGTTCATTTCCAGCGGGCAAGTCATGAACTTCAAGGGCGACATCATCGTGGTCTACGTCAGCCAGACGTCGCAGGAGGGCGCGGCGGGCGCGGGGCCGGCGGAGCCGGTGGGCCGCCCGGTGCAGGAGGAGACCCTGGCGCGCCGCGACTCCTTCGCCGGCAACGGCCCGCGCTTCCCGGACACGTGCGCGGACCCCGCCGGCCTGCGGGAGCCGGGGCCCGACAAGGCGTCGCGGCCGGTGCAGGAGCAGGGCGGCGCCGAGGCCTAGGGCAGGCCCCCCGGCCCGCCGCCTCGCCTGGCCCGCCGCGTCCCCTCCCTCCCGACACCTGCCAAGGATCGGTACATTCACGCCAAATTCCCACGGTGACGTTCCCCACCCACCTTGCTCTTCAGGGAGACAGTGGCTGTTCCCAAAGGAAATTATCAGGAAACTTATCGCGTTCTCCTCGGCCCCTTGCCCTGTAACCTCTCGGGTGCGCGTTGCTCCCTCTGGCCGCCCGCGCTGGACTTTCTTTTTGGTTTTTTCCCCCTCTCCTCCAACAGTAACATGTACCTTAGGACATCTGTTTTTAGGACTGTCCTGTCCGACTGAGGCCTTTGTTCCCTGTATTTGTATTTCACACCATTTTTTGATATTTCACCTCCTACTTTAAAACTAAGAGTTTTCATGAAGATTCTCCTTTACATATTTTCTTTTGTGCTCTCTTGAATGGTATTTTGGAGATGACTTTCCTGGAGTGTCTGTACTGACCACTTTGGGGAAAAGGCTTGACATATAAAGCTGGATCGAGGTGCTGGGAACACGCGAGGGGCTTTTATGTTCTGAAAAATGTTCTGTGTTCTCATTTTCTTAAGAAAAAGAAAAGGGAAATCCCATTGCTTCCCCCGAGTGATGTTTGTGTTAGTCCTTAAGCAAAATTTTTGAGTGTGTGACCTTGTCCGCAGTGGGGTATGTTTATCCACTATAGCAGAGGCAATCGGGTACTAGGTACCTAAATCTGTAGAAATCCAAGTTGCTGCTATTTGGTTTTCTTATCCTTAAATCTCTGAAAAAGACGAAGAGAACGGGATACAGAGCTAGCTTGCCCACAGAGTGGAAAGGAGGTGCCAAGAAAACTCGAAGAAGAAAGGATAGAGTTGAAATTTTAATTTGCATTTTCTTTTTTAGATGAGAATAGTGGTAAACACGTCCTCCTTTCTTCCTAAATAATGAGGTCTTGTAGAAATGGAAGACGTTCTATAACTTAGCCTTGTAGAAGTGGGAAACAGTCCCACCATTTCCCCATGCATTTAAATTAAAAACCAAATTCTCTTGCTGTGACTGTAAGAAAACTTATCTTAAAGGTGCTTTTCTGTGGGCATCGGCCCTCTTATGAGGAAACAGCGTATGAGTCAGATTCAAGGCGTCACCTGGGTTCTTCTATCAATCATGGCCAGTGAACAGTGGTTCTCAGACACCCAAGACAAGTTAAAACACATAAGCAAATTAAAATCAATTTTGCACATGTGGTAGGTTATAAGACCACTAATACGGATCATTGTCCGCTTTATTGGCTACAGAGGCCCAGCTGAAGAGAATGACCATCGATCACTGGTTTCTCCCTCCTGGTTGCAGGTCTCCTGGAAATGCTGGAGTGGGAGCAGTTGATTACAGTTTTTAATGGCAAAGCAGAGCACCGCTGTGTTATTTATGAGCCCCCCCCCCTTAGCTGACATAAAGAACTGCAGGAAATAACTGCACTACTAGGTTGATCCACTGGTGGGAATTTACTGTCTGTTCTGCTCTTTTTGTTAACATCCATCCACACAGAGATATTATAAAAGTGGAAGAAACTATTATCCCCTTTGATATGGAATATATTAGACAAAGTTATAATTTGCAAAGTGGAACACTGAGCTAAAACCCCAAGTTTCTACTGTGACTGTCATCTCACGGAGGCTGCTTCACACTGTGCTTTCATTTTCCCTCCCATAAAAAGGCAGTAATGATAATTTATAATAGTCTCCCTACCCAGAGATATCCAAAGGATGCTACAGTGAATATTAAAGTACTTCGAGCTCCTTAAATCAAAGGTGCTGTATAAATACATAAGAATCTACATTTGGAAAAAGGTAATATGTATTCTTTCCCACAATAATTCTTAACAAATTCTGTGTTGATCCAAAGGCAGCTAAGTGATGGGAAATGTATCACAAATCTGTCTGTATTATAGAGACGTTTGGGACAAATGTAAAGAAAATGAAGGCAATAATGAAAATTATTTGGGGGACATGACAGAGATTAAACTTGTATTTGACTATGAAAGTTTGTTTTTCATGGTTTGCTAAAACAGGGCCCATTGTAAAATTGTGATCCAACATACTCTTGATCTTTAATGGTGTGCTGTGGTGTCGAAGCTTGGTTGGTTTTATTGTCAAGTTGCTTGACAGCAGACTTGAGAGAATATACTTGCTTTGATGGTATTTAGGCTGTGGATTTCATAAGAAAGTTCTCTAAAATACATCCTGGATACCTAGTGAAAGAGTTGAATAGGAAATGGTATGTAATGTTTCCTACTCATGTTTTACTAGGCTACCAGAAGAAGGAAGAATGAATTTCTGTACCCACAAATGCAAAGAGCAGTTTGAATGTGATGTATCAGGATCTTAATTTGGCTGGGGAAAGAGGGATTTCTTGCTGTGTAACAGGCCATCCCAATATAAGGCTTAAAACAGCTCACAGTTTTGTGGGCTGGATCTACTAGGGTGGTTCTTCAGGCCTGGTCCCCTCTGGGCCAAGCTTGCTCAGCCATTTGCAGTGAGCTCGCACCACGTGGTCTCCAGTCCTTCCAGCCAGCTAGCTGGACTTGTTCTCATGGTATCAAGGCCCTGAGAGAACAAGTAGAAACCTGCTAGGCATCTTGAGGCCTGTCACTTCTGCCACATTCTGTGGACCACAGCAAGGCCAGTCCAGATTCAAGGTTGGGGAGGAGACCCCCCTACCCATGGGAAGAGTTGCAAAGTGGATACATGAAGGGGAAGAAGAGGAGCGCTTTGCAACCCTAACCAGTGAGTGGTTCCCTCTCTGGTGATTGAGCTTCTTTGATGCATAGCCCTATGGGTTCCTTTGGTGGGAAGACACCCACATTCATATTTGAGTGCTACATCAAGATTCCTTCCAAGGCCAAATATAGAAGATTTGGGAATTGAGTTGACTACTTCTGTATTCCTTTGGTACATAAAATTAAAAATTGACTACTTGTAAAACAAGAAAACTGTTGGGATACCTTCAGTACAGGAACCTGTTACCTAAACAGATAAAAGATCTAGTATATCCTAATTCAATAAGCTCTTTTTATGATTATGTTCTGGGCAAAAGGGTGAACTTGAACAAAGGCCTGGTCTTTCTTGGAAGAAACGTAGCCCATAGCTCAGTGGATAGGGCACCGGCTGCATACACTGGGGCTAGTGGGTTTGAACCCAGCCTGGGCCAGCTAAAATCAACAATGACAACTGCAACAATGACAACAAAACAAAAATAAATAAATAGCTGCGTGTTGTAGTGGGTGCCTATAGTCCCAGTTACTTGGGAGGCTGAGGCAAGAGAATTGCTTAAGCCCAAGAGTTTGAGGTTGCTGTGAGCCCTGACGCCATGCCACTCTACCCAGACAATGTCAGACTGTGTCTCAAAAAAAAAAAAAAAAAAAGGAAAAGAAAAGAAATGTAGTTTTGAATCGTTTGCTCTTTGATAGTCTCTGATAGTATGTGAAAATCCCTGTCCATCTACTTTGGAGCACTATGGGGTGCTCTGGACACAAGTTGAATAACCCCCTTTGGGGAGAAGGGATAGAGCCTTGGAATCCCTAAGTGCTCTGTTGGGCATCCTAAGAAAGGAGATGAGGACAGCTAGAGAGTCCAGAACCAGGTGCCAGAGAAGCCACTGGGAAGAGTTGTCTATGAACTCCCACCCACCTGGCTGTGCTGGTAAACAGACTGACCCACAACTTCTATAGCCTTGTAAGAAAAGAGGTGGGACTGATATTTGGCACAGGCAGGCGCAGGTGGCATCACTAAAGCCAAATCTAGAGGGGCAAGTGGCAGGGTAGGGGTGGGGACACATGGTCTGCCGAAAACCCTGGGCTGACGCACCTGTGGCAGCCCCACTAAGGAGCTGCCTCCCTTGCCACAACAACCGTGTGTCCCTCAAGGTTTGAAGAGGAGTATGGAATGAATTTCCAGGGGGCACAGTGTCCCCAGCCCCTCTGCTGTGACCTCGGATGGTTCTTGTGGATTTTCTCTCTTGTCACCTCTCTACCTCCTCCAGTTATCCTGACCCCAGGATGAGGTTGGAACTCACCAGATGAAAAATTTTTGATGCTTTGCACCTGTAATCCCAGCTACTTGGGAGGCTGAGGAGGGAGGATTGCTTAGGCGATGTAAGGAGACCTTGTCTCTTAAAAAAAAAAAAAGTTTAAGATTACCAATAGTATAATAGTTAAAATTACAAATTACGAGCCTCTTATAGTAACTTTGTGCTAGCCAAGGAGCTGGCAAAGGTACCCTCATCTCTACTTAATAGAAAATGCAGAAATTTTGAATCAGACTTGGTTCATGTCTCAGCCCTTTCATGTACAGACTTACCTGGTGTAGCTGCCTCACTAACTTGAAGATAAGAATATCAGTTATAGGGCCAGTGTGAAGGTGACATGGGATGAGGTAGAACCAAGCACCAGAAGAGATACCAGTAGTAAACACGCAACTGTTTGTTACACACCACCTTCCTTCTCTGTCTCTAATGCCTGTCCGTTCCTGGGCACAGAAGCCACCTCAGACATTGCTCCCCCTTTCAGAGTCAGACCACATAACTATAACCAAGCTCTGACATGCATCTCACACTAGGGTGACCAGACGTCTCACTTTTGAACAATTTGTCCCGTGTCATGTGGCATTTTTAAAAAGTCCCGATTTTTGGAAAGAATGCACAAACTGGCAGGAGAACAGGAAGGGAATATACGGTTTTCGGCCACCATGTGGCTATTTTGCCAGAATATGAGCTTTATATTATTTTTGTTAATTTTATAATGTTAAACTGTAATAATAACAAATAATTGTTGAGAAGTGATTATCGAGAACTGCTTATCAAAGTTTGCATTGTTGTCAGGCCCTGCCCTGCCCCATCCCCTGTCCCGCCCCCCCACCCTCTTCATCCCCCCACCCCTCGCCATGTTGTCCTGCTTCACAAATGTTAAAATCTGGTCACCCTACCTCACACACCTCCTCGCTCTTTGAAACTAGGTCAAAGTGGGCACATTTTCCACAGGAAATTGGCAAGACTGTGATGGTTGACCCCAGAGTTGTCTCCTTTTGACATGGCACACTGAGGGAAGTGGACTCATGCAACAGACCTTCACATTATACAGTGTCGAAAGATGTCAATTGAAATGGGCACCGGTGGATGTTTCTCTCATAGCCAAACATTTGAGGAGAGTAAGTAAAGAATACCTGGATGTGTACGTTTAAAAGTTTTATGCTTTTTTCTTCTCTTGGTGTTCCTGGGGCGCTTCCAATTTGGGAAGAATAATGAATTGGCCACCAGCTTAGAGGAGGTGGTATTATAGGCCTAAGCCTTTACAGGAAGGAACCAGAGTCCAGTAAAAACTTTCACTGTAACCCCAGCTCTGGATTTCTCATGGGCAGGTATGACCCAGGAAGCAAAAGGTGCATAGAGGAGAAAAACTACATTCTTACAAGGAGACCCTTAGGCAGAGGCAGTAAACTTGTCTTACCCTAAAATAAAAAAGCAAATTCATCTTTATTGGCTTTTACGGCCTCTCTACTCAATATGGCAATGAAGCCATAAAAATCCATCTTTAAAGCTCTTAGAACAGCTTTATGTAATCTATCAGTGGAAGAATAAACATTTTTATATCATTTTTTACATCAGGTTTAATGAGTTTGTTATACACAGTAAAATTCACCCTTTTTAGATACAGTGTTTTATAAATCTTGACAAAATATATAGTTGTGTAACCACCACTACTGTAATCAAGGTTCAGAAAATTTGCAGCACCCCAAAGTTCTTGTTTCCTGTTGTCATTAATCCCCTCCCCTCAACCCTTGGGCTCCTGGAATCCACTGTCTATTCTCTGTGCCTATGATTGGGCTTTTTCCAGATTGCTCTATAAATAGAATTGCACAGTCCGTAGCCATTGGAGTCTGGCTTCTTTCAGCATAATGCACTTGAGATCCAGCCAAGTTGTTGGGGACCTTGGCAGTTAGTTGGTCTTTATTGCTGGGTAGTGTTCCATTGTATGGTTATATAAGAGTTGATTTCCCAATACTTGGATTCTTTCCTGTTTAGGGAGATCACAAATAAAGCCACTATAAAAGCTCATGTAGACATGTGCTTTCATTTCTCCTGGGAAAATACCTTGTAGTGGAATTGTGGGATCATATAGCAAATATGTTTAACTCTATTAAGAAACTACAAAGCTGTCTTCCAACATGTCTGTGCCGTTTTGAATTTCCACTAACAGTGAGTGAGAGTTCCAGTTGCTCCACATCCTCACCAGCCCTTGGTATTGTCAGTGGTTTGCGTATTTGCTTTGATGTTCACCAGTCTAACAGGTGTGTAGCATATCATTGTGGCTTTAATTTGAAGTCCATGACATGACCAACTCTTTAACCCATCTTTTCATTGCTTGTTTTCTTTTTAGTTTTGGAAGTTCTTTATATATTCTATATACAAAAATATATGGGTTTTTAGGGCTTTTCTATTTCATTAGCAAACTATGGCACTAAAATTAACCCACAAAAGTCCCCCTTGCTCCAAAGATATTATTCAAAACATTGAAAACTAAGCATGCTGCATGGGTTTTTTGTTGTTGTTGTTTATTTTTTAAATTGTGGTAAAATGTACATAATATAAAATTTACCATTTTAACCATTTTTAAGCGTACAGATTAGTGACATTTGTGAAGTTTAGTGGCATGATGTACATTCATGTTGTTGCATACTCATCACCACCATCCATCCAACAGAAAATCTTTCATCTTGCAAAACTGAAACTCTGTACTCATTGATCACTAATTTCCCATTATCCCCCTTCCCCAGACCCTGGAAGCCACCATTCTACATTGTGTCTCTATGAATTTGACTACTATGAGATAGACTGGGAAGTTATTTGGCCAGTCTTGACTGGAAGTGGTCCTGACATGGATCAAGGGGTCACTGATAAGAACATGTGCCAAGGAGAGTTCTCTCTATTCCTGCTCTTCCTTGTCTTCTCAAACTCCCGATTTCTTTTTTATGCTCACTTTCTCCCTCTTTTCTTCTCTGATCTCTGCCTCTTCCCCCAGCATTCAGTTACTCCCCACTGCATCCCTTCCCCATGGGTTCTTCATGGACCACTCAATTCCTCTGGGCATCCCTGCTACAGTCCTATCTACCTGCCCCCGCATTCCCTTTCTTGCCACCTCCTCCCAACCATCCATTCCCTGTTTGTCCCGATGCCCCCAGCTGCTCAGGACTTTGGCGACACCTTCTTGCTGGAGCTAAACATTCTAGCAATTGTTCATTGAGAATTTAGCCTTGCTTTAGGAAGGATCCTCTGTGTTCCTCTTCTTCCACTGAGCATATTACATCCATTTCAAAGCAACATTCATGCCCCATCTTTCCTAGGAAGGACCCCTCAGACCCCAAGGGCAGGGTTTGGACTTGTACCTCACCATTTCAGCCACCAGCTATGTGCATGGATCCACAGTGTTGTTTTGTAAATAGTTTTTTAAACCCTTAAACTCTGCTCAACAACTATTTCTGACTGCTTCAGAGGTTTCTACAAGGGTTTCAGGGACCAGAGAGCACTCTTGGGAGGGATCTCTAGACCATGGAGAGATGCCTATCAGAATGTTGGAAGGGGTGGGATGAAGTGGCCCCAGCACCTGCCTCTCTGTCCTTCCCTCGTTTCCTTCCTCTCACATTCATGGTTTCTCCCCTCACAACTTTGCTGTGTGTGTAGCATGCAATGGCTGCTTTCTTCCCAAATCTACAAAACCTTTTGGATCCAGTTGGATATCTGACAATTCCAACCTAACTTTAGAACTTTCCTAGGCCAATCCCATCAGCCATGGTCAAGGAGGTCCTGTACCATAAAACAAAGTCTCATGGGACAGTCTGGCATGTGATGGGAATTTGTCCAGAAGAGGGTACAGGGAGGTGGTTGCCTGAGCCATGTCTAGCCCCAGGCTATCTAGGTCTAGTAACAAGTGCAATGGTAGGACAAAATCCTTGGAGGACTTAACTTTTCTCCTTCCAATTTCTGCACCATTTGTAATGTCTCAAGATACATTCTTCTGGATGGAATCCATAACCAGAAGCAGCCATATTTTAAAGTTCTGCTCTAAAGACCTTGGGGGGAAAGTGGGACTACTTAGATAAGAATTCTTTGTGTATCTGCCTTAGTTTTCTAAAAGAAGCATTGTTATGAAGCCAGAGCTGTCTATGGTTCAGAAGGTGAAGAAAGGATAGAACAGTCATTCCTGACAGTGATGGAAACAGCCTTAGGTCCTGAAAGCATTCAGATATCATGGCTGGGAAGTGGTGTGACAGCAGAGCCAGGCTTTGAGTTCTGAGCCTCGCCCAGTGCTGAGTGTCCTTTGGTGCTCGGCCTCGAGCTTCCAGCACTAACAGCAGCCTCTGCTCTTGACTTTAAATTCCCACTGTAAATAAATCCCCTCATGGCTGCCTGTGGGAAGAAGCAACAGCAGCAAACACTGATGATGACAGCCCTGAATGGGAAGAAGACAGGAATGTGGGTTTCACTCAAAGACAGCTGCTGACTTCCCACCATTAACACTTAAGCAAATCACTACCATTTATCAATGCACCCTGCTGAGTGATTTACATACACATCTCATTTAATCATCACATCAAATCTCCCCCCAATACAATTATCTTTCAAAGGAGGATATAGGCTCAGAATGGCTAATGAACTTCTGTAAACCCACAGAACTAGTGTGTGGGTTTTGTACCCAAGCTCCAAAGTTGCCATTCCTGCCCACTGTTAGAGCAGCTTTGAGGGTAGAGAGTCATGTTTATACCCAGAGTAGTGTTATTGCTTCCTCTAAGGCAGTGTTATTCAACCTTTTATTTCATGGGGCATACTTGAACCTATAGTTAAACTTACCCAGCACACTTAAATCATGCTGATGAAAAAAAAAAAAATAAAAGAATATATTTACTGGGTTTTGAACTTCTTTTTAAAAATAATTTAATTAGGCTTGGTACCTGTAGCTCAAGCAGCTAAAGCGCCAGCCACATACACCAGAGCTGGTGGGTTCGAATCCAGCCCAGGCTTGCCAAACAACAAGGACAACTACAACCAAAAAATAGCTGGGCATTGTGGCAGGTGCCTATAGTCCCAGCTACCTGGGAGGCTGAGGCAAGAGAATTGCTTAAGCCTAGGAGTTGGAGGTTGCTGTGAGCTGGGACGCCACAGCACTCTACCCAGAGTGACAGCTTAAGGCTCTGTCTCAAAAAAATTAAATAAAAATTAAAAAATAATAATTCAATTAATGATCTTTCAAAATGTTCACCACACACCTAAGGTCCTCTCATGGCACACCAATTGAAAATCCCTTCTCTAAGGCCATCTGTTTTCCACTATAACAAAGTGATGTACACCTGAGTTGAGCTGATTTGATAGCGTCAATGATGGAAATATTTTTAAAACACCCCAGGCCTTTTCATTATAGTCAGATTTAGTTTCCTAAATTAAACAGTAAGCTCTAAATCTTTGCATTAAAAATTTTATATCTGTGATGGTTTATTTTATGTGTAAACTTGACTGAGTCACAGGCTGCCCAGATATTTCTCTTTCTCTGTCTCTCTAGTATATATACAGTAGACCGCATAGTTGACCACCTCTCTACCTTAACCATGTCCTTAAATTGATCTAATTTTCATAGACCAGACAGTTACCATGTGTATGTATCAGTACAGTAGGCCTAGTTCTTTATGTTGATACCTCCATATTTTGACCCATTTGTTATAGTCCCTCAGGTGGTCAACTTACAGAGATTCTGTGTATACATATATATATGGGAAGGAGCAGCAGAATGAGAGAGAGAAAAAGTGAGAGGTGATGGGCATTTATCTATTTTGGCATCCTCCTGGGCATATGCTTCAGGGCCCTATAGATCTGTGACAGTGACTATATATTCATTGCAAGATTTATTATAAATGTTGAAATGGCCATCAATATTGGTTAAGAGATCTTTAAAGCCAAGCAAACAAATACAAACCCAGCAGTTCATGTCCCTTAAGGTTTAGGCATCCATGGATGGCACAGATAATGAGCAGGAGTCCATGGAATAAAGGATATTTACCAGGAGGGGCATATGATGGTCACCATTCTCCAAGAACACCATGGATGCTCATGGGCCCTGTCCACACAGTGCTACTGTCTCTGGCTCAGAGAAAAGCAGCTACAGGATAGTGTCTGAGCTGATTATTTTAAGAGCAAAGAAGTAATTTCTTTGCTTGATCTGCCCACCTCCCCCATGTTTGTTTGTACCCATAATTTTTTTTTAAGAGATGGGATCTTGCTATGTTTCCCAGAGGTGTGATCATACCTCATCATAACCTGGAACTCCTGGGCTCAAGTGAGTCTCCTGTCATAGTCTCCTGAACAGCTGGTACTAGAGGTGCGTACCACCAAAGCTGATAATTTTTTTTTAATTATTTTGTGTAGAGACAGGGGTCTTGCTCTTTTGCTCAGGCTGGTCTCAAACTTCCGACCTCAAGTGATTCTCCTGTCTCGGTCTTCTGAGTGGCTTAGGACTACCAGGTGTATGCCATCAAGCCTGACTATCAAGAATTTTATTGATACAATTGAACAATATTGATATTGTTATTCAATATCAATATAATACTTAGGAAGTCACAAAATGACTCAGTTTTAAATCATTGTACTGAGTCAGTATCATTTAAAGGCCCTAAGATTCACCTTTCTAGGTCTGCAGTTAGTCAATTTTTTTTTTCATAGTCTCACTCTATTCCCAGGCTAGAGTATCATGGCCTCAGCCTAGCTCATAGCAACCTCAAACTTCTGGGCTCAAGCAATCCTCCTGCCTCAGCCTCTATAGTAGCTGGGATTATAGGCACCTACCACGATACCTGGCTCATTTCTCTTTTTTCGGCAGAGACAGGGTCTTGCTCTTACTTGGGCTGAGCTCATGTGATCTTCCTGCCTTGGCCTCCTAGAGTGCCAGGATTACTTTATGCTGTGTGCAACACTCCTAGAGTGTTGTGAGCTACTGCACACGGCATGAAGTTTGTGAATTTTGACAAAGGCATGTACTCATCTATCCAGCATTGCAATCAAGCCACAGAACATTTCATCCCTGCAAAATATTACCTCCTGTGGCCTTTGTAGTCAATCGTCTCCCCTAACTTAGCCCCTGGCAACCATTGATCTGTTCACCGTCTCTATAGCTTTCCTTTCCCGTAATGTCACATAAATGGACTAATACGGTGTGTCGCCATTTGGGTCTGGCTTCTTTCACTTTGCATAATGCATGTTTTTGCATGTATCAATTGCTTGTTCGTTTTTATTGCTAAATACTATTTTGGAGGGCTAGGGGTAGGTTTTACTATAACTTGTTTACCCATTTACCAGTTGAGTGACATTTGGGTTATTTCCACTTTGGGATGACTATGAATAAAAGTGCTACCAACACTCACACATAGGTTTCTGTGTGGACATGAGTTTCCATTGCTCTTGGGTGTGCGTGTAGGAGTGGGACTGCCAGGTTGCATGGTAAGTGTATTAAGTCTGTTCAGGCTGCTGTAACAAAATACCGCAGACTGGGTGGCATATAAACAATAGAAATTTATTTCCCACAGTTCTTGAGACCAGGAAACCTAAAATCAAGGTGCCAGCATGGTCAAGCTGTGCTGAGAGCACCCTAACAGGGTGCAGGCTGCCCCCTTCTTACTGTGCCCTCACATGGCTGGGGGGGAAGGCAGCTCTCTGTGGCCTCTTTCATAAGGACACTGACTCAATTCACGAGAGCTCCCCCCTCTTGAGTAATCTCCTCCCAAAGTCCCCACTTTCTAGTACCATCACCTTGGTGATTAAGTTTCAACATGTGAACTCTGGGGGGACACAAAACATTCGGACTAGGGCATGGTGTTTATAAAACAGCAACATATGAAAGATCAAATTGCCCCACATCCTCATCTGACTTACTGAGCAGGGTCCACAAACTGACTTTACAGACAGTTTTAAATAGTTGCTAATGTTGGCCAGTTTGTTTCCCTACATGCATAGCTTCAATAGGTTTTAGACCTATCCGAGCAAGTTAATAATGAGAGAAAGTACTCATTTGGGTAATTGCACTCTGAGATTATGACTTTTTCCTTCTTATTGTGTAATTAAAACTTTTACAAACGACATCCTTGATACTCAAGCAGTAGGTAATATAGCAATTGGTCCTATGTTCAAGAGGTATTTTTAAATATTCAAATGAGGTTTTATTTTCATTAAAAGGAAGTTTTCCACCTTGGCACCTTTGGCTCAAGCGGCTAAGGTGCCAGCCACCTACACCTGAGCTGACAGGTTCGAATCCAGCCTGGGCCCACCAAACAACAATGGCTGCAACCAAAAAATGGCTGGGCATTGTGGCAGGCATCTGTAGTCCCAGCTACTTGGGAGGCAGAGGCAGAAGAATCGCTTGACCCCAGGAGCTGAAGGTTTCTATGAGCTGTGATGCCACAGCACTCTACCCAGGGCAACAGCTTGAGGCTCTGTCTCAAAAAAAAAAAGGAAGTTTTCCACTTCCTTAATGCCATTTTGAAAAGAATGTGAAGATCCCCGTTCTCTGGGAAAAACCAAACCCATATTTAGAACAATGGCAACGTTAGACTGTTCTCATTTCTCTTCAAGGAAATGTTTTTATAAAGTTATTTGTCTACATGATACATATGGATTATCTACTTTCAGAATGGCACACAACCAATTTAGAATACTGAGTTGCCCCAAATTTTCCTCGAACTCCCTCATTGCCCAAGCCAACTGATTTTTTTGCTTTCCATATTCGTCCCGACATGCCACAGACTAATTTTAAATAATTAGGATTGGTTCGAATGGAACATAATTAGAGAATTAACTCTGTTATAAGAATAATTATGTAAATCAGGATAAAGACTAACACAGCTTGAAGTGTTCAGCATCTTTGGAGCCTCAATTTTGCAGCTCTTCTTCATTAGCCTGGGAAATGGAAAACAAAAATGAAAATGTGTGCGGCAACAGCACGACGGGAAAAGATGGGGAGGAGGGAAGGTACCCTCCTTCCACCCTCCCCTACCTGCTGTCCAGCAGTGGGTCTCAAGCCAAATAAACATTATTTGTAAAATCTGCACTTTACAAATAAAACATAGAGGCTTCTGTGAAGGTCTTGGCTAACCATCCTTGGTAGCATTGTTGAATGTTTGAACCATCAGGAAGACCAGGTTTAGTTTGCCAGAATGGTTTCTAGATGTGTCTCTTGAGGTTTTCAGGCCTGAAGGCTGTGCAGGGAATAATGGGAAGCCCTCAGCAGGGTCCTTGACTTGGAACCACCACAGTCCCGTAGAAGATGAAAGCTACGTCGGTGGCTGCCTGACTCACTGTTTCCTTAAGGAGTCCAGCAAGATTGTCTCCTCAATGATTGAGCCCAAATAAAAAAGAACGGTATGAGGAGAAAGTGGAACTAACATTAGTTAAGCAACTACTATGTGCTGACCATTGCACTGGAGTCAATATTATGAATTTTCAAATTCAGTCCTATCAACCTTCCTTAAGAAGGAAGTGTTATCCCCCACAGTTACTTATAGTCGGGGAAATTGAGGGTCAGAGAGGTTAAGTAACTTGCTCATGTTGCCATTTTCGTGATCAGACTCAAAGTTCCACCACCCCCATCCAACTCCAAAGCTTGTTCTCTTCCCACTATACACAAATGCTCTCTTTAAGACCTGACAGAATCCCTTAAAAATCTTTCCCTCCCTAGGGTTGCTGGAAAAATGCACATGCCCAGTTACATTTTCAGATAAACAGCAAATATATTTTTAGTATTTGTCCTCCCCCCCCCCGCCCCCAGATATTGCATGGGACACTTATATACTAAAACATAGTTCTTGTTTATCTGAGACTCAAACTTAATCAGGTACCTGTATTTTTCTTTGCTGAAACTGGCATCCTAGCTCTCACAGATGCTTTCTGCCCCCATGACAGAGAAGTCAATATTCTGAAGTTTGCCTTGTCCTATTAAGTCATCTAAAAAGTACTCTTCCCATTGTGTTAGGTGGAGGTGTGATGAGGAAGGGTTTTATGGGAGGGGTCATGTGTGGGAAAATAACCAGCTCTTCCTTCTTTCAGGATCCCTGAACTGTGATGCTATCTGGGCCAGGTAGATTTCCATAGCGTGCAGAAATTTCCAAAGTGTGTTTTGTGGAGCTCTGGCCGACTAGCTATTTATTTTGTGAATAGATAACTTTGGAAAAGGCTACAAATGTCCCCCCTCCCTTGCAGAGCGCTGAGTACAATTGATTATTAAAGGTTCTCTTTTTTTGAGACAGAGTATCACTTTGTTGTTTAGTAGAGTGCCCTGGTGTCATAGCTCACAACAACCTCAAACTCTTGGGCTTAAGTGATTCTCTTGCCTCAGCCTCCCGAGTAGCTGGGACTATAGGCGCCCAGCACAATGCCCAGCTAAGATTATTAAAGGTTCTGAGATAAGCATGTAGAAAAAAACCACCATTAACTCTGCAACTTAGACATTGTCAGTGTCTTGGGAGACAACAGGCGGAGCCCCTTTCCTGTGGGGTAACCAGAAACCCAGTCCTTACTTAAGTGTCCTTCTGAGACTATTTCTGAGAATCTCTGAATCTTGTTTAGGTATTCTTTTTTTATTTTAGAGGCCTCAGCAGAAAGTTGAGCCAGTAGTACTCAGTTGCTGGCACCGAGCTTATGAGCACAGTCTGCAAATCTCAGGGATGCTGGACCAGCCTGGGCTCCATCTCCTACACTTCACCTCTTGCCACCTTGTCACCTGCTGGGCTCTTCCATATTGATTCCTGCTTCCTAGTCACCCTTTTCCAGCACTGGAAACAGACAGTTCCCAGAGCCAGCGGTCAGGCACTGCCACAGCGGCCCCCTCTGGCAGTGGAGCGCTGGTACACAGTTTAGAGACTGTCTCTAAAACAAAATTAACAATAAAATATTCACTAGTATTCTGGCCCTTCAGAAATACAAAGAACGTAAATGAATATGACCTGGGCCCCCGATGCTGAGGATCTTGCCACAGCTTCTGATGTTGTCACAGCCATGTCCATCCCTGCGCCCCAGCCAGCTCATCACAAGGCCATGCTCTTCTGTTCTCTGGACTCCCTTCGCCCTACCCTCCGCGTCTGTTCTGTTATTTCCCAGAGCAGTGGCCAGCTCCCAGCTCCACCTTCTAGCCCACCTCTGCATGGCCAAAGGCCCCAAAGTGTCCCCAAGGCCCATGGCTGCCCACTGTGGGTGACTGGCAGCCACAATGCCTTTGTGCCCTTCTCCCCTCCCCTGTCTCTCCAGATGGATCTGAGCAAGGAGGAATTTACTTTCTCTGAATGATGCACTGCCTTTCAAATGCAGAAGCTGTGACAGTCACTTCAGAACCCCTGCATTTCACCTCTGAATGAAGCCACTGGCTCCCGGGTCTGACCCCCACCTGTTGTCCTCCAGCTGCATCCCCAGCTCTCTGCTCATCACCACAGGTGGACATGGCCTGCGGGGCTCAGAACCCGTCACACGTGAAAGCCACACCCTGCACATCAACGCAGACCCTGTCTCTTTTTATGAAGAAGGAAATTAAAACCGGAGGAAAGATAAAGCATTCTCTTTCCAGGAGCTTGGGGGCTCTGATACGACCTGACCTGCTCGAGGCTGACTGAGACTAAAGTGGCCAGAACCCTGGGGCTAGTCTGAGGACTTTTCTCCCCACTCATTAGAAAAGACAGAGAAGAAAGTCTTGGAGATAAGAAAATTCATTTTCTATAAAGCAGGCCTCTCAGAGCAGATAATCTTGTTGTGATAGGCCCGTTGACACATCAGCACACAGCACGCATCACTTACTGACGGGGATATGATCTGAGAAATGCGTCTCTGGGTGATTTCACTGTTGTGGGAACATCCCCGGGTGCGCTTACACAAGCCCACACGGCGTGGCCTCCCACCCACCTGTCTGTGGGGGACAGCCCGCTGGGCTCCTGGGCTGCACACCTGCACAGCGCGCCACTGTGCTGAGTACCGCAGGCCCCTGCAACACAGTCCTGAGCATTTTCCTGAGTATCTGAAAGTACTTAGTGAGGGGGCACCGTAAAGGCACAGCAGGAAAGGTAAAAACTGCACCCCTGTGGGGCACTCATCTCCAGCGGGCTTGTCGGACCAGACATTGCTCTGGATGAGTCAGTAAGCGGTGAGCACATGTGAAGGCCTAAGTCAGGTGTCCTCAAACTATGGCCCGCGGGCCACATGCAGCCCACCAAGGACATTTATCTGGCCTACAGGTGTTTTTGCTGCCCCTGCCTGTCCTGCTTAGCAGCCGACTCGTCCCGGGGCCTACAGTCCAGCCCTCCAACAGTCTGAGGGACAGTGAACTGGGCCTCTGTTTAAAAAGTGTGAGGACCCCTGGCCTAAGTCATTCACTGGACTGCTATAGACTTTATAAACACTGGACACTTAGGCAACTCAAAATTTATAAAATTGTTTTTCTTCAATAATAAATTAATCTTACTTTATTGTAGCAATTTTACTTTATACATTCTCAAGACTTTTTAACCCTTTGGCTTTGGAATAACACTTAGCTTAAAACACAAGCACATTGTACAATTACATCCTTCTTATCTTTTTTCTATACCTTTTTTCTATTTTTACAATTTTAAGTTTTTATTATTTTTTAAACAACTCTCAGCTGCAGTCCGTTCGTTTACACGAGCATCACCAGGAACATGAGAGTAACGCATCACACTGCCATGATGTCGCCATGGCTATGAGGTCACTAGGTGACAGGAAGTTTTCAACTCCATTATAATCTTAAGGGACCACTGTCGTGTCTGTGGCCCATCATGGAAACTTTGTTATGTAGCTTATGACCATATTTGCCCAGGAAGCCAACTGTGCATGCCCCATCGCCGAACAGGTCTGAATTCACGCCACAACATTAGGAAGAAGAGTATGTTCTATTACAGCATTTTTTTAAATTTCCAAATGTTGTGGAGGTGTAATTGCTTGGTTATATGATTTGCTTTTGTGCCGTCTGAGTCACAGTTATAAGTGTGCCTGTCTTCCAGACAGTGTGCATTGTGCATTGTTGGGTGTGAATTTACCCATCAACATTTTTTCCATTTTAATTAAATTAAACATAGTTCTGAGACTGTTGGACAAGAATGGTAAGAAATTCATTATCAGTCAGGTTTTGGGGTGCCCCTCTGCTTCCCTCAGGCACTGTGAGAGTCTGTCCAGAAGAGAGGAAGACCTTGGATTTTGAGTCCAAAAAAACTGGTTACCCCATGAGAAGCCTGGCTTGGGCTTAGGAAATCTAACTACTCTCTTGGGGATCACAGCACTGCTCACTTCCCAAGGCCCTGGACCCCTGCAGTAGGCTAATATGCTCCTAAAGTGCCCACATCCTAAGCCCAGAACCTGGGAACGTGCCTTCTATGACAAAAGAGACTTAGCAGGTGTGATTAAATTAAGAATCTTGCAATGGGCTCGGTGCCTGTAGCTCAGCGGGTAGGCACTGGCCATATACATCAAGGTAGGCGGGTTCAAACCTGGTCCAGGCCTGCTAAACAACAATGACAGCTGCGACAAAAAAAATAGCCGGGCACTGTGGCGAGCACCTGTAGTCCCAGCTACTTAGGAGGCTGAGGCAAGAGAATCACTTAAGCTCAAGAGTTAGAGGTTGCTGTGAGCTGTGACACCACAGCACTCTACCAAGGGCGATATAGTGAGTCTCTGTCTCAAAAAAAAAAAAAAAAGGATCTTGCGATGGGGAAGTTATGCTGGATTGTCCAGATGGACCCTAAATGTCCTCCTGTAGCCTTAGAAGGAGGAGGCAGGGAGAGCTGACTACAGAAGAGAAGGCCATGCAGTGGGGAAGCACAGCTGGGAGTGAAGTCAGAGGAAGAGGCCTCGAGCCAGGGGTGTAAACGGATTTTAGAAGCAGGTAAAGGACAAGGATTCTCCCTCAGGTCTCCAGGAGGAACCAGTCCTGCCATTTTAGACATCTGATCTCCAGCACTGCAAGATAATAGTGTTGTTTAAACACTGTGTTTGTGGGGATTTGTCAGAGTGGCAACAAGAAACCAACAGCTCCTGTACTCCATGGACCACTGAGTCTTTGGCCTAGACTCAAGAAAAATATCAGTCTTCATAGTGAGAGAAATCCAGTCCTCCAAGACCCAACAACTGGACTGCTTTCTCAGAGAGGAGAAGGAAAAATACTTGGATTTCTTTCCTGATGAGCTCACAGTAGGAAGAAGACACTGCTGATTTCTCAATCACAGGATCAACTCAGGAGCATTTGGGGTCTTAGTCTCCGGAAACCTGCTGGGACTAAGTATTAGCCCCACAAAAATGCTGTCTCTAAAATTAGCCAAAGGTTGTGGTGGGTGCCTATAGTCCCAGTACCTGGGAGGCTAAAGCAAGAGAATCACTTGAGCCCAAGAGTTTGAGCTTGCTGTGAGCTATGATATCATGGCACCTACCAAGGGTGACAAAGTGAGACTGTGTATCAAAAAAAAAAGAAAAAAGAAAAAAAATACTCGGCGCCTATAGCTCAAGTGGCTAAGGCACCAGCCACACACACCAGAGCTGGCAGGTTTGAATCCATCCCAGACCTGCCAAACAACAATGACAACTACAACCAAAAATAGCTGGGTGTTGTGAAGGGTACCTGTGTTCCCAGCTACTTGGGAGGCTGAGGCAAGAGAATTGCTTAAGCCCAGGAGTTGGAGGTTGCTGTGAGCTGTGATGCTATGGCACTCTACCCAGGGCAAGAGCTGGGTTAAAAAAAAAAAGAAAGAAAACCCTGTTGTAAAACATATGTTCAGGGAGACTTCTTGAGGGAGTCTAATGTATCTGTAGGTGCGTGGAGGCAGGCAGTAAGGAGTAAATATGCCTCTTTCTCTTATTGGTTTTCCTTTAGTTTCAACTGTCTCTGCCCATTCACTCCCTCAAAAGTTTTTCCTTTCTGGCAGCTGGTGAGTCTTCAGAAGCAGTTTCTGGAGATGACACCAGTGTGCAGTTTCTAGGCCTCCACACAAAAGGCCGGTAGGGCCTGAGGATGAGTAAGCCCCTTGACTAGCCTTCCACCTGCCTCCTCCAGGGCCTGAGCACTGGCCAATTGGTCACCTGCCAGCAAGAAAACTCCTCCAGCCCTCCCTTCTTCTCTTCCTATCCTAGTGAGGGGAGGGGCTCTGAAAGACAGCCAAGCCAGGCAGACAGTTTAAATATGATAATGCATATTAATGATAAATATTAGCAATGAGGACTGTCTTGCCCATGTCCTGGGCCAAGGAGCCTGGAAGCCTTATGACTTGTGCTAAGCTAGACAATGCAGAGGGACCCTGTTCTGGTCCCTCACTAGGATAGGAAGAGAAGAAGGGAGGGCTGGAGGAGTGTAGCAGTTTGGGAGGCCAAGGCAGGAGGATTACTTGAGGCTAGGAGTATGATGTTGCAGTGAGCTATGATGAGGCTATTGCACTCCAGTCTGGGTGACAGAGTGAGACTGTCAAAAAAAAAAAAAAAAAAGAGAGAGAGAAAAGAAAAGGAACCCCCATCTTCCTGTATATAATAATTGGTTGGATAAATAGTGAATGAATGAATGAATGAATCAATTAATTCATGATTGATACAGTGTATTTACCTTTCATTTGTCTCATAACATGGAGAAGACCAGAGGCCTGGGCCTAAAGATTGCCCCCTCTGCCGCCTCCTGTCCTACATCCAGCCCACACACATTTTTGCTCTGATTTTGGATTCTGGGCATGCCAAGAGATAAGCTTCACTACTAGAGCAGTCTGTCTTCTCTTCTGGAATGCTGGAAAATGTGAAATATCCAAAATGTCAAGCTGGAAGGTTATTTCATAATTGATGTGCCAGCCATGTCAGCATAATTTCTCAACTGTAATTATCAAGGGCTCCACAATTGCTTCTGCTGAAATCTTTTCATCACCACACCAGTCCTATTTCTGAATCTTAATTCAGATCTGTAAAGCGTGCCAGCACCTTCCTGTGTAAGATGATGGGTAGTAACTATTAGCTTGACTAGCGAGTGTGTTAATGTCACACCTGTGCCAGGAATATTCTCTGATCTTTCAGGGAAATTCTATGTCCCTGAGCAAAACTTATAAAAGGGTTCTCTCTTAAAGGAAAACCCTTTTGGAAATACCCCCAATGGGGCTCCTTTGGGGGTTGCCTAAGTAGTAACTGCCCCTGTTTGTCTAGCCAGCAGTAGTCAAAAGTAATGTCTTAGAAGAGCAGGGTTGGTTATCCCCTCTCCCCCCAAAAAACCAAGGGGGAGAATATTACCATGGAGAAGGTAATATTTGTTTTCTGAGATGTTTTGGCAGGGGACCACCAGCCCAGGAAGAAACCGGGGGGATGAACCCCACAATAGTTAACTTCTACTGAGACTTAGCATATTTGACTCTGGACTCAACCCTTAAATGGACAAAGCTTCATCAACTACCAGTGTATTAGAATATCAGGCTATGATATAAATTATGTTAGCTGTAGCAATTAAGTTGATGCTGGTATACAATGACTACTTGCGCTACCTGTAACCCTTGCTGTTACAACACCCTTCCTGTAAATGGTACCCTCATTAATAAACAAACTAGAATCCATGTCTGCCTAGGGAAAATCAAACCCCTTTCTACACATAAAATAAAAATTAAAAAAATAAAAATAATAAATAGGCCATACAATAAATTTGATTTCTAAACGTTAAAGGAGGAAGTCACTCAGCGAGGGTACACATGAAAAATCCTCAGTATTACCGAGGACGGAGGTGCAACCTTCTCAGAGACGACAGAAGTCTTTTGAAACTGTGTGGTCCAAATGGTAACACTGGTCCCATCTGGCTACCACCCTCAGCAGCTAGTGCCACTGAGCAACTACATTTTCAACTTAAATTAATTTCAAATTATCTTGTTTCTCCTATACTACACCCACTTTCCCTTCCATTCCCAATGCATTATTTTAAGGAAACTCTCCAATCTAGATCATAATCCTCACGAGAGAGAGTTTTACACCTTCAGAGTGATGAGTTCTATGAAAATGAGGGTCATATCATATCTTCTGAAACCTAACCATCTATGTACAGCAAAAGCAGGCTTGCATATAGACCAGAATCAGCTTACCTACACCAGGTGCACCTTATCCATCTTAGAGTTACACAGAGCATAGTATGCAGTAGACACAGTTACGTCGGGTGCACGACACAGGACCCGCAGACAGGAACAAGATGCTGGCTCAGCATCCTCGGACTCCAGGCTAGTACAGCCTGGCCCAAGAACATTTGTGAACTCAGTGCTGAAGGACTAGGGCAAGGTTCGGTCCAGACATCTCTAAGAGCTATGCTCACAAGCCCCTTGGGCAGCAAAAGAACTTGTTCTCCACCTGGCAAAGACAGTCAGGTGTGAGTATACATCAACAAGTCTCCTAGTTGAAATTGCTCCATTAAGCTGTGCCCGCAACTGTCAGCCACAAAGAAAATAGATGATGAAAGCCCATTGCAATCAACAAATTATTTTGCCTCTTGGTTGTTAATTGTTTTAGTACAAACATTGTTTCCTGTCAATGCGTGTAAAACAGTTTAGAAGAGCTAGCAAAGAATGCCGACTTGATCATTGGCTAATTATTATAGTTCAGGGGACAGGAATATATTCAGAAGCATTAAATAATCTGGGTAAATTGTTTTATATCATGAAGGAGTGTCATGATATACAGTAATAGGGGTAGTGACAAGTATTAAATCACTTAGGAAATCTTCCTAAAAAGAGGGAAGAATAATGCAACAAATGCCTATGTATGTACCATAGCTATCAAGCAAGGTTAATAATTATCTGCATCTGGCCAACCTTTTCTTCTGCACTTTCTATTTTGTCCCAAATGAATTATTTGTTTTTTGTTTTTTGTTTTTTGAGACAGGAGCCTCAAGCTGTCCCCCTGGATAGAGTGCCATGGCAT